>NC_068567.1:3410025-4064255 GCF_025698545.1 Gossypium raimondii | reverse complement strand
ACCTTCAGAAACACATTGTTCAGGCTCTCCAACTTGGTACGTGATCTCTTCAAACCGGCCATGGACAGTGGTGCAACCGTGTTTCGAGCACTCGAGAACTTGCAGGTTCTTGGCACCTGCACTACTCGATGATAAGAAATCTGAAAGGTGGCCATTCAAAGCACAATTTTGACAAAAACTAGAACCCGTGCATATCGAGTTTTCATCTATGCCCAAGCCCCTCTTCCACTGTGGCACCAAAGATGCGATTTCCCCATCAATCATATCTGCTATTTTAGTGACATCTTGGTCCGTGATATCAAGCTCAGAAACCATTTCAGTTGCAACACTCAACGCAGTATCTGACTCGATGTCAAACGGAAAGTAGATATTCCGGATTCGACCTGCTTATATATAAAATTTGTAACATTAATCCATTGTAGAATCACAAAAAAAAAAAAAGGAAAGAAAGAATAAAATGAACTCTAACCTTCTTTATCTGCAATTCTAAGCCTCAAAAATATGCCATCATCATCTCTCCTTTTGCCCTTGATTATAAGGTCAACATCTCCCAAATGACCATCTTCGAGATCTAATTCACTTGTTTCGTATTCAAGCGAGTTATAGCCGATATTGCTCTCATGTCCATAACCGAGATAATTGCTGTATCCATTGACCAAGGAACTGTTGTTACTAACATGAACATCGTAAAGAGGTTGTCTCATGAGAGGTCCAGCGTCATAGCTGTCTCTTTGGTACTCAATTAGTCTCAAATCCGACCCATAATCATCGATTTGAAGAAAAGGGTCTCTTAGAAGCTCCATGGCAGTAAGCCTATGAGATACGGTAGCTAAACATTTCTCGATAAATTCTCTAACCTCGGGATCCTTTACCTTGTATAAAGCCTCTGGCTTTTTTCCCTATACCAAACATAAAATATGTCACAAGTCAATCTAAACACTAAAAACACAAATTTTTAGCGAGGGTTATGGTTCATACCAAAACAACTTTCTTATAGATCTGAGCAGGATGAGTACATTCACTATATGGATATTCAAAAGTAACCATCTCCAATATGCACATCCCAAATGAATATATATCAACTAGTTCATTATATTCCTCTTCATACACCTCGGGAGCCATAAACTCCGGCGTTCCTAATACCAAACAAATAATCCAGCCGTAAGGTCATTTTATCGATGTTCATTGAGCGTAAAAGAAAAGTATGTTCGTCAACATACCGACACAACGAGCGGCGTGGGATTTACGGAGGATCGCAGCCAAGCCTAGATCACCGATTTTGACTTCCCCTTGGTTGCCATTAATGAAAATGTTGTCACACTTAAGGTCTCTATGAATAACAGGAGGGTCACGGCTATGTAAATACAAAAGCCCTCTTAAAATCTGTCTACACCAATGCTTCACAGCTCTAATGTTTACCTTCCTATGTTTCAACCTGTACCTATATTCCAAAAAAACAAACATGGATTAATTTAGAAGACCTCCATTGGAACCAAAATTGAGACAATAGAGACAAGACAGGATGGTGTGTGTACTTACTGTCTGAGAGTACCAGAAGTGAACATCTCAGTAACAAAGTTGATGTTCCTGTTGGAAGTATCAACCCAAGAAGTGTAGAATTTCATTATGTTTTCATGTTTTAAGGTTTTAAGGAGATGGATTTCACAGTACAATCTCTCTAAATCATCTGAACTTTGTAATAAATCATGAAGTTTCACTTGGTTCCATGCTACTTCAATTCCTTCATATTCATCAAAAGCCTTGTAGCTGTAAAAAAAAAAAAACAATTTTAAACAAACAAATACACAAACACACACCATACAAGAAAGAGAAACAAAGAAAGCATTTTCCTTACACTGTCTTTGAAGACCCTTTGCCAAGAATTTCATTATACTAAAAAAAAAAGAACAAACTTTGGCATCAAAATAAAAAACTTTAAATTCTCAGAGAAACAAAAACAAAATTTGACAAAAAGGGTATTTAGTTATTTACCCTTCCATATCTACCAGTAGGATCAACTTCAACAAAGTCAGAATCAGAACAATCAAGTTCAAAGCTTGTTTCACCATTCATTCCTAGTTTTAAGAACTCAACAATGGTTTTTTCTAAAAAAAAATGGGTAAGAAGAAGAAGAAGAAGAAGAATCAGTGAAGGAAATGAAAAAGGGCAAAGAAAACTAATGAAATCTGTTGTTTTCTTTAATGGGATTGTGGAGAAAAGCAAAGAGATAGAGAGGAAGGGGGGGATATATTCAAAAGGAGAAGTGTTTAAAAGGTTTAATTGCCAACTAATAACTACGGAAAGGAAAACGAGGCAAGGATTTTCACAAGGTTGTGTGTCTGCTGCCTGCTTTGCACCCAAAGACAAAAACCCAACCCCCTCTTTCTTCCTCTTTTTCAACTCCCTCTCTCGCTTCTATCTCATCACGAGCTGTAAAAAACAATTAAAATGAATAAACTGCACCAAAGGTCCCTAAACTATTGATAAATTTATGTTTGAGTTACTAAATTTCAAAAAGTTATAAAATGGTCACTGAACTATTTCAAAGTTTTCATTTAAGTCAATAAGCTGTTAAAATTGCAGTTGTATGGCTTTCTTCGTACTCACCCCCATCACCAATCCAAAGGGTAAACTTCGCCTCCTCTTCTATAGTTTAGTTTTTTCATGAAATAACTTTGAATACCACCAATACGCGAACCAAAATTCAAGTAGTTTTCTTCTCCAATCTCCAATAATGACCATCAGATCAACTTGGATCTAAGATATGGTCTTCTACTCGTCAATGGGTATTCTTCCACCGTACCGATTATTGAATTGTCGCTCAAAGATCACCAACTGGACAAAAAAATAAGAGTTAACAATCCAGTTACTTAAATAAAAGCATTTGAATAGTTTAATGACTATTTTGTAACTTGTTGAAATTGAGTTGTCAAAACGTAAACCTACTAATAGTTTAGTGACCTTGGGTGTAGTTTACCCAAAAATTAAAATTAGGGGAGAAGGGTTAATTCACCAAACGTCCACAAATTATCTCCTGGATTTTAAATTAGTTCATAAACTTCAAAATGTTTAAACTATGCCCTCAAAGTATCGGTTTTGTATCAATCATATCGCTTCATTTGGTTTTTAGAATCGAGTCGGACTTAACCTCTCAATTGAACCGAAAATCGAAAATCCTACTTAGAACATTGTGTTAAATGCTAATTCAAATATAACATGGAACATATCTAAACACGAGTATCAAATTATAAACTCATATGCACCTATCTATAGAATTATAGGCCAATTTTCAATGACATTGTACACCTATCATACAGTCAACTTGGACCGAACGTGTTAAAAAAGAAGAAGGAAATAGTCCCTTAAATTTCAATTTAACCCAAATTGCCCATGCAGTATATAAACACATGTATTTCGTATACTTCAAATATCCTCCACATCGTATTGAAATTGGACCGATGAAAGGACTTGCTTAATACAATACCAATACTTTAAGAACTCGATTACAACATTTTAAAATCTAGAACTTAGATTGTAAGGACTTGTCATGAAATTAACCTAAAAATAAGACAACTCCCCCAGTGGACTTGTGTTTCTTTCTTTCTTTCTCTTTCAATTTAAAAGTCTTCAAAACATTTTTTTTTTTGGCAACAGCTTGCACGACATGGACCAACCATTTTTCTCCTTCATATTTTTTTGTGGTTTTTATTGGACAATTAGATTTTATTTTTGGGTTTTTTTAAAAAATTATTTATTTTTGTGTCATAGAAATCTTGTGATAGCTTTTTTTATTTTATTTTATTTTATTTTGGAACATAGTTTGGTAGGAAAGTAACCTGCGGGCTATGGGCTGGGCCTATAATCAATTGACTCTTAGTATAGGATTTGATGTCACCATTTAACTCATTAATTGTCTTTTCAAGTTCAATTTTTTTGTCTTTTTTAAGAAAAATTTTAATGGAGAGAATTAAGTCTTGTACCTAAATTCGTACCATATTACACAGCTTTATCTTTTTTTAGAAATTTCAATTAAAATCAAATGAATGGATGGAAAACGTTTTAATTTGTGGTTGAATTTAGTTGGGCCAATATTTTGAAATTTCGATTATCAGTTAATTCATTCGAAATTTGATAATTAATCGAATTAATTAAACTTAACAATGTCAATTATGTGTTAATTTCAAGACATAAAATTTCAAGTAATTCAATTAACTTTCAAGACAAAAACATATATTTCAGTTAATTTCAATGTAATTTTTTATATGTTTTATTAAGGGTGTTCATTCGGTTAACCGACCCGAAATAACATTAACCGAATTAACCGACCTTTCAAAATCTTTAACCGTTAACCGAACCGAAATTTTTTCCAAAAAAATTAACCGAACGAAATTTTTCGGTTAATTGATCGATTAACCGAATTAACCGAAAATTATATGTTTTTATTTTGGTTAAAATTAACCAATTACCGAATTAACCGAATTACCGAATTACAGAATTAACGAATTACCGAATTAACCAAATTGAATCACTACATAATTAAATTATTTTTAGACTTTTAGACTTTAGTTTTAGTCTTAGTTTTAAAATTTTTTATTTATTAAATTATTTGTAATTTAATTTTATGATTGGGTTGGGTTGGGTTGAATACTTGGGTTTAGATTGGGTTTAGGTGAATAGTTGGCCTATTTATATATTATAATTTTATTTATTAATTTTTCGGTTAACGAAAAATTGATTAACCGACCGGTTTGAACCGAATTAACCGTTAACGAAAAATCAAAAATAATTAACCGACCCCCGACCGAAAAAATTCGGTTAACCGACCGATTAACCGAATTCGTTTGGTTAACCGAATTTTTTCGATTTTACCCGAATTTTGCACACCCCTATGTTTTATAATTGTTTTAATCAAAAGACAAAGATATATAAATTTCGGTTCAGTTATTTTTTTTAAAAATATTTCAGTTCGATTAACAGTTAAAAAGTTATACAATTCAATTATTTCATTTGATACGAATCCGATTCGATTAATAACCGAACAGACCGTTTCAACATCTAATGAAATCTAATATAGTATGAAATTTTTTGGATTTATAGCACTATACAAAATGCAATCTAGATATGGTTTTATTCGATTTGTTATGACATGAATATTCTATCTTTCAAAGGATATATCTTTTATTGTTTTTCTCTTTGTTATTTATGGGTTAAATTCTAAATGAGATTCGTGTCCAAGATCTATTGAAAAAGTATATAAAAGCATATAAATATATTAGGCTCTACCTTGATATTAGTGAGGGTAGAGGTATTCATATGCCAGGTTTAGGTATGATATTAATATATTTTATGTTCGTTCAAGTTCGGCCCGACTTAAAATATGAGCTTAAACTTTTGTTCAAACTTGTTCATATTTGCAAATGACTAACTCAAACCTATTTTAGGCCGGCCCATATTTTTTAAAATATTTATTTTATTTTATTTTAATATTTAATAATTTTATACATTTTTTATTTATTGAAATTTTTTATACAATCATCTTAACATTATTTTAATGCTTCCATTAAAGTAGTATTATATATTTAGTATAGGTCTTTTTTTATAAATGTGTTCTAAATTACATAATATATAAAAATAACATAATATAAAGTATTATAAACTTAAAATGGGTCGGAACAGGCTTGGGCTTTGAATGTTTAAGCCCAAGTCCAGCCCATATTTTAAATAGCCTAATTTTTTTGTCCAGACTCATTTTTCGTGCCTAATATTTTTACTGAAACCCTCCCAAATTTTGAGCGGGTAGCCCGACCCATGAACAGGTCTAAGTGGGTGTATACATAGTTGAAAATTTAATTCCTATAATTTGCGATAGAAGTATTCATGGGTCAAGTCGGGTCTAAGTATGGTATTAACATACTTTATGTTTGTTTAAGCTTAGCTCGACCTGAAATATAGGCCTAAAATTTTTTTCAAAACCCATTTCAGACTCACCCATGTATATGGTCATTTTTTAATATTTACATTATAGTGATATTGTATATTCAAAGGCGATGCCACGTGTGCTGGTGCCTTAAAATAGGAAATTTTGATTTTTTTTTCATGTTGTAATTTATAAAATGTTTAAATTATTATAGGTAAAATTGTATTTTAGCCCCCCAAAAATGATAAAATTTTGATGGAGTCCTGTACAAAATATAAACATTTAGACTTTTTAAATGGAAAAATTACATTTTATCTTTCATAAAAATATAGAATTTAGTTCCCTCAAAAAAAATTCGACTTCACCCTATATATACTATTATAGATTTAATTTTTCATGTGTTATAAATTACAAAATATATAAAAATAACATAATATAAAACATTACAAACTAAAAAAGGCTAAGTCGAGCTTGGGTTTATCAGCATAGTTTTCTTCAATTTAGATGAAAATGACAAATCATTGGATTGGATTATATGATGAACTGATTCGATGTTGATTTATTATATATGGTGGATGAAACTAGTGATTTTCAATATTGATTGAGTATTGGTTCATTGTTGATTATGTTTGGGATCTAATGAGAATTATTAAAAAATTAAGGGTTTTAATGAAAATCTTGAAAAATTTTGAAGGCCTTAATCATGATTTTCAAGACATGTAGAAGGTTTAATGTTGATTATTGAAAATGAACTTTGATGATCTAAATGATATTTTTTTAATTGAGGGGTTTATACAAGACTTAATGTTAATTTTCAAAATCTATAGAAGATTTAGTGATTATTAAAAATTAAATTTGAGGGTCTTAATGAAAATTTTTTAAAATGGAGGGCTTAATAGTAAATTGTAAAAATTTGTACCTTGGCACTCGTATCGATGTGTTTTTTCTGGTACCTTTTTGAGTTTATTAGAACACTTGTTGTGTTGCTTACAATGTTACAGCAATTGTTAATGGGAAATTTAGTCACTTTTGTTTACTTTAGATTATATCTTAGTCATTTATGTTTGAAATGTTATGTTTTAGTTATTTATGTTACCGTTTTGTTACGAAGTGGTCACTTTACGATTAAGCTTACATTACCTCCTCATGGTCTCCTACGTGATGACATCAAATGGGTTTTAAATGCTAAATTGGATGTCCTACGTGGTAGTCCAAATTAAATTTATTTAATTAAAAACTTATTTTTATCTCAGCAACTGAACATCTAAGTTGTCATTTAAAATCTATTTAGACTACCATGTAGGATTGCCGTTAGGGAGGTAACGGTAGAGTGACCACTTCGTAACAAAATGATAATGTAAGTAACTAAAACATAACATTTTAAACCTAAATAACTAAAATGTAATTTGAGATAAACAAAAGTGACAATTTTTATAGTTTACCCGTTATAAAATGACATGATATTGCAAGTGTCATTTTTATTACAATGTGAATGTTGACGATCTTGACTTGTAATATTTTATTAATTGTTATTTATTTCAAGATTATGCAACAAATATTAGGTTTACTTGTAGGGGGAAATCATATATATTTTTTAAAGTGGGAATCATGTATTCTTAGATTCCTTATATTGTTATTCACTTTCTTTATTTGTGTTTAGACGTGTTCATGGGTTGGGTCGAACCTGATTTAAGCATAATACTAATATATTTTATGTTTGTCCAAGCCCAGCTCAACCCAAAATTTAGGCCTAAAATTTTGTACAAACCTGCTCATATTTGCAAAAGACTAATCTAAGCTCATTTTAGGCCCTCGTATATTATTTTTAATTTTTTTAAAAAATATTTATTTTATTTTATTTTAATTTTTAATATTTAATAATTTTATACATTTTTTAATTTTTGAAATTTTTTTATATATTCATCTTAACATTATTTAAATGTTTATATTAGAGTAGTATCATATATGTAGTATAGATTTATTTTTTTTAATGTGTTCTAAATTACATAATATATAAAAATAACATAATATAAAGTATTATAAACTTAAAATAGGCCAGGTCAGGGCCAGGCTCGTGCCTTAAATGTTCAAGCCCGTGCCCAACCCATATTTTAAATGGGTCTAATTTTTTTACCGAAGCTCATTTTTCGAACATAATATTTTTGCCCAATCCTCTCAAATTTCAAGCGGACATTTGGGTCTGAGCAGGTAACCCGACCCATGAATAGGTCTACTTATACTAATCATGATCTTGTATTTGTACTTGCTTATGAAGAGGGTGTTATGTCCTACATGTTTTATGCGAAGATTGAAGTAAGACAATTTAATTTGAAAGGCGCGGAGTAGAAAGTGAATGCATGCAAATCGTATGATATTAATGTTGAAGTTGTCTTTACGGAACTAGAGTAGCTATGTTGTTATCAAGTGTCACGCTCGTTATGATTAAAGGTGTTTATGGATTAGGCCGAGTCGAACTTTAGCATTACATTAACATACATTATGCTTGGTCAAGTTCGACCTGACCCAAAATATATGAGTTTAAAATTTTGCTCATGTCCGTCCATATTTGTAAATAGTTAATCCGAGTCTATTTTAAGCCCACCCATATCATTTTATATTATTTTTAGTTTAATATTTAATAATTTTATATATAAGCATCTTATCATTTTTGTAGAATATGCATCTAACATCTATAGAGGTGGTAGTGACTTTCAAGATTATATATTGATAATAGAGCGATGCGGGTGGTGGAGCAGAGTGTGCCAACTATGGGTGGATTTAACGATATCCACCCCGACCTTGCTCCGCTCCATTACCCTCCCTAAATTATATGCACAATTTATTCATGATGAAGTTTACAATTGACTTATACACTAGGATACATAAACGAGGTTACTCCTATGATTTGAGCCTACATCTTGAGGTTTGGTGTAGTTGTACTCACCAAATATTTATTGAAGTGTAAATGAAGGCATGAAAAGAAGCAAGTAGGTTCTCACATCTATTCAAAAGCAATTTCCCTAGTCAACTTCTTGAAAGATATGAAAAGCAAGCAATAAACTGCCCATTCCCCCAACTTCTGAAAGTGACAAAGCAACCATAAAAAAAGGCCAAATTTTTAAGTAAAGAAAAGAACCCACCATTCACTTCCCCCAAATGAAATTTTGGGATTCAGGAAATTAAATTTGATTTTAAGTATTAAGAAAAATAAAACAAAGAGAGAATTTTCTTTTTTTTTAAAAAGTACTAACTCATATATTTCTGGTGTATTTGGCACATATTCAAAACAAGAAAAAAAAAGCCTTGTTTCATAGAAATAAAAACATCATAAATATGTTATATATATATACAAAGAGTGGATATATAGCCTCTGAAATGTTTCATTGCTTGGCAGGCAGCATGGATGATGCATTTGATTCCACCAACATGGACCATAGCACATGCACATCTTCACAAGGGCATGATTTCACATCCTCATACAAAATGTATATCCCTCTTCCTGAAATATACACACATATATTTACATAAGAAGATAAATTCTGATTGTTTTTGTCATATACCAATCACTAAACATGATGCACTGAAACAAGTAATGTGCGGAAATCGGTATCATAAAAGTCCTTGTACTAGGGGAAATGGGTAAATTAGTCCTTATACCTTAAATCAAAGAGACAATTGATCCTGCTGTTAAAAAATTCTATCCATCTCTGCTATTAAAAACTGGTTTCTATACATGAACATTAAGTACACATGGCATGCTACGTGTCAATGTTTGATTATTCCGTCAGCCACGTTGGTTTTTAATAGTACAAATAAATGAAAATTTTAACAAAAAGAACCGATTTTCTCTTTGATTAAACGTATAGGGACTAATTTTTTGTTTTTTTTAGTAGAGGGGGCAAAATGCAATCTTACTCCTACTCTAGGGACCTCCATGGTACTTTTACCCATAGCAATCCCATGAAAAAAAATGCCAAGTTTAAAAGCATGAAAAATACATAAGAAGAAAAGATGGAAAATGCAGTGATGGGTGATGAATACATACTCTTTTTTTGAACTGAATGTAGACGAAACCAGAGTTTCTTCAATGGGGAGAGGAGGGATTTCAAGAGCAACCCCATTTGGAGAAGAAGGTGTGTTGGGTCATGTGGTTTTAAACAACAAGACAAGCCCCCAACAACATGGGTTTTGCTTAGACAAGCAGCATTGAGTTTATGTCACCACATCGTTTATTTTATTCATAGAATTTTTTTTACTTGCAAATCATGCGTATCAGATTTTTGGGTCATTGGTGCAGTGTCATATTCGAACCCTTTTTCACGTGTAAAATAGGAAGCTACACCCTCACCTGTCAGCCCTAATATTATGAACAGTTATGGTGAAGCTTTCGTTGCTCCCATTTTTGGTCACTGAATTACCTTATACCTCATGCCTTGTGTCTCAAGTAAACTAAAAGGTTGAGGTAAGAAGTCTCCTTTAAGGGTTTAGCATATATTGATCTCCCTAAGAAAGGTGTCCTTTTGGGTGGCTTCAAAGTGGTACAGTGGCATGCTGCATGTAAATGAAGGGTATGGAATGTAGCATGTAAATGAAGGGTATGTTTAGTTTTCTCTGTATTTAAAAATTCTTTTAGATCATATCACCATATTTGTATGCTAGAGCAAATACTTTTAAGAAAAACAAAAAGTTGAAGAATTTGGTGAGCTCTTGATCTCATCATTGTCCCATTAGCCTAAATTTCAAGAGGAAAATAGTGTTTTTGAAAGCAAACTTCTTCAACTTTGAATTGAGGAACTTCTTGAATAGAACATTGATATGGACTTTTGAAGAACCACACATCAAAAGTTAGCTATTAGTATATTTTTTTATCATTATTCTATCAATATATGGTATAAAATTAGAGTTGTCTATAGGTCAAGTTTGGGCCGGGCCAAGTAAAAATTTAGGTACATGCTCGGTTCAGACTAAAAAATGGGTCTAAATTTTCTCCCAAACCCGATCCAAATAAAAATGCTAAAACTTGTTTCCGGTTCGCCCTGCCCGTATTAAATTTTTTTTATAAAATATATATAATACATCACATGCACTAAAAATATTAAAAAAAAAGTTTCCTAACAAATGGAAAAAATATACTTATATAACACTAATATAAGTACAACTTAGCAAGCAAATACCTTTAAAATAGTAGCGATATAACAAAATAATGAAAAAAAAGCAGTGGTTTTTTTTTTGTTTTGCAAATTCCGACCATGTCAAAAAAACTTATTGAGGCCCAACCCATTTAGAAAACGGACCTTTTTTTTTTCAAACTTATTTTCTAAGCCTATATTTTTATCTAAACCCTCTCATTTTTTGAATCATCTTCAGAGCCGAGCATGGACAAGTTTAGATAGAATCATCCCTTTGTTAAAAATAAAAAATACAAATGAAAGGCCATTATCTTACGTAGAGCCTAGTTCTGTACACAACAAGGTCCGTGGCCTGCTCTGCTTAGTATATCTGACCCATTTTGGGCCGAGGTTCGGCCCGAGCCAGCAAATTAAATATTTTAAAATTTTTAATTATAAAATACAAAAAATAAAATTAATTTTTAAACCCTAAAACAAATCGTTTCAATGCAATTAGACCCA
Organism: Gossypium raimondii; assembly: GCF_025698545.1. Classification (NCBI taxonomy): domain Eukaryota; kingdom Viridiplantae; phylum Streptophyta; class Magnoliopsida; order Malvales; family Malvaceae; genus Gossypium; species Gossypium raimondii. The sequence continues at coordinate 4,052,708 of NC_068567.1, read as the reverse complement.
AACCTGAACCTGGAAAAACTTTTAAAAATTAAATTCACATATAATTACTTTTTTAAAGAAAAATCAAAAAATAAAAAAATTGTAAATTCGACACATATAGATGATATATATATACACACATATTATTATTGTAGATTATAACACCTTTTGTAGAAAAAAAAAAAGAAAAAGAAACACGTCCCTCGTCCACCTGCATGAATAAGAAAGGCAAAACATGAAAACAATAAATGAAATCCAACGGTTCATGTTTAATCATTTCCGGCTAAATTCACGTATTAGTCATTAAACTATTCAAAAGTTATAAATTGATTATTAGTCTAATAGGGACGGATAAATTTACAATTTAATCACTTAATTCCAAAAAGTTACAAATTAATCACTACATTGTTAGTCTATTAAACCTATTTAAGAATAGAGTTACTCGAACTCGAATGACTAATATATGATATTACTACAATACATGGACTCGTTCCAAAAACTTAACCCAAGTTGACATCAACACCTCTATTTACAATTTTATATTGTCGGACATCTACATTACATTTTAGACTCTTCTTAAAAAAATTTATCTACTTTTTTTAACATTAATCTCATTTTATGTTTTTGTCATATCTGCTCTGTTTGATACAATGCTTAAAACTACCTATAGACCCTCCCCATCTCTTAAATAGGAAGATAATGCGTTTCAGCGCACTCGAATTCATGTCCTCCTGCACTGACAATAATATCGATACTAATCGAGCTAAGACTGAACCCACTATTATCTGCTTATCAACGGATCACCTACTACCATATGGTAGGAATTTGGGGTCTAATAATTACAATTAAAGAAGAAAAAGTTTTAAAGATAAAAAAGCAAGAGCATGATTAGCACTAACTTTAACTTTAAATAATGTGATCCCATCCGATTGGCCGCAAAGATATGGTTAATTATAACTACACTTTTAGAGTTTACCATTTCAGTGTAATGTAAAGAAAGTTAAAACATGCTTTGAGTTGTTTTACTTTTAGTATATTCATAATTTAGTCCTTTTATTTTTATTTTAAAGAATTTAGTCCTTTATTTTATTTTTTGAATTTAAAATCTCAAATCTAACTTTAATCCCATTTAAATTCTTTTATTAAATTCAAATATTTTATATTGTGATTTTTTTAATGAAATCTGGAGTAAAGGCAAAACTAGAGGGACTGGCAGGGTTCCGACCCCCTCCTAAAATGGATAAAATTTTATTTAGGCCATTTAAAATTTTAAATTAGTAAATATAAAATTACACTCTGGCCCCCTAAAAATATAAAAAATTTAACTTAATCATTTAAAATTATAAATATATAGGCTATTAAAATGATGAAAATACAATTTTTGCTATCGTAAAAGTTACAATTTAACTTTGGCCCTCCTAAACAAATTTTCTGGTTTCACCTCTGATCTAGAGAAAAATTTAAAAAAAATGCTTAGATTTCTGTGCTAGTTCGTGTTAATCTTATTTGATCTGATCTCTTCTCAATAGAAAAATTATAAAAAAATTATTTTTTATATATAAAAAAATTACAATACAAAGCAAGTCAATATCAAAACTGCCTACTTAGCCCTAAAAAGTACAAAGAAAATTAGAGAGAAAAAGGTCAAAAGAAACTTAATCTAAGCTTACTTTAACTTTAGTAACGGCTACAAAACTAACTTGAAAAGGAAATAATTGTTAAGAATTTTTGTTGGAAACTCAAAAATTAATATTTAAATTTATTGTTGTCCTCAGTAGCGGAGTCAAAAAAAAATTGGTGGGGTCGAAATTAAATTGCATATTTTTACGATAGTAAAATGTAATTTCATAATTTTAATGGCCTATATATTTATAATTTTTTAAGAGTTAAATCAAATTTTTATTATTTTGGGGGGCTAAAGTATAATTTTACCATTATTAATTTAAAATGTTATAAATTATAACGGGCTTACATTAAAATTTACCATTTTAGGGTGGCCATGGCCCCGTGAGTTTCTACTAAACTCCGCCACTGGTCGTCCTCTTCTTGAATTTGTAAATTGTAATGTGTATCAATACATACAAATTAATTATATTAGATTACGACACATTTACGATGTGACCGAGAAAAATATAAGTGATAAATATATTTATTAAAAGTTTACATAAAAACTAAATGAATCGGGTTGAAATAGTAAAGTTAAATGTTTAAATTTTATCATGTCACGGGTTTAAGTCTTACTATAATTGAGTTTTTATTGAGTTTATATAAAATATAAAACATAAAAACACCTTTATTGTTCTACATAAAAGGGTATTTTAGTAAGTTTAAAATTAAGTTAGTACCCGATTGACTTATGATATAAACTCAGTTAAAGATTTAAATATAAGTATATATAACTTATTTTGTATATATAAGGATATTATCAATAATTTTCCCATTGAATTGGTGTTATGGTAGAGAGGTTAGAGCATAGAAAAAGACGAAAATGTCCTTTAAAATGTTGTGATTTTACCATCATCCATGTGGCTCATTTGAAGCCTATAAGTTACACACCCTTTGGGCTTATTTGAAGCCCATAAATACAACCCAATGTAGTCCTTTAGCTGCTAAGAACTGAAACTACTAAAGCTAAAAACATGAAAACTAAAAGAAATTAAATTACGGGTAAGTTTTTGTTTTGATCATTTAATTAAAAAAATGTATAATTTGGTCACTGAACTGTTTGAAATTTTCATTTTAAGTCATTGAATTATTCAAAAGTTTTTATCTAAGTCATTGGGCTGTTAAGTTTTAAAAAAAAAAGGTTTCGCCAACAAGCTTCAAATGACGATTCAATGACCAGTACAATGGATCAGAACCCATCAACAAGTAGAAGAACATACCTTACATCCAAGTCGATTTGATGGTTAGTGTTGGAGATCGGAGAAAAAAATTGTTTCAATTTTGGTTTGTAGATTCATAGTGTTCAAAGCTGTTTCATGAAAAAAAAACTACACTATAAAAGAGAAGAGAAAAGAAAGCTTTTAATTGGTACAGGTAATGTAAACAGAGAAAGCTATATATTACATCAAATTTAATAACCCACTAACTTAATGAAACCTTTTGAATAGTTCAACAATCAAATTGTAACTTTTTTTTAATTAAGTGATTAACATAAAACTTATACATAGTTTAATGACTAAAATGTAGTTTACCCATTAAAAAAATTTATTTAGAAGAGTTATCAACAAACTTGGGTTTTTAGTTAAAAGCCCTCTTAATCAAGACAAAACGTATATGGCCTTATATTTTCTACTATATATATATATATAAATAAAAACCCTAAGGCCTTAATTCTTTGACACATGCCTTTGTATTCTTTTTTACATTATTAAAAATAATATCAATTGAGTCTTAACTCGATTGGTATGGACATTGTTGTAAATGCAGGAGAACGTGAGTTTAAGTGCGCTGTAGCGCATTATCTTCCTATTTATAGGTTGGAGAGAGATTATGGATAGTTCTAGATATTGTATATATATATATATATATATATATAAAGCAGATATGATCAGAACCTATAATAAGATTGTTCAAAAAATAATAATGGTTAAAATTCTTTATTAAATTTAAATTCATTATAATGTCATTTTTGTCACATAATTATCGAGTAAATATTTTTAAAATTTTATAATACCACACCAATAAATTTAATGAATAATTAACCCAAAACGATGCATGGCTGAAAATCATACTAGTTAAGATTAAATTCAACTTTCAATTAAAATGAAACTCTAGTAGGTAATTAATATAATTTTGAGTAATTTTATAATTATATGATAATATATATATTAATTGTTTATATAATTGTCAAAATTTTAAGTCGATGTGTTGAACTCGAGTTTGAAAATTTCTACCTAAGGCCCAAATCAAATTAAAATGTCATTTTCTTTTACCCAAATTTATTTTTTCAAATTTTAAAGGTTGGATAGATAGTTTGATCTTTGAATAAGTCTATTTCATTGCTATATTGCTTCTTTTTACCTTATTTAATTTTTATACAGAATATTCTCATAATACAATGAATTACACTCATCTTCTTAGGGTGTGTTTGTATGGTAGTAACTACAATTTACAAGGAAATTTAATTTTTAGGTGTTTTTGGTTGACAAAATATAATTATAGTTTAATTTTGTATATCATATTTTATAATATAAATTGTAATTACACAAGAACATAAATTAAAAATTAAAAAATCCATCATGGCTAATTACATCGCAAATTCCCCCAATTCTTAGCCCTCTCAAAACAAATAAACAAATAAGTAATTGGGATGCTCAAACTACACTCAATTCAATGAGATACAATAATTCTTAACCTTGAACCCGAATCGTAAACCCCAAACTTGAACCTAAATCTTGAAGCCTGAACCTTGAATCCTGAGTTTTCAAGGTTCAAGGTTTGGGCTTCTAGATTTAGGGTTGAAGTTTGGAGTTTGAGGTTTACGATTTAGGTTTAGGATTTAGGGTTCTGGGTAAAAAAATTATTAAAATTATGTATCAATGACATGAAAGAACTGTTGAAATGTTATGAAATAATTGAAGAGGGACCATGAATGATGCGATGAGAAGGGTCCATAAAATAATTTCTCTATTTTCTTAGGGTGTGTTTATATAGTAGTAACTACAATTTACTAGGAATTCTAATTTTCTAAGTATTTTTTTTATTGACAAAATGTAATTACATTTTAATTTTGTATATCATATTCGATAATATAAATTATAATTACAAAAGAATATAAATTAAAAAAATTCAAAATTTTCCTCATGACTAATTACATCGCAAATTTCCCCCAATTCTTAGCCCTCTCCAAATAAACAAACAAACAAGTAATTGGGATGCTCAAACTACACTTAATTCAGTGAGAACCAATAATTAGACTAACCTAACAGGTAACAAATATAATTACAGATAATTACACCCAAATTTAATTACCGGTTGATTGAACAAACACACCCAGAATTTGAATTCAAAAGAAAAAAAAAAAAAAGACCTCTTGCTTAATGAAAATGAGTTTGAAATTTCAAAACTTGCAGCAATAAAATAAAGTTTAGGTAGTATTATCATTAGTTGTCTTATGAAGCAGTTTACTTTGTCTATAGGGCATGCCAAGCTTCTAATCGAGTTAAAAAGCATGTTCCAAAAAAAGATGATTTTGGTGAGTAAATGGCACGAGTGACACATATCAGTGCCACAAAAGCTCACTTTCGACGGCGGGACCAATGGTTGCAGCAGCCACAATGGCCTGACCAATGATGGGGTCCCCTACACCATGTGAGGAATTATGAGCTGTGGTCAACATATTACAAAGCCCACAATGGGAACTGTTCCATTCATCATCATCATCATCATCAAAATAAACATTTTGAAAGGCTGTTTGTTTGTGGGGTTTTTTTTTTTTTTTTTTTTGAAGTGCTTAGTGCTTACCCCATATTGCAAGCCTCCTCCTTTTAACGGTTCCTAAAAGCAAAATCAATATGCCTCTTTGTCTCTTTGGTTTACTTTGACAGTTGACAACACACCTCTTTCCTTTTCCTTTTTTCAACGTAAACCAAACTACTAAAGTTGGGTTGATGGTTTGGTCAACAAATTTCATGACTTAGAACCAAGGATTTGAATAAATCTAATAGGAATCAAATCGTTTATTTATTTATTTATTAAAGTTTTACTAGAGCGAGTCCAGTAATTAAGTCTCTGCATTCTGTAGATCCATTAAGGGGTAGATGCTAGCCACGAGTTTTAAAGTTACTCCATATCCAGGGTGAGGATCGAACCGGACCAAAGTTGATACTTTAAGTACCAAATTGGGACAAAAAAAGTTTAGATACCAAAGTGGAAAAATAGGTATACTTTAGGAGCTAAACCGTGAATTAAGTCTATTTTTTAATCTATCCTTAACCTTTCAAAACCCTAACTAATTATGTGTGCCTAAGTCCACTCAACCTGTATACTATTGGTGCACGCTTAGCAATATTGTTTGAATCAAACTGAATTGGATCAATCAGTCGAATCAAGAATTTGTCTAAAGAAAGTCATTAAATCATTTGATTAAGGAATCAGTATGAGTCGATCGAATTGAGCAAAAAATTGGTTGAATCGGACAATTAAAATAGATTTCTTAAACATATATTAAAATTTTTAATGATTTCTTTAATCAAACCATTCGATTCAGTCAAACTGATAAATTGATGGTCCGACCGATTTAACTTTTGACTCAATTAATAAAACAAGATTTCTTTCCCCTTAATTATATTATCTTAGTATTAATGTAAAGGATTATAGGTTAAAACATAGAAATATATCTTTTTAATTTTTTTAAAGATTTTTTGGTTTTCTCACATTTTTACTAGTTAAATAAGTTTTAATCCGATTCAAGTAATATATGATTCTATGTAGTATTTTGATCGGATTTCTGCTTTTCATGGATCAAATATGACTTCTCTTTCCCCAAACAGTTTCTATTTTATATAAAACTTGTTTATATATACACACACATTTGTTAGGATAATTACCGTCATCAATCCAAAACCCGAATAAGTTTGGGCGGGACTTAATGAGCTTGCAGGTCGAGTTCGTTTTCCTGTGAGGTTACACGTGTATAAGACCGTATAAACACATGTTAGGTCTAGAACAAGATACTTGTATGTATGCATGAAACTTATCTAGTATGTCATATCAATAAACAATACTTATATCATATAAATATACAAACACCACCATCTTAAAGAAACAGAAAAAAAAAAAATCAACAATGTTAGAATTTCTTATATAATTTATGACAAAATAGAGACCCTAAAGTAAGCCTGTGGCATGTAGTCTTTAGAATATGAAAATGGTGTAAGATGAAAAGAACAATTGTCAACCAATTTTTGGAGTTGCCTAATTGTTTACTTGCAGGATTAATATCAGCAATTATTTTCCAAATTAGGGAAATAAAAATTACCTATACTCCCTCATCAATCTTTAAAGTAGAGAATAATACGATTTAATGCACTAAAATCTACGTTCTCTTACACTGACAACAATGCCGATACCAATTGAGCGCTCAATTAGCATAATGTTTAATATTTGAATGTGATAAAATTGTAAAAAGTCAGTCCAAGCATATTTTGCCTAAATCCCATTTTTTTTCTCATTGTAATGTTTCAAAATTATCTTTCATGTCAATTTTACGATCAATGAAGATTAGTCCTTTTGGGGTTTGTGATTGTTCCTTTCAATAATGTTGTCGCCAAATTTCAAATCTAAATTCTCCTTTTAAGAGTGTAACGTACCTTGGTTGGTAATGCAATAGATATTTTTAAAATATTTTCAGTTGCGGAAAATATTCTGACTGTTGCAGAGAATATTTTCGGTTGAGGAAAATCCTCTGCTATTTTAGAAAACTGACATTCTTCTCATTTTACACAAGAGAAGCAATCAACAGTTCTATGTTAACTTTGGGAGGCAACTTCACTACACGATTACACCGATCAGGACGAATCTGCTTTTAAACCAGTGGTTCTTCCACAGCACACTGATTATTTTATTTGTTTACACTTAGTTTATTTTCCCTGTCAGTACTAACGGTTTTGTTTTGCAATAGTATATTTCCATCAACCTCATCACTATGCCCAACACTTGTTGATTTTTAATGATATTGTTAATATAGGTTAAGACAAAACATTAATAATAATAATAATAATAATAATAATAATAATAGTATGACCAAATTGTACAAAATTAAAATATATAAACAAAATGGTCAAGTTGAGTACAAAACAAGGACAAAATCTAATCATAACTTAACCTTAATATTTATAAAACTACGATAATTTTTAATTAAATTTTTTAAAACAAAAAACAAACAATAGAGACGAAGAAAAGTGCACTCGATATTTATTTTTATAAATTCAATGAAATCATTTAGAGACTCTCGACTACTTCTATATTGTAGATGTTTCACGTATTCATATGTAAGCTAGCATTTCTGTAGATTCTCCAAATTTACAGAAGAAAAAAAAATTTTAATCCAAAAATATTCTACTAGACGACTTAGGTTCGAATCTTGAAAATAATATTGTTGGAAAGGACAGTTATAAACTCTAAAAATGGATCGTAAAACGGACATGAATTACGACCAAATTTCAAAACAGACAAAACACCCACTCATCTCGTTTTTTGTCCTAAACAAACGTCATTAGAGTACTTAATCTATTTGTTTATTAATTATTCAAACCAAGAGAGGAAACAAGCATTATGATTAATTTGATTTTTTTTTTCTAATGTTTTCCCCATTTGTCACTTTGGCCATAGGTCCTTTTTTGAATCACTTTGGTCCTCAACTTTCGAAGTTTAGCTAAACTGCTTTTTAAAAAAATGGAAAAGCTAGTTGGACTGTGAAAATTTCAACGGCATTAACGTGGTAACTTATGTGGTAGTCCATGTTTATTTCAAAAAAATTAAAAAAGGTATTCACGTCAGCAACCAGGTACACGTTACGGGTTGTCACATTAAATGTCTAGTTATAATCAGGAGCTAAATTTATAATTATACCTTGCATGTAATGTTAGCCGCATGAGCAAATTTTTATTTTAAAAATATCGTACAATGTAATCTAACGGGAATCTTTCAATGATCTTATCATTTGAATTTTAATTATTATATAAATAAATAAAAAAATAAATTATAAATATACGAAGAGTATATCGGACTAACCATATTAATTAAATTATTAATCATTCGAAGATAGAGAAAAGTGGGGAAAACAAGCTAAAGAGGGAAAGCATTATGATTGTTTTGAATTATTTTTATTATATTATTATTTTTAAATAATAAAAAAATAAAGCAATGATTAAGACATTATCATAAAAATATCATGGTTAGGAGAAAATAATGAAATTGTTTGTGGGGTGTGAAGAGCACAACGGCTGTGTTTCAAATTTTGAAAAAAAAAAAAAAATCAACCCCTCGCTTACCAAAAAGAAAAATAAAATTGGTAGGTGAAAACCACTTTAGAACAAGTTGGTCCACATGTGAGATATTGGCTGCTTGCCAGCATATTTTATATCTGGTTAAACTGTTCCTATAGTCCCTGTACTTTTTGAAAGCTATGAATTTAGTCCCTATACTTGTATTCCCGGGAATTCGGTTTATCTACTTTTCGGATCTCAAAATTCGGGTCCATCTGTTAACTTTGTTAATTTTGTTCCGTGACATGTAATTAAAAAAATATGTTACAATAACCTGATTTTAACAACAAAATAATAGTATTAGCAGTTGGATCTGGATTTTGAAATGTGAAAAGTAGAGGGACTAAATGCTTGAAAACACAAGTACAGGGGATATATACATATACATGGATTGAATGGTAAATAAAGTCTCGGGTGTGAGTTTTGTGGATGAAAAAAATTATTGTGTGTGAGCTTTATCTCGACAGGTAGAAGTCAAGTCTAACTTGACTTTAAATTTAATCAAAACCTAATATAACCATTGAATACCAAAAAGTGTCGGAACAAAAAAAAACATGATTTAATGAACTATATTTAAACATATGCCATGTTTAAAATTTCAGAAACTTCAATAAGGTTGAACTGTGGGCTGTGGTATTGAAATACGAGATTTAATCTTTTTATTTTAGGTTGACATAAGCGGTTGAAATTGATAGTACTATCAGTTGCTGCCACTGAAATTACGACATGAAATTATGATCTAAGCCTTGTGGATTTACGCCAGTAACTAATGTCTTAATGTGATTAAAACAAATCTATACGTCTTATCAATTTGAACTTACTAATAACATTATAAAAGCGAACAGGTTGAATTCCATTTTCAGCGCCGTAAAGGGACTAAACCCGTAATTAAACCTAAATCATATTTTATTTTTTAAGGAAACAAATCTTCACTTTAATTTAGAGGAAGAGCTCGAGAGATTAAGAGAGAGAAAACAAAGGGGGAAATAATAAAGAAATATAGTGGGTTTTGGATAAAGAGGAGAATCTACTACATATTTGAATGGGGACAAATGAAAACCAATGTTTAACTACAAACAAACTTTTTTCCTATTATTATTTAATTACAATGAAAAAAAATATTATAAAGTAAAGCTTACATGCACTTTAATTTTGGGAAACTCAATTTAAAAGCCTAAACTTGGGTTTGCATATGTTTAACCTTGATTTACCACTCAACCCCCCCCCCCCCCAAATCCCTTACCTTTATCTTACTTTTTGTGTATAATTGGAATAAATAGTTCAATGTGTAACTCACTTGTTAAATAAATAAAATAGAGAGGCAAAATTGGGGATCAGTGGTGGTGAAGGTTTGACGGGTCGTTTAACTTTTAAAAACTGCGCATAACTGATAAGGGTTTTCCACGTGAAATATGTGTGTTCTTATTTTTCTTTCTTATTGCTTTGCGATCATTCCTACTGTCTTTATCGATGTATAATTTAACACTACGTTTAAAAGGTTCTATGGGTGAATATCCCTTAATCACTAATATGGTTATATACTCCGCTCATTAAAAAATCACTTACCTTTATCTTACTTTTAGTGTATAATTGGAATCAATATTAAAATTACATTTAAGTTTTATCTTCGCATATTTTTTTTTGGTAGTGTATAATTAGAAGGTTAGTACTCACACACACGATACGAACATATTTATAGCCTACACGCACACACTACGTTTAAAATGAGCTACTCAAATAAAGGTATACCACTTGCTCCGGTGGAAACTCAAACCTAGATAGATTCTATGGGTGAATATCCCTTAATCTCATTATAGGAATACCATATCTGCTATTTGTGACACAATAGTTAAAACTACCCATAACTCCTCCCCAACTTATAGTGTTAAGTAAGGTTGAAATTCAATAGACTCGAATTATTTGACATCCCTAATTATATTTTAACTATGAGATTTTACCGACAAAAAATTATTGTATACCACTTTTATAGAGAAAATAAGGCTCCGTTTAGTTTTAGGAAGCAAAAACCATTTTTGTTTCTATTTTCTTGGAAATGTGTTTGGTTACATGGACGAATCAAATAATAAATTTTTGTGAGATTAAAACATACTTTTATAACATATTAATTTATTGTTTTCATCTTTTTGAAGGCAATTTTATCATAATTAAAATTCGATATAATCATCTTATAGAGACTTAAATAGTAAATTTTCATCTAAAAGGCCCCGACTACCCCCTTCATATTCGCGCCCAGTTTGGTTAAATTTATTTAAAATAATATTTAAGAAATAAAATACGTGAAAAATAAAAATTATTTTATCATTTCCACTAAAATATTTTTTCTAAACCCAAACTTAAAATTTTATAAATGTAAAGTAATGATAAACAAGAAAAAAAAAGCAATTTAATTTCATTGCTAAATTTGGGAATGGAGCATTATTGAGTTAAAGAAAATAAGAGAAAACTGGAAAATTATTAGGGGGATATAAACTGGAAATGTCAGGCATTATTCATTTGAGTTCAGATTGTTGCAGAAGCCATATTGTCAAAAGAACATAACAAGGTAGTACCAATATGTACGTATATATATGTATATAAGCCAATGTGCCATTAATGCTTGGGATATTGTTTGTCACTTCCACTGAACCAATTTGGGATTTGCTAACATGTTTTACCTCCTTTTTGACTTTGCCTTCCCATCTTTGGGAAAAACCCCTCTTTCCCACTATTTTATTAACTAAAATTTAAAAATTTTAAAGGTCAAATTTTCCGTCGGTCCCTTATATCAATAACATTTAAGATTTAGTCTCGTTATTTTTATTTTTAATAATTTAGTTCCTCTACTTTTTCATGTTTCAAAATGCAGATCCAGTTGCTAATGTCATCCAAATCCTTTTGTTAAATGTGTTGGTGTGATATTCTGAAATGAAGAAATACTCACTTGGTAGCTATGTAATAAAAAAATATTTTGTAAATTGTAATGAACCCGAATTTAACGGTGTTAATAATTGGATTTGTATTTTTAAATATGAAAATAGAGAAATTAAATTTCAAATGTGTGAATAGTACAAGGACTTAGACCATATTTTAACCTATTTTAAAAGTTAAAAATTGAATCTTCTTTTCAAAAAAAGAAACATTCTAGTCCAACTGTTGGCACAAAATTTACCTATTATAATTAAGGGTGAGCAAAACCCGATTCGAGTCGAAACTTGATAAAAAATTAAAATTTTGAATTAAATAGTTTGAGTTATTTGAATCAACTCGAATAAAAAAGTCAAAATTTTCGGTTTAACTTGAATAGGAATTATACAGTTTGAATTATCCGAAAATCCGAATAAGAAAAGGTAAAACTACGTCGTTTTGTTAAATGTTTACCCATCAACCTTATGTAGTTAAATAATCTTGTACTTCATCTACTAGTTAAATAATCAGTCCATGTTAGCACAACATTGACTCCAAAATTTGTAACTCGAAATTTTTTGACTCGATTCGAGAAAATTTTAAATTAAGTTCGGTTGCTAAAATAGAATTTGTCAACTCGACTAACTCGAAATTTTTTAACTCGACCGAATGCTCACCCCTAACTATAATAGATGCTTACTAAGTTCATAATGATTTGCTTACGAAGTTGGTATGAATATTACACAAGTGTATTGATGCTAACATAGGAGGTTTTTAAAGAAGTTTAACTCTTTAAGTAGAGGGACTAAATTTTAAACTTTTTTCAAGTACAAGGACTAAAGACAGAATCTGACCAAAATTAGAAAAAATATATTAGTAACTATTTATTAGCTAGTGGTAATAATTAATTAATCAACAGGGTTAAAAAAATAGAAATTTGCGTTTAATTTTTTTTTTCATTTAAAAAACTTTACACGTGGAGAATGTTGGGACATTTTGGTCCTCTCAATATGTGGAAAAAGTCTCCGCCGTAACAACAACGGACTTATTATTTTTATTATTACAATTATTATTACTATTATTATTATTATTATTAATTATTATTATTATGGTTTTTCATTTTAATATTTGGTGAGTTCAAGTATCAATGTATTGACTTGTGGGACTATGTGTTTGTGTGTTAAAATATTTATTTATGTATTTAATTTGTGCCACTTCAATTATAAAGCAAATGGCAATCTTAATTAATGACCTCAAATATTTTGGGGTTAAATTATAATTAATTGCATAAGCATGCAAGCATGCATGGGTTTACTATACTACACTTACGTACCAAAATATAATATACTTTGTTTGACCTTCACATTGTATGGAGGTATTATTAAATGTACTTATGTTTAAAACTTTCATAGACCGAGGATGACGTTTGCATAAAAGGGGTAATTTTTTTTATAAATACATAAATTGTGGGTTTAGTGTTTTGCATTTTAATTTATTCATTTTCAGTTTTTGTGATTTTTCGAATTTTAAAAATTCGATCCTGATTTAATGGTAGATGTATTTTAAAATTTTTAGAATTCTGGGATTACTGCTGCAGGTGGAGGATTGCAGGGTTCACAAGGAATATTGGGTGTTGCTCGATGACCATGGCGGAGCTGTGGGTTATTCTGGATGGGATCCAGATTGTATGGAATCTTGGCATGAAGGAAGTGATCCTTGAGATAGACAGTAAAGAAGCGATTCAAGAAATTCAATTAACTGGAGAGAGGCTGAATTGCTTAGCAGTGGTCCTCGCCATTAAGGACCTACTTTAGCAAGATTTGATGATATGATTAACACATGCGTTCGGAGAGGAAATAGGGTAGCAGATAGATTGGCAAAGATGGATTCTCAAGACTGTTGGGTAAAAATATATTCGAGCAACCACCGGATGAAATCCTTCAAGTACTGCATGATGATTTTCCTGATATAGTGTAATCTACTATAGGGTTACCTTGGTTTAATCTTTCTTTGTACCAGTAAAAAAAATTATACTTATTAAATTTTAAACATGTGTAATGTCATGTTATCTTTCTATTTTCACATAATACATGCAAAAAGTCGCGTCGTTTTAGTTAGTGGATTTAACGGCTATTATTTTGAGTCAGGAATGAAATTTGAGAATAGATTCTAAATCCACGACTTATCCATAGTATGAGATTAATAGTAAAATTTTATCTAACAAATTTAATTGCTACCGTTTGGGTCAAAATTAAAATTTCAAAATTTCAAATATAGTCGCATGGCATATGGTTGAACTCGACTCTCTCTTTTTTAATCTAAGGCACCTTGATGTTTGGTACTCGCATTCAGCCCCAACAGTATTTTTCCCATCTATAAGATCTTAACCCAAGATTTTATGTAAAGGAAATAAAAAATTTTATCACTTAATCCAATTTATCAAGAGGTTAATAAAAGTAACTTAAAAGAAAGAAGAAGAAGAAGAAGAAGAAGAAAGGCAAAAACTATGTTTTCCCTTTTTTGAACATTGATGGAAAAATTCATAAAAGGAAAATACACTGCATATTGAAAATATAGCTGTTTGGAGGCAAAGAAAATTAAAAAGAAAAGAAAAAAACAAAAGGGAAATGAACAGTTATGAACTGGAATGAATGTAAGAAAACTCCAAACAAAGTACACCAACATGCATGTTTTTCGTTACCTTCATAAGTGTCCTAATTTTAATTATATCCCGAAATATCCGTTCACGGGTCTCCATTACTTCCCCCCTTGGACTCCTCGTCTTCATAGGTTATAATGATTAAGATGTATATATATATATATCTAGACTAAGAACCCTAAATCTTCATCCCCTGCCTACATATTCCTATTTCTCTATCCAATTTCGGCTCGTTTAGAGTTTAAGTCGATTTCAATTTTGGGTCATTTGAATCTGTCAAACGTGTTTTTTTTGAGCTGGGTCATTTCTAGTCAAGGTTTAGCTCATTTCAAGGTGAAATCAAGTTAAGTTGGGTTTGGATAGGTTTTATCGTTTATTAATTTATGATTTCATCCTGTTATAAACAGACTAAATAGAATTTTTTTTTTCCATTTTAAGAGGTAAAGCGTAATTTTACCATGTATTTGTTAGAGGATAGAATTACAATTTTCTATTTCCGGGGGTCAAAGCCTCTGCCTACCTCTTTGTATTTGCTCATGTTAACCAAACCATGTTTCCCAATTCCTTTTGCTTATGATCTCGATATAAAATTTTTCTCGTAATTTTGTGAAATTGAGCTTTTCGAGCATAAATCGATTCATGATTCTGATCGTTTCTTATTAAAATCTCAAATACTTCCTTAAATCAAATCATATCAAATCAAATTAAATTCGATTTTTCGATTTTGAGATGAAAGTTCCAAATCTCTACTAATTGAAATCTTTTCATACTTAAAATCTTTACATAATGTGAGGATGTGACAATGGCATATCAGTACTTACCTTTCATTTTCATGCAATAATTATTAGATGTCTACATACATACGAACCCTTGTTACAGTTAATATCACAGATAGGGGGCAGCCTTTCCCAATAGAGTCCAATTCCCATAAATAAGCTAAAGTACAACAGTAACGGCCACTGTAGGTACATGAAATTAAGCTATTTTGGAACTGTATATAATAAACCCCCGAAAATTAAATGCCAATTCTGCAAATATTCCTTTTTTTTTCTTTTTTAAAGTGAAAATGAAATTAAAGAGTAAAGCAAAGCAACAAGGAGACTATAACGGTTGGTGTGGGCTATGCTACGGTGTTGGGTGACGTGGACGGCGTTCTCCGTTAGGGGACCCAATATCTCAGTCGACAAAATAATTGCATTTTTTGGCATTGACTAAAATTAAAAAAATAAAAATAAAGCACCGATGACGTTGGAATTCACTGTTACGCTGCAGTTTCTTTTAAAAGTAGGTCGAATTTCAATGTTGGTCCCTGTATAAAATCATAATTTCAGATTTAATCCTTATAATGGTATATTTTGATTGTTTTATATTTTTATAATGTTATTAGTAGGTCGATATTGATATACTGTTAGTTGTTGTCATTAAGGTAATGGCATGAATTAAGAAAAAAAAAACTAAGCATTCAACATGGTTGTTAAAAACTAGAACGGACAAAATCAAGAATCAATGGTCTAGCTTCTGATATATAACTGAAAATAGCAATAACCGTTTCAAACAAGTAAATAATTGGAAATCGAGAAAAAATCAGACTCTTTAACTATTTACAATGAGTTATTAATTTATTTTTTAAAGAATATAAAGTGGTTGAATCAAGAATAAGAAATCCAACCGGTTTAACCTTTAATCCTGTTCCTATAACATCAATATTCAATTGACATGTAAATTTATTATTAATAATACTTGATTGAATGAATTTTTACATGATCTAAATCATATGACCAAATAAAAATATTTTTTCGAGTACATTTACAATTGACTCACGTACTAACACTACAAACAGGATTGTCCTTGTGCCCCTGTGATTCAAACCCATAATATAGAGGTTTTTGAGGCAAATACTTAGTGCGAGATGGGGTTCATATCATAATCAATTTTATTTTCGTATCTTTCATATCTATTTTATAATTCATATTTAAAATTTGTGATTATTCCGTGTTTTCAATATTGAGTTTAGAAAGGAAAAAAAAACACTGTACTTTTTTTTTTCTTAGGTGCACATATAACGGCGTTATCAGCCGTCACTTTGCCTATATATACATATATACAACACTATCCTTGTCATCATTCAACGTTTCTAGTTTTGAACACCTCTTTCCCTCCCACTCTCCCCCGTCCTTCATTCTCTCCACCTTTATATATATATATATATATGCATCTCTTCGCTGTTTTTTAATGGTTGCGTGAAGCAAAAGCTTGGAATATTTGTGTGTGTTTCAATTTCGTTACTAGGAACTGAGAGAAGCAAGAACAATAAAAATAAAAAAAAGATCTGAGTTTTTTGAGTTTCAGTTTTCTCGAAAAATGGGGAAGAAAGATCAGTCCAGAGAAGAAGAGAAACTGAACCAAAGAGTTGAATCAGTTCTTCAACTCGTTAAGAAACAATCTCCTCCATTAACACCCAAACAGGTAAATTTCTTTTCCGTTTCCTTTCATTTTCTCAGATGGTTTCCTTTCAGTTTTTAAAAATTTTCTCGGGAAACAAACAGGAGAAGTTCTGCAACAATGCTTGTATCGAGAGGTTTCTAAGAGCAAAAGGTGACAATGTGAAGAAAGCTGCTAAACATTTACGTGCTTGTCTTGCTTGGAGAGAAACCATTGGCACTGGTAAACTTTTTTTTTTTTTGCTTTTTCTTTTTGTTTCATATATATCAAAGAATCTTGCTTTTTTTTTTTCCTTTAAAGTTTCAGTTTTGAAAATTAAAAAAAAAAACCTTCATTATATTAATGCCACTTGGAAACCATTTACTAAGATTAAAATACCTAATTTTTGGGAAAATGTGCAGAAAATTTGATAGCAGATGAGTTCTCGACTGAAATAGCTGAAGGAGTTGCTTATGTAGCTGGCCATGATGAAGAATCAAGACCCATCATTGTAATAAATTTTCTCATAATAATTAACTACATATATAAATATGTAACAAAGATTTTTTTTAATTAATTAATATCTTAATTTTTATTACAGGTTTTAAGGATCAAACAAGATTACCAAAAATTCCACTCTCAGAAACTGTAAGTACATATTATGACACGAATCATTGTCTCTTTTTTTTTTTTTTAAACAAAAACAAGATCTGAACTGTGTTTGGTTTTTTTTAGGTTCACACGTTTGCTGGTTTTCACATTGGAAGTTGCCATAGCAACCATGCCTAAAAACACCCAACAGTTTGTTCTACTCTTAGATGCAAGTAAGTTTTTTTTTTTCCGACATCCGGTAAGGTCCCGATTAATCTAAAATCGAGCCAAACCGAACCTTTATTCACAAGACTCGAAACCGAAATTTTTAAGTTATTTTTTCGTTGCATGCTGCTTAAAGCAGTCTTATAATGCAATAAATGAAAAAAAAAAACACACCCCAAATATTAGTAACCATGTTGAAATCGCCGGCAAGTTCTGAGACAACCTCAGATAATGTCCGGAGTGCCCTTTTACATGTCACACTCGAATCTTAGTTTTGTTTCAGTAGATTACTAGGGTATTATCGGGAATTGAAGGTGTTTTAAATACTATTGGTCAATTACTAACAAAAAACCCCAAGATTTTACTTTTTTTTCAAAAAAGCTTTTTTATCTGATAATTCTCTGCAAAATGTCAGGCTTAATGTTTTATTAATCAGGGATTAGTTAAAAGATAAAATAAATTTAAATTTAATGTTTTTTAGGGGGAATTTTCAATTTTGGGGCTGATGATTTTGAGAAAATGGTTTTTGGGTACAGGCTTTTTCAGATCAGCATCTGCTTTTATGAACCTATTGCTGGCAGCATTGAAAATTGTGGGCGAGTACTACCCTGGACGGCTTTACAAGGCCTTTGTCATCGACCCTCCTTCCCTCTTTTCTTACCTTTGGAAGGTAGGTTATTTCGAAAACTCGATGTTCCGGTATAAGTATCGAAAATAAGTATGTGTCAAATACGAGTATGATTAGATTTATTTAAATTTTTCTGAACAATAAAGGTTTAAAAATTCAAGTTTAAGTCAAAATATTGGTACACTTGTTTTCTCATTGTGGGTCCATAAGTTTATACCTTCCTCAAATTTAGATTCCATGCATTTGAAAATATTGACAACTTTAAAATAATGGGTTTATTGTTGTCATAGTCCTATTTTTATAATATTATTAGTAGGTTAAGAAAAACTTATATCGTGTTATCAATTATGTTAAACTAAAGTGGAGGGGTTAGATTTCAAATTTTAACATAATGGAGGGACTACAACTATAATTGACCAAATGATGATTTGATTTTGATATTATTTTTGTAGGGCGTGCGTCCATTTGTGGAGCTATCAACGGCCACGATGGTGGTTTCATCGCTTGATTACGAAGAATCACTTGATTTCAACGATTTCACATCGTACCCGAGAGCATCATCTCTTAGGTTTGACCCGTCGTCAATCAATTCAACGGCCAAGGTCGGTTCCTGTTCATCATCCCGATTCTCCTTCACCGTATCCCATCATTTCGACTCCCTCAAGCCATGGTACCTCACCTTGACGAGCGACACGTCAGCATCCAAAGTCGGACCCACCGCCAGCCCCTCCCAACTGGGCCCGGCCCTGATCTCGCCGCTCAACGCCCGGTCTCTCTCCTTCGCATCACCGGCCGCCAGAACGCCACGTGGGAACATCAGCATGAGGAAGAGCTTGTTCCCCTCTACACCCTTACCGCAGCGTAGCAAAGCCTTCGAGCCGGTCAAAGTCAACCACCCGAGGACACCGAGACCCTCTTTCCTCCAATCGCCGGCGATGTTTTTCCGACGGGATAGCCACGTCAGCACCAAGGCGGAAAAGTCCCGTGAATCGTTCATGCCGTTTTTGAAATTCTACCGTAGGCCGTACGATGAGATGATTTACCGGTCAATGATGCGGCCCCCACTAGGTGGCTTAATCTCCATCGTTAAACGTCGCCACATGTCGGTATCTCAACGGTTCTAGATCAAAATTACAAAAATAAAAAGAAAAGAGAAAGAAAAAAGTGCGGAAAAGGGTGCATAGTGCTTCTATATTTTTACATTGACTTCAAAAGTGTTTAAAACAACACTACTAAATTACTAATAATTCGATTAATTATTTGTTTACTTTTTATAATCAATCTTGTGGTGGTGTGATTATCAAATTTAATTAACACGAATAAATGACTTGACTTGTTTAAGTATTTTCTGACTCGTAAATCGAAAAACTAAATAACATAATAGCAAAATTGAATGGTCAAGTTTTAGCTCGACTGGCATCAATATTATTGTCAGTATAAGAGAATGCGGGTTCGAATGAGTTGAAGTGCATTTTCCAAGTACAATATATCTTTATTATAATTTGATTTTTTTTTATTAATTCTTTCAAATTTTATTTAGTTCCCTATACAACGTCTCTCTGTCTGGTTTAAGTATTTGAACATCTCTATACTTATTTGTGAAAACTAACGTCGATAATGACGATATAGAACGGTCGTAAAGCAGTAAGAAAAATAAAACACACAGATTTTACGTGGAAACCTGTTGGGAAAAAATCACGAGCAGAGGAAAAGAGATTCATTAATGTTAAAAACTGAATGATACAAGAGGAGTTTCGAGTACATCTATTTAAAGGTTGAAAATCCAATTCTAATCAATGTCAAATAGAATAAGTGTAGTTCTATATAGATTCTACTTGTGCGACATGGTCTATACACAAAGCCCCTTATTTTGTCACAGTATTTTATTTCTTTAACAAAGATTACTTTTTTTTTGCAATATGTATTTCACATCAAAATTGAAAACATACATTGAGAAATAAAGGATTAGAAATCATGAAATGATAATAGTGGGAATAAATCCACCAAGGAGATATAAATATAGGGGCTTTTCATAGGATTTTACTATCTTAACATGAGTAGAGAAAGGTTAAAACATGATAAATTTTTGTATTTTTACAAATATAGAATTTAATCCCTATATTTTTATTTTTAACAATTTAGTCTTTTCACTTTTTGAGATTTCAAATTTCAAATCTAATGATTAATATTGTTAAATTTATTGGTGTGACATTTTGAAATAAATAAAAAACTCATTTGGTATCCATGTAACTAAAAAAATGACGTTGTAATAAACATGAATTTAGCAAAAGAATTTTAATAGCGTTAATCATTGGATCTGGATTTTAAAATTTAAAAAAAAAATAAAAGGACTAAATTTCTAAAAGTAAAAGTATAAAGACTAAATTTTAAATTTGTAAAGAGTACAAAGACTTATAACATATTTTAACCGTAGAAGAAAAACGAAATAGTTACCAACAAATGGTTTAAAGAATAAAGTCCGGATCTTGGGTTACAACCATTACATCGGGAAATGCACGGTCTTTGAGGCTGAACTATAGGGTATTTTAGATGACATGCTTATTCTACTTAGTAAAGAATTTAATAGAGTTATGATTCATATTGATAATTTAGAGGTAGTTTGAGCCGTACATGATAATACATTGGTGGAATCAAGCATTACAGTGCTCAGAAGGGTCCAACAGATCATGAGAACTGAAGGGCGATGGTTGATTCGGTATGTTCCCAGAGAAGATAGTCGAGGTTAGACTTACATATTTATGATGAAGTCCCTCGTGATGCACTAAAAGTTCTAAATCAAAATAAAACTTTTGATAAATTTAATTTAATTTTAGTCCGAATGGTAGAGAAATAATTATAAAAAGATGAAATAGTTAAAACAATTAATTGAAGGAGACTACGTGCGAGGTGGGATGTGAACAATTGTGCTAAAGTTTCGAACAAAGTGTCGTGAAAACAATGATATAAATTAAAAAGTCGGCGGTTTCTTTTTGAGTTGTTGGAGGTGATCAAGGGCAAAGAGTATGGGAAGAAGACACCGTGGTCGAAACGTTGAACATTGCATTGGAAATCATTGTCTTAACCAAAGCGTTGAAAATTTATTACTATTTTTTGTTGTGTTTTTTTTTTTCAAATGTTTTAATATTTCTTATTATATTTTAATATTATTATGTTTCAAGTTTCGGGAAGGTGGAGAATCTATGACTTACTTGTTATGGACTTTGGTTTTTGAGATCAATAAAGTAATATATATATATATATATATATAAAGTTAAAGTTAAAGGTGCATTTGAGTTTAAATCCTTTATAAATTAAACATGGGTGAAGTATTATACAAATTCTCGATAGAGAGTTAACTTGATTGATATAGGTATTGTTGTCAATGCAAGACGATATGGATTCGAGTGTGTTGAAGTGTATTATCTTCCTATTTATGAGTTGGGGAGCTCAAAAAGAGCAGATATGATCAGGACCTATAATGAGATTGTCTCAAAGAAAATTCCATTAGTATATTCAGAGTATATTTTGTCTTTATACTTTTTTAAATATGAAATGATATTTTAAAGCGACGTAGTTTGATCATTTGGCTTGTTGTATTTTAATCTGATCCGTTGTTTCATCAATGAATAAGGTATGGGATTCAGTCCGGTTAACTTGAAGTTTAGCATTAGATAACACCCTACAGATGGTAAAATTACAATTTTTATGTATAATACATGGACATGAAAAAACCTTAGTTCTAACAAAAAAGAAGAAGAAGACAAATCTACTAGATGGTCTCCTTAAAATTGTAAGATTGACAATGATAAATATATTACATTTGAATTATTATGAGTAGAATTAAACATTATAAACCAATAATAGAACATAATCAACCTAGACTAGAATAATTTTGAATAGGACAAACACATGACACGATTTAAGTCAGAATAAATCTGGGCAACGTCCGTATATAATTTTATACAAAGTGGGACTCGAACCCGAATTATCAAAGTATAAGAATTGAAATACAATTTGCATTATAATACAAAAACTGTAATCAGATTACATTTTGTCCATTCTATTAAAAAGATAAGTAAATTAATCATTTTACGTTAGATCAAAGAGTAAACTAGTCCTTCTATTAACGTTAACACGAGGTAAATATATCATATCACGCGTTACCATCTAGTTATTCTGTTAAACCACGCCAGTTTTTATCAGTACAAATTGATAAAAATTTCAACAGAAATTATCAATTTACTCTTTAATCTAACGTATAACTCATAGGACGAGCATCTCCATCGTACTTTTACCTATTTTTTTTTTTGTTATATACATGTAATATGGAATTTGTTTAATAAGCATTGGTTTGAATGAAGGGCAGAAATGGGGGTGGGATATGTGTCGTTTCTTTTTATTTGGTAGCAAGAAGTCAATACTCAAAACAGAGGAATTCTAATTCTTTACTTCGCAGTGTGTACGAAGAGAAAATTGGGGAAGTGTTTATGGTTTTTGGGAAATGTAAATAATATATATATATAAAAGAAAGTAGAAGAGAAATGAGTTTTGTCGTGTATGAGATGTCGTTTAGGACAGAACAGCCATTTTCTGTTTGGAATTTTGGGGGAAGATTGAGTCATGAAAATGGACAAATTGGGTTTCAGAGACTGACTAATTTCACAGTGCGAGTGTTTTTGTGTTTGTTAAGTGTAGCTTTCATTTGGGTTTCAGTAGCCTATTTTCCAGGGACACTTAAATGTAGCTTTCGTTTGAGTAGTTTTAAAATGAAATTTCAAAATTTTAATTTTGAGCGTAAATAACAATAATTAAATCCGACTTTTTCGTAAGTAATATTGGAAAATAACAAATTGACGTAGTATTCAACATAATTATACGATTGTCGCATCAGATTTTGAAAATAGCAGAACTTAATGAACTTCTCGGCAACGGTTTGGTCAAGATTGAAAATTTAAAATTCAAAAATTATAAGGACTAAATCCACCACTTTTCATAGTATAATGACTAATAACAGAATTAAACCAAAAAATAGTGTCCTTAAAATTTAATGATATTGTCTATTTTATTTAATGAGTCATATCTAAGTTGTCCATGCAATATGTACACTTGTGTTGTGTTTATGAGATTGAAGTTAGATATTTTGTAACGGGGAGTCGAAATAAAAAAAAACCATATAGGGAAAATCTAAAAATTTTATACTAAATAACTTTAATTAAATTTTTAACTTCTGAGAAGGACCAAAAATGAAAATTTTCCATTTAATAAATAAGCAGAAAGGATTAAATTGAAAATTTTCATTTGAGATTTAACGAAGAGATGGTTAAGGCCCCTATTCAGCGATGCCCTCTTGTGGTGCAGTTAAGTCCCTTGTATATTTAAAATTTGATCAACGTATTTAAAATATACTTTATATTATATTTAAATTAATATTTAATGTTTAGAATAAATTATCTTATTAATCACATTAAAAATATGTCAATTTTATTACTATCTTTTAATCAAATTGTTCAAAATATTCACTTTGCCGTTTTCCCGTTAACGGAGAGAGCTAACCGGCGGTGCTTGAGAGGATGTTGAACTGAAACGACAAAGTTAAAAGAAGAAAACGACCAAATAAAAAATATTAAGTTTAAAAAAATTTCCGAAATAATTTGGACTGAAAGAAAAAAAGCCTCAAGTTTAACTTTTTTTACTTCAAATTGACTGTCGAATCGGTCAAATTATTGGTTCGTCGGTCTAATCAATTTAATCGATTTAATTAAAAAATATTTAAAATAAAAAAATAAAAAAATCTGATTCAATCAGTTTATTTTACCCGGTTCAACAGATCTATACCAATTTTCGGCTCAATTGGTTCAAAATCCCTTTTTAGATAGATATCCTAACCGGTTCTCGATCTAACTAGTTCGATTGACCAATCTGATCCAGTTCAAACAACATTTCTTAAGCCTCTTGATTTCGAAAACTGAGACATTTTCTTTTGAATATAGTACATTGGTGTGAAAGGACTATAATGGATAAGAAAGTTCGGGGTAGTTGCCGGTGAAATGTCGTAATTTCTTTTAAGTTCACAGTTTATTACGAACTATTGTCTAAATTTTGCGAAGTTTATGTGAAGGCAGAGTGATTACAAAGCGACCATTTCGAGCAATTTAACTAAATTGAAAGGTCCTTATTTTAAGATGACTAACAGGATAGTTTACCCTAATGTTTAAGTTGACATTAGGCTAATAAAAGGACCTCATTGATACGATATCAAAACTTTAAAGACAAATAATAATTTCTTTTCTTGCTCGTTATTCTGGCCTTTTACAGATTGCTCCTTTTGATAAAAAAAAATATGATCATTACATATATATATATATATATATATGCTCATTTATCTGGCATTCAGCATGTTAACGTAATAATGAGGAGGCAGTGGTGTCTGCTCATGATAAAGGACCCTTTTAGATTCACAGAGATTTTGAGGATTCCCTTTTTTTCGTTGTTAGGTGGAATTTTATCTTTTTCACCTCCTCTTCTTTCCATTTTCTTTTTGTTTTGTTTTCCAATCTCTGCATTTCAGTCCTTTACCTGCATTTTGGACTATTCCATTTCCATGTCTTTTTCAATTTTCAATCTTGATTTTTTTCAACTCCATAAATTTCAAACAAAAAAATCATTCAAGAGTACAATCAGATGTCCCATCTTTGTGTTCTTTTCCCATATACTGTAATATTCAAAGTGTATAAATGAACCATCAATAAGATGTTGAGAAAATTGCACATGGGACTCAAATTTAAATACCGAATGACTCAAGGCTCTAACTTTTTCCTCTTCCAAAAACCATGGCCTCCATAGCTAGACTTATTGGTTCTCAAGCTGTGTTAGAAGCAGACAGAACCGAGTACTTTTTTGAAAATCATGATGGTAATGGTTGATTCGAGGCAACTTCCTAGCGGCTTAAGATTATTTCAAGATTCTCTCTTAGAGGAGTTAGTTTAATTTCAATTGTGTAATTTGTTATTCACCAAAAAACAAAATTGATGGCATAAATGGCCTTAAACGTTCAATTAACATATAAATTTATTATTGATTGAATTTTCACATGATCTTAACTGCATGACCGAATGATAGCAAAAAGAACCCACATTAGCAACTTAGTAGTTTGGACTTACTAATAATATTATAAATTTTACAATGGGTCAAAATTTGTTAAATTAAATCCCAAATTTCAGCAGACTAGAAGGACTGAAACCGTAATTAACCATTTGTAGATTTATTTATTAGTAGACCAATATTTTATTCTCAAAGTGCTTTTAGTGAAGAACGAGGCATTTCTTTTTAATATATAATTGAAAAAAAAATTCATTTCAAAAATCCCAAAAGGAAGCTGTCATCTGCTACACGATAAAACAATTTGAGGACTCGCATATGCATATGAACTTTCCTAGCTTAAAACCCCACTTATGGAGAAAAAATAGCTCTTCAATGAGTGGGAAAAAATGCCCTAGATGGTGTCCTTGTTGACTTGTTTGCTTCCTATAGCTCCTTTTCCCCACCACTAGGAGTAACATATAGTTGCTACTAGGCCTAGCCGGGACAATCCGGCCAGATGTATAAGCCTAACTTAATTCGGGATGGGCCTATAAGATGGGTTGTCTGGTCCATAGATAAGTCTAGTTGCTGCCATGATAATCGGTACGAATTGTTTCGATCTTAAATCGGTCATAAGTAGCTTAAGTTACGGTTAGGTCAATACCAACTTAAACCGGTGTATACATGAGTGAATTCATAAAATATTTTAGGAGGGGTATAATTGAATTATAATTTTTTTGTGAGGTGAATGTGTAATTTTATCTTTTATTAACTTTTGATTCTTTCATTTCTAAAGGGAGTAAATGATTTTGAGAGTCAAAATGCAATTTTTCCATATATTAACTTTGGATTTTATCATTTATAAAGGATTAAAAGGTAATTTCATTTAAAGAGAGGTCAAGGCCCTTACTCTTGGATTCACATTCAATGCGTACCAACTAGTACCTATTTATTAAAAGATTTTTATTTATATACATTTAAAAATATCCAACTTGATTATTATTTTAAAATTTATATTTGTATATAATAAATATATTTATATGTATACTTGTATGTAAATATAAGGCTTTATTTCTAATTTGAACTTTGAACTAGAGGTGATCATGGGCCGGGTCGAATTTGGGTCGGGCGCAGAAAAAATTTTCAACCTGCGTCCTAGGCCTGGGCCTTGCCCGAAATATAGGCCTGAAATTTTATCCAGGCCCGGCCCGAGAAAAAATTCTAAGCCCGAGCCAGGCCCGACCCGACCCAATTTTTAAATAAACACCAAAAATTTATTTTAAAAATAAAAAATAATAAAAAAGTATTTTAAAAATATTTTAAAATTAAAAAATTAAAAAATATATATTTATTAAATATTTGGGCTGGGTCGGGCCAAAAAAGTGGTTCCCGAGGCCCGCCTTGTTTTTTTGCCCAAACTCATATTTCGGGCCTATATTTTTACCCGAACCCTACTATATTTCGGGCGGACCGTCGGGCCGGGCCGGGCCACTAGACCCATGATCACCTCTACTTTGAACTATAGCCTTTTTTCTTATTTTGGTGCTTTAAACTTTGTTCCTTTATTCATTTTGGTACTTAAAACTTAATGACGTTTAAAAAATAGTTGATTAATCAGAACGTGCCATGTTAACAGTGACATGGCAATTGATTGGTGATGTGTCATGTTGACTGATGACATGATATATTGACATGATGGTTGACTATTGATTAACATTGACCCATTTTATAAATAATTAACTCAAACCCATTTTAGTCTCATCCACATTTTTTGGATTTTTTAAAAATATTTATATTATTTTAAATTTAATATTTAATAATTATATATATTCATTTGTTAAAAAATTATATGTATATAGGCATCTTATTTTTTTTAATATTTACATTATAGCACTATATATAATATATAAAAATAACATGATACTATAAACATTGAAACCGGACCAAACTAGGCTAGACTTAAGCCGTGAACGTTCAATCCTGGCTAGTATTTTAAAGGAGTCTAATTTTTTTACCAAAACCTGTTTTTCAATCCTAATATTTTTATTGAAATCCTCTCAAATTTTAGACAGACCCTTAAATTTAAATAGATAACTCGACTCATGAAGAGATCTGATCTAAAACCTCTATCGTTTGCCAACTACCTTATCATTATCAAAATAAAAATGATACATCCAGCGGGGACGATGGTAACTACCTTAAATGCCGCCATGGAATCTTGGTAGGCTTAATCACTTGCAAAGTTTTACTTTTACAACATGAAACACCTCATTCAAGCTTTTTCTCGCCCTAACGCTTACTAAAGATGTTGTGACTTCACTTTCACATCGGAAAAGGTACATTCATATACCTGTAAATTTTTATCCAAACTCGGATATTCAACTTAAATTTAAATATACTCGATGAAATTTTATCATAAAAAGTTAATAATTCGAATTTGTTCATTTTGATCTAAACTTGAGAATTCAATTCAAACCCAAAACTTGATGCAACTAGATTTGATAGTAAGAAGTTGAGAACCAGAATCTTTTCAACCCAAACTCGAATTGACCCCGAACAACCCAAACCTAAAATTATTCGAACGGTAACCTGAAATGACATAAACTTAAAGCAACAAGAACTTAAAATGATTCGAATTCTTAATAGCTTCACCCGAAAAACCCAAACTTAAAACCTAAATAATATACATGCAAAAAGATTCGAATTCGAAACTGACCCCGATTGAAATGATTAAATTTTTTTTAAAACTCAAATTAATTCTGTCGGACCTGTCCAATCAATATGGAACGATAACCACCCTAAGATCATTTTAGTATACCACCTTCAAATTTTAGTTAAATTAACTTTTGTTGGATGTAAAAGCTAACGGAATTGTTAAAATTTTAACGGCACTGATATAGTAAATTGCATGGCTCTTCATAAAAATTCGAAAAAACTAATAAATAAATTTAAAATTTCAACATCTTCAAAAAGGTTAATAATTTTTTTTATAAAATTATCCACGCCAACAATGAATTACATATAAACTGCCACATGAGTTGATATATCGGGTGTCATTAAAGTTTTGACAATTTAGTTAACTTTTCCGTCAAACAATAAGCAATTTAGCTAAATTTTGAAGATTAAGGGATAAAGTGATAAAAAGTTCAGGACCAAAATGACAAAATGGATAAACATTAGGGACTTATTTTGCCATTATGCCAAATTAAATTCGGTATCCCAAATCCAAATTATTCTTTTATAAATTAATTGTCAATCGGTTCCTTAACCAAATTTGGAACCTTGATGTGAACAATCCATGTCCACTATTCCTATTCCATTGGGCTTTGGAATTACTTAGATTTGGCCCATTTTCTTTATTTTGTTCTATTATTACTATTATTTATTTATTTTGAAATGTAAATGTTAAATTTTAAAATTTTCATTTTATATTTTAAAATTTTTAAATATTATAATACCTAAAAATATATGTTTTTAAAAACATACAATTTAATAATTAAAAATAATTAGTTTGCATTATTATGGATGGATTTTCAATTTAAAAGATAATTAAACTATTGAAAATATTATTTTTTAATAAATTTAAATTTTCAATTAATTTTCAGCCTATTTATTTATTTATTTTCAATGGATTATCACATATGACTTAATATTGAGTCATTTTAATTTCATAAACAGGTTAAAAAATTATTATATTACTAATAAGTGCTAAAAGTAACATATTTTAAACTCATTTTTAATGCGTTTTTGGGTGATACTCTTTTAAATTCATGTTTTAATGCTTGATAGAGCAGTTGGGAACAAAACGAGCGAAAACCAGAGCGTTGGAGCAAGCTGCAAGAGCCATATGGGTTGAACCTTTCCAAACGACCGTGTAACCCACGGATTGTGAAATCGAAGGAAAGAGAAGAAGAAAGAAGGGGCTAAATAAAATAGCGAGAAACGAAAAGAGATTAATTCTAAAAAAATACTTTCTTGTGTGGATGCATTTTATTACTCAATCTATTTATACTGATAGTTAGATATACAAAGAAGGAAAGTTAAGGATTATACTCTTAACTTTATATGCTCAAATCAATCCCTAGAATCATGATACGATAAAATTTCAAAATTATTATCATAACACGGATAAACCCATATCGATACACTAAAATATACTAATACCAATACTTATCAATACTAAAAACAAAAACAATACATCCACCAATACTTGCAAAGTTTTGCGAGCATTGTTTCAATTCAATAGCTAAAATCATAGCAATGTAGTTATAGATCGTCTTGCGGTAAGAAATAAGGTAAGCGTAATGATAAATTTAACCTTTAATATTTATTTAATTTATCGTGTTGGCTCTAACTTTTTTATCACTTTGGTCATGGATTTTAAATTTTAGTCTAATTATTTTTTGACAAATTTTTTATTGAACTATTAAAATTTTAGCGCTATTAACGTAACAACTCACATGACACTCCATCTGCATTTCATAAAAAAAATTAAAAAGTTAATAAAAATATTTAAAAAATTAAAAATTAAAAAAAAACTTATTCTTTTTTTTAATAAAAGTATCCAGGTTAATAATGAAATATACGTAAATTGTCATGTGAGTTACTATATCAATGTCATTATTCAATCTACTACCCCGTCCAACAAAAAGTAAA
The DNA here is from genome assembly GCF_025698545.1 of Gossypium raimondii. NCBI lineage: Eukaryota > Viridiplantae > Streptophyta > Magnoliopsida > Malvales > Malvaceae > Gossypium > Gossypium raimondii. Next base: position 4,022,572 of record NC_068567.1, on the reverse strand, counting down.
TTGATTAATTTTTGAAGATTTAAAATTAAAGTGATAAAACATTGACCTGATCAGGATGTTCACCGCCTCAGCTGTGGCCTGTGTTCGAATCACACTAACCGCTATTAAGACTTTGACCTCGTATTGTAAATCACTAAAAATAAAAAGTTTAGAAGGGTCTTGATGTGAACAATCCATGCCCAATATTCCTACACCATTGGGCTTTAGACGTTGGGTTGATAAATTGAAAAAAATTGAATATTGGATCTTTAATATTTAATTTAATAAGTATTATCATTTATCATTAATAAGTAGTTGCGTGCAATCGTAAGGCTAAGTTTCAAATGGTTTATCCTCTTTCGTATCATTTTGGATTGTAATTTTACAAACACAATATGATACGACTCTTTGAGAATAGTTCCCAATAGGTACGATGTCACTTTTACCTTAGAAAATCTCATATGTATATATATATATATATATATGTTAAAACATAATAAAAAACTAAAAATTAAAATCACTACTACTTTAAGAGAAAACATAGTGGGTAAGAATTAGGACAATTTTTATAGAAAACACAATGTACGAAATAAAAGCCACCAAATTGTGGACAAACCAAAAACCACTATAATTTACCCATATGCCGATACTAGTACTGGTAAAATTTAGATTTAATTTGAAAAAGTTAAGTGAATAAGATTTATGATCATATCTTCTCTTTTTAACATAATGTCTAGAACTATCTATAACCCCTCTCCAACCCATAAATAAGAGGATAATGCGCTTCAACACACTCAAACCCATATCCCCTACCTTCATTAAAAGACTTTAAATAAGTATATCTAAAATTTTACATAATTTAGTTATTTTGTTTTATGCTAATAGTAATAAGTCTAATAACATTGCTAATTGATGACACATGATTTTTCAAAACCTATTATTAATATTAGAAATATAGAGGACTAAATTATGTCAAAATTACTTAAATTAAAGTAGAAGGATTAAATTTTATTTACGAGCTCGTCCTGTGGTTTGATTAGTCCCTTGTCAGCAATGAATAAATTAATTTCAACCAAAAAACAGTAAGGAGGTTAAATCTAGATTATAATACAGTAGAGGGACTAAAACCAAAATTAGACCAAATATAAATATTAAAGGCCCACTTGGGCAGTAGCTCATAAGCTATCCATTCCAAACCACTAAAGCAGATCAATGGCTCATTCATCAAAAATTTTCTGCTGCTTCTCCTTCCTCTTCTCCACCCTCTCCATCATTCCATTATCCCATCAACTCGAACAACACCCACTTGACTCACTAACTCCAAACGAGTTCATCCGAGTTCAAGCCATTGTTAACCAGTCACACCCCACCACCACCAACGACATAACCTTCCAATACATAGGCTTAAACGAACCAGATAAACAAGCCCTCATTTCATGGCTACAAAACCATCGCACCACCCCCATCACAGCTCCACCACCACGCCAAGCCTTCGTCATTGCACGTATAAACCACCAAACTCACGAACTCGTCGTCGATTTATTGTACGACAACATTGTTTCCGACCACATTCACCACGGTTTCGGGTACCCTTTACTCACTTTTGAAGAACAAAACGGTGCGAGCCAGCTGGTGTTCAACCATGCACCGTTCTTGGCCGCCTTAAACAAGAGAGGGCTCAAGGTGGCGGAGGTCATTTGCGAGACTTTCGCCATAGGATGGTTCGGGGAGACGAAGCAAAATGGTAGGGTCGTTAAAGTGATGTGCTATTACTTAGATGGAACTGTTAATCTGTATATGAGACCAATAGAGGCCATCACTGTCACAGTTGATTTAGAAGCAATGAAGATCACACATTTTCGGGATAGGCTCGTCGTCCCTGTGCCGAAAGCCGCCGGAACCGATTACAGAGAGTCCGAGCAAAAGGAACCCTTCGGACCGGAGTTGAAAGGGATCACCGTTGTCCAACCGGACGGCCCGAGTTTCATCATTGATGGAAGCAGAGTTAGGTGAGTACAGTTATGACGATCCTGCTTTTGAATGCTTTATTTTCGGTTTAATTTTCGTTTAGTCCCTCTACTATATTTAAACTTGAAATTTAATCATTTTACTTTAATTTACTATAATTTGATCCTTCAATATTTTATTTTGCTTTAATTCTGATTTTAGTCCCTCTACTATGCTAAAATTTAGGAATTAATCTTTCTACTTTAATTTTTATAATATTATTATAATATTATTACATAGAACCCAACTTTGACTATCATTATAGGTTCTAATTATATCCGTTCTTTTGAAGACAATACCTAGAACTATCTACAGCCCCTCCCAACCCAACCCATAAATAGGAGGACAACGTGTTTCAACGCACTCGAACCCATGTCTCTCTACATTAATAACAATGACCGTGCCAAGCTAAGACTCAATCAACTCTACGTTTATATTATTAATAATAAGTTCAAGTAAATAATATTATTAATTACTTGCTTTAATAAATTAATATAATAATAAAATTATACTACTCACTTAAAATTTTAAAATTCATTTTGAGTCCCTATTATAAATGTTAAAAGTCCACTATGGCGGTCTCTCATAGCCATATATATCCATCCATATTCCATGCCACTAAACAACAACAATGGCACATTCATTGAAAATTCTCTTCTTCCTCTTCTCCATCCTCTCCATCATTCCATTATCCCATCAACTCGAACAACACCCACTTGACTCACTAACTCCAAACGAGTTCATCCGAGTTCAAGCCATTGTTAACCAATCACACCCTACGTCCACCACCAACTTAACCTTCCAATACATAGGCTTAAACGAACCAGATAAACATGCCGTCCTTTCATGGCTACAAAACCATCCCACCACCACACCACCACGACGGCAAGCTTTCGTCGTTGCACGTATAAACCACCAAACACACGAACTCATCATCGATTTTTCACGCGACGACATCGTTTCCGATCGGATTCACCACGGTTTCGGATACCCTTCACTCACTTTCCAAGAAGAAATCGATGCCAACCAGCTGGTGTTCAACCATGCACCCTTCTTGGCCGCCTTAAACAAGAGAGGACTCAAGCTCGAAGAGGTCGTTTGCGGGAGTTTCACCGTTGGATGGTTCGGCGAGACTAAGCAAAACGGAAGGGTCGTTAAAATCATGTGTTATTACTTAGACGGGACTGTTAATTTGTATATGAGACCAATAGAAGCCATCACCGTCACAGTTGACTTAGAAGCAATGAAGATAAATCATTTTCAAGATAGGCTCGTCGTCCCGGTCCCGAAAGCCGCCGGAACCGATTACAGAGAATCCAAGCAAAAGCCACCTTTCGGACCGGAGTTGAAAGGAATCACCGTTGTTCAACCAGACGGTCCGAGTTTCACCATTGATGGAAGTAGAGTTAGGTAAGAGCATAGTAACAAGGGTCCAACTTTGACTAATTTTATTCCAGTCTAATTTCAGTTTTAGTCCCTATACTGAAATTAAAATTTGTCTATTTTATAATATTATTTATTAGGTGGAATTGATTTGTAGGACTCAATTTCGACTATTTTATTCTTTTCTGTCGCCATGTGTCGAAAATTATTAGCCAAATACAGATGCCGTTTAGACTTATTGATTTGTGGGGCTATTTTTGGTCAAATTATGATTTTGGTCTTTCTAAAATTTTACATTTGAAATTTGGTCTTTATATTTTAATTTGACGTAATTTAGCCCCTCTATTTCAGTAGAAGGACCAAATTATGTTAAATTAACATTTAGGGACTAAATAAAAAAATTAAGTATTGTAAAAGGACCAAAATCAAAATTTAACATTTTTCAATCGAGTTTTTTTTTTTGAAACAAAATTTTCAATCGAGTTTATTCAAAAAAAATGGTCCATTTTTCTTTGTCTAGGTGGGCTAATTGGGATTTTCATCTGAGTTTCGATGCTCGGGTCGGTCCGATAGTATCCTTAGCGTCCATATACGACACCGAGAAGCAGGAATTCCGTCGAGTGATGTATCGGGGATTCGTATCGGAACTGTTCGTACCGTACATGGATTTAACCGAGGAATGGTACTACAGGACGTTCTTTGATGCTGGGGAATATGGGTATGGTCTATGTGCAGTGCCACTTGAACCTCTAAGGGATTGCCCAGCCAATGCAGTTTACATGGGTGCCTATGTTGCCGCCCAAAATGGGATGCCCATTGAGATGCCTAATGTTTTCTGCATCTTTGAACGCAATGCTGGCGATGTAATGTGGCGACACACCGAGACTATGATTCCTCCAGACCTGGTATGTCAATTTTTCACTAAATGTTTAAAAAAGGTTAAATTATGGTTTTGGTCCCTCTGCTAAAATCGTTTTGGTTTTCATAGTTTTATTTGACATATTTTAACTTTTATAATGTTATTAGTTAATCCAAATTGTTAAGACAAAAGTTTTGCCCTGCCAAATTTTTACTAATGTTAAAAAGGTCAAATTATGATTTTGATCCCTTTGCTAAAAGTTGAAATTTAATATTTATAGTTTAATTTGGCATAATTTAATGTTTGTACTTCTATAATATTATTAATTAGTGTTAACTATTCATGTTAAAGTGTTAGGTGATTCTTTTTTTTTTTTTTATAAATTTAAATGTTTTTGGTATGATAATTTTCATTGCCAATGAAGTTTTGGTATAGATGGTTAAAGGTGTTCAGGTTTGAGTCCTGCCATCTGTAATTGTGAAATGTGGGTCACATTTAGAGGTGTTTAGGGGTCGAGTCGGTCTAAATATGATATTAACACACATTATGTTTGCCCAAGTTTGACCCGGTTTGAAATGTGGGCGTAATATTTTACCCAATCATGCCTATATTTGTAAAAGATTAACCCAAGCCTATTTTAGGCTCGTTCATATTAATTTTTTTAAAATATTTATATTATTTTAATTTAATAATTTTTCATTTATTAAAATTTTTTATATAATTATCTTAAAATCATTTTAATGTATATATTAGAGTAATATTACATATTTAGTATATATTTATTTATTATGTGTTATAAATTACATAATATAAAGTATTATAAACTTAAAATCGGGCCAAACTCAAGCCTTGAATGTTCAAGCTCGAGTTCAGCCCGTATTTTAAATGGGTCTAATTTTTTCCCAAAACCCATTTTTTTGGGCTTAATATTTTTGCTTAAACCCTCCCAAATTTTGGACGAACAACCCGACTTATGAATAGGTTTGTCTAGTCTCACTCCCACCATGTTCATATGCCATATGTGGGTTATGTCCTATTTTTTTTTTCGAATTAGTCTAGATTTTTCTGATTCTTCATCTATTGTGTGTTGTATTGATTGGATTCTACATTGCAATCGGTTAGGCATATATTTGTACTTGTAGTATACTTGTAATTGTAGTTTTGGCATTTCAAATTTTCACTAATGCTAAAAGGTCAGGTTTTGGTCCCTCTATTATGCCAAATTAAAATATGTGGACCAAATCTCTAACTTTAGCATAGAAGAGGGACCAAAATCATAATTTGACCATGTTAATAAATAAATGTAATTTTAGTTGAAGAACACAAAGGAAGGTGTCTATTAATGGGATTTTAATGGCTTTGTTGCAGATTACAGAGGTTAGACCAGATATGAGCCTAGTGGTCAGGATGGTTTCAACTGTTGGAAATTATGACTACATTAATGACTGGGAATTCAAGCAGATTGGTTCCATTAAAGTCACTGTAAATAAACCCATTTAATTACTCCCTTTTTTCTTTTAAACCTATGCCCCTTCAGCCTATATATTATTTCCATTAATTTCCTCTATAAATGAACCTTTGGTTTTAACAAACAGGTTGGACTAACTGGTTTACTTGAAGTAAGGGGCTCAAAATACACCCACAAGGACCAAATTGATGAAGAAGTTTATGGCACATTATTGGCTGAAAACACGTTGGGTGCCTACCATGACCATTTCATCACTTACCACCTTGACCTTGATGTGGATGGTGAGTCCAATTCCTTTGTCAAATCCAAATTGCAAACTGTTAAAGTCACTGACCAAACCTCACCTAGGAAAAGTTATTGGAAGGTTGTGAGTGAAACGGCTAAAACCGAGTCCGATGCTAAAATTAAACTCGGGTCAGATTCGGCCGAGCTCTTGGTTGTCAACCCTAACAAGAGAACTAAAATGGGTAACTTCGTCGGCTACCGTTTGATCCCGGGATCGGTCGCCAGTCCACTTATGACCGACGATGATTATCCGCAGATTCGAGCGGCGTTCACTGAGTATAATGTGTGGGTTACACCCTATAACAAATCTGAGAAATGGGCAGGGGGGATATATATTGATCAAAGCAGGGGTGATGACACTTTGGCTACATGGACCAGCAGGTATGTAGTCTTATTAAAGATGGGTTTAATTAGGGTTTTCATCCTTGTACCATGTTAAAATTCGAGATTTAATCCATTTGTTTTAATTTGTGGTAAAAGTATGGTGGTAGGGATTGGATTGCATTTTATCACCTCTACTAATAAAATGGGCAAATTAGCCCCTGTACATTAGATCAATGAGTAATTTGGTTCTTCTTGTTAAAAATTTCATTCATTTGTGCTGTTAAAAACGGGTATAGCTAACAGAATAACAAACAATGAAACATGGTGTGCCACGTATACCTCATGTTGACATACAAAGACTAGTTTTAACTGTAGAAATGGACGAAATTTTTAACGGGATTATTTTATGTTTTAATTTAATGTATAATGATTAATTTGCTCACTTTTTTAGTAAAAGGGTCAAAATGCAATCCGATTACTAGTAAAAAAGCCTCTATGGTACTTTTACCTTAATTTAGTATAATTTGGTCCTCTTATAATGTTCTTAGCATTTCCAAATTGATAGCACGATTAGCTATTGTTGTTAAAGTGAAGACATGATTAGTTTTTATGATAACTTTTAAGTATTTAGTTGGCTTGTAAATTTATTACTAGCTGAACATGATTGTCTAGATTTTTAAGTGAATCTAAACTATGTTGAGCTGACTGTATTATCAATTTGAACCTACTAATTATAATATAAAAGTAGATGACCAAATTATGTCAACATAAAAGAATTCAACCCCAAAATTTTACATAGTAGAGGGGCTAAAACTACAATTAGACCATCAAAGTTGCTATATTTTGTTATCTTTGTTATACTGGTGATTATTGGTTTAATTTGCAGGAATAGAAGAATAGAGAACAAGGACATTGTATTATGGTACACATTAGGTTTTCATCATGTACCTTACCAAGAAGATTTCCCGTTGATGCCGACGATAAGCACGGGATTTGAGCTCCGGCCGGCCAACTTTTTCGAGTACAATCCGGTGCTTAAAGTGAAAGGTCCTAGCAATGTCAGGTGGCCTAATTGCTCTGTATCAAGCTCGGGACTTAAGTGAATCAGCTTCAACAACACTCATAAAGACCAGTAACAATGATTTTGTTTGCTATTTTCTTTTTGCCTCTTATAAAGATCATGATTTTCTGCAATTACAGATTAGCAAGGAAATGAAATTTAATGTGTTAAAATTTTGGATTATAAATTTTTGAGAGGTCAAAATATAATTTTATCATGTTTTATCGATAATGCTTATAATGATTATCATGCTGTTATAAGTCTCGTAAAATCTAAGCATAGAAGTATATATTCTGCATCAAGCAAGAAACATGCAAAATCATGCAACTATTTGAAAAAGTGTATTTAGATTGCAACAATCACCATTAAAATAAAACATCTCAAAACATGAACATAAATTTATTACAGATCATAGACTTGTTTGCCAGTGAACTTAACCTCAATAGGGCTAACATTCTTCCCAATGCTCCTAAAGTTCTGTCCCACACCTTGTCGACCGGGGTTCACCTTCTCAGGGTACACCCCATCTTTAGGGTGCAAATACTGAACCTCACCATTAGGGAACACCCTATAAAACTGGTACTTGATCTTGTACTTAGACCTAAGCCTAGTCCCAAGAGCCAAGCACTGCTCTTTACGAGCCAATTTCAGCAGGTTCGGACCTTGTCTCATGATGGCTGCACCACCTGTTGGCATCTCGAAGATTTGTTCCTTGGGTGACTCCCATGTGATGACGTAAAACTCTTCCACTTGTGCTTTGCGTAAAAGCCCGCCGGTGCTGCCGCCGAAGATCGGTGATGGGGTGTTTGGGTCCAGCTCTGGTGGGGTGAAACCGACTGGTGCTTCCTTTGTGGCGGTTGTCTCGGCTTTCTCTTCGGTTGCTTCGGCTTTGATGGTGCGTGGGGCGATGATGCTTTTTGGGGACTTGAAGCTAGGGACGGTTAGGAACGGTGGTTGTTTCCGTAACACGGCGGCGATGCGGTCGCCGGATTTTGGGGTGCGGAGGGTTGATGGAGTGAAGAGGGAGGCTTGGGTTGCCATTGCCATTGAGAATAGGGAGATGGGTAGCTAGTGAATTTGCTTGTTTGTGCTGATGAAGCTTGGTTTTGTGAAGATGATGGGATCAAAGAATTGGCCATAGAGAATAAGTGGTGGAAATGGTGTCAATGGATAAGGTGAGATGTGTTGGACCAATTATAATATATGATTTTGATACTTAGGCTTACCCATATCTTACCCTTTTCTTTGCTTTTTTTTTATTATTATTTATATATAGGGCTAATTCCACCCTAAGTCCCTAAATCAATCCCAAACTTTAAAACTTTGTAATCAAAATTTTAAAGGATCAATATTGTATCAACCAAAAGTTTATCAAACCTCACGATTGGCTTGTATGTTAAACACATTTGGTTAATTGTTGAGTGCGAATTTAAGTCCCTTAGAAATTATAAATTAGCATAATAATAAATTTACCTTTTGACCTTTAAATCATTACTGTCACATGAACAGCTTGGATCTAATCAGTGCAAAAATAACCTCCTAAATATTAATCATATTTTATGTCAAATCTGAACTTATGTTTAACTTTAAACTAGGGGGTAAGCTGATGGAAAGTTTAATTTAAATTCTAAACTTGAACAAAAGATTTGGTCTATATTTAACCAAAGTAAGATACTATAAATATGTATCAGCTAGCAATGTGGGATTATAATTATATTGTTGGTGATTCACATTTCATCTACAAGCTGGATATCTTGCCTAATGCCATTGTAACAATGCTATACCATGCCAATGTAAACAGTCAAACAACAAATTTGTTTTTTCACAACATAGCTAAGCATATGCACAACTCTTGACATTACTTGAATGTCAAGAAACTAAACATAAAAATGCAAATGCCTATGCAGTTCCTTGATCCTTAAGGAACATGTATTAACTTGAGATTTAGATTGAGATACTGTTTGGGATTCCCTTGCCTGTGAGTCCACCTTCTTTTGAGTAATCTGAGGTGTTGGGGAAAAGCAATGTGTATGGCACCTTCACCGCTCCAATTCTGTTCTTCAATCTACCATCGTTGTTCCTCTCCGTGACTCTCTTTTCGATTTCTACTAGCTTCTTTCCGAATCTTTCGAAAGCAGCTAAGGGTTCATTGTCAGAAGTCCATTCGGGTGTATCACGCTGCCCGAGGTATATTTCATCGGTTGTGTGCCGTGATAAGATCTCGATAAGGGACACACCAAGGAGCGTTTGGAACTGTGGCGTGATTGTTTTGAGGAAGGCCAAGTCGGGGTCCTTCTCGAGTTCAGCGTACTCGTCAGTGCCTGGTTCGGGCATGAAGCGACGGCTAACCGTCGGCCTGTTGGGGAGGTAGCCTGCATAAGGGTATTGCCCAAAGTTGACAGCCGCGTGCAATGCAGAAGCTATCCATATGATGATTGTGCATGCTTGAATGAGCTCAGCTCGTGTCTTCATCTCGGGCCACCACAGTTCGTGTTTCAAATCACCATGACCCTCGTTTCGAATCTCAGTCCACCATGATTGGATCTCGGTGTCCTCTTTCAGTACTTCATCAGAAGGGTAGTAAAATGAGCAGTACTCAGTGACCCAAGTTTCAATGGCTGACCATATTTCTAACCCATCAACAGCATAAGGATAGTCCTCTATCAAAAGTTTTAGGCCAAAGGGGCAGCTTGAGTCCTGAACCACCATTCCTCTGAAAGATCATCGACAAAAAAATCCACGTCATTATTTTAAGGTAGCAGTTAACATTATTATCAATTTGGACCGACTAATAATATCATAAAAGAGGGACTAAAACAAAAAGCTGCGGCTTACCTCTTAATGAGATCAACAGGGAGAGCTTGGTCAGTGAAGACCCAGTTCTTGTAAACAAAAGCAGACATTTCCATGGCATATTTCCCTGGAAAGACTGTCAACTCGAGCACCCCACCAGCATTGATGAGGATCTGACGGGCCAACGCGTTTATGTTCATTGTGTCCCGGAAATGGGGATGCAAGAGCTTATATATGGGGTGAACCACACTCAACTGTCTATTACTCGCAATTATGAATGGCTCAATCACAGCATGTGTTTTCAACCTGCAAACAAAAAGGAAAAGAACCATTGTAAAAAAACATAGACAACTTTCCATAGTTGATGGTAGCCAGCATGTGTTTTCAACTTTCCACATTGAGCTTTGGCATTTCATCACCATTCATTACCAATGAGAAATGAGCTGATGGTAGCCAGAATCATTCACGGCAGCATACGCCTTAGCCAACTGCCAGATCGAACCTTCGATTCCGTCCACTGCTGGGGTGAAAACTTTGCTGACAGCACCATGGCTATCCCCTTGTGGATGTGGCAAGCTCAACTCGATTGCCAACGGCTTCAGCATGCCGTCATCTTGCAGTAAGAATAGAGTTCTTGTCGCGTATGTCTTCGTGCTAGTCGAGTTTATCCGTCGTATGTATGGCATCAACGCGTCGTGATGGTCCAATATGAACAGTTTGTTGCCTTTCAGAGCCTAAAATTAAATATGATCAAAGCAAACAATTAGTACTTGTTGCAATTTGGTGACAGTAGTAAAAACCAAATGAAGTAACAGACAGTACTTCTTCGGCTGTGAGTCCATTCATGTTCATCTCGATGTGTTCCTTTGTAATGGTACTGTTCTGGTTCCCGTATACACTAGGATCAAGCTTGCTGGCAGGGGGAAATTCCTACATAAAAGTTAACAGTTACTTATTTACACAAGAAAGAAATAAAAGAACATTAACACGTTAAATTTACCTCGAGGCGGCTGATGACGACCGGGTTAACGCCGGCTAGAGTTTCTCTTGCAAACTCTTCATCCGTCCTCCAAGCAGACCTATTATCTGCAGCAATACGCATAATAAGCAAAGCCAACTTCTTTGGAATTAAGGGTTAGATGGGGAAATTTTTGTATATACCATTGATGACAGCAGGCATCGGAAATTTCATCAATCTCTCGCCATCGTTACGAACAAGTTCCTTGATCATCTCCCACGGCAGGCAATCCTTTATCTTCTTAAGAGTGTCTTTATTTGGTAGCTTTATACCACCCTCATATAGGTCAAGTATATCTTGAAAAGAATCGAACTCATTTATAGTTTTGTCCCCTAATGCTGCAATCTCTGGGACCAATACTTGAAACAATGATTTGAATGCATAGGCAAGAAAATCCGAAAACTTCACCATGTTAAACCGTTCATCTCGTGGAACATAAATGTTTAAGTTTAGAAGAGATAGCCTGCTCTCTGTATTAGGATCTGTTACAATGGTAAAACAAAATATTACATTAGATTTGCTTCCATAAATGTTGCTTTATGCTAAACATAGACTGACCTTTCTTGTGTGGTTTCCGACCAGTTTTCCCTCTTCTAGGATAAGGAAGCGCTGGTGATCCACCGAGAACCGGACGAGCAAAATTGACACCCCTTTCAGGCATTCCCAAGTCATTGTAATAATCATAATCATATACTCTATCCCATTCATTGAGCTTTCCTTTTCCTTTTCCATTTCCTCTAAGATTCACCAGTTCTTCTTCCCTATACTTGCGTAACGGTTCCGGTGTTTGACATGGAAGGTAGGTCTAACATCAAATACATCAAAAAATTATTCAACTGGACAACAAATGATGTTACGATATGAAAACGAAGTTACCTTGTTGGAGAAGAAAACGCGATGGTGATTGTAGCGATGAGCTGGATACACCCATGAATTGCAAACAAATTGTAGGCGGCCATGGCCTGGAACATCTTCAAGAGTGAGTGTCCCGAGATAGAATTGACTATGGTGATTGTTTTTTATCATGAAAGCTCCAGGGACACCCATGGATTCATCCCATTCGAATTCAACATCAAGCTTGGTCTCCCCTGCTGTTAATGGTGTATTTGTTGTGACCCATTTCTCCAAATATACAGGCTTGCCTAGCTTCCCTCTCAAACCATTGGCTGAAACACAAAGTGTCTCATGATTTCAGTATTGTCGGACCCTCAACATAAAATCTAATACTAGTATTGAATCTGCCGAGAGCCCTAACGAGCTCACAGAATAGGACCACCTCGGAGTGCCTACACATGGCAACTGAAGAGTGTGTGCATGGTCTGACTCGACCCTCGAGAGCTCGCAGAGCCAAGGGGTACTACATGACATCAACAAGTACTATAATTCTTCTTCCCCTTGCTTGCAAGATTTAAATCAGTATGCAACAGTGACATGGTGAGCATTGCTTAAAAGACTTTAAAACCAAATGTCTATTCCAGCTTTTCTCAGTTATTTCATCAAACAAGCAACAAACAGTTTAAGATTAAAACCACAAAACCAAACATATATGATTAAAGTTAAATTATACACAATTTTTCTACCAGAATGAGCTAACAAAAAATGGAAAAAGAAAAAAAAAAGAAGGTTAAGTCTTGCAAAAACTAACCAGGGTCTGTATGAACAGCACTGATAAGCTGCAAAGAAACACCTTTGCCAAGCAACTCATGAACTCGATCAAGTAAAGAAGATTTTAAATCACTAACGTCCAACACATTTTTTTTCATCAAAACCAATGCTCCTTTGATCTTATTCTTGTTCTTCTTCTCTTCCACCATGCCTTTATCATTTGTTTCTGGCTTCCCACAACACTTCACCATTGTTTTGTTGAACATAACAGTACCCACCCAGAAAAAAAAAAACCCAAAGCAAAAGATTTAAGCTTTCTTTTTCTATTTCAAATTGGTTGATAAATGAATTGAAAGAGAGAAACCAAGATCTTTTAAAGACAAAGGTGTTAAGTAAAGGGTGAAAACAGGAGTTTGTATGGGTTTTTTCTTGACTTGGATTTGGATGGACAAAGTCAAGGCTTTTAAATACTTCCTTGTGACAACTAGTGACAATGTCCTTTTCGGCTTTTTAAGGTTTTCATAGTTTCTTTATTGGGTTAATTTCATCAAAGGTCCCTGACCTTTAATGAAATTTCTAAATTGTTTTTCAGTGAGCCCTCAAAGTATTAATGTCGTATTGATAAAACCCGTAGATTACTATTTTTTATCACGTGTGTACATAGTCTATGGACTCATATTCATCTTCATCTATTTTTCAACGCATCATATCCAAGCCAACCATAGAAAAAGCAAACACCTCTTTCAAATTTAATCCATGTTTTTCAAATATTCTCTAGTAATTTTTAATACCCAAGCTAATACCTAGGTCAAAGAAAAGACTAAAACAAGGACTAAATCAGAATGTTTTAAAATTTTATGAACTAATTTAGAATCAAACCATAACCCGAGGATTTCTCTCTTAATTATAGATAACTAAAGGACTGATGCGAGCACAGTGTGGGTCAATGTTTATTGGTCTACTTGTGGAATTCTTTCTAACGAAGAAATAGTACCAATGTTTATTCTTTTACAGATAATTACACCATAAATTATTACTCTCTTTTTCAATTGGTCTCTAAATTTTTAAAAAGATTAATTATATCCCAAACATTCACTGTTATACCAATTAGGTCTTTTTGTTACTAAAATCGTTAAATAGCACATCACATCTTACGTCGAAAAAAAATTCAATGATAAAGTTTCTGTAAAAGTTTGTTAAAACATCCATTTTACAATATTAATTTTTTAATTTGTATCACATAAAATTCGACCTGTCATTTAATAGTTAAATTAACGATTTTAGAGACAGAAGGACTAAATTGACATAATTTCAATAATTTAAATATGTAATTAGAATAAGTTAAAGTTTAAGGACCAATTTATAATAAGTCATAGTTCAAGGGCGTTTAGTGCAATTAACCCATACTTTTTATACATACAAGGCTGAAGCTATAAAAAAAGTATATATTGCCTTTTATACATGCTTTTTTTTAATGGTTCTCACACATGGTTTACTTTTTAGGTGACATATACTTTGTTTTCATTAGCAGCCATTGTTCTATTATTATCCTTTTCTTTGGTAACTTAACCTTAGGTTTCCCCAAAAGTGGTTAAGAATAATTAATAAATAATATAAGGAATAAAGTTGGTAACTTTTGTTTTAATTTGGTCCCTAAAATTTTTTTGTTGGTCCACATTAGTCTCAGAATCTGATAATTTGTCTTAAATTGATCTCCGAACTTGGATTTCATTATATTGTTATGATGTCATACTTTACGATTATGTCACATCATTATCTAAAAATTTATATAAAGCTATTTGGCACAATCTCGAAGTATCACGTCGTCATATCTTAACGAAAACCAAATTTATGGACCAATTAGAAAAAAAAAACTAATAAATTTATAACTAAAATGGATAAAAAATATTTAAAAATTAAGATGTAAAAAGTTATCAAATTCAATTAATAAATCTCATTATAAGTTTTAATCATATATGTTCTTTTTGGCATAATGTTTAGAATTACCCATAACCTTTCTTCGACCCATAAATATGAGGATAAGTCGCTTTAGCACACTCGAATCTACATCCTCTTACATTGACGATAATGTCATGCTAATCGAACTAAGACTTAATCGGCAAGATTTTTCACTATTAAATATAGGGTGAGTAAAATTCGATTCAACTCGAAAAAAATCAAAAAAAAAGTTTAATTTTCGAATTATTCGAATTGAGTTAATCAAAGTAACTAGATTTTTTTTGAATTTTGAGCTCGACTCAAGTTAAAATTTTAAATTTGAATAACTCAAATAATCCTAATAAATTGAATACAAATTATATTATTTTAAATTTTAAATTTATATTTCCCAAACCCAAACCCTTTTACTTTGCCCCATCATTTTTCCCTCAAAGCCCGTCTGCCCCAACCAACCACCCTCGCCATTTTCCCAATTTCCCCCAAATCAAACCCTTCAAGCTCAATCGTCCATCCATTCAAACCCTCCGTTCTTCTTCTTCATCAATTCATTCAAACCCCCCCCCTTAAATCAAAATCCCTTCCTCCATTCTTCTTCTTCATCAGTTCATCGAGCTTTTTTATTCGATATTTATTTTTTTTAATTTAACTCGAATAATAATATTCTATTCAATTCGAGAAAATTTCAAATCCATTGATAAATTAAAATTGAAAATTCGATTAACTTAAAATTTTTTATTCGATTCCATCCTGACGTTTAATTAAATATAAATTATTTTAAAAATCAACCAATTTTGAGTAATCAATCATTATCATAAATTTTTATATAATTTTTCTAAGTAGCTTTTGGAATACGGCAAATTGAGTAGCTTTAAGAAAATTACTTTTCCATTTTTAAATATATGCTAATAAATAAGACTAAAAATATACATTTTACAATGACAGTTATAACGAGAAACATGAAATCCAAAATGATTTCAACCATTGAATTGGAATAAATTATATTACAACATAAATTTACAGATATCTTTTTTCTTCAAAACCGAATATTTGAATAATATTTTATAAAAAAAATAAATAAAAGTAAAAAGAATTAATAATAATTACTAATAATTAACAAACTTACTAATAACTCTGTCTAATCATAAAGGAGACTTACGAAAGTAATATAATAGACTACTCCCAGACTAGAGGTGCTCATGGGCTGGGACTGGCCGGGTTCGGGCGGGCCCAAAAAATTGTTGCCCTGTGTCCTAGGCCTGGAAAAAAAATTCATAAGCCCGAGCACGTCCCATTTTTTAAATAAACACCAAAAAATTTTTAAAAAATAAAAAAAATATTTTAAAAATAAAAAATTTGGGCTAGGCCAGGCCCGGACCAAAAAAGTGTTGCCCGAGGCCCGGCCCATTTTCTAAACAGGCCTCGTTTTTTGCCCAAACTCATATTTCGGGCCTATATTTTTACCTAAACCTTCTCATATTTTGGGCGGGCCGCCCAGCCCATGAGCACCTCTATCCCAGATGCATGAGGAGGCTTACGGAAGGTAATAAGTATAGCCCTGCTCCCAAACGCATTGGGAGAGGTTTACGGAATGTAATAAGTATGGCGCTACTTCCAAACGCATTTAATAATTAATAACTAAAAAAGAATAATTGAATGAGTATTTTGTAATTTTTTATTATTGGCATGGCACATATTATAGATTTCACACATACGAAAGTGATAATTTAAAATAATAATTAAATATTATATAATATAGGATTCTTTCCTAGATTAAGTCAAAATCTTAAGGTATGAAAGTATGAAAATGGGAATTTTTTTAAAACGTCGTCTATTATAATTCATTTATATTTTATACAACAAAATAGAGGTTAATGGTATAATTAATGAAAATGGCCTTTCTAACTAAAACATGAAAAATAAATTTAACCAAATCATTCCCCAATCTCTTTCATTGCTCTCCTTACTTTTAAGTAGCTTGGTTGAAAATTTTGAGATTTAATTGGTAAAAAAAAATGATAGGTATTCCTTCAGACGCCATGTAGACATTTCAATTCAGAAATGTCAAGATCCTATCTAAAAAGTTGTCGCAAGTCTGTTGATTTTCTAAGCTTGAAAATTGGTAGCTTCAGTGAATGGAATTTAATAAATTCCACCCCATCCGTGCATGTATCATTCCCCATTTCCTCGAAAAGATTCGTCATCGACGAATCCTGTATTTGATCGAATCTTGATTTGATTTGCTCAATCTTTGACATTATTGTTGGGCATTGAGATAGTGTGAGTCCATCGCATTCATCGGTCTAAAACTGGGCCTTGAGACTCGCATCATAAAATTATTAAAATATGCTTTTAAGTTGTTGTATTATTTGTGTGACTTTGAGATTTAGTCTATATACTTCTATTTTTAAGAATTTAGTTTCTCTATCTTTTACATTTAAAAAATTTAAATTCAACTGTTAACATTATTAAAATTAGTGGTGCGACGTTATGAAATAATAAAAAATACTCGACTGATAGCCACATGACTAAAAAAATGATGGTGTGATAAACTAGATTTTGATTGGAAAATTTTAATAATATTAACCATGCATCTTGCTTTAAAAAAATGCATTTGCAAGTCTTCATTGAATTTGTTTACATAAAGTCTTCATTGATTTTGATTTCCATATTATGGAAAATTAAATAATTGCTAATTAGTATAAAATTAGGATTATCATTATAAAAAATTTATCCAAATATTTAGTCAAAATAAGATATTTTTTATTTTAAATTTAATTATTAACTGTGTATTTGTATTAGGCATGGTTTGCTAGTAAGTTTCATGGGATAATGACAATTTTATTTTATTTTATTGATAAAGAAAAGTTTACTTTTTTTATCATTAATATATACTTATATTAGGTTTTGTTACTATCTTTTATATATAAAAGCATGATGTTAGGTATAATCATTTATGGATCTTAATATAGTAATTAATTAATTAAAATTAAACATATAAAAACACTATAATAATATTTTAAATGCAAGCATAAAAAGTTCAGTTTGTTCAACCCGTGTGTTGGCTTAATGATTAGAGCGTTCACCACTTTAGGTGTGACCTAGATTCAAGTTGCGCTAATCGCATTGCAGTTAAAGCTTCGCCTTCCTCTTCTCATTCACAAAAAAAAAAAAAAAGTTTAGTTTGTTAGGTATTAGGGATAAATCTCAAATCTATATATGAACTTTAGTCTAATGCGTAATTTTATACATGTTCTTTGATTTTGTGTAATTTTATACATGAAATTTTGATTTGATCAATTTTTCATAAATTATTAACAAAATTATTGATATAACATCATTTTATGTTTTTATATTACATACATATAATTATATTTATCTAATATAAAAATAAATCGATGCATTTATTTCTTTAAACGTGCATGATTGAATCAAAAATAAAATTTCATGTATACATTTGAAACACAATCAAAGTTTCATATGTATAATTGCATCAAATTAAAGTTTATGTATCAAATTACAAATTAAATCAAAGTTCATGTATAATTTTGGGATTTATCCCTTAGATACAATTATTATGGATTTTGCTTCCCAGGGTGATAATTTATTTATTTATTTTGACACGATGTTTAAAACTATCCATAACCCATTCCAACCCATTAATAGGATGATAATATGCTTCAGCGCGCTCAAACCCACATCCTCTTACATTGACAATAGTGCACATGCCAATCAAGTTAAAACTCAATCGAAATTTAAAATTATATTTAAATATGTATAAATTTGAGACAATGAATAAATAAAATAAAACGGTAATTTTTTAAAAAACAACGTTAATTATAAATATTTTTTTATACAAAGTCAAAATAATTAAAAGTAAACTTTTTTTCCCCAAAATCTATCAAAATCAAATGACCTTTATAACTATATTAAACTATGAAAAGGGAAATTTTACCAAACCAACCTTTTTGCTTCCCATTGATCTTAGTAACATGGTAAACCAAGTCGGAAAATTAAAAGAAAATTAGTCAAAATAGATAAAAAAAAAATTAAGAACCAAAAATAGAAAAATACGGTTAACAACTAGAGGTGATCATAGGCCAGGTTTAGCCTCAATAGAATTTAAGCTTGTTTTCTAGGCTCAAGCTCGGCCTAAAAATTGGGCCTAAAATTTTACCCAAGCTTAGCCCGGATAAAAATACTAAAACCCGAGTGCAACACTGCCCACTTATATTAAAATTTGTTTATATTATTATATTTATATACAAAAAATTAAAAAAATACAATATATCAAATACACTAAAAATATTAAAATAAATATTTCTCAACAATTTGAAAATAAATTTTAAAAAATTTTGAAAAGTAAATGAACTAAATTCCATATATACGAAGAGCATACGAATTTTGAATTTATTGTAACTTTAATATTTTTATTCTATAATTTAACTAAAAATAAAAGAATTAACCCAACACGAAACGCGGGTAAAAACTATATTAATCAAACAAAAGATTAAAAAATAACTAAAATATATAAAATATTAACAACATAAACATGTTATTAAATTAATGTGTGAGTTTAAATTGATCTGATTTAGGTTTGACTGAGTAAATTGGTCCTAATTTCTTTATGGGTCGAATCAGGGTTTAAAATTTCATTTTAATGAATGGGCTTCACACAATAGGTGTGGGCCAAAAAAATAACACAATAGGGGGGTGTTTCAATGGTCAAGGGTTTTCATATATGAGTCAATATTTTTTAATAAAAAAATTACTATTATTTATTGAAAAATAAATAAATTATAATGTTTTTAAGTTCTCTCCAAGTTTATTTATTTTGGTTTAAGTCCCGATATATTTTAGTTGTGTTTAAATTTATTTTGTTTGATGCTTTTGAAATGATTGATTCTAGTTATAGTTATTCGTATGTATTAATCGTACGTTGATATGCAATACAATGACTAAATTCTTTGGTCATGCATATTAAGGGCCTCCGTTGATCGGTTGGACTACCTTAAGAGGCTTTCATACTCATCCTTGAGCTTTGCATATCCACCAACCGAGACACTTTCGACTCTATGAATCAAGCTTACTAGGCAACCTTTTAAGGTATATTGGCTTTCAGCAATGAGAGACAAAACCCTCCCATCAGGGGACAATACCTTTGGTTATTGAGGGACTAGCCAACTGCCTAAAGAACAATACTTCAAATAAATATGAGTTTATTTATAAAAAACAATATTAAATGGCATAATCTCGTTCTTAGGGGTGAGCAAAATTCGATTCGACTCGAAAAAATCGAAAAAGAATTCGAATTTCGAGTTAAACGAATCGAGTTATTCGAATCAACTCGAATTTTTTTTTCGAATTTCGAGTTCGAATCGAGTTGAGTTTTCGAATTCGAATAACTCGAATAATTCGAATAATTCGAATATCAAACTATAATATTTTACAGTTTTACCCTAAACTCCCAAACTTTTTTACTTTTCCCTCAAAACTTTTACTCCTTCCCACTTTTCCCCCAAAACTTTTACTCCCCTCCCCTCCCAACCCCCCAATCTACCCAAAATTCATTTCCCACCAAAATTTTACTCTTCCATTCATTTTTTTTTCAAAATTTTACTCTCAAAAACCCTCAAAACTTTTTATTTTCCCCCAAAATTTTTACTCCTCCCACTTTTCCCTAAAACTTTTATTCTCTTCCCATCCCACCTCCCATCTACCCCAAACCCTCCCCCTCCAATTTTTTTAATATTTTCCTCCAAAATTTTACTCCCCTATTTACTTTCCTCAAACTTTTATTCCCCAAAACTTTTTATTTTCCCCCTAAACTTTTACTTCTCACCCTTTACTCTCAAATAAAAATCAAAATTATCCAAAAAATCACTAAACATAAATAGTAATAATTTTATTTATATATACTATTTATATTATTAAATTAAATTTCACATTTTATATTATTTATATTATTGAATTGTTTAGTCATATTGAATATTTATATTAAAATTGAAATCTTAATTATGCCATAAAATATTCGTGTTAAAATTTTATATTGGTATCAATTTCAAATTTTATTTTTAAAATAAATTTTATTAAAAATCATATTTTTATATTTAATATATTTTAATTCCAAAATACATAGTGACAAGAATCCAAGATAATCGAAACAACTAAGCAAACAAATAAGCTAACCAAGATATAAAAATTAATAAATAAATTATGAGGTGATGAAAGTTAATAAAAAATTGATTAAGGTGGACAAATTTTATTACGATGGGTGACAATGGTTACAAGGACCCAAAATTATTTTTTAAAATTTAACTCGAACAAATATATTCGATTCGATTCGATTCGAATTCCATCTCACTCGACTCGATTCGAGAAAACTTCAAATAAAGTTAGGATGATAAAATGAGATTCGAAAACTCGATTAACTCGAAAATTTTCGATTCGATTCGATTCGATTCGATCGAATGCTCACCCCTACTCATTCTGATTATATCTACTTTTTTTAACACAATGCCTAAAATTACCCATAACCTTTCCCTAACTAGGGGTGTTCAATCGGTTAACCGACCCGAACTACCATTAACCGACCCTTTTTAACCCTTAACCGTTAACTGAACCGATTTTTTTTCAAAAAAATTAACCGAACCAAACTTTTTCGGTTAATTCGATCGGTTAACTGAATTAACCGAAATTTATATGTTTTTTTATTTTTGGTTAAAACAAGTATAAAATATATAAAAAATTAACCGACTGATTAATTTATATTTCCAAAAAATTAACTGAACCGACCGAATGCTTATATATTATAATATTATTTATTAAATTCGGTTAACCGACCGATTTCGAACCGAATTAACCGTTAACCGAACTTCCAAAAAATTATTAATCGACCCCCGACCGAATTAATTCGGTTAATCGATCGATTAATTCAATTTTATCCGAAATTTGCACACCTCTATCCCTAACCCGTAAATAAGAGGATGATGCACTTCAACGCATTTGAACTCACATCCTCCTATGTTAATGACAATACCCATATTAATTAAACTATGACACAATCGGCAACCCATAACTAAAAGTTAACCCATAATTATTCTCTAACCCACACTTGAATAGGGAACCAAAATAATTGAAATACAAAAGAAAAAAGCAAACACATTTGGTTGCCCATTAATGCATATTAATTAAGAAACTCAATTATTATCCCTAACAACTTGCCATCAATACTATCTCCCAAATCATTCTTCATGTTCATGCATCATTACCTCTCTAATTTTATTTTATTTTATTTTCAACCTTAACCATCACTCCATCTACTTAATAAATAAATAAAAAAATATAAGTGGAATAAGTTGAGGTTTTGAAAATTTTAAAATTTTAAATGTATGAAATTTTAATCCAAATTTTATTATAGTCTAAATTTAGATTTATTTTTATAATAATTGAACGTGGTTTGTAATGATTAGTTCGACAATAATTATTTGAATGTGTATTATTTGTAAAAAAGATCAAATTGATTTATGGTCGGATCAATTTAGATTTTAAAAATTCTGAATCATTTCGGTCTTGAATTAATCGAGTACTAGTTTAGTTGGGAAAAGATTAATTTCCTTTTCTATTAAATGATGACTATTATTATTTTGACGATGTGTTTTCATACTTTTATATAATTTTTAAATAAATAAAAAACTAAAATTAACATATCCAATGATTAAACACATGTTCAAGTTCTTTACCACCACACCAATAATAAATATTGACTAAATTTTTACATAAAATGTTTTCTCCCACCCACATCGTGTATCATGTATGTACTATCATTTAAATAAAATTTTGACTTGATATAGAAAAATGATAATACTATAATAAACAATTGGAGTGCACTTATTATTGTTAATTTGATGTATTTATCTATTTAATTTCTTTTTACTACTAATTTAAACTATTTTTCCTTCTTAATTCCGTATATATTGCATTTATTATTTGTTGCCTTTATTTTAAATACATACCTATATTCTAAATAAGTAAATTTCACATGTATACTGCGTGATAGAATTTCTAATTTGTAATTAAATTATTGATCACTAAAATAAAATAAAATCAAATCTCGAATAAATTATTTAAAAAATCAACCATGGTAATTAAGTTTTGGAATTTTGAAAGTTTCGAGAAAGTTTTGGAATTTTGAGTACTCATTTAACTTTTATCATACATAAATTATATGTAAATTCAGTTAGATTTATTTTAGATTTATGTCGATCCAATCTAAATTTATTCAAGTTTAAGTCAAGAAGTATTTTCATTATCGATATATTATACTTTATAATGATTAATTTTAATTATAGTTACTCATATACTCTCAAAATTAATTTATTGAATATTATTATAAATTTATTTAGAAGTATTTAACAAAGTTATTTGAAAATTTTAATGTAAATAAATTAAAATTTTAAGCTACTTCAAAGGTTATTTTTTATATTTTCTTTTCATTATGAAAGTTTAAGGTTTGTCATATGACATTTCAATAAATTGCAATGAATCCAGTTTCTTTTTATATTATAAGTTACTTTCCTCTTCAAATTATTAACATTTTAATTACATTTTAAATTATCATAATTATATTAATAAGTTTCTCTATTATTAAAATTATTAATTTGATCATTAATGACTTTTCAAATGTTATACGATATAATTTAAAATGAAAATTAAAAATTGTCGCGTAACTTTAAAAGCTAAAATATTAAAAATAAAGAAAATAAAAAAATGAATAATAAATTTTTATAAAAGTTTGAGAATCTCAAAACTAAAGATTTTTAAAACATCCGTATTTACAATATTCATAATGTTTTTACTTTCTTGATATAAGATTTTTACCATATATATATATAGTAATTTCACGTACTTTTATAATTTTTGTACAATTTATATTGTTTTTCATGCATGTAAATTTTCAATTAATTTGATATTTCTATCATGTCAATATTGAATGGTTGAAATTTTTTATGTAATAAATAGTTAAAATATTTTTAATTTCCATTTAATTTATCACGAGTGATTTATATGAATGAAATATAAAATATAATGATTAAATTATTAAAATATTAAACCCATGTGATGGCCTGATGGTCAAAGGTGTTCGTCGTCTCAGGTGTGACCTGGATTCGAGTCACGTTGATTGTTCGGGCTTTATCTTGTTATTGTTACTCACCAAATAATTATTAAAATATTAATCATATAAAAAATTACGAAAAGTGCATTAACTTTTAAGATCAAAATAAGCTTAAAAAAATGGTGGGGCATGGGAAAGATACATCATAACTAATGTGCTTAACTTATTTGCTAAGCTATCAAATCTAGTCAATCATTTTACTCTTCGTTTTCTAGATTTTTTTTTTCTCAAGTTGCATCATTTTTGCAGTTAAATGTGTTGATTTATTAATGGGTTAAATATAATTTTTTTCAAGATTTAGGGAAATAGATTGATTTTAGAGAGGGAATGTGAAAGCGTGTCCAGCTGGACGAACTTTCTATTAACATGTTAGGGAAAGCATGCCCAGTCGGAAGTGTTTTATGAAAATTCCAAAGAAAACGTGTCTAGTTGGACGTGCTTTTCTTGACATGTCATTAGAAAGAGCGTCAGCTGGATACACTTTCATACACTCTCTCCAAAATTGGTCTATTTCCCTTAATCTTGAAAAAAAAAACAGCCTATTTGACCAATTGTATTTTTTTAACAAGAATTTGGGTTACACAACTTCTAACTGAGATCATTGAAACAAATAAACACACACATACATGCATATATATATAATTTTCTTTTAAAAATAATAGCATCTTATCGATTGAGTTTTAATTCAATTAATATGAGCATTGTTATCAATACAGAAAAACGTGAGTTTGAGTGTGCTGAAACGCATTATGCTTCCATTTATAGGTTAGAGAGGAGATATAAATAGTTATAAACACTGTGTCAAAAAGAACAGATGTAATTAGAACTGATAATAAAATTATAAAAAAAGAAAAACAAAATACAATAGCATCTTCTTGGCATACATGTTTCAAAAGGGAAATTGTTTTTCCTCAAATGCACAAAATAAAAGACAGGGAAAAAGTCATGATGAAGATATACAAGGAAGAAGAAAAATAAATGAGTGAAAAACAAACATTAATCCCTTGATGTGTGCATCACTCTCTTACTTAAATAACAAAGTTCCATTTTTTTTTCTCAAATCGAAATAAAAATTCGACAATTTAAGCTTAATTCATAATTTAACTTTTGATTATACTTGTTTTTTCATTTTGATCATAATTAAACTATTATTTTCGTCTCAGTTCACCCAGAAATAAAAGTGGCTGAGAAAAAAAGTTTATGTATCGAAACGAGAAAACGAGTATAATTCAAAGCCAAATCATGAATAAAGTCAAAACTTTGGGTACCAAAGTAAGAAAATGAGTGTATTTTAGGGACTAAATCATGAATAAAACCCCAAAAAAATTAAAAATGGAGGAGCTAACAAGCAAATTTAACAAAAACCAGGCCTCGGTTTCTTACGAACCGAAATGCAACCCCGTTGATGATCTCTGAAAATCCTAATCTCAGAACAATCCCTGAGATCTTCAAGGCTAATGTACTGCTGCTTAACCATCCTCGAACTATCAGCCGCCGTGTCGTTGACCCATATGTATGGGTGACATGTTTGGTCGTAGTAATAAAGCAAGCTCTTCATCCCTCCACCACCATTGCCGTCGCTCAACCCGGGCATGTACGCCTTGTATATGCTCTTACATTTCAGCCTCTTGGAGCACCCTGGTTTCAAGGTGTGAACCTTTTTGAGGATCGATCCTACCCGCACTTGAAGCTCCACAGCTCGGTCGCTGTGGTTCCAGACCCTGGTGCCGAGTCCCGAAGGTTGGGTGTGGTCTCGGCACCCGTCGAAGCAGCCGCCGAAAGGGAAAATGCTTAAGGTTGGCATTTTTCTTTTGAATGAATCTAAGAGTTTGGTCTTTTGGGATTTGGAAACTACGTTCATTTCTGGTGTGAAATGAGTGTGTTGGACAAACTTTTTTGTGTATGGTGAAATATTATATATAAAGGAGACTCCATGGATGAACATTTTTTGTTCTCTTTCATCAATGGCTGTGATTATTGGTTTGTGACCCCACGGATTATGATTTTCCAAGTCTACATTATTCTTTGCCCTTGTTTTAAGCTATCTTATCTTATTTTTATGTTTTTGAGTCGTATTTTAAGCGGCTCGATTGGTATGAGTATTATTCTTAACATAAGAGAATACGGATTCGAGCGTGATGAAACATATTATTTTTTTATTTATGAGTTGAAAGAGAGATTATGGGTAGTTTTAGACATTAACTTAAAAAGAATAAATATGATCAAAATCTATAATAAGATTATTAAAAAAATCTAGTATGAAACTTCACTAAATTAATTAGATTTAGATTCAAATTGATTATTATTTTAAAGTAGTGCTAAATTTTAAATCATTTTAATTACATTTTAAAATTGTCGAAGTTATATTAATTAGATTTTTTATTATTAAAATAATTAATTTAATTATTAAGTGATATGTCAAATATTTTTTAAAATGAATATTTTAGAGGTTTATTATTCACTTCCTTTTTCAACTTTACTTAATTTTAGTTTTTACTATTAAAAGTTACGACAAACGGTAGTTACATAAGATTTGTCATGTTATTTAATAGTTAAATTAATAAAATGACTTAATTGATATAACATTAATAGTTTGAGGATTCATGTATAATGTTTTTAAGTTTGAGGGCTAATTTAGACTAGGGATGTTTGATGTAATGAACTCTTATAGATTAAAAATCTAACAACTTGAATTTGTCTAACTTAAACCCGAATCGACCCAATCTCAAAATCATTTGAACCCAAAAGGACCTAAAGAAGTAACCCGAAATGACCTGGACACACGAAGTTACTAAGAATCTAAAATGATTTGGACTCATATTACTCGAACCAAAATGTACAACCCAAAATGACCCTAACCCAAAGTTACCCTAAACTTGAAATGATTCGAACTCATAGTACTCTAATAAAAATGTATAAACCCAGAATAACTCTAACTTGAAATGACTTAAATATGAATTTACCCAAATTCAAATTGATCTAACCCAAATTGACTCACACAAAACCAATTTGGCTTGCTCAATTAAAAAGTCTAACTATGTTAGACATATATTTGTATATCTGTATAAGAATACAATCTTCTTAAGTACTTAAGAGGTTTTTGTATTATAAGGCCTGGATTAAATTAGCCTCTCTATTATTAAATTGATCAATTTAGTCCTTATACTATTAAAAAGAATTAAATATATTCAAACTGTGATTATAACTAAATTGACCCATTTAATAATAGAGGAAATAATTTGATATAATCCCTATAATACAAGAATCTCTTAAATGCTTTCACCTAACACGCATTCGAATTTAACACATTTGCTTGAATCCATCTAAAAAATAAATTTTATGCCTTTTGACTAAAACAACTAATCTGATTATTGGAGGGGTCCCTTAGCACCCCCAAAATTCAACAAAAGTAGGACAATGGGGTAAGTAAAAAAGAATCACAAGTGAAAAGACCTTATAGCATTCCAACAAATACCCATTTTTTTTCTCCCTTTGTTTGTTGGGAAGGTGAAACAAAAGAAATTTAATGACACCCAATATGATGATGAAGGTAGATATGATGTTGCTTCATCTTTTATTATGGGTTTTTCTTTTTTTCCTGAATATCAGTTCAACCCCCAACCAAAGTTCAGTAAAGTGTAGGGAACTGTACAATAGAGAAAAGAAAAAGTGGTAAACTTTGGACCATCTAGATTTGGATAAATGTGGATAATGTCTCCAAAGTGAGGGTTTGAGCATTCTTGGGGATGTCTTTGACATCCTTGCTTTCAATCATGAAACGCGGTAATCACTCACCAATCTGAGCATGTTGATGGGGGCATGTCATGCTAGTTTCAAGTCGGGTTAGATTTGGTTTAAGATATTTTGGTTTGTTTCGAGTTTACGTAGTTTTTTATTTGAATAATTTAGGATTTTATGTTATTTTTAGTTCGAATTGTTTTTGAGTTTAAATTAGGTGGATTTAAGTAATTAATATTTTTATGATTAAATCGAATTTAATTGTGTTCAGATTCGAGTTGATCGAGTCTATTTTATGTTTTGATTAAAAGTGGAATGTCTATACCCACTACTATTTAATCAAATTATTAGCTGTTATTAATAAATAAAAATAAGAAGATAATGTTTAATTAATATATGAATTTAATGCACCATTAGTAAAAAAATATACCTCATCATCCAATAAAATAAATAAACTTAAAATAAATATTAACAATTTAATTTAAATATAATTAA
Source organism: Gossypium raimondii (assembly GCF_025698545.1). Classification (NCBI taxonomy): domain Eukaryota; kingdom Viridiplantae; phylum Streptophyta; class Magnoliopsida; order Malvales; family Malvaceae; genus Gossypium; species Gossypium raimondii. The sequence goes on along the minus strand of NC_068567.1, from coordinate 3,994,427 downwards.
ATAATTATAAATAAATATTAAAACCCTGAATTCTAAAATTTAAACTCAAAATTTATATACTTATAATAGTTATAATTAATTAATATTTAATTAAGTTCAAATAAAATTATTATTATTTATTTATAAAGTCTTCATATTTTTTGTTTTATTTAATAATTAATATTTCATTTATTATTCACTGATTGACGGTGAATCAAATATTATTCCAAAATCAAATTCTTATCTTTTTGTACCGATTTTATAAGGAAAAAGCTTGCTTTATAGAAATTGTTTTATCATATACCCTTCAACTTTTGACATTTCAGTTGAATGGTAAGAAGCTCGATGCCTCTTAAATGAAATTTTAAATTTGAGTCTTGATTTCGGATTTACTCGAATGCAACTATTGGATAACAAAAACTCTCAGGGGAAAAAAAAAACCCTCCATCAACGAAAGATTCAAATCTTAGGACAATTCAGAAGGTCCACAAGCAAAATGTGACCCACATCATCATTCATTCATTGCCTACTTAATGTCATGATAAGATTCTAAGAACTCGGTTTATCTCAAAGCATAACGTGCCCCGCAAGAAAGGGTGTAAAAAAAACAATTATTTCATTAATTTTCAATCACTTTGTTTATATGCAAATCAGCTATTTCTATGGGAGATCTAACCTTGTCAATAAGGCTCTATCTATACACAAAACACATATGCAACAAAGCACCAAATGACATGCTAGCACTGATTATGTCATATATTTACAGCTGATTTCAGTTTTCACTATTCATGAGTACTGTTGTCACCAGATTCTACCTTTATTATAAGAGGCTGCTGAAGATCCACTGGTGCTTCACTATCAACCGGCAATTCCGGTGATGATCCTACGGTGCTATCTACGTCCTCGCTTTCAGCCAATGCTTTGTCCAGTGCTGTTTTCGCGACTTTAGTCACACAAATCATTAGAACCACTGCATATGTAAAATCAATAATACAAATGTCAAAATGGTGTCAAATCATAAAACAAGGATTATAATTCAATAATGAAGTGTTTCCTTCAACTACCATATAATATAATCACATAAGGTACCAATCTAGTCCCTTTAATTGTTTGCCCCATTTGATTACGCCGAGGACATGACATTATATTTTAATCCCTAAATTATTAGGTTAAACCCAACTCTACTTAAAAGTCAAAAACATTATATCTATCTAATAAAATAGAAAAAGACAAAGCAATTAGCGATGTAGCTCTTGTGCTCAAGGTGATATTATGAGTTTTATTGCATGAATGGCTTCACCGTCAAGGTTGTAATAATTGAACTGTGTTTGCACCCCAATAGGCAAGTAAACATATTGAGTGGAGTCTGTAAGTGTTACGTTTGGGAATACTAAATAGTAGACCTATCCAAAAGTCGGTATACCTGCCTGGCCCAATAGGCCCGACCTGCCCAAGCAGAGCCGTGGACAAGGTCAGGTCATTCACATCAGACCAGGTCAAAAACTATTTTGATAAAAGAAAAACAATATTTTTATTTATACTTAATTATAAAATTGGAAAAGCACCATGGAGGCCTTTGTACTAAGAGTTTGATTGCATTTTGCCCCATCTACTAAAAAAATAGATAAAATACGTTAGATCAACGAACAAACTAGTCCTTTTGTTAAAAGTTTCATCCATTTTTACTGTTTAAAATTGGTCTTTGTACATCAACATAAGGTACATATGGCATATCATGTGTAATTGTCTCATTATTTTGTCAGCCCTGCCAATTTTAGTAGTAGAAATAGATGAAATTTTTAATAAAAAGGACCAGTTTGCTCTTTGATCTAACGTGTAAAGACTAATTTGCCTGTTTTTTGAGTAAAGGGGGCAAAATGCAATCTAACTCCTAGTACAGGGGCCTCCTTGGTACTTTTACCTTATGAAACCATATATAAACATTAACATAAAATATTTTTAATATTTTATTGTCCAGATTAGTTTATATGGGCTATTCAGGCCGGTTTGAGTCCCACCGAAATAGGCTTGGACAAAGGATTACCAAAAGTTCGGCTGGCTCAACCTGGCCCATTGATACCTCTAATGAATAGGCTTCCAACTAATCCACGGATTTCAAAAACAATCATGAATGTTACATGACTCCTGTTTTATCACACAACTTGCATCCTCTAATGCATGCATTCACAAAATGACAGCAACTTACCAGACACAACAAGGCCCAATATGAGAAATGCCTGCATTCATAAAGTAAAACATGGATAAGAATTCAAGACATAAATGACATGAAGCAAGCGAAGTGTATCTTTCTTGTCCTAATTGGGACTGCCAAATATAAACACAAAATGTACTGAGGTTTATTTTGGCGCCTGTCATAGGAAAGAATCCTACAGAGAAGTAACTCGAAATACATTTTCCAGGCCTAAAACATACCTCAGTCATTATCATTCTAAATATAAAGACAGTATAGAAAGAATAATATGACTTACCCAACGAGCAGTTGAAAACTCATTCCATCCATGTGTCACATCAGAAAGATCCTTAAGTGTTGTTCCGACATAAACTAAAGCAAGGGTTATTGGCTGTAAGAAACACAAATCTCGATGTTAAATCCCAAGTATAACAAAACCACCATAAACAGAAACTATTGGGAAGAATGTTAGGAAGGTTATATAGTTCAATACCACCATCCCTAACCAGGAGGCCAGCAAGTATTCTCCTAATGAGACAGGAGTCACCGACAACAGATAATTCAACATGCTGAAAGGGAGCAAGGGTGCAAGTCGAAGCAGCAAAATAATCTGTCCACTTAGAGAAGTGAGTTAAGAAGTCCACGAAAGAGATTTTTGAGCAGCAAATAAAATAGTCAATCCAAATAGCTGCACTGCCTACTTAGGGAATTGTAATGTTAATCATTTGTCTTCTCAATAAAACTTAATAAAAAAGTGTTGTCACAGAAATCATCCGCGAAAATATAAATGTCACCAGACTAGAGGAACTTCGAATTAGGATTACCAAACATACATAGGACATTATCCATAATTCAAATCATATAGAAAGAATTGAATGAACAAAAACACTTGAATGTAGCATGTGATAGATGCCAATGCTTTATAAGAGAACTATTTTTCCCCCAGGGACACATTAAACATTACATTTCAACAATGTCAAATTAGGATTAGCAAATATGCATAATATCTTATCAAAACTCAGAGCCATATAGAAAAGAAAAACCATGCAGAAACTTTTTAATATAACAATGTGATAGGTATCAGTAAACAAAATTTGGTTATTCCACCATGTGGCTAATAGCATTTTTCAGTAAGTAATGATACCTTCACATTCATGAACTCATGCCAATACATTAATGCTCCGTTTGGTTACTAGTGTAGCAACATGAGGAAACAAGCTTATTTATTACATATATATTACAATAGTTAGACATAAAATAAAGAATAGTTAGTACAAATTTAAACTTGGAATTAGAAAGATGAGTAAAAACTCTAATAAAAATAAGACCTCTTCAAAATAAGTGAATTTTTTCCTTCTCTTTGCTAAAAGTAAGTCATAGGAGTGGCTAAATATTACCAATTGAATTAGTTGATTGCTAACTCATATACTAAAACATGTGGAAAAAATAATACTCGTACCAAACATAGCATAAGTGTTATTTACACCAAATAACATCAAATGATAAGAATTTAGGAAAATTTAGGAAATGTTATATGGTGTTTTAAAACACAGGCCTCATAGATATACAGCTTAAGAACCAATAATCATCCTTCAAAAATTAATACGAAGCATGCAAACCTTAAAGCCAGATCTCTGTATTGCAATTGCTACTAACCGGAACTGAGGATAATCTTTCAACCTAGTTACAACCAATGATCTCCCGATCTGTACAAGAACATCATAATTCTAATAAGATGAAAATTGAATGAGACACACCAAAACTAATTAAAAAGGAAAGTAATATAAAGCAAGATATGAAAATTAGTGAAAAATAATATATAACACATCAATACGTTGTTTTTTTCAATGAAAGATAAAGCAGTAAGACATTAAACCAAAAGTTTCATAAGAAATCAATAAGCATACTGTTCTGCCTAGAAGAAATGCTGCTCCCGCACCAACAGTTGCACCAATAGAATCTGAAATGAAGCCCAGAAGCAATCCAAAAAGATAACCCCCACCAAGCTGAAGGATAAAACACAATACCTTGTAATGTTAAAACCTTATTTCTTTCTCATTTAATGTATGTAAGGATATTTCAATATACAACTATACATTGCAGAGTAACAATGCAAGTCAATCATAGATGAATAACTGAGAAACAAAAGTATACAGTAAAAAGTGGTGCTCTCGTAATTTTCCAATAGGTAGAATAGGTTTCAACAAGTGTCAAGTTAAGGATAGCTTATCAAATTCAGATACTTAGAGATGGCTACGCTCATCGCTAAAATCAGGTTTATTAACAAGTAACTACTAATGTGTTTGAAAGAGCCATGCACAATAAGTTGCATGAAGAATTGACTTGAACTACTAATGTGTTCTGCATCCAAAATCAGTACATAAAGATAATTTACACTGCTTGGAGCCTTGGACATCATGTCTACTGGACATAAGACCACCACTACGAAGGATTGCAAGAATCAGGATCATTACTCCATATACCACAAAGTGGGAAAAGCCAATCATAAAATTAAAATGGAAAATGAACAAGAAAATTGCAAGATGTTACAAAACAGTAATAAATTTGGCTATGTTAAAGCATCAGTACAGGAGTTTAAGCTTACAGTAAGCACTGAAGCTGGAACAGCCAAGACTGTCAGAGGAATATAAGCAACAGCCCTGCAAATCAAGTAGGAGAAATGAGTTGGAATGTAAAAAATTTCTAATACTTTGGAGTCAAGTCATTTAGAGCTACTCAATTCGCCATCAAAGTGGCAATTATCCATCCCAAAGCTTCAAATTCAGAGCTAGAACCTAACAACAGGCTAAGATTGATATTATTGAGAGGCATTCTATTCATTCAATGCTGAGAACACATACAGTTACACTGTTCTTATGTTTCGCATAGACAAGACAATCCGGTTCCATTTTAGACGTACACAAACATATTACTAGAGAGCGCTGGATTAAACCAAATGACAAACTTTCAACTCAGACCAGGTTTGGCAAAGTGTCAAAAACAATTTAAATTAGACTTCATAGATTGAAATATAACAACAATTAGTACAAAAGAAATTTGCATTACATAGTAAAGAACTAAGCAAACAAAATATCATATGCTAATTGAAAACCGAAAGATAGTTAGGTAGGGATCAAGTGACTTACAGCACGAGTGGACCCCAAGGTCCAAGATCCTTTTCAACCCATAACAAGAAATCCTTCAGAATCTGCAAGAAAAAACTTGGTTTTCAACAATGCACAGATTGTAGCAAAATAACAACCAAGCTTATTTATAACTAAAATTTAAATTTTGGAATGTGGGGGGAGAATGGAAATCCAATTGCTATGAATTCACAACCCTATTTAATTTCAGATTCCTCATCAAAACTCTCACCTTTAATTAACCAACTTAGCATTTATAGTAATTCCAGCAATGGAATATACAATTAGGTACAAATTTTCACTTTTAATCTCATATCCTAAAAGTTAATATATAGGAAGTCATACACAAACAGTTCCCAAAATGCGCCAAGATAATCCATTGAACTGGGGAAAAAGAAACCCATATTTCTAATCTTCAATCATTATAATTAACACCCAAATTCCACAATTAGTCACAAAATAACAACAAAAGACCCAGATTAACAACGCCAAAATAACCATAGAAACAAGAAACACCATCAATCAACAATAATTTAATAGCTAGAAAAAGAAGCAAACCGCTTCAATGGGGAGGGTAAAACAAGCATAAACGATAGCAGCGAGAAGAACAAGAAGAAGAGCGATCCTTAGAGCAGAACCCCTGGTGAAAGCCATTAACAACCTACGACGCCAAAGCCTGCACTCTTCGTCGTCGTTGTTAGTATAGAACACCGCTTTGTTTCAACGATGAAAGTTCCCTCAAACCTTCTATAGTTGCCAAATTTTTGAAAAAATGAAAAAAAAAAAAAGAGTTACAGGAAACAACAAAAAATGCACGACCCTTTTTGCCTTGTATTTGGTCTGTTTCTTCCGCGGTTTTTACCTTAAAAAATACAGAAAAATTCTGGGTTTTTGTCGGATTGCTTATATATTTCAATTCTTTTTCTGGGTTTTTGGGTATTAACGATTAAAACAGATGAAAATGATATCAATGGATAAGGCTTTGCAAGTATGTAGGAAGCATCGTTTTTTAATCTCTGTTTTGTCTAATTGTGAGGAAATTAAATTATTTTTCTTTCTACAAAATTAGGATTTCCACCGCGATTTCGTCTTTGCGGTGCTACTTTTTTTGGGGGTTTATTTTATGTTTTAAATTTGATAGAAGAACAAAAATTCTTTATAGCAATTTAGGGATCCTTGTAATCTTAATTATTAAATATCTTCTTATTTAATTAGCCGTTAAGCATACTATTTTTCCAATAATCCAGATTAATTAAAGAAAAAAAAAGCTAGCTTTGGGCCTTATTGGAGCCCAAATACAATAAGTCCACTAAAAGCTTCGGCATAGCTCATCAAGAAGAAATTATTTTATGCACTCTTTTTACCATATCATCTATGATTTATTTCTAATTATTTAATGATATTTTAACTTTTTTTGTGTTATTGGTAAATAATTTTGGTTTTTTTTACTCTAAACCCCAAATTTGAACTCAAGAATTCATGTTAAGGGTTTGAGGTTTAGGATTTTAGATTTAGAGTTTAAGGTTCAGGATTAGGGGTCAAGGTTCAAGGTTTTGGGTTTGAGGTTGGGGTCGAGGTTTTAGGTTCAGGGTAAAAGAATTACCAAAATTATGTGTCAATGACATAGAAAATATTACTGAAAAGTCATTAAATAATTAGAAAGAGACTGTGGATGATGTGGTGAGAAGGATTCATAAAACAATTTCTCATGATCAAGGGATCCCAAACAACAGCCTTCATAGAAAAAGACAAGCAAAAAAGGGTAAACTACATGATTAGTCACTAAATTATTGGTAAATTCTGGTTTTGGTCACTTAACTAAAAAAAATTATAATTTAATCATTAAACTATTCAAAATTTTCATTTAAGTCAATCAACTATCCAAAATTTTTTTTAATTGTTTGTTGGAGAGAATTTTGTACATAGAAGTTTCTTACAATTTTGGCAATTGATAATTCTATGACATTCTTTCTAGCAATTTTTATAACATATTTAATGGAGAGTAACAATTTATGCCATTGAATACCCTAAGCTCTTATTGGAATAGGGTATAAGTCATGATCCTAAAAAGGAGTCATGCATCCTACATTGGTTGTGTACTAGATTTTAACTCATGAGGTATATTTTATTAGACAAAATTATCCAAAACAAGCAATACATTGTAGATTGGTGTGGATTGCGACACATTGCGTATGATGTTACGAGTTAATTATCTTATATCTAATTCTATATATTCGTTTGAATACCATAAGTCATATAACATATAATATCACTAATAAATTGTATTTGATAAATTATTTTACTCTTCAATATTTGGTTGTTCAAAATAGGTTGCTCTCGCTTAAAATTCAGTAAATATAAATTTTTAAAGTTAAATTTACTTATATGTATAATTAATATGTTGAGAATTTAAGTCACACACGATAAGATGAAATTGTCGAATTAAACTTAAGATCCGATAATGCAAAGACTTGAAAAAAACATGGGTAAAATTTCAAAGTCCTATTTTAAAAATTTTGGAATAAAATTTGATAAGATTCAAGTATATCTTAAATTGGATATCGTGAGCTTAGGTTTTTGAATAAAATAATATTTTTAGTTAATATTTACGAGATGATTAAGACATTAATAAGATAATATCTTAATTAAAAATATGGACAAACTAAGATATTTTGATAAAGAAAATGTTGTTTATTTTGATAGAATCAAATTCTTTTCAAAAATGATTAAATTGAATTTTTTTTCATGCTTTTACTAATAGTAAAGCATTTTTGGTATTTGGTAATCATAATTCTTCCCTAAAATTTGCCCCAACATCGCATTTGTCCTCGCCTATAGCACCAATGGCCGAAGCCTCGTCCTTAGCATCCACACGAGCACCACCCTTGATCTCGTGGTCAAGTTCATGTGCCTCGTTCAGCACCAATGCAAAAAGCACTTTCACCACCATCACCTCCATATGCAACACCTTTAGACTCACCCACAATTTATTGAGCGAAGGTCGCTTCATCAAGTACATCACAACCCATGTAGAGGTGTTTTAATGCCTCCAAACCAATGTTGTTTGAATCAAATTTGATCGATTGGTGGGATTAATTAACTCAAAAATCGATTAAGATATTGATTCAAAAAAAAGATATTAGACCGACTGATTCAAGATCTGATATGGACCAATTGAACTAATTTTTTTATTTTAAATATTTTTAAGAAATTATTTAATTAAACCAAACAGACTAATTGAACCAATAACCTGATTAGTTTAACTACCAATTCAGTTCTAAAAATTTTGCTACAAATAGGCATGGGCACAATGTTTAAACATGCTTCTCCAAACCCCTAAGCACATCATAACCACATAGAGGTCCAAATAGGCACATCAAATTTATGTCACTCATTGAATAATCGACACGTAATTTAAAATTGTATGAATAGCTTTCTCCCCCAAACTTCAAGTATGCAAAGCCGTTCTACTCCTCGTTCGGAGCACACTGTGAAGAGCCACCATCACCTCCATATGCAACACCCTTAGATGCACCCACAATCTATTGGGTGAAGATTGCTTTGTCAAGTACATCACAACCCATGTAGAGGTGTCCTAAAGCCTCCAAACCAATATTGTTTGAACTGAATTGGATTTATAGATTGGACTGGTTGAATCGAAAATCGGTTAAGATATCGATCTAAAGAAAGATACTAGATCAATTGATTCAAGATTCGGTACGAACCGATTGAACTAAATTTTTTTATTTTAATATTTTTTAATAGTTTATTTAATCAAACCAAACAAATTGAACCAATAACTAACAGTTGAACTACCGATCCGATTCTAAAAAGTTTGCTCCAAATAGGCATGAGCACAATGTCTAAAGACGCTTCCTCAAATCCCCAAGCATATCACAACCACATAAAGCTACAAATACGCACATCAAATTTATATCACTCATTGAGCAATTGACTTGTGACTTAAAAATGTATGAATAGCCTTCTCCAAATTTCAAGTATGCAAAACCATTCTACTCCCTCGTACCGAGCATGCTATGAAGAACCACCTCCGGTACCTCTCTAACGCACTTTCTTCCCAATGGAAGCCCAAAACCCCATCAACAGTGTCTTCCATCTTGAAAACATCAAATCAAATAGCTCTTTTGATGAGGAACATCTGCAACTCTATACTATACGACAACATTGTAGACAATATGGAATAGCAGAAATGGTGAGCTATACGTAGAGGCTAGAAGAGACCTTTATGAAACCAAGTACTCTATAAGAAGCTTTGTTGTAGCATAACAATAATGGACGTGCAGAGGCTACGGCTTACAAGACTGATATGGGGTTGAAGAAAGCACCGGTGCAATCTCTAGTGTTGTTGAGACTGAATGTACTCATGTTTAATCAATGAATATCCCTATTTTTCATTAAAATATGATAATTATAAAGTTAAACTACTATTTGGAGCTTAAACTCTTATGAACTCTTATTCCCACGTCGGGAGCTTGAACTTTTCCATGATCCACTTATTCTCACATTAGAAACATGAACTTTATTATGATCCAAGTAAAGCACTAAACTTGATAATTACTTTTACGTTAAGGCTTGAATTTTTCTTTTGTCCAAATCTAACTTTATCTCTAAACTTGACAATTGTTCTTATATTGGAGCATAAACTTAACAATTATTCTCACATTGAAGCCTAAACTTTAAAGGTTTCAAAAAAATATCAAGAATTAAATTAGACAAAAAAAATTTATGAACAATTACCATGTTCAAGGCCTAACTTGGACAAACATAATTCAAGCCTCAAGATAGAAACGATTGCCAGTTCAAAGCCTAACTTAGATAAATAAATAAAAATTCAAGCCACAATGTGAGAATAATTACCAAATTCAGTGCCTAACTTGAAAAAAAATTTTAAACCCTAATATGAGAATAGTAGTCATATTCAGACCCTAAAAAATAATTTAACCCTAATTATGATACTAATAATATCTTAAAGCTAATGTAATTATCTCAAAACATATGAAAATGTCCTGCGCGGTTGAAGAAATAGTTAAATAGTCAGCAAAGCTTTCATTGCATGAATGCAAGGAAATTATGAATGAAGTTGAAGGCAGATAGTTTTTCTTGCATTCATCCAAATTTTACAGTCAACAATGGGTGAAAAACAGCCCGAAACAATTATAACTAAAACATGTATCTTCTGTTTGTCTATGGTTTTTTTTTTCCAATTTTTTCTTTTATATATATATACAAGCTTCTTATAGTGGATAGCTCTAATGGTAATTCATGAAGGAGAATTCACTTCTAATTCAATAAAGCTACTTGTAAATAAGAAAAACGAAAAAGGATGATGAGTGCTTTCGTCGAATTACGAATCTGAATGTGTTGAATCAGGTAATATTTCCGCAAGTGACTTATCCTGTTGCTTTTTCAGATACTTCTGAGCAGTCGCATTGACAATCTTGACAAAGAAGTTCATAAGCATAAGCCACACGATGGTATTCCAAATCGAAGCAAATGAAAAGTCCCACTTGTCCTGCAGCAGCATTTTGTAGAACGGATTTGTAAAGTTTTCTAGTCAATCAAAACTCGGGCAAATATAGATAGATTTCTTGTACAGGCTTATGGAAAGTACCTTGATATTTGAAGGCACCGGAGGTGGGGCAGCCAAGTACTTCTCTTTGACTGAATGAAGTTTTGCCGTGAGTGTGGGCAAGTAAGAATCAAATCCGGGTATGAAGCTGAGAATCCAGATCAATTCATTCTCTATCCAGTCAAGGAGTTGATTATTACAGACAGAGATGATAAATACAGTCTGCAAAGAAGGAACCAATAGATACTTCTAAGAATTCAAGAAAATCTAGCTTTATTTTGGACAATGCCAATACCAGTGAGGTCAATTGAGGCTCTGCTTGTATGTAAAACATAGAGAGAACATCACTATTTACAAACCTGTATGTGAGTTTTAATGATTGCCTTCCCAATCAATGTAGCAAGAAAGAACTTCCAGAATGGTATCCCAAATTGTCCACACATGATGCCAGCAAGGTCAAATAGAGGATTTGGGATCTGAAACATGATTCAGTCCATCAGCAGGAGGTTATAAATCAATAAAAAACGGCATAAATAAATAGCGTTTATAATTTGCGGTCAACTTATATTATCTTCAAAAGAATATAATTAACAAGGGCTAGCGCTCAAACACCATTCAAGTTTCTCTACCTTGCTCTAACAACATAATACAACACTTCATAAATGAAGTAGAAATTTGCACATTAAATTTATCTTAGCAACGCATGTTTCTAGCTTGAAATTTTTACCGGATTGATTTAGTTTAAGCCCTAAACAAGGATTTCCTCTGGAGAAAATGCATCAGAACATGCATTTGTTCATGCACATACAAAACAGGGAAAACAGTCAGCCAACCAAATGTTTGCTAAAAATAAATCATCTTATGACACATCAATATTTTGCATTATTCAAAATGACAAATGACAGAATGAGAAAAAAAAAAAAAGCATATAACTGACCGAGGCTAGCAGTAAAATGGTGAAGAAGTTCATGTGTTGAGAGTGAGATAACAGCCAGTGCTCGATCTGCTTCAGGTGAGTAGCTATGAATCCATTATCCTCGCTTGAGGAATGATCCAATTCTTCCATGGCTTCAATTTTTCTTCCTGATACACTAGCTGGATACAGCATGAAGATCAACATAAGCTGGTTATTCTAACAGTATGGAGTGCTAGTAGAAAATCTAAATGGAAATAACAGTCTTTAGTAGACAACCAACATTCGGACAAAGAACAACCTAGGGCCTCAACTTCATGGAGAAAATTCAATCATCCACCAAAGCAGAGTCAAAAGTTACATTAGAAAAAAAGGCAACTGCAATGCAACTAAAGCAAATTTGATTAAGACACAAAATTGAAAACCTTGAAGTTATTAATCAAAGAAAAATATGAAACATGAAAACCCCATTTTCACAGAGCATTATAGAAGGGGAAAAAAAGATGGGCTCCATAATTTCTTGGAATAAATGGGATCAAGGAACTCCTTTGCACTGTAAGTATAATACAATGTTAAGTTGCAAAGTTAGTATTATATCACTTATCAAACCCAAAGCAAAAGTGATTGGATCATCTTCCAGAAATACCCTCACCAGCCTACCATAAGCAAATTCTTCTAGCAAACCTTGTTATAGTTAAAATATATAGTGTAAAGATGGGGCTCACACCTGCCCTCGAGATAAAGTAAGGAGGAAGCTCTCCAAGTGCAGTCCCAAGACCCCATAAAATAGCCTCAATCTGCACCTGCGGCAATATACTGCTAATAGGAACCCTTGACCCATGTGATGATGAAAATAACGGGGGCCCAAACTCTCTGCAGGGTTTATCCAGCCATGAAGGAACTCTCTTCAACTGTATTGTATCATATGGAGCACTTTTCAGGTCTATTCGTCCACATTGCATTGCTTTTATTGTAAACAAGGCAATATGAGGACCCAAATAAAGGACAAAAGTGTGCAGACCAGATCCTGGAATAAGAAAGATGAATTAGAAAAATGAAAGAATCAGATCAAGGCATATATCTTCGTGCATCCAGAAAATTTTCTTTTTGTTCCAAGGCAGCATAAAAGACAATCAGATCAGACTCCAGAAATATTCGTCAGCACAGAAGCGTGAATAGCAGAAACCAGAAAAAAGGGCTTCCTCCCTTCCACATAAAATGTTCAAAATACATGGGTACATCATACACAATAATCTTTGAAACAATCACTGAATTGCTACTGCTAATACTCAAATTATCCCAGTTTGCTAGTTTTTCAACTACATTTGGCAGAATCGGACTAAACAGCCTAAGCCACTTCAAAATTTCTCTTAAAGGAAGAAACCCATCTAAAAGATTAGAACTGAGCTGCAATGCAGAACAAAATTACATATTTCCAAAAATACCATTTGACGTCTGCTTAGTCAGCCAGTCGCAGTAAGAAAGAGTTTAAATACCTAAAAAGCATGCTAGTTATAACAGCAATGAATTATTCATCAAGCACACTCCTCCAAACAACACAAATGATATTCTGAAATCAAAGTTCTTACCAAGACCAATTGAAGATGCAACACCAAGTGCAATCCACCATAATCCAAATCGAACATACTGAGAAACTTCCTCAACATGCTGATGAAAAATGTAATCAAGATATCAACTGTTAATTATTGTTTCCACTAATCTGATTATAATAAATGATGAAAAATAAGAATGAAAAAATAAAATACATCAACTAAATATTGAGCAAAAACTTACACATAAATCAAAAAAGGTTCAAATTAAAGTCATTAAGGGGCAATAAGACCTAGCACAACCCCACATCCTCACCTAACCCATACACAAAATAATAAATGAAAAATGACTATGATAGAAGTTGGAACTCTTGAAAATGTATGGTTCTAATAGAACTCTAGCTTCTGTTTATTACTTGAGAGAAAATAATAATAATAATAATAATAATAATAGTGTGGCTGTAAATCTATTTTACAGCACAACTATACTAAGGTTAAAGATAAAGTTTTATTCCTAGCCCTAGATTTAAACCCTAAAAATAACTAATAATGCAAGCCAATCTTTATATCTAACCATTAATAAACAAGACAAATAATAACATAATAATAAGAAAAAGCTCCTGCATCACATTTGAATTTCTCAATTCATAGTTAAATGTAGCAGATATGCACAGCACTAGCTCTAAACAAATAAGAACCTTCACAACAGCATACCAAGGTACGCTGCACATCAACAGAAAACCATGACAAGAAAAGATGGATATAGTAGGATAACCTACAAATTTTATTACCTTTTCATGAGGGCCCTCAATAGTCACAAGCAAAATTCCAAGAACTGCTATTAGAGTGCTTGAAAGCATAAGCCAACCACCCTTTGCCAAAAGATATGATGCTGATCGCTTGATATATTGAAGGATAGCCAGAAGGAAAAACCTTAATGTCTTGACTGGCTGTGTAGTCAATGTTAAATTTTCCAATTCTAGCCTATATCTCTCACGAAGATCTACAAAATGTAACAAGTCAATCAGCTATGAGTCTAGAAAACTCCAAACCCAACATTTTCTTTTTAAGAGGAAATCAAAATAAAGTTAATATTATCCAGCATTTATGCTTAAAAGAAAAGGATTCATATCCTCCTCTAATCCACTAATGTAAGATGCAGAAGCATTTCTATGAACTTTGATGCCCCAAAAGTACCCAACAATTGCCTTTTTGCACCTTCAGGCTTCAAGCCCAAAATCTACTTCATTTTTTAATCCTTGTCATTCATTCAGCTCATTTTAAGCAATCTAATAATTAACCAAAACATTTTTTCAGATGAACTCGGTTAACTTAACAATTGATTTATACAATAATTACAATAATAAAAAGACTAATCTAATTAATAAACTAGAACAACTCATAAATACTAAGAGATCTAGGAAAACCCAATCTCATTCGAGTTCTTAAAATAGAATTAAATGAGGGAAAACCAAAATAAAGTGATAAAATTCAAAATTTTAGAAGAAAAAACTTATAAAAACTTGCCTTGGACAGACGATTCCATTTGTTGGGCAGAAGAAGTCGCGCCTTTGCCTGACCCCATCACCAAACAAACATACTACGATTCAGTTTTTTTTTGTTTGTTTCAATTTCTTCAATAAACTTAAAATTTTCGTCAATATCTATCACTTTTGGTGATGAAACGCTTCGATTCTGGGCAAGAATCAAGCGGCTATAAAATCGTATTACTTGAAAAGGAATCAACCACTTTTTTTCTTTTTAAATCACTAGTAATAACAACAAAGAATTTTCTTTCTTGAAGCAATATTGTAGATCTAGATAAGAAGAAGAATATTTCAAAAGCTGAGGAGAACAATATTTGCGTATCTCCTTCTTACTTTGAGGGTTTCTTTTTTCCTTTTAAGCACTTCTTTAATTTAATAAAAAAAAACCCATTTCGAATATTATAATTTGATCCACTTTTATAGGCCAAAACATGAACAAAATTGTTGCGCATGGTATGTAAAGTGTAGGGTTAATTACATTGAAAGTCCTCAAACTAAATTTTAAATTTTAAATTGCTCCCAATTTTCAAAACACAGTTTCCCCAATCACCTCAGCAGGCATAATGGTATGATACAATCCCAGGACCAGTCACAAATAACATATAAGCTACTAAAACATGAATTTTTTGTAATTCGCGGGATTTAAAAATTGCTCCCAAAGCGAATGAGGCATTGAGAAAGTACTTTAGTTTTCGGTTTTAGTTTGAAATTGTATCGATTCTTAATTTGTTTGTATTGTAAAAATTTGATTTTATTTTATGATTATTCGGTTAGTCTATTTGTATTGTAATAATTTGATATTTATAGTTTTTCAAACATATATCTATATTTTTACTTATAACACTTGTAAATATTGCTCCTAAAATCTTGCAAGCATGCCTACACATCGGTTACCCTCTCGAAATATGGGCTTCAATTGGCACGACAGAATGCAATAATGTATACGAGTATAAAGTAATGTATTAATTAGTCTCATTCTTATTAATGGCATCAAGGTAGACTTGATCTTGGGTCAGGCTACCCGATCCGGTTTGAAAGCCCACTCAAAAATAAGATCTATTTAGAAAACGAGACGTGCCTAAGGTAAGCTTTTTTGGCCTGAGCTCAGTTTGGCCCGAATTTGCAAAAAAAAATATTGTTTTGCTGCAATTTCATTATTATATTGTTATTATTTTGTTATTATTGTTTGTATATTGTATAACTCTGAATTTGCTACTATTTTAGAGGCATTTGCTTGTTAAATTGTCCCTATCTTAGTATTTTTTTTTGTGAATTATAATAACAGGGCAAAGCCCGAACAACCAACGCGATTAGCGCGACTCGAACCCAGACCACACTTGGGGCGATGAACACCCTTGACTATCGGGCCATCACATGTGGTTCATCTTAGTGTTATTTAAGTATAAAGACTTTTTTTCATCTATTTTCAGTTTTTTGAGAAATATTTATTTTTATATTTTTACTGTATTTGATATATTATATTTTTAAAATTTATTTTTATATAAAAAAAGTAATATAAAAAATTTAATAAAGATGAATCGAGCTCAAATTTTAACATTTTTATCCAAGTCAAGCTTGAATAAAATTTTAAGTTCATTTTTCAATTCCGGCCCTATAAACACCTTTACTGCACACCGATTACCCTCACCAAATGTGTGCTTCAATAATGTTTAAGAGTATGAAGTAATGTATTAATTAGTCCCATTTCTATTAACCACCGAGCTAATGACAGTAATAGCATCAATACTAAAATGTAGCACGGACACTTGTAGCATGTGGTATATGCCTGAAAGCACCAGCAACCCAATTCCCTTAATGATCCCCAACGGTCATACCTATACTAGCTCTTCCCATATTTGCATGGGTGGACCACATATTAGTAGAAGAGAAGCATTTTGGGATTAAGTTCCTAACATCGCAACCGATGTCATTTTGGATTTGCATGGGTGATTTTTAATGATATTTTGCATGGCAGTGAAAAAATAATCTCCATGCTAGGCCGGAAGGGCAAATAAAGTGCTTCAGGATAGTCACATCGAATGGTGGTTTGTCGGATTTAGGATTCAGTGGGACTTGGTATGCTTGGTCTAGTAGACGAGACACCAATGAGTTAGTAAAGGCAAGATTAGACCGCTTTTTAGCGACTAACAGTTGGTTCGAAAGCTTCCCATTATACAAAGTCCAACATTTATCATGTCCATCCTCATATCATTGCTTGATACTAGTGGTAATAATAGAGCAAGGGATCATAGATGGAGAGTGTGAGCAAATTATTATCGACACATGGATAGATTTGGTGCATATGGACATAATGAAAAGATTAGAGAAGGTTGGCAACAAGCTAGTGGATTAGCATAAGGCTAATGTAACATTAATTGAGTAGATTACAAAATATGGCATCGTCTAATGATGTCTTGAGCCAAGAGACAAAAACATGAAAGAGCCAAAGAGGATCATTCAGTACCAACAATCTCGTGTTAAATGGTTGAAAGACAGAGACAAAAACATGAAAGTTTTTCATGCTCGAGCAAGGATTCAATGTCGAAATAATAAAACATGTGTTCTTGAGGATGGCAAAGGTGCATGGGTTGAGGACTAATTAGACATGACGTGAATAGCCACGAATTGCTTCTCATCCTTACTTGTGTGAGTCTATCGAATATGTCTATGGAGTTAAATGTGGCTAATTTCACTTATATTACTCTCATTCCTAAAAGTTTTAATCTTGATCCAGTTTGGTCCAATTTGTCTATAAAATCATTGCCATAGTTTTGGTGAACAAATTTAAACATGTCATTCCAAGTTGCATTAGTGACTATTAGAGTACAATCATCCCAAGTCAACAAATCATAGATAGGGGCAAATTTAAGAGGGTACGTAGTCTCTTTATGAATAATGAAAATTTAAGTTAATATATGGTAAAATTGCAATTTATCTCCCCAAAATAAAAATATTATGTTTAGTCCCTTTGAAAATGATGAAATCAAATATTAATAAATGATAAAATTATATTTTGACCTTTTAAAAATTATAATTAAGTTCTAATTCCCACTAAAAAAATTTTGGATTTGCTCCTGTCATGGTTGCTTATGAACTCCTCAATAAAAACTAAGATTATAGGGAAGAAATAATGTTATTGTGTTTAAGCTTAATGTTTTTGTACAGTATTTAAAATGACAAAATATATAAATATTGAAGGTTAAATTTATTATTATACCAATTAAAATTATGTATAATTGATGAAAGACATTAACGTCATAATTAATTGTCCTCGGTTGCTCCATTTGATATGGATTAATTGCTTCAACTTTTTGAGAGAGGCCAATTTGATCAATTTCAAAATTGAGAGGAAATAGAGATGTATTTTATGATTATTATTAATTGTTAAGTTGGGTTGGGTTTTGTTTTAATGGGTATTGAATATTTATATATTGGGTATTTATTTTATTTTGGTCTTGGGTATATAAATGGTTTTATGTTTAATAATTAAAACTTTATTAAGAAAATATCAAAATTGAAAATCGATAGAAAAATTAATTAAACCGAATTTTGAAACTGATTATATCGATTTTTTTTCTATTTATAATTTTTTTTTGCATACCCAAAATAAGCTCTACTAGGAACAGTGAACTTCAAGTAGACTTGATCATGAGTCGGATTTATGCAGAATTTTAGGCCTAGGTCCTATCCAACCCCAAAAATGAGTTTAAAATTTTGTCCAAGTCTGACCCATATTAAAAATGCTAAACTCAAGCCCGATCTAGCTTGATCGTAATAAATTTTTTAAAGATTTTTTATATAAATATAAATTTTAAAAATATAATACATCAAATACACTAAAAATAGTAAAATAAATGTTTCCCAACAAACTGAAAATTCAAAAAAAAAAAAGTATAGTCATGTGATTCGGGTTGGGTTGGGCAGGTAAAAAAAATTCAGCATGAGGCTCGACCTATTTAGAAAACGGAATTTATTTTTTGTCTAAACCTATTTTTTAGGCCTATATTTTTTCTCATACCCTCTTACTTTTCAGACAGGCCTAATTCAGACTTAAGCGGGTGACCTGCCTCATAATTAGGTCTAGCTTCAAGTATTGTCTAGAAAGCCCATACTCTCGTTAATTTGGATCTGAAGGAACGGAAAGAGGATCTTATCCACGAAGAGTTTGATCAACATGAAGCTGATTTTATTTGTAACATTCCACTGGCCAGGGACCTTATCCCGGCACTATGTTGACTACAAGCTTCTTATTGGCAAAAGACCAAGCTATGGGCGGCATGGACATGTGTGAAGAAAGCTGTGGAACACAAATTGTGCCTAACAAAGTTAAGGCTTTTTGGGTGAAAAAGCTTGTTATGGGAACCTTCCTACTGCTGCAAAAGCTATCCTCATTGTTGCTTAAAGTGGACAGTTCTTGCAAAGATATGGTATTGACTGGTTTAAAAAGGTTGCCCAAGTTTTAAACCAATGAAATTTTGATACTTTCATTATTTTTAATATGGGCCATATATGGGAGTGTGATGGTAAAATGTAAAGTGAGATCTAAAGCTAGTAAAACAAGTCGAGCTTGAAAGTTTGTTTGTGTCAATCTGAGTCTGGAAATGTCTCGACTTAAGAAAATTCAAGTTCGAAAAAACTCGAGATCAAGAAAGCCCAAGCCTGAGTTGATTCTAATTTGAAAAAAGTTCGATTCAAATATGATCGTTTACCAACTCTAATGAGATCAAGGTCCTATAATAGGCTAGACCTATTCATAGACTTGAAGGTCCATTCAAAATTTGAGAGGACTTGAGAAAAAATATTAGGCCTCAAAAATAGGATTGAACAAAAAAAAATATGCCTGTTTAAAATGTGGGATGAACTCGTGTTTGAACATTTAAGGCCCCAATCTTTTTTTTCAGTTTGTAATATTTTATATTATATTATATATTATAGAATTTATAACACATAAAAATTAAATCTATAGTAATATATAATACTACTATAATGTAAATATTAAAAATGAAGATAATTTAATTAAAATTTTAATAAATAAACACTACATAAAATTATTAAATATTAAATTAAAATAATACAAGCTAATTAAGTTTTAGCTCGATTGGTATGAGTTGAGAAGGGCTATTAGTACTTTTAAGTATTATATCAAAAAATAGATATAACTAGAATTTATAATGAGACTGCTAAAAAATTAAAATAATACAAACATATTCTAATAAGAGCAAAAAAGTTCAATCAAGGCAAGAAATAGGGAAATATCGTGCCCGGCTGGTTTTAGATACTACTTTAATCTTTTCTTTAAATTACAATTTTGATCCTTCTATTATCTTTAAAATTAAAATTTAATCTTATAATTTAGTTTTACGTAGTTTAATCTCATTTTTTTATGAAATATCATGAGTTAGAGTAAACATTTTCTTTTCTAAGTTGATGAATTAACATGAATTTTTTTAAAAAGCATTAAATTTGACCAATGTTTTTATAATTGGTCCAGTAGTTGAATTGGTTCGAGTAGTTGGTCCGTTTGATTAAATAAATTATTAAAAAATTATTAAAATAAAAATATTAGAAATAGAAAAATATAGTACAATCACGATTCAATTAGTTTTTAGCCCAATTCACTCGGTCCATACCAGTTTAAAAGTCAATCGATTCAACCTCCTCTGAACTAGTGTACCGACCTATTCCTGATCGATTGATTGATCGATCTGATTATAACAACTTTGATTTCAACATAAAATAAATAGTCTATGTTTGGGATTATGAGTTGGAAAGGATTTTTCTAAAAGAATCCATGACCATATGTTAACGAGGTATTAATTATTCGGATTAATTAATTACATTATAAAAATAGATAAACCGAATTATAATAAAATAAAATACAAAAGATGAATCCCAAATTTATAGTATAGTATAAGGACCAAAACTAAAAATTTACCTTCCTTTTCTTTAAGAAGACAAAACCATAACGGAAAGAAAAGGAAAGGAAGAAAAAGGAAAAAGCTCCGCCCTTTTTTTACTAAATCTCCAAAATACCCCTGATCCACACTGTTTCTTTTCAAATCACTGGTCTCATTTCCGATAATAAACCTTTTCCTCTCTTTGGTTTTCCTTCTTGATGGAGCTTCAGAGGTGCGAGGAACAGGGCCTGCAAGAACGAAAGGGGCAAAAACGGAAACTTGAGGAAGAAATTCAAGAGGATAGAGATGCTACTCCGCTACCTACCGGCGACGCCCGCCGTGCTCTCTTGGCCGAAGTCACCGCTCAGGTTAAGGTCCTCGACTCCGCCTTCTCCTGGCACGAATCCGATCGCGCCGCTGCCAAGCGTGCCACTCACGTGCTCGCTGAGCTCGCAAAGAACGGTAAATATTTTTGAAATCTCCAGCTTCCGATCTCAGTCTTATTTACACCTTTTTTTAATTTTGTTCTGTTTTTCACTTTTTTTTTGAATTTTCGTTATTAGACATGACTAGTAAAAATGTAGGATATTCGGTACTATCCGATCTTTTTTTATTTTTGGAAATTCGGGTAATGGAATAATTTTTTTAATTCGAATAGAAGATTTACGTTTTAGATTCCGATTTATAAAATATGAAAAAAAAATATAGTTGCGGAGAAGTTCGAGCCTTGTCAAGTAGTCTTTATTACTAAAAGTTTAAGCTAGTAATCCAATATTAGATATTGTAATGATAACATTTACTTAAAAGTTAAATTATCAAGCGTAATGAAACATAATAATGTTTTAATAGATACTTAATCGGAAATTATTTTATTAATTATCTTTTAGTATCTTAGAAGTAGACTGTTGTTAATTATGAGTGAATTTGAACTTCAAATTTCTTTATTGTTTGATTTTATCTTTTAACTGCTTTCTATATTCAAACAGATAATGCTATCTAAATCGGATCTGGATAGTAATACTAATATTTTCTAACATAATGGGATTCGCATACAGATGCTCTAATAGTAAACATCCGAACAGCCGCCATCCCTTTTCAGGATGATTGGTAATAAATGTTTTCTTCTTTTAATATTCTCTTTTGCAGAGGAAGTTGTTAATGTGATCGTTGAAGGTGGTGCGATTCCAGCTCTAGTTAAGCATCTGCAAGCACCTTTGTCTGATGAAGGTGACCTAAGCTTGAAGCCTTTTGAGCACGAGGTTGAGAAAGGAAGTGCTTTCGCTTTGGGACTTCTTGCCGTAAAGGTGATTTTATTGAATATTTATATTTTTACAAAAGTAGTCATTATTTATATAGTTTAGTATTTATTGTAGTTAAAGACTTAAAGTTTTGAATTGTATATTGGAAATTCTCTTCTTTCATGGTATGCATGATTTTTTTTTTTAATTTCTTGTTAGTAGCATTAGTAAATATATGAAGTTTTCTGTAAAATGTTATTTTGGTTAAAAAGTATGTTACATAAGCTGATTTTTTAATATCAATTCTACAGTAGGTATTAGAAATTAAACTTCCAGAAAGTTTGAGGTGTGAAAAGAAAATGATTCTGGTGCATAGAGACGGCATCTGTTCATGCTATCATTATGCAGAAAATACTATCTAGAATTGTTGATTTTATTTCTAAGCCACCAAAGCTTGGTTATGTATTTAGTCTTGTAATTTTCTTTGGTTTTACATGATTTATGTTATGCTAGTGATGCAAATGCAAATAAATGTAGCATTCACTATTGTTAATCACTGAATCTGCTATTTATTACCTTTGCTGGTAACAGCCAGAACATCAGCAACTTATAGTTGATTCTGGGGCCTTGTCGCATCTTGTGAATTTGTTGAGGCGACACAAGGATAGTTCTACTTCTCGTGCTGTGATCAGTGTCATTAGAAGAGCGGCTGATGCTATCACCAACCTTGCTCATGAGAATAGCAGCATTAAAACCCGTGTCAGGTTTGCTAAAATTGTGCTGTTTTTATTTCAAGTTATTTGTTTAACTTTATGTTTATTCCAATAACTATCTTGATTTGTTTGACAGAATGGAAGGTGGAATTCCACCTCTTGTTGAGTTGCTTGAATTTACTGACACAAAGGTGCAAAGAGCAGCTGCTGGGGCATTACGAACCCTGGCATTCAAAAATGATGAAAACAAGAATCAGGTAACCGACCTGCCTTTGGAAGTTGAATTTGATAAAATTGCCTTCAATGTTTAGTTAATGGAGTGAATACTGTGGCTTTGCAGATCGTTGAATGCAATGCTCTTCCTACTCTCATCTCGATGCTGAGATCAGATGATGCTGCCATACACTATGAAGCGGTAGAATTTTATTGAAACACAAGATACTTTTGCAAATTCCACTGGGTTTTAGTAATTTTTACCAGCTGTAGCGTTAAAAAAAATCTCGTCACCTTGTAGGTTGGTGTGATTGGCAATCTGGTGCATTCATCACCGAACATAAAAAAGGAAGTTCTCGCTGCTGGGGCTTTGCAACCTGTCATTGGTTTGCTTACGTATGTTACTATGCTTCAGTTTTTTACTTTTCTTTTACTTGTCATAGCATGAGTTTTTAGTTGTTACTTTTGGGCTCTTCTCTTGTGTTGCAGTTTATCAAGGTTCTCCCTTATTAATTAATTTGTTTTGTTGGGAAACAGCTCCTGCTGCTCAGAAAGCCAAAGGGAGGCTGCTTTGCTACTTGGGCAATTTGCCGCAACTGATTCTGATTGCAAGGTGAAGAGTGGATTTTCTTTTATACTTTACTAGGATTAAGATACTTCTTCCTTGTTGACTCTGAAATTACTTTCCAAACATTTGAAAGAATTTTGCTTTTCATATAATTTCTTCTGTCCTTGTAGTGATTAAGAGGAGACTGATCCCTATGTTTACTTAATTTCCCTTGACCATTACTTTTTCATTGTTGCTTCTTTTTGGCATGTGCTCTGGATTGCAGGTTCATATTGTACAAAGGGGTGCTGTCAGACCCTTGATTGAAATGCTTCACTCTCCTGATATACAGCTGAAAGAGATGTCAGCCTTTGCTTTGGGGAGGTTGGCACAGGTTATTATTGTTATTTTCTTGGCTGTATCATTTCAGGTTTTTATCAATGCTGTAAATGATGTGTATTGGGTTTTATCTTCATACCTTGCTGATCTTTGTCCTTTTTCCCGAGCTAGTAATTTGTTTACTCCAAATATTTACTTTTTTTTTTTTAAAAGACTGAAGTTAATTTTACTTAAAGGATTTTTCCCTGTTTTGAAAAAACTAGCTTACACAAAATTGGTTCCATCAACTGGACTGCTTGTTGTACTCTTGATTTTGCGGTTGTTAAAAGTTGTGCGATGATCATGGCTTTGCAGGAAAATAGCCCATCATCTCAATCCTTGTTTTCCACCAAATTAACTATCCTGCATCTCAAACTTTTCAGGATATGCATTTGCATCTTCCCAAAAGGCACAATGTGATTTGTTTTCTCAATGGTTTTTCTTGTTTAGGAGGTTTCTTTTACACTCAGTGAGGCCTTTTCTAGATGTGTAGGTTTAAAATTTCCAATAATTGTTGTCCTATGCTTCCAAGAAACTTAGTACTCAACTAAAGTTCTTGTTTCTATAAACTGGAACTAGCAGATAGCTCAATCACTAAAAAACAATTTTTGGTGTCAGGACACGCACAATCAAGCTGGTATTGCACATATGGGTGGTTTGGTGCCTTTGTTGAAGCTTCTAGATTCAAAGAATGGATCTTTGCAACACAATGCTGCATTTGCTCTTTATGGTCTTGCAGATAATGAGGTATGGTAGCTTGTTATAGTTGTGACCTGGGAAATTTGTTCTTCTTTTTCTTTTTTGGAGTAACACTGTTTTATTATATTTTTCTTTGCCATAGGATAATGTATCCGACTTTATTAGGGTGGGTGGTGTCCAACGGCTGCAAGATGGAGAATTTATTGTTCAAGTATGTCAACCCTTTCAGATATTGCCTCATACTCTCCCCTTAGTTTTCATGCTGCTAATTACTTAATTGCTGCATTATATCCATAAGAGCTCAAAACTTTCCCTTCCCATTCTGTGTTTTTATTCGTTTTAACTGATTAAATATCGGAAATGGTAATTTTTAGGCGACAAAAGACTGTGTAGCCAAGACATTGAAAAGACTAGAGGAGAAGATTCATGGGCGAGTAAGCATTTTCATTCCTTTAACATCCTTTACCCTTATTTATTTAGTATATTTTCTGTTTGGGCTGTTGAATGACCAAGCTCTTCGTTGCTCTTTTATGT
The DNA here is from genome assembly GCF_025698545.1 of Gossypium raimondii. NCBI lineage: Eukaryota > Viridiplantae > Streptophyta > Magnoliopsida > Malvales > Malvaceae > Gossypium > Gossypium raimondii. The sequence goes on along the minus strand of NC_068567.1, from coordinate 3,969,295 downwards.
TTTAGGTCTCATTAAATGTGTATCTTTACTCTCTGATATTTTGGTTTTAATAATCTTTTGTAGGTTTTGAACCATTTGCTGTATCTGATGCGTGTAGCCGAGAAGCCTGTCCAAAGACGAGTGGCTTTTGCTCTAGCTCATCTTTGTTCTCCTGATGATCAGAGAACTATATTCATTGATAATAATGGTCATATCCTTTTACCCTTCTTCCGTTATCCCAAAATCATTCATTCATATTGCATTAATGGAGCACACATGTTGTGTTTTTGTTGCTTCGGGAGGTTGATTATGCTCTATTTTCATGCAGGACTTGAGTTGCTTCTTGGGCTTCTTGGTTCTACGAACCCTAAACAGCAACTTGATGGTGCTGTAGCTCTGTACAAGTTGGCCAACAAAGCTATGACGCTTTCTCCTATGGATGCAGCTCCCCCTTCTCCAACACCACAGGCAAGTTTGAAAAAGTTGGTTAATATAGTCCCATGCATTTCGAAGTGTACTCAGGAACCAAATGAAAAACCAATAATCGTGATTATAAGAGTTCTTTTTACAGATTTTTTCGATGTTTCTTTATGTAATCATTTCAAACTGCAGAAATGGAATGACAACTTTCTGTTAATTGGTTCAGATGTAGGGGAATACTTTATACATTTGGAAGTTATATATTAAGCTTCTGTTATAACATATGATTTAATGCAGGTCTATTTGGGGGAGCAATACGTCAACAATGCTACATTATCTGATGTTACTTTCCTAGTTGAAGGTTGTTTAACAATCCGCTTGCTTAAAGCTTTGATACTTGCTATGGAGAAACATTCGATGATAGAAGAAATACAGCTTTTGTTTTAATTAAGATTTTTTCCTCTTTTCTTCTGCAGGTAGACGGTTCTATGCGCACAGAATCTGCCTTCTTGCTTCTTCAGATGCATTTCGTGCTATGTTTGATGGTGGTTATCGGGTGAGTTCCCTTCTGTGGTGTTTTAATGTTCCAGTTGGTTGTCCTTCCTCTTCCAGATCGGTGCCTAGGGTTTCTTTCCCCCTTGGTGTTCGGGTGAAAATTATGTTCTTATTTTGTTCTTTGTTAAAAGTATTAGTACTCTAGTTCTAAGTTTAGCTTTGAACTTAAAATGTAGCTGGCTTATTTTGCAGGAAAAAGATGCAAGGGATATTGAAATTCCAAACATTAGATGGGAGGTTTTCGAGTTGATGATGCGGTATTACAAATTCTTCGATCTGGATATATAAACACTGGATTTACTTCATTTTGTTTATTTTGATCATCATTTTATGTAGTTGACTTCGTTTCTTTGTACAGATTTATATACACTGGATCAGTAGATGTTTCATTGGATATTGCACAAGATCTGCTTGGAGCTGCTGATCAATATCTTTTGGAAGGGCTTAAGCGACTCTGTGAGTACACCATTGCACAGGTGAGCTAAAACTAAGGTTGTCTATATATAGATATTTCGAATCCTTTTGCTGCTTTGAAATCGGGAATTGATGTTTGATTACTTCTATGCTTGGGTTGAAGGATGTAACACTGGACAATGTTTCTAGCATGTACGAACTCTCCGAAGCTTTTCATGCTATATCATTGAGGCACACTTGCATTTTGTTTATCTTGGAGCATTTCTCTCAATTGAGCGACAGACCCGGGTATGTATTTCTGCCACATCTCTGCATTTAGCAGTACAAAGAACATCATACAGTATTTAACTACTTGTTTTAGTCATCCGTGTGCGTGATAATTCCTTGATAAATGCTTTCAGTCGGTGTAGTACCATCAGTTAGAATTTTGGAATGATAAAAGTGAATTTGGGCTATTTGAAGTAGGTTCGACCGTCATGTTGGTATCGATTTTGTGTTTTTGCATATTAAAATCTATGACCGGCGGCTGAAAGTTTTCACTCATGTTAAATATTATCGCAGGCACTCACATCTGATCCAGCGTATAATTCCAGAGATCCGCAATTACTTTGCGAAAGCGCTTACGAATCCTAACCCACATAACCAGCGGCCGTAGAAGGCAACCAGTGGCTGTAGAAGGCTGGTTTTTAACTCATCTCATCTCTAACAAGATACGTTGATGTACAGAAATGTAGTAGCTGTTGTTGATGTGGAGCCAATTGAAGGTTCTCTAATTCGTTTCTTTGTAGCACGGTTCGTAATCGTTTCCGATGCCCGAGTTGTTTCGTGGTGTTTGTAGAAAACAAGGTGTAAGTTTCTCATTTTAATTCATTGTCTTGTCTGCATTTAGATGTTTACACGAACAAAAACCTGTATCACGATTTGTTAGCTATTGGACTTTGCTTTATTAACTTCTGTGTATATCCTTACGTAGAATCTGATCGGAACTAGGGCATATATTGTTTCATAAACTAACAAGATCTGTAGCTTTAAAGGTTTAAACACAGTATCTTTGAGGATCGCTTTCAAAAGATAGGTGTAATGATATGGTCTACAAAAGTTAGAGCCAAAGGTTATGTTATATGGTTTACAAAAGTATGATTGGATGCATATATGAATCTTGTTTTGGAGGGTCGATTCTTGATTGGTCCTCCAACAACTGAAGGTATTGTCTTTTGAGAGTTGTCTTCTTATAATGTCGAGAGCTGGTGTGCGGTGAACGATTGTCCTGAGGGTCTAGTTCACAGAGTTGGGAGTGCCTTGACTGTGCATGGGTGTACGGTCACTCACCAAGGGGAAGTGGTACCACCTTCCTAAAAGGTGACCAATATGATATAGGTTATGGGTTCAAACCCTATCAAGGGTAAGGCGCTCAAGTCCCCTTGATGGGTGACGGTATGCCTATGTGCAGCCGATGCACTCTTGGCATTGTGAACCAGGTTTTTAAGGTAGCCACTCATAGCACGCTAATTATCAATTAAGTACGCGACTATTTTGTAAACTTTTCATAATTGAGTGATCAAAAAGGAAATTTATTAGTTGTTAGTGACCATTTTGTAATATTTCATAGTTGGGTAATAAAAAAATCATAGTTGAAATATAGCCTACTCAAAAATAATTTAAAAATTTTATTTAAATCATTGAACTATTTGAAAATTTTAAGTTATTGAGATGTGAAGTTTTATTTTAAAGACCAAGTAGATAACTTCAAATGGCAATTTAATGATTGGTAAGTAGAGCATATTTTATATAAGTCAAATAGTTTTTAAGAAAAAATTATTTAAATTTTAATTCGTATTTCATAAAAGAACTGAAGTGTAGAAGATAACTTTCAATCAAACGAAAAAGACCAACTCATTTTAAACTCGATTATGAGATAATTTTATTCACACCAGATTAATAGAATGCTTAAATACAAATACAGATTGCAGACTATATAAATGCGTCAAATATTAATACCATTCATTGACAAGACGTGCCATGTGCGGCCCGCAAGTGAAAAGAATACGTTGAAATGTTGTCAAGTTCCGTTGATTAAATGCTGCACTCTTTCTTTCAATTATATACATTAGAAAGAAAAAAAAGTACATTCCATTAAAGCAGCCATCATATAACGGCTAAGGCCTAAAAGGAAGGGTGATAGCAAAATAGAAAATAACATTAGGAAATAAAATTAATAAAAAATTTCACACTAAAAGAAAGAAAGGGCTTGAAAATCACATTTAGGGACGGACTTTACAAGAAGAGACGGTGGAAATGGAGTCAAAATCTATGAAAATAATAGAGGTGTTGTCCTTTGTGCGCTGAGTTCTAGCCTCATCCAACATTACTTCAGCAATCTTCTCTGCCAAATTCTCCGTTTCTGTCGGATGTCTCTCCCTCGTCTACACGGTCAATTATAAGATCAGGTTAAAATATAAATTTGTTGTTTCGGTCTCAGGTCATTAAGGTTCGGTTATCGGTTTTTCAGGTCTAGTCATTTCTAATACGGGTAATTTCAGTTTTGAGTTGTTTCAGTCTCAGGTCATTCGGATTTGCCTATTGATTTTCCAGAGCTAGTAATTTCAGGTTTTGGCACTCAAGTTTGGGTATTTCGGGTATGAATCATTCCGAGTTCAGATTATTTCAGATTCAGGTAATCTTTGGTTTGAATCTTTTCTGGATTCAGGTTGGGCAGGTTCAAGTTGCTGACTTTGAACGGTTAAATCGGGTAGGAAGATTCGGGTTAATCAAGTTGGGACCACAAGTCTAGAAACTGTATATTATATATAATGTTACAATAATAACAATAATACCTGTACAACTAACTGAACTGCCTTCTTAAAGCTAACAACATCCCACAATCCATCACTGCAATCAGTGCACAAATCAGATCCACATTTCAACCATGTCAAACAAAATGTCCAAATAATAAAGAGAGTCCAAACAAGAAAAACACGAGAAGGCTGGTTAGGAAAGGTAAATAAAACAAAAAGGTGTTAATGACAAGCTACAATGGATCATATTATGCGAGCTAAACCCAAAAATGTAGATAAAACATGGCTTTAGTGACAGACTATATTTACCCGGACTCGGAAGTTAATGTCTGTTGAGGGGGAGGTCGACTTCTTCCAGAGAAATCTTCAAAGTGTCATCTATCGGAAGCCGACAGCTAAATTAATTGTTACCATGCTCGTCTCAAGCACTTGGACTCTCGCTAGAGTCGAGAGATAAAACCCCGACTAGAGACAATACCAAACCATTGAAGGGTTAGTCGGCTCCCAACAAATGACATTTAAAAGACTTTTCCGGAAGGAGATGGCCTCTACTCAACAAATGCTCCCCTCAAGACGACCTATAAGCTATAGGTTGGGCGTTCAAACCCTACCATAGGCAAACGTCCACATTTCCTTTGGTAGGTGACTATGCACTGATTTTGACAAGGCGTTCCTGCTCTATGAACCTATCACCTCAGGCACTAGGGCTTTCTAGAGTCGGGAGACAACCCCAACTAGGGGACAATACCGACCCGTAGAGAGGTCCGCTGGCTCCCAACGGATGACAATTAAAAAACTCCAAAACGAGTTGGCCTCCCCTCAACAATGTCTAATATGGATATCCTTTTGATATAGGTATGCTCAAAATTTTTTTATGGGTTTTTCATATATTTGGAAGATCAATCCCTCCATACTAATGTACAAATCTATGTCAGACACCAATGCTTTAGGAAAAATGAAGAGTCCAGATAAAGTAGATGACAAAATACCCCTACAACAATGGCAATACATTTTAGCGTACAAAAATTCCCAACAGTGACAGAAAAATAGAATCACCTTGCCAGTAGTGCAAATGCGCCACTTGATTTTTTGAGATGCACGACTTGACTAATATAAGGCTCGGAACTAAAGCGAGAATCTTGCTGTTTCACAAATTTGTCTCCAAGCATCCTAGCGAGGTTCAAACCTGAAATGGAATGGTCAAATATGCAAATGATGTACCTTAATTTTGTGATGCTGCTGAATCCTGACAGTAATGACTAGATGCAGAAATTTGCACTTACCACATAACCGTGTTTCCCCATCTTTTAATGGTTCCCCTATTCCTTCAATTCGGAGTCTTTCAGAACAACTCGTTACTTTATGGTCTTCAGTCATCTTAATCTGTTTACCGTCCATGCTGTCATTAAAATTGTATTGGGTCATAAGTACAATAACAGAAGCTATTATCATAATAACCATTTTGCTTCTAAATAGACGATGAGAAGATAAGAAAATTATACCAAAAAATAGAAAAATGGAGAGAATTCTGCTCAAGGTAAGACAGAAATAAGATAGATTGACAGTACAAGAAGCATCCAGCAAAGCAATCAAACTAAAATTGTCACTATTATCAGTACTTCAATATAAAGGCATGGTTAGATGAATCCGAGACTAGAATGACAGCACTTAAGGTATGTTTGGTTGAGTGTAAAAGAAGGATAAAAAGGGGGAATGAAAAATAATCATTTTCTATCATTCTTCCAATTGAAATGATAAGAGGCAAGAAAATGAGAGATGTAAGTTAGTTCAAAATTATACAGTTTTCCAAAGTTCCATTTTCTTTCCTCTTATTTTTCAACTCTACCAAGCAATGAATGAAAAAAATATACTTTTTCTTTCTATTTTCCCTTTTTTCCTACCAAACACACACCAATGGAAAGAAAACATATATTTTCTACCTTTCTATTTTTCTACTCCAATTTTCCATATTTTCCATTTTCTTTCTATTCTACCTAGCAAAACCTTAGCACAAGTAGCTTCTAACATATGCCAATAGCTTTCTTTACAAATTGCTGAAAGCAACCCATCCTGTATTTTTAACTTTCAAATCAAAATATTCCTAAGAATAGCAGACAACTAATTCTGAGTGAACCCATATTTTACACAATGGAATTTGATCGTAAAATAACATTCACCTTACAGCTCCTACGAATTGGAATAATAAGAATAGAAACACTTACTTTATAAAACATGCAGAATCTCCAACATTTGCACATTGTGCAAAAAAGTTTTCATCAGCATCAGCCCAAACCAGAAGCAGTGTCGCCGTACAGCCCTGCAAGTAAAAAACTATGATGATATACAAAAAAAACCAACTTCAATGAAGGCAGAAAAAAGGGTCCATAATTGAAAATAAACAATTAAATCTAGTGAAGACCAAAAGGCCACGAAAAGTCCAAAGAAGAGAAAATGCAATAGCTAGAATATTTATATTATTATTCAACAATAAAGAGTTCTAGCATAGTACAAACCATTACAAAAAGGGAAAGGATAAATACAACATACAAAGGCGTTCTATGCTACATGCACTCTTCATTTTCCTTAAAGTATCTAGGTCTGGTGCCTGCGTTCGACACATTTGGGCACGAGTATAGAGTATCATCTTCCAAGTATATGGAAAAACTTCGAAAAAGTTTAAGTACACTTGTGTCGGACACATACCCATATCTGATACCCCCGTTTCCAGGTTAACATAGAGGATATTAAGGTGCATTCCGGTGCACTATGAGAGATTAGCCAATGAAAGGGCAAACAGAACCGCAAAGTAAATAAGATAAAACAGGGGAAGGAAAAACCTCATAATAGTTATTCATAGAAGCTTCTGTCTGAGAGAATGCATCTCTGAGAACATCTGAGGCATCTTGTTCTGACACAACCCTCTCTCTTTTTACAGAGTCCGCTAAAATGGTAGCAACCATCTCAGGCAGAATCCTAGACATCAAATTCTTCAAATTTTAGTAAAATAGTTCCTTAAAAATCAAAATAATGGCTAACAAAAGGCAGAATTACTAGTGTTTTGTCCTATCAGAAACCTTAGATCTGAAATTCAAAGCTTCAGACTACAGGAGAAGAGCAATTCAGGCATTCAGTATGGAACTTGCCAATTTAGAATAAGCACGAGACAACACAGAAGAACATGTATATACATGTATCAAAGAGTACAAAAGAAAAACAAACTCTAAAAACTATGAGGACAACATTAATTTTGTATAGCCATAACACTCCATCTGTGGACACGGTGGGAAAACAAGCACATTACTAGCCACAAACCCTGGCAAGAACACACTCAAGATGAGAACAGGAGACTAACTTGCTTGCGGATTTAGCTGCAACAACACCACCATGTCCATCACAGATACCAAAAACTCCAAACTGCAATATCAGCACAAAAAAAATATCGAATTCTGTTGCTTCTGGAAGAAGCAGAAAAATATCAACTAAAATATCAAAAATTGAAAACCTGATAAATGCCAGGAAGAGGCCAATGATAATAGCAAACATCTTCCATTGGAAGCTTCTTTCCTCCTCGACGCAATGACATAGGGTCTGAAGTCATACCAACTCCAAAAGGGACCAGACGCTCATTGTGGGATGAAATATGAACCTGTTACAGGAGAAAAATAAAAAAAACAATCAGTAAAAATAGCTTCAAATCCAATATGCCATGCATTACAAACAAAAATGGTCATATTATATGCACTGACCGCATAAAAGAAATTACTTAAACAACAAAAGAATCCATCAGAAAACTCAAGCAGTTAAGTGAACAATCATGTCCACAATCCCATTAACATAAATGATCTTCTCTTATTGATTGGACAACAAGCTATCTATCATAACTGATTTGCACCATTGCTGTTCAGTTCCTCAATTTATCTTAGCAACATAGAAGAATAGTTATGGAACATAAGCAGATGAGAGTTCCTTGGGAATAAATAAAAAATTTTCAACAAATAGAATTAAAAAAAAGTTAAATATTTTTAGAACGTCAAATGTATATATTGCTTGTGGCATTTGACACAATTTCTTAAAAGGTACTTAACATTAGTGAGATGATCCTGAGTAGAAAAAGGAAAGAAAGGAAGTCATTTCTAAACTCATGTTCCCAGATTACGACAATCTCATCAAACTGCTAAAATAAAATTTTACTAGTTTGCAAATACTCCAATATCCTGAAGAAGTGAATAAAGAGAAGATCTTGTTCATGCAAACTCCAATACATATAGATATATTACAATTTATCTAGAAAATTTGACATTTTTAAAAGCAAAAGTGCCAGAACTACAAGTAAATTGAAAAGAAGTTGACTTACATAAATGTTTGAGGTTGTGCCAACTGTTATTGTGTCTCCACTTGCAAGTTCCACTGGGTCACCCCATAGCCTACTTCCAGGATCAGGATGATTAATTGGACGAGAATTCAACAGTGTCCCGTTCAGACTACCCATGTCCACCAGTTCCCATCTCAATTTCTATAAAGTTTGTACACATTTAAAACACTTAGTGAACCATACATACATAATGCAACAAAATGCAAATCATGTCATTCAACTTATAAGGAGTTTACATTTAAATTCCAAGTTATCATTGCATGCTTTCCAGAAACCTCATAATCCTTCAATAATAAATAACTTGGAGGAACTCTTCCAAGGGTCAATGGTAGCCTTGCAGTGCTTGTTGACAGTACAGAACAATGAAGTCCACAAGAAGGACCCGAGACAACCTGAAGAGAGAGGCAACTTCCTGCACTTCTAACAGAAAGATATAATTACATGCTTCACATATTCAGTCTAATAGAAATAGACCAACATTTTAATCTCCTTATAGAAAAGGAAAATTACTTTGATCACTGATAGCGTCGGTGTTGGGCACAGACTCTTGTGGTCTATCATTTTCCGTGCCAAATCTCAAGTTTTGGCTTTGGTTTTCTGGTCTACCATGTTTTTGCAGTTCAACTAAGTGCTCTGTCACCACTCGACGCTTTAGTGTCTGACCAACCAAAATACCATCTAAAGGATCAGATACATCTCCAACCACGCTATCACCTGTAAAGAGAAAAACATTAGCATTCGTGGTTGCCTAAGCCGACTAGTCATAAGTATAAAGAGAAAATTAACAAAAGATGGAGGCATAAAAGTTAATACCCAGAGCCAAACGGCGAGATGCAGAGGAAAGCCGTTGTTTGTGAACAAGTCCCTCAGTACGAGGTGGCCGCAGAAGAGCTGCATTTAGGTGACACTCTCCTTCTAAATCATAGTTTCTTGTCAAATCATTGCTTTGATCTTGAGCCAGATCTACATCATTTGATACAAGAGGTCTCTCCAACTCACCAACCTGGAATAAATGTAAACTGTCAAACATATGACGACCATAAGAGTTTCAAACAGAAACAAACCATAAAAGTTTCTGGGTTTTTCATTTTTTGGGGGGAGGATGGACTAAACAGAAAGAAAATAATAACTAGACACAAATGTTATCACAAGTTTCAGATTTAGGTAAGGAAAAACTCGGCAAGTTTAAAGAAAGATCCCAAGTCTTCCTTCCATAACATGCACTTTGTGTTTGGATTGATAGGAGAAAAGTTAAAGAGAAACAGAGAGAAATCAACTAAAGTGAAATTTAATTTCAATAAAGTTGTGTTTTGATATATGACAGAAGAAATGAAGAAGATGATGAGTAAATTATATGATATCAGGATTGTTGCTCCATCTTTTACTTAAGAGGATATAATTGGAAAATCAGTCTATTGGCTGGTTGGTTTCATTACTTCCAATCCAAATTTCTCACTTACTGAGAGTTCAAAAATGAATTATAAGATAAATTGTAAATGAAAATGAAATTAACCACTTTTCTCTTCTGGCCAGCTTTTGCATCCAAGCAATAGAAATCAACAAAGGAATTGATGGAAAGTGTGGAATGTCACTTACTAAAACTAATGTTTGATAAAAAATTTATTCGTTCCATTGAAAAGGAAAAACACAAATCCTAAACTACCATAATGGATGCATATATATTTCTAAAAACGATAACTTAAAAAGTACCCTTAGGATAGGCATTTATTCTTAGCAAATACGCATTAAGTGGTCAGTTATTGTCAACAAACTCAGAATGAATGTCATGGATCTCTGAGCATATTACCTACCATATTAAATCCACCAAATTACTTGCCATAACTGATATTCATTGTTGAAATCTACAATTTCAAAACAGCTGGTGAAAAAGAGTACATATCAAACGTCATATCCAGTACTCAAGAATCAAATTGACATTTCAAACAACTAATATAAAACAGATAACATTTTACACATCAATCATCTTTTGATCCACTTGAAAAGTGGATACTCCTCTAACATCAATATAAAATCTACGAACAGGCTGCATTGATTCATTGCACACAAAGTAGCTAACATATGAATCAACCTAATAATCTTCTAGAAAATCAATCTCAAAATCAACTTGCAAGAAAAAAAACTGTAACCACCAGAAATCATCAAATATGTATTAACAAATAAGACCTCAAAAAAAAAAATCCAGCTCTACCTAAGCTCAAAAGGAAAGATCCGCAATCTCGAATTTACAATCATACAAAAACAATGCTGATGCAATAACTAAAGAGATTTCTCTTAAGATCTAAAGAAAACTTTGCGTCAGAAAAAATGAAATAAATCTTTTGATCCGCTTGAAAACCATATACTCCTCTAACATCAATATAAAATCTACGACTAGGCCGCATTGATTCATTGCACATGAAACAGCTAATATACGAATCAACCTAATGATTTTCCAGCAAATCAGTCTCGAAATCAACTTTTTTTTTTTAAAATTGTAACTACCAGAAATCATCAAAAATGCATTTTAACAAATAGGACCTCAAAGAAAAATACAAATCCAGTTCCACCTAAGCTCAAAGGCGATGATCCGCAATCTCGAATTTACAATCACTAAAGATGAAATAGATTTCTCTTACGATCCAAAGAAATAACACTTCGCATCATAAAATATTAACAAAAAAGAAAAAAAAAAAAGAAGGGAAGATGATATTGAGAATGGAAATGAACGGAGAGAAGAAGGTGTACCTTGATAGCACGACAGCGAGAGGGGTAGGAGAAGAAGCGCCATGGTTTGAAGGCGAAGACGATGATGATGATGATGATGATGATGATAAGGATCAACATAAGGAGAAGGAGGGTGAAAACGACAATGCTTTGTAGCATCGCCATCGTCGTCTCGCGCTCTCTCTCATCATAGATTTCGGATTGGGCTTCCCTCTTGGCGTGAACCTCGCTTTGAATTGGTCGCCTCCTACCCTCACTGCCTCCAATTTCTTTTTCCTTTAATTGTGGTTTTTCCCCTGAACGTCTGTAATAGAAATTTATCCAATTGATATATTTTATGAATTATTTATCAATATGGCTTTTTTCCCCCACAAAACGTTTGTATTTGGATAGGGCTGGCCTTTATTTATTTGGTTCGCGTTTGCTCAAAAGAGTAGTTAATATTTCAGATTGAGCTGAGATAGCTGTGTAATTGAGTAAATTTGAATTCGAATATGGTTTACTTGAGTTCCATCCAACGTATATTTTTAAGTTTAAACTCACTCGATTAATCTCGTTTACCAATTTTTATATTTAAGCTCAAATTTAAGTTCTAACTCAAAAATTAAGCCTAAAATTAATTATATATATTAAGCGCATTAATATAATTTAACAATATAAAAATATAAAATGCGACTCAATCGATAATTAGAACTTGAGCTCGGCTCAATAATTATTTGATGATTATTACATCTAATGATTTGTATGTGAAATTAATTTGATAAACTTACAAGATCATTTAATATGGAACCGGTTTTGATTTATTGGTCGGAGACAATATCGCATAACGAAAATTGTCCACTTTTCACTACTTAAATTCTTCATAATGTAGGGAAACTTAAAATATTAATGGGTTTGGGTTTTAATCCATTTGGGGAACCCAATTTAATATTTTCAACATTATTGAGTTGAGTTTGAATTTTTTTTAAGTTAAACTCAAGTAGTTTGTATATACCGATGTCCCATTTACATTTCTAACTGAGTTTCGTCATAAAAAAATGAGTGTAAATATCTTACCTAATATCGACTCAAACCTAACCCGACTCATTAATATATCTAATTGTGATTGTTTCGTGATTTTTCTAAAAGCACAAAGTTAGATACAAGTGTTTGTTCTCTCTTAGCATGTTTTTCCATCGAGGTGTTAGTTGCCTAGGTGTCTGGTGGCTAATGTACTGTTGAGTTTTGGTCTAATTACCTTTGTCTAAGATTGGGTTTGGATGGGCGATTGTCTAAGATTCAAAAATTGTAGGGATTAAATTCGGTCTAATTGAAAAATATGAAAAATTTACAACTTTACATATAGTACAAGATTAATAGAAGAATTTAACTAAACGAATTTAGCCGCTACTGTGGGTCAGAACTAAAACATTGAAATTCGTAAAGTATAAAGATTAAAATTGACTAATTCCAAAACTAGAGAGAGTAAAACGTAACACACTAAAATACAAAAATTAAATCCATAGTTTGTGCAAAGTATAGGAACTAATAGCACAATTTGACCAAAATTCTGTCTTTTTCTTAAAGTATTACGTAGATAACATAATGTTACACATTGAATAATATATTCACCACCTCAACATTTGGAAGTAATCTAACTTATTGAATTTAACATATATCGTTTAGTCCGACTGGACTTTCAAAATTCGAAAAGTAGAAAGATTAAAAATGATCAAATTAAAGTACAAAAGACTATATCTACAATTTATATATATACAAGGACTGATAACAAAATTTAACCTTGGTAAGCAGAATCAAAATTAGGAGAAAAAAGACACACACACACACACACAGAAAAGGCATAAAAAATTAGCCTCCATTTCTCCTTTCATTTTCCCAAAACTTCCTTCTCAACATCTTTCTTTCTTTTACAATTGAACAACTTGGAACTCTGTATAAATCCATATCCATCTTTCCAAAATCTTGAATTTCATACTCTCTCTTCTTCTTCTTTTTTCCAATTGAAAAAGAAAAGAGCTGTACAAATTTTGATGCTAAGAAGATAGAGCTAAAAACAATGGCGTTTGATCTAGAATCTTTGGCAGAGGCAACATCAGGAGCCATTGGAGCTCTTGTCAGCACCTCCATTTTATACCCACTTGATACTTGTAAAACCAAGTATCAAGCTGAAGTTAGAGCTCACCATCAACAAAAATACAGGTCCATTGTTTTAGATTTTTTTTTTTTGTTTTCGGGTCCCACCTGAAAATTTTTGGATATTTTTATTTACTACCTTTTTTTTTTTTAATGATTGTTTGGGATTTTATTGGAAGACTAAATGATTTAGAATTGGGAAGTTTAATTTTTTGAGAATTTTTTTATTTGGGTTTGACTTGTTTTCAGTAATTTAATCATAATTTGTTGCAGTTCTAGAATTAAACTACCCTTTTTTTTAATGATTGTTTGGGATTTTATTGGAAGACTAAATGATTTAGAATGGGGAAGTTTAATTTTTTGAGAATTTTTTATTTGGGTTTGCCTTGTTTTCAGTAATTTAATCATAATTTGTTGCAGTTCTAGAATTAAAGAGCTGCTTTGATTTGGTGTTTTGATATATATGCATTGGTTCATACAGGAACACTGCTGATGTTTTGTGGGAAGCTATAGCTAACGGTCAAGTTCTTTCATTGTACCAAGGTCTTGGGACCAAAAATTTGCAGTCTTTTATTTCACAGTTCATCTATTTTTATGGATATAGCTTCTTTAAAAGGCTGTACTTGAAGAAAACTGGAAACAAGACTATTGGGACTAAAGCAAATTTGATTGTTGGTGTTGCTGCTGGGGCATGTACTGTTATAATTACACAGGTACTGGTGTTTTGATTGTTGTGTATATGTGTATATATATAGGCATATGTATGTATGTATGATCAGAACATTACTTGGGAGTTTGGTTTGCATGTGGGCCATTTAAGAACTTTGTATTGTTAGATTCACTAATAGAACTGTGATAACCATGTAATGAATCTTGTTCAGATATTAGATGGAATTATATACTAAAACCATTGCTTTCTTTTGGAAACCGGAAGTCGAAACTTGTTCGTTTAGCTGCCAATGAGGCCTGGTTGTGGTGGCAAAGATTGAGGCCTTGAGTGCCCAAGTTCGAGTGCCACCTTGTGAAAATTATGTGTAAGCTAACTAGCTAGTTAGTTTGAGTTGAATTAAGTTATTCAGTTCAGTGCTTGTAATGATTGATTCTTATTGGAATTGTTGATATAATTAGTTAGTTGTAACTTCGAAAAGGGCGAAAAAAAGTCTTGTTTGTTTAGCTAGAAAAAGGACTTAATCCTTGAAAAAAATCAATCCATTCACATTTCTTGAATTCAAAAGGAAAAGGATACATGGCTATCATCCATAATAGATTCTTTAGCTACAATGTATGGGAATTCTTATTTCCATGCAAGCTTCCTTATCCTCCTTGTATGTCTTATGGTTCCCTTACTATGCCTAATGAGCATCCCAATTTTGTGTTACTATTGGATATTGGGATCTGACTTTAATATGCACCAGCCCTTGGATACGGCATCCTCGAGAATGCAGACAAGCAAATTCGGGAAATCCAAAGGACTTTGGAAGTTGCTTTCGGAGAGCTCTTTGAGTGAAGCATTTGATGCTCTTGGCATATCTCTTCTCCTCACTACAAATCCATCTATTCAGGTACTTGACCATGCCTTCTGCAATATAGGTTTGTATTAATAGCAAGTATATTGAGTGTAGTTGAATTGTAAATCGATTTCAAGATCCCAAATATCGTATTGTTTTAGTTTCATTTTGTTTTCAGTTGATGGGAAAAATTAGGATATGACATTACAATGTCTTAAAACTTAATTTTCTGCAGTATACTGCATTTGATCAATTGAAACAAAGGCTACTTAAGAGGCAGCTAAAGGAGAAAACCAGTACAAACTCATCTCCCGAGGCTCTTTCAGCTTTCTCTGCATTTGTACTCGGTGCAGTCGCAAAGTGTATCGCAACTTTTGTGACTTACCCTGCTATAAGGTACTTTGTCAATTCTATCTGGCATCCTCTAGCATGATGTCGAACTGGATAATGTAGACCTCCTTTCCTTGGCAGGTGTAAGATCACGATTCAGGCTGCAGACTTGGATGACAACAACGAAACCGAGGAAGCTGAATCAAAAAAACAAAAGACGGTTTCGGGGGCACTCTATACAATATGGAAAAGGGAAGGGCTGCTCGGTTTTTACAAAGGAATAGAAGCACAAATCTTGAAGACCGTTCTAAGCTCGGCATTGCTTCTAATGATAAAGGAGAAGATCTCAAAGAGCACATGGGTCTTATTGCTTGCACTTAGAAGGTATCTTTTTATGACCCAAACTAGATTAAAGAGTGCTTAATGAAACTTTTTTAAAGATTCATGTTTCAACAACAATAAGTTGTTCTAAACAGTACAATTGTTTAAAGATTGTAAGCAGCGTGGAAGTAAATTTCGTTTTCTAGATAGCTTCAACTTGGATTATTTTCGATTTTACGATCAATTATCAAGTTATATACCTACGTTCGAGTACCATCTATGTAAACCATGATTAATCGTGAGTTGAATTAGTTTTACGAATTAATTATTCAATTCAGAGCTTATATACCTATGTTCGAGTACCATCTATGCAAACCATGTTTAATAGTGAGTCGAGTTAGTTTTACGAATTACTTATTCAGTTCGGTGCTTTATAAGTTGTAACTTTGGGAAAGATGTTTTTTGAAATTTCAGCTTGAGCTTCCTTGTGCATCCAAGGATAGCTTTTAGTGCAAGTAATTATAACTTTTAAATTCATAATCAAGAATTTGAGGGTATCTCAGTAAAAGTACCATAGAGGCCCTTATACTAGAAGTCAGATTACATTTTGTCATCTCTACTCAAAAAATGAGAAAATTAATACATGTACGTTAAATCTAAGAGTAAATTTACCATTCTATTAAAAATTGGTCTTTGTATGACAATATGCAATATATGTGGCATGTTGTATGTCGCTGTATTATTGTTTCGTCAGCCATGCTAGTTTTTAATAGTACAAATGAGTGAAAATTTTAATTGAAATTACCAGTTTGCTCTTTGATTTAGGGTGTAGAGATTAATTTGCTCATTTTTTGGGTGGTGGGTAAAATGCAATCTAATTCCTAGTACAAGAACCCCTATGATACTTTTACCTAGTATATGAGTATCCCACATCTAATGTTGATGATTTTGTGAAAAGTTTTTGTTAATAATTTTTTTTTTCGGATATAAACTTGAAATAACTCGAGACCGAAAAGATTCAAATGAAAAATGATTGTCAAAACTTTGTACGAACTCGAAATAACTTAAAATTGAAAATATCCAAGTGTAAAACACGTACAAACCTGAAATGTCTCAAACTAATATGCTTAAGGTCGGACATGAAATAATCCAAGGTCTAAAATATCACATTATTGTTAACCGGACAAAACCCACACCGAGAACAATAAGAAATTACCTATCTAACCCGGAATCATATGAAAATTTTCCCAAAAAGGGAAAAAAATAATCCAAGCTTATTAGTACATGAAAACATATGATTTTTGTGTAGTCTTTAAAGGGTTAGCTGCTCATAACATGTAGAAAGCAGCCATGAGGAGCAATAGAAGGTGATGAATTATGGTTATCTTGGAAACTGAATTGGCCGCACTAGTAGTAGCAGCAGTAGTAGCCGTAGCGTAGTTTCCTTCAGTTGTACTGGTTGTTAGGACAACAACAATCCAGTCTCCTTCAGAACCGATCCCGATTCCTGTATACTTGGTTTCATTGAGGTTTCCGGAGTATTGAGACTGCGTAAAATTAGTGAGCACAAGACTCGGAGCCAGGTTCGGAACACAAGCAGGCATTACTGCTCCGTCCCTTGTGACGGAAACGTTCAAATGGCATTTGGCTAGAAGGTTTGGATAGTTGGCAAACTGTGGTTCGGTGCCTGGGACAGTGTTGGCGCCTGTGGAGTTTGTGCAAGGTTGGTTCTTGAATTCTTCGGCTAGTTCATCAGCAAGGCACTCGGCGTTCTCATTTGTTGTTAGGCTTGTCAAGTTTAACGAAGCTCGGTAACTGTTGATGCCTTTAAGAAGATCATCTTCCTCGTCTGTTGATTGTCAAGACGAAATCCGATGATTAGATACGTATTGCAGATGCTAACAAAGTAAATGCAAGACAGTGCAACTCATGAAGTTACTCAAAAATCGAACCTGTTAATCCATAACAAGGCCAATCATGTTACAGTATAGGAGAAAAACATTTCTTATATTAACATGATTCATTCAACTTCACAAACACTTTCCTCATGAACAACATCTTAGAATGCGGGAACTAGTAACTATTTTCTGCAGTCAGAGAGTAACACGAAAACTTCTAGTTCCAAAAGGGAACTGGACTGACAATCTCAAACCCGGATTCTAGCAATATGGCAACACACAACATACTTTTACACGAATCAAGGGATAGTAACTGAGAGAACAATAATAGCAGAACCGACCTTCCGAAGACTCTAACATACACATCAATTATGGCAAAACAAAAACAAGTTCAATCTGGGAGATCTGCTCGAGATCCTTCGAGTGGGGGCCTAGATGAACCCCAATTTGCTAGTTCATGTTAGCCTATTTCCGATTAGGAGCTCTCTTCGACAAGCTCCATATACATATATCGTAAATCAAAGGTTCATTACAAGATAAGAATCATAACAAGGGCAAGACATTATCGATCGAAGTAGGTTTTCCCGTGAACTGCCGGAAATACAATCCGTAACTCTTAACATACTTCAGTTTCAGACAAAACAGGAGAACTATAAAGATGATGCCGATAATTACCTTGCGGTTGTTCTCATTAGCTAGATTTTCTCACTGACCGGACATACCCAAAACGGCATTACACTGTAAGTTCAAACCAAGCTTTGAATGTAAATACTTGAACCTATTACCTCAAATCTTCTTTTAAGGGACTGAGATAACACTAAGTACGAACTTCCACAAGTTGCTAAGCCAGTAAATTTCTAATAAAGCTCTAATGCCGGATCTATTCACTATCGATATAGATCAAGTTTGTCATGTAACTTTATGTTCTAATCCGACCAAGAACAAGAAACAAGTAACAATGACAAGCAGGATGAATTGCAACTATCCATGTTCTTCAAACAACAAAAGACCAAAAAAAAGGCTATAACAGAACACCAATTGAAACACATTTAGGTTAATAATTAGACAAAGAAAAAACCCTACAAGATGCATCCAAATGGGTTCATAGATATGGATTTGCAAGCAGAACATATAAGAAAAAAGGGGAAAAAATTAGCTAATACCTGCATTGAATAACCACTTAAGAAGAGTAAAATTTACACAGATTTCAGAGAAATTAACAAGGTCAATGGTCAAACAACACTGCTTAAGCAACAAAGCAAAGTACCCAGATCCAGAAAGTTAAAAGAAGCAAAAAAAAAAGAAAGAAAGGTTACCATTGTCACAGAAAACAGGGGAGATGATGAAGAGAATGGAAAGGAGCACTGGGAAGAAAAGAGAGATCTTTGAAAATGCCATTGCTTGATGATGACGGTGATGATGATGAGATATTTGAGATGGGAAGTTTTTGTCTGAAAGGAGAGTGTGTCTGAGGTGGAAGCTTTGTCTGAAAGACGTTGTATGACCAAGAGGGACCGACACAGAGATCACAACAGAGTTTTCAGACCTTAGCTATTCCTTTTGGGGTAAACTACAACCAAATCACTAAAATATTAATAAGTTTACAGTTTGGTCATTCAATTTCAAACAGTTACAAAATCATCATTGAACTATTCGAAAGTTTTAATTTTAATTATTAAACTATTCGAATATTTTTATTTTAGTCATTGGATTGTTAAGTTTTTTTTCAAAATCCGGCTAGTGAGCTCCAAGGGACGATTCGTCAATGAAATCGATTTGATGGTTAGTGTCAGAAATCAGATAAAAAAGTTGTTTAGATTTCAGTTTGCATATTTGTGACGTTCAAAGATGTTTCATTAAAAAAAATTGGTTGAATTGTAAAAGAGAAGAGGAAGAGGAGCTTTCGATTGATGCAGACGATGCGAATAAAGAAGCCATATAACAATGATTTTAACAACTCAATGACTTAAAATGAAAGCTTTCAAATAATTTAATGACCATTTTGTAATTTTTTAAACTTTCATGATCAACACATAAACTTTTTAATAATTCAGTGATCTTAAATGTAATTAAAAATATATATATTTATTTAAAAAGATCACATGGGCAGTACTTTAATTTCATTTGTTAGAGATTTACAACAACCTATGAAATAGTTCTTTTAACATTTATTTAATAACTGTAATGTGATTCATTCAAAGGGGCATTCTTCGATCCAATACATATAATTGGGAAGACTTAGTTTTGCTCGAATCTGGAGGTGGATGAACCTAGAAAACCGACCACCTCATGTTGTCTCTCGACACAAACGCGAGCTCGAGTGCTTAAGGTTAATATGTGACCTTAGATGTCATTTAAGGATTAAGAGTTCAAATCCTACCAAGGACACGGTGCACACGTTCTCTTGGTAGGTAGTTGTGCACCACATACGACCTAATCTGATTAGGCGCTCTCATTTTATGAACTTAGCCTCAAATACTTAGGCTCTCATCAAAGTCGAGAGACAAAATTCCAACCCAACCTATTGAGCCAAGAGATGCCTTTACCTTTATTTTTGCTGTGTCACCAATAACTGTACACCATCCTAGTAATCTCGACTCAGAGTTTCAAGGAAGAGGAAGCATTGTATAGTATACATAAGGATAGCTTGTAAAACAACTTTTATAAAAATTTCTCTTCCATTGAAAGAAAGAAATTTGTCGAACCAACCTCAACTCTACCTCTAACTTTATCAATGAGATTTTTAAAGATACTTTTCTTTCCATGATCTGTTGGGAGTCTGAGGTACTTCTCTAGATTAAAGATTCTTTGAACCCGAATAGATTCTGAATCTCTTATCTTTCATGAGTTTTTTTTTTTTTTTGAGTTTAAAAACAATATTAATTTCTCATTGTTGATTTTTTATCCTAAGTTATCCTAGTAAGTTTTTAACATATCCATATGTTTTTCCTTACTAACCTTATATGCTTTAGCAAACCTTAGACTATCATCAGCAAAGAATAAGTGATTGACCTTCAAGCCATTTTGGCATGCTTGACTCTCAATTCATCCTTCAAATCATAATATTTCTTAAGCAAAGTTGAAAGGCCTCATACACAAGTTAAAAAATAATAATAATAAACAATGAGAGGGTATCTCCTTATTTGAGCCCTTTCAATAATGTTGTGGTTAAGGATAAAGGTGCTCATGGGCCGGGCGGCCCGGCCCGATGGCCCGCCTAAAATATGAAAGGGTTCGGGTAAAATATAGGCCCAAAATATGAATTTGGGCAAAAAATAAGGCCCGTTTAGAAAACGGGTTGGGCCTCGAGCACCACCTTTTTCCCCAGGCCCGGCCCGGCCGGCCCGAATATATAATAAATATTTATTTTTTTATTTTTTTATTTTAAAATATTTTTAAAATACTTTTTTATTTTTTATTTTTTATTTTTAAAATAAATTTTTGGTGTTTATTCAAAAAATAAGCCGGACCGGGCTGGGCTCGGGCTTAGGATTTTTTCTTGGGTCGGGCCTGGACAAAATTTTAGGCCAAGGGCTGGGCCGGGCCTAGGACGCAGGCCAAATTTTTTTGGGCCTAGCCCGGCCCATGAGCACCTCTAGCTAAGGATAATAGAGTAAGCTTACTCATTTTGTATATGATAAGCTTTACTCATATCAAGCTTGAAGGATATATTTATCATTTTTTTCTTTTCTTCTTTGATTTAATAAAGTGCGTAAGTTCATAAGCTAACATAACATTATCCATAATTGTTCTTCTCTAGAAAAGAGTATTTTGATTTTCATTAATGCATCGCGAAAAAATGGATTTAAGTTTGTTGACAATAATCTCTGAAACAGCTTTGTAAATCACGTTACAAAGGTTAATAAATTTGAAGCAGGTTGTGTTACAAAGATTATCAACCTTCGGAATCAGAAAAATTAAAGTTTGATTGAGTCCTTACAAATTAATGGATCTATTTAAAGCCGCAGAATGTTCACATAATCATTTCCAATGAAATTTCAAAATTCATGATAAAACATAACATACACAGGGGATCTATTTAAATCCCCAAAGTGTTCACATAATCATTTCCAATGGAATGTCAAAATTCATGATAAAACATAGCATACACAAGAGCGAAGCTAAAAATATTTTAGAGACCGAGATTAAGTTATATATTTTATGGTAACTAAAATGTATTTCACTTAATATTAACTCACATCTTTATAATTTTCAAAATGTTAAATCGAACTTTTAATATTTTTAAAAACCGAACTATAATTTTACTATAAATTAACTTATAAATTTTGAAGAGGTTTCAAAATAAAAATTTCCTACCTACCTCTTTATTCGCCTCACCAACTTACTATTAACATAAAAATAAATTGAAGTAGTATAATGTTTTCTTTTAAGATAAGGTAGAACATATTATTTAGCTTCTTTTTTTTCAAAAATTATTTTTCTATAACTATGAAAAATAAAAGCTTATTTTAAATTTCTTTGTTTTTTCCTTTTTGGAACTCTTGATTTTACATTAAACAGTAACAATAAACTTAGATGGAACAATTTTTAATATATTTTTTATGAATGAACACATTTTATTAATTTTATTGTTTGAAAAATGTACAAAAATGTATTAAATGACAAAAAAACAAAATAAATAAATTACCAAAATCATTTAAAAGACAAAAGTTAAAAACTTCTTTTCCCTTCAATGATGACAGGCAAGTTCCAGGTTGTTGATGGATTGATGTGGTCGGTTCAAAAATTTTATTATATATTGTCCCTTTTTTTTTTAAGCCAATTAGAATGGACATTATTATTAATATAAAAAAATTATAGGTTCGAGTGCGTTAAAACACATTACTCTCTTATTTCAATGGGAAGTTTCTTTTTTCTATTGGCCATTGCTTGAGTGGAGGCACTCATCGTTGAGGGGACGCGAGTTCTTCGATAAAAAGAGGGAGAAATGTTGCTTGGAAAGGAGTTGAAGATTGATTGCGTAATCTCTGATATTATCTTGATTCTATGAGTGGACATGGATTTGAACCTTCGAAGATGAGATTACTTTTTGTTTTCCGAACAATTTAAAAAAGTATGATTTCTTTAAGTGTTATATAAATAGATTATAATTGAAGTTAATCACTTGAGTTAATTTGATAATAACGTAATAAAATAAATTTTAATTATATTTTTATATTTTTGTGAATTTTTAAAATTTTGATCATTTACCTTTTAAATATATTATAAATATTTTTAATGAAATGGGTTTTAAATACATTTTTTATAAAATTTAATTAATTAAAATATTTAAAATAATTGTGATCAAAATTAATAATATTTAAACTATAAAAATCAAAATGTGAAAATCTTATAGGGACAGAAAGGAGCTTTAAAATTTATCAAATAATAAATATATTATTTAACTCAAGTAAATTATAAGTAGAGTCACAAAATATTTGCATTTAAGTATAAAATTTACATTTATTCCAAATTTAATCACTTGATAACACTTTACATTTCATAATAAATAATATGTTATTTACTATGAAAAACTATCCACTAAATTCTTCAACAAAATATATCTAAAATTATTTATTTTATTTTATTTTATTTTATTTTATAACTAGAAATTTTATTGTAAGTGTATACATATGGAAATCACAATTTATAGTATAGATATATATTTAAAAATAACACATAGTAAACAATAAAACGTATTATTTCAAATTAATTAATCATAATAATACATGAAATATGTATTATATTAAAATAAAAATAGATTAAATTATGAGAGAAATGAAATCTAAGCACATAGATACATCGGATAAACAATGCTAAATGCACTATAATAATTTATAATGGCTTTGTCATCAATTGTGAGTTAGTGTCGAATTGACTTGTAACACCAACTCAATTAACAACATTATTAATATTAGAAATCCTATCACACGTGAATGCATGTGGAAACCATGTATTTAAAACACAGTGTGTTAAAAATAACATAGAATAAATAATGAAGTAAGATTTGAAACTAATAATAATATCACGTGCAATATGTACAAAATTAAAATAAAAATTAGTTTAACTTATAAGTAAAAGAAAATTAAAACAGTTTACTTAAGATTAATGATTATCCGTGTGATGGTAAAGAATTTGTTTATAAATCCATTAAACACGAATATAATCCGTAGATATGTTAATTTAGTTTTTTATTTAAAAACTATAGTAAAGTATGAAAAGACAAAAGACCATTAAAATAATAATAATAGTCATTTAATAAACTGAACAGAATTGATATTTAATTAACTCGTGACACCAACTTAATTAGAGATTCTATTAATAGTATAGAAGTATAGATATGCAAATTTAGTGAGAGAAAATATTTTATATTAAAAGTTAGTTTTTAAAAAAAATTTATTTAAGATTTATTATTAATGTAGTGATAAAGAATTTATTAAATACGGGTTTAATATCATTTTAATTCATTTATTTAAAATGATTGAAATATTTATTATATAAATTAATATATTCATAAATAAATAAATAAATAACCATACCCCTGTATGCCCCATTTACATCCCACTCAAAAGCTGTCACAATCATCACATACCAAATATCACAGGCATTGCACACATATTTAGTGCTCACCAGCTATCAAATCATTAACCTTTTTTTTATTCATTTATTATACAAAATTAATAAGAAAAAAAATTAAAAAGAAAAATATAATTACATTTTTTTTTTCTCCAAGGATACCCAATTCAATGGTATAAATTTGTCATACAACTTTATTCCCAAAATTGAGCGTCCTTCAATCAAATATTACATTTTCTAACACTGCCAAAATGATGGACCAACAACCTGTGATCCTATTCCAAAATTCATTGTAAAAATTTCGTCTATCTTTCTGTATAGGTGATGATGGTGTATTTAAATTAAGAGGTTTCAACAATGGAGAATCACACGCCTTTGTTGCTTCATAATGTTGATGATGAGTTGAATGTGTGATTGGTGGATTGCTTGAGGAACACAGCATAGAGTAGCTCGTTCCATGCGTCGGGCACTCCGGGTAAGCACCAGTGACTGCAGTCTTGCCGATGAATCGGAGCCGGGCTTTCCTTGGGACCTAAATAGTATAGCGACGCGTGCCCGTCTTTCCTTGGTGCTGTCATTTGAGTGATGTTTAATATGTCGAATTTTATTCCATGGGATGTGTTTGAGTGAGGTGATAACACATCCTTTACTATTTCGAG
Organism: Gossypium raimondii; assembly: GCF_025698545.1. Lineage (NCBI taxonomy): Eukaryota > Viridiplantae > Streptophyta > Magnoliopsida > Malvales > Malvaceae > Gossypium > Gossypium raimondii. The sequence continues at coordinate 3,944,611 of NC_068567.1, read as the reverse complement.
AAGCTCCCAAGTTTCCGATGGCACTAATGTTGTTCCCAGCTCCGGCAAAGTCTCGAGGTGGCAGCTTCCCCCGGTTCTCCAATCCCCTCCTCTGCAAAAGTCATACGAAATTGCGCCGTGAACTTCACGGTCGATTTTTTACCTCAAATGTTCAATTCTTCAAAACAAGGATGCAAAATAAATAAAACCGACAAACCTGAAATGTACGGGAGCGAAAGTGCGGAAGTAGACCTTGGTCTTACTCATATTCACCTCGTTGCGTAGCCACTGCATCACAGTCTCCAAAGACCTCTGATACGCATGTTCTATGGTCATCTTGGTTTCGATTTTTTCCCCGACTTGAAAGTAACATCCCCTGACACACACAAATGAGAAGTTTTTAAGATCAGATTAGTTAGTTCCTTCCACCTACATCAACCATACATGAACATATGATTACTACAAGCACCGAATCTCAGTTTCTATTCACGATCGGGCCTTCTCCTTCATACCATTCCTCCCTTTCATGTAGGGTATAAGAAACAAAATCCAAACCAACATACATTGAACTAATATGCAACCCAAATCAATAACGGAGAAGATGTAGGGTCCATTGTTGTTAAATGTTGAAATTGTCATTTAAAATGGACCTATGCATGCATGCAGGCCACCACAGTTCAAAACTACCTTCTCTGTTTAGTTTCATCTACAATATATATGGGACCCTCTTAGATATCACATTGGCATCTAAAATACATACATGCATGCATGCATGGTCCTACTAAGGTAGAAGCAGATTTCACATTTGCAAGTATAGAAGAAAAAAAGCTCTTTCCAAAAGCAAAGTTGTTGAACTGTCACCATACCATGCATTATCATTTCAATTAAAACCCTAAATTTCCCATTCTGAATGTCAAAATTATCAACCATAAGGGCCCTCCACTTATCCTAATCTACAAAAGCTGCACCCATTCAGTCATTTTCACCATAGCATGCTTGAGAAAGACTCATCTTTCATTGCATAATTTTACTAACATATTAAAGCATAAATCGGATACCAACCCCATAATGTCTTCAATCAAATCAACCTGCTTATAAATAACAATATATAGATTAGAAGACGATAAGGAATATCAAGAGGAAGGAATGAAAATAGTTTACCCTCTAACGGTCTTCTCGTAGTTCCACCAATGGCCGGTGTTGAAGACCAACAAATCGGCATCTTTCCACCTAAATGAATTCCAATCCATTCGATCCAACTTAAGGGTTGTCTTGATGTTTTGCGGAGACCCGGCAGGTGGCCTGCTTTGTACAACAAGGAAAGGAGATCGGTAGTACTCAACGGTACAATTGTAATCCTTGAACTTGAATATCAAGAACCCTTTATGCTTTGTAATCGGATTGCCATTCACTTCATATATTGAATCTTTATTAGCAACTGCAGAAGCAAGCATGCAGAGGAGTGATTCCCATTGGTTTCTTCCAATGGAATCACCCACGAAAACCAATCGCTTGTTCCGCAACATCTCTAACATCACTTTTCCATCAAACCTGCAGTTTACAAAAGAATGCCATTAAAGAGCTTCAGTCAATTAACCAGGAACTCTTGGTGAAGAACCGACACACCCTCAAGGTTTTGTCTCTCGGCTTTGAAGAGAGTTTAAAGGCGCCTCTTAAAGCCATTGAAGAGCGAGAGCACAAGGAATTTCATGGCCACTAAAGACCAAGCAAATGGAGGGCGGTTCGACCCCAAGACCTCTAGCTTATAGAGGTCTGTATCTTACAAGTCATAGGTTCGACACCATACACTAGACGCCCCTAAGCTCTCCTTAGAGGCGGAGGACAAACATTTCAGGGTGCATTCAACGCAACAATACAATACCTTTCCATAATCGACAAGATATACTGTAATCAAAACTACTATTAGAAAACAACAAAATCAACTACTACACAAATAGAAAGCCAATTTTGTCATAATTGTTTAATTTAAAAAAGGCTACATATAAGTCCACGATTGAGGCTTATCTACCGTATAAAATGGCCATGAAAACTACATGAATGGAACAAATCAGAAACCAACAAGGATGATATTGACATAAATGTAAAAAGACAAAAACTTTATCAAAAATCACGGGAAACCACATCACAAATTGGCTTTACCATCGACCATTTCTTAATCAAATTTGCTTTGCATATCAAATAGGAACCAAATGAAACGGGGGTCATTTTCATTGTGCAGAGTTTCTAATACTTCATGATTAAGCCACTAAACCGATAAAATTATTGAAGGAAAATAAGCACTGCATATCAAATAATGAAGAACAATAAGAACCTGGGGAGGTTACAATGCTTAGGCTGCCATCTCCATTTAGTGTAGAACATATCTGGCCGTCCATTTTCAGTACACCTAAACCCTTCATCAAGAAAGCTACAATCACGAGATTCGTAAAGGGGGTACGTTTCATCCCAGACCCAATCACCATCAAACACGTCACATCCTTCACCTTCAAAACTCAAGAAATCAACTCTTTTGACAATCTCACTTGAAGAAGAAGAAGAAGAAGAAGAAGAAGACCCATCTAGTTTAAGCCACATGAATCTATCTGACTGAGTTGGAACCCTGTACCCTTTAACCACAGCTCTATAATCCAAGTAAAAGAAACAACAAATCACACAAACAGCAGCAAGAAAGAAGCCAAGAACCCCAACAGACGGCTCAAAGAGCCGTAATCTCTTGAAGCTCGGCATGGGTTCATTGTCTTGCTGCTGAGAAGGACCTTTACACATTTGAAAAAACTAAAAGGAACTTGAATCTGGGTATTGTTTAATTTGAAAAAAATGATGAAAACCCAAAGAGAGAAAAGCACAGTAAAAGGGGAAGGAAAGGGGATTAAGGTTTAAAGAGCATAGAAGTGTGCTTTTCAAGCAAAATAGAGCATGTTCATGTCCAATGGTGATGAACCATTTTTCTTCTTTTTTTTTGGCTTTTGGGTTTTCTTTGCTTGGTAGGTCAGTTTTGTTTAAGTTATAAATGATGGGCAACAACAAAGAGAGAGAGAAAAGGATCAAAAATTTTAAAAAAATGGGTGTCGATGAAGCAAGGAAGCATTCATGGTGGAGTTAATATACTTTCTTTATCTTCTATCAGTTTTCTTTTCTTTCCTTTTTTTCAGAGAATCATAAAAACAGGAACCTGTAAGCTACTGGGAAAATGGATTCATTCGAAATTCAAGAATCTAAAAACAAGAAAATAAATTCATAAAAAAATAATGAGAGAGAGAGAGAGAGAGAGAGAGAGAGAGAGAGAGATTGTTGGTTTAAAAACATGGGGTCTAATAAAGATGGAGTTTTTCTTTTTTTCAGTTTCAATGTTCCATGAAAGGATTAGTAGTGGGAAAGAGTGGGGAGTGGGGACTTGATTTACTTTTATTTCTTTTATTCAAAATATGCCGTTACTCCATGTACTTTGGCATAATTAGAGACTTAGTCCTTACATTTAAAAATTAAATTAAATCTTTTTATTTGAAAATCTTAGTCTAATCACTAAAATCGTGTTAAATTTGTAATCAAAATTTACTAATTTTGGTATGTTACTTTGGATACTCTCATATGATGTAACGTAGAAGGAAATCAAAGACTTTTATTTAGAGAGTCGAGATAAATTTATAAAATTTTAACGAGGTTAAAATTAAAACCAAAAATTTAAATAAAACTAAAATTGAAAGTTTTAAAAAATTTAGGGTTAAAAGTAATTTTATCATTTAACTAAGTGAGCCGAGGCCTCTTGAAAGATTACAATATTGAATATTTTGATGAAAAATATTAACAGTATTAATAATTTAACCATAATGTTTATATACAAAAATATGATTATAAGGATTAAATCTTAAATTTTGCTAAAGTATAAGGATTAAATGCATATTTAAACTTTATTTTTTTCCATTTTACTGGGGTAACGGATAGGATTGAATCCCAGTTTCCATTGAGCACGTGGAGGACAACTATTCCTCATTCAATCTTTCTCGTGTTATGTCTCAACATTTATCCTAATTGGTTCGTGGATCACACGTGCAGTGGAGGAGGGTGACAAGTGGTGGCCTCATCACAATGATGGTTAGTCGGTTAAATTACAGTCAGAGGGACGGAGTCACGGAGACAGAGAACAAAGGTTGCCACGTTGGCATTGAAAAGAAGGCAAAAAATGAGTGTAGAATTTTCTTTGCTAAATGGAAATCTTCAATCTTGTTTGTCTATTCATTGTCAACAATATTTAGGTATCCTTTAGCCTATATTTACCTTTTTCTTTCAAATTATGGTTTTAGTACTTTTACTATTATTAATTTTATTTATAAAAAATTGAGATTTTTTTGTCCTTAATTGAAAATTCAGTGTAATTTTAAGGGTTAAATTTGAAATTAAGTTCTATACTAATATTTTTATAAATTAAATAAGATTATTGATGAGAATCAAACTTTAATACTCACTCGAGTGTTGAAATACTTAATCAATTTTACAATCATTTACTATAAAAAATATTATGTAATTTCTTATTACTATTTTTTGAGAGTTTGTAAGTATAAATATAAGTACACATATAGGTCATAACCATCCCTCTGCCTAATATATCTCCTCTATTATTGGATCTATTTCGCTAGATCTTAGGGAACAAACGAGTCACCTACCCCAAACAATTAGATTATTCCAACAAAACATTTATCTCTTGTCATTCACATACCTTGTAGTCTAGTCACCTTATATTGTACTATCGACCTAACAAGGAATTATATAAAGGATCAACCAGTCATAGATGATATGTGGTAAGGAAAGACTAAACTATATAAATACCCTTCGTAACTCGAAGCTGAGGATATACTTGCTCCTCACTCTAGAACTCTTACTACAGTATCTTATTCACCCTCTCAACTGGCCCTCCCTTTCAACCCCTCTACTCTCCTAAAAATTGTATAACTCTCAGCTCAAAGAAGGTGAATCGTTGCTTGTCTCCTCTTCCCAACTTTTCGATATCAAGAAATACAATGTAATCACAAGTATAATACAATTATAAATACATATATGAACAACTATAAAGTATAATCATACTGATATAAAACACAAATTGACAAAAAAAAAATCAGATAAAATTCATACATGACAATTGTGCATGATAAAGTTAGAGATTAACACATGATAAAATTTGAACCCAAACATTTAAAAACTCAAAACTTTGACCTTTACTAAGAATACCTAAACTTTTAAACCTAATTAAAGCATTTGTGATTGGGATGTTTCTATTAGAGGATTTTAATAAAATGAAAATGTTTCTTTAGTAATAAAAAATTAAAAAGTCATTAATATATGTTTAATTAACCTACTTTTGCTTTCAATATAAGTTTAATTATTTATAGTCAACTTAACTTAGTTGTTTTTATTAAAGTTGCTCATGAATCGGGTCGGGTCTTAATAAAAATTTAAGTTTGATTGATAGGTTCGGGTCGGCCCGACCTAAAAATTGGGCCTAAATTTTTGTCCAAGCCCGACCCAAATTATATATGCTAAACATGGGTCCAGATCGACTCGACTCGGATTAAACCCTGTAGTATCGATACTTGCTACGAGGTTTCAACACGCTGGGGAGGGTATCGATACGCAAGCAAATTTTCTTTAATTTTCAAAATATTGAACCTTAAAACGATATTGCTACTAGGCAAGGTATCGATACTTTTGTGAAAGGTACCAATATTTTGTTAAGGTATCCAAGCTGGGCCGGGGTTGAGCTCGGGCTAAAAAAAGCTTATTCGTGACCTGATCCATTTTCTGAACAGGCCTTATTTTTTTGTCCAAACCCTCCCACTTTTCGTACAAGACCCAGCCCAACCCATAGACAAGTCTAGCTTTTATTACAATTAAAGATTTTCCTAAGTTTTGTTTTGAAAATTTTTAATTATTTGGGTGAAGAAAGTGAAGTTTTGGTAGAGTTTTTACATTTAACATGTACAAGTTAACAAGGTGTACATTGGGTGAGTTGTTATATTTTAGGGGATTTCGTGCAATAAAATTTCTTTGCACAAATTATTATCACTGAAAATGTGTATGTATTGTCTCAAAAGAGCAACATGATTCGTGTCTTAATCTCCATCATCCTATTAACTATTAAAGTTGCTATAGTTAGGTAGTAACAAATTGATCCTATATTTTTATCGGGTAGATAGGCATGTTTGATGGACGAAAAACAATATAAGATTTTTGGACAACAATTTAGAAATTTTGAATGTAGCTTTTACATGGGTTATAGGAATTTCAATTGTGTAGTAAATTTTTTTTATTTTATTTTGAAAATTATCATCTTGATTAAGAAATTAAATCTCAAATTTAGTGATAATACAGAACTAAACTCATAATCTAATTAAACGATACAAACCAGACAACCACAATTCCAACCTCAACCTTTATCAATTGTACCATAGCCTCATTAGTAAGTCAACCTCATGCTTAATCAAGTCAACGTCATGCTTAATCGAGTTTCTAACACTATCAACAATTTGGACTAATTTCTCAAACTACCATCATTGCTAAGATAAAAAAAAAATTTGTGAAATTAAAGTGCATGGATTAGATCTCAGATTTAGCAATAATTCATGGGCTAAACTTAGAATTTAACCCTTTTCTTGTTTTCTTATTTTATTGCCTTAACTGCGGAGAAAATCTAATTCAGCTTTAAGATTTTTACGGAAAAAAATTATATGAAATAGTGACGCCAAGTCATTTATATCTATTTTTTAATTATTTAATGTCATATCAACATTTTCATCTTAGTAAGTCAACCTCAACCTTTATCAATTGTACCATAGCCTCATTAGTAAGTCAACCTCATGCTTAATCGAGTTTCTAACACTATCAACAATTTGGACTAATTTCTCAAACTACCATCATTGCTAAGATAAAAAAAATTGTGAAATTAAAGTGCATGGATTAGATCTCAGATTTAGCAATAATTCATGGACTAAACTTAAAATTTAACCCTTTTTTTATTTTCTTATTTTATTGCCTTTAACTGCGGAGAAAATCTAATTCAGCTTTAAGATTTTTAATAGTGACGCCAAGTCATTTGTATCTATTTTTTAATTATTTAATGTCATATCAATATTTTCATCTTGAAAAAATTAAATTCAAATAAAAATCCTAAAATTTAAGATGAAATTACTGATATATCATTAAATTATTAAAAAGAGATAATATCTCTATTTTATACCTTTCGTATTTTTATTTATTTGTTTACATGTTAAAACATAATTGAAAGCCAGCAATTAGCAAAAGTGACAGCTACGCAACACCCTAAATTTTCATTAGTAACTAGCAAAACACGTGTTGGTGCCTCATTTCTGCAATTAATTTTTGAGATTCCAACAGATTTAATAAAATCAATTATTTAATTAAATCAATTTAATCCAAGTCAACTAACCAATCAAAATAAATTTTAGAGAGGAAATTTCAAAATTCTTAAAATTTAGCTTAATTCATAATTTAGTCCTTGAAGTATACATGTTTTCTCATATTACTATTTAATTTTTTCTTATCTCAATTTAGTACTTGAAGTATGCTTACATTATATTTTTAGTCCCTAATTTAACAGACATTACGGAAAAAAAAACATTTGAGCTATTTTAGCCAATGAAAAAGTGTCACATGAGATTCCTTTATAAAAATAAATATTTTTCCTTTTATCAAAATATAGACCTTAAAATTATTAAAATGAAAATAAATATATAAAATTCAAAAATGCGTATAATTTTATAAAATTATAAAATTGAAAGAAATTATAATATATAAACTATAAAATAAATATGAAGTACATAAAAAATAAATTATTTTTCCCTTTTGACTTAAAATGTATTTACTAAATTAAATTAATAAAAAATTTCTCAAATCTTCTCGATCACCACATAGTAGACCTGTCCATGGGCCGGGCTGGGCCCGAGAAAAATTTTCGACCCGGCTCGGCCCGAAATATGGCCTGAAATTTTGCCCAGGCCCGGCCCGGGAAAAAAAGAGTAAGCCCGGCCCGGCCCGATTTTTAATAAACACAAAAAAAATATTTTAAAAATAAAAAATAAAAAAATATTTTTAAAGTATTTTAAAATTAAAAAATAAAAATAAAAATATATATTTATTATATTCAGTAGGGCAGGCCAAAAAGTTGAGCCCGAGCCCGGCCCATTTTTTAAACGGGCCTCATTTTTTTGCCCAAGCCCATATTTCGGGCCTATATTTTTACCCGAACCCTCCCATATTTCGGGCGAGCCGTCAGGCCGGGCCGGGCCGCCCGGCCCATGGACAGGTCTACCACATAGTCATATCCATATCGCAACTATTACCATAATACACCCAAAAATAAAAAATAAAAAAGTAAAAACCATGAAAAGTCACTAATCTAATTTTCAGCTCAAGCAACTTGAATTGTATTGTGTATTGCCGGGTTGATGTAATGGTGATAGAGAAGGCTATTTTACCTAAATAGTCTAAAAAAATATTATATTTATAAAAATAATCTATGTTTAAAAAAAATCACCAAAATAACTTGAAATAAACAGTAAAATAGGGTTGTGGCCTGTCAATGGTCGGAACCAACTCGTTTTTTGGACCCATGATTGCCTGATAATTGTGTCAGACTTAAAAAAATGATTTTTTTGGTTCTGGCCTGTCAATGGCCGGAACCAGTGTATTTTTTTTAGATTGTATAATACTGATATACAAAAAAAGAATTTGGGTGCTGGCCTATCAATGGTCGGCACCCTTGTACACGGAAAAAAAATTTCGAGTTTTATCTGTCAATGACCGGTACCAGAATACGAGAAAAAGTAAAAAAAGTAAAATTGGTGATGACCTGCCAATGGCCGACACCACTTTTTTTGTGGAAAAAAAAACATGAAAGTCACTAATCTAATTTTCATCTCAAGCAACTTGAATTGTATTGTGTATTGCCGCGTTGATGTAATGGTGAGAAAGAGAAGCTTATGAAGGGAAATAACATTAAAAAATCGCAAATAATCAATGGGGAAAGTTACCCGAATTTTAAGTTGAAGTTTAGAAATTGGTTTGTAAATCTAGAAAAAAAATCTAGTCTTTTTTTAGGAAAAAGGAATGTCAAAAACGAAAAGAGAAGTTAAAAAATAAGATAACGGTGAAATTTGAACTCAAATGGCCACCAGTAATTGGCGACCGACGATAGAGCATGGTGGCCGACGATAGTTGTCTACTCAAAATTTTTATATTCAGTTTGAAGCTACGAAAAATATTGATTTTAATTAAAGGAAAATTAAATTAAAAGAAATTCTAATTGGTTCTGTATGATTTTTTAGGAAATTGATACTATATAATTTTACATTATATATGTATTTCTAATTTTTATATTTTATTTTATAAAATTTTAAAGTTTATATATTTTTATAAAAGAAAATTTATATATTCTTATTTAAAATGTCACATGGTACTTTACAAATGGAATGTTAAAGTTGTATACACAACCAACATGTAACCGCCTTGCCACTTGGCCGATCACACATTTATCATATCTCGAGTTTGTCAATGACGTGACTCTATTCGATAAAGGGTACCCACCTCCTATAAATACCCCAAGGCATGATGAATAAAAGATATTCCTTCCTTCTCAACAACCTTAATCTTATAGCAACGCACGACCTCCTCCTCATTTTCCTCATCTCCTCCCTCCTTGCTTACTCTTGCTCTCTGCTAGTTACGGCGAACAGACCTCCTTGTCACCACCACCATCTCCTCCGTATCTTACATTTACTGATATCCAATATCAATAGCCTTGATTCTAAAAAATCTAACCATCAACATTGTGTACTTTAGTTTTTTCTTTTTCAAGTTGCTTTTCTTTATGACCTTTTCACATAAAAAGTTAAAAAAAAAACAAATTTATTAACTAAAATTGATTAAAAATAAATAAAATTGAAAATAGACAAAAATCCAAAATAATAATTTTATATTTTCTTATTCTTTTAAAATTAACCCTTAATGTTACAAAAAAGTAAAACTGAAAAAAAAGACCAAATTTCAAAAGCTACCACCATTAGTCAATTGGTGACAAAAAAAAGTGAATAGTAAGGTGACCATTTTGTAATTTTTATAATTGGTGAATAAACTTTTTTTCAAAAGTTAATTTTTAGCTTTTAGTTGAAATGATTGACTTGTTTTTATTAAAGAAGTCTAATAAATTTTCTTCTTTACAATATTATACCTAAAATAGACATTTTATTTTTTGAAAATTATTTTTTAACAATAATGATAGACAGTGTCAAACGTTGAAGACTTGATCAAATTTTTTGAACAATCTCATTATAGGCTTTGGTCGTATCTGTTCTTTTTAACATAGTGCCTAGAGCTACCCATAGCCTCTCTCTAACCCTTAAATAGGAGGATAATGCGCTTCAATGCACTCGAACCCACATCCTTCTACACTGATATACCTATATCAATTGAGCTAAAACTCAATCGACTTTTACCCTTTTTTTTTATTGAATTGGATAAATTAAATCAAAATTTTTTTATCAGTTCATAAAATACTAAATATTAAATTATATAGACTTGATTGATGAGATCCCCTTTTTTAATGGCATACACAAATTGTCCCCTAGATGGAGTCCTAAATTAATTTGCACTCAAAGTATGTGATCTAACATAATTTAATTTAATTATTTAATTTAATTTTGTACTCTTAAATCAGTGCACTGGAACTTTGATGGAAGTGTTTTAAAATACCAAAGCATTGGAGTTGAGAAGCAGAGTTTCCAGAGAGAATATTTTATGTTTATAGTGATTTTAAGAAAGAAAAAATATCAGATTATATATATATATATATATATATATATATATATATATATAAATCCTTCCTCACATTGCCATGTTATTGATTATTCATTAATTTAAGTATGGAAACACATTCCAAGAGATGCTTCCAAATAGTGTATGGATCTTTTACCATTTAGATTTAATTAAATTTAGAGTTGAATCGGGTTAAATTTTAAATAGGGGCTTAAGGGTATTGAATTCATAGTAGTTGGTATTATTTTGTTATTGATTGTACAAGTACGAACTTTGAAATGGTTAATTTTTATGAATAATAAAACGAACATGAATTTTACATTAATTAAAAAATATTTTTTAGGTTTAAGATCATATTATAAGTACCTTGCCATGAGACCACCTAAACCTCTCCAAAAACGATACCTCAACAAAGTTAAAGAATACAAGAGCTCATATTCAAGACACTTGAGATCCCTTAAGAGTTATCTTGCCAAGGACTGGTGTTAAGCCTTACTTTGCACGACTTACACATACCTCACTTAGCCTATTTTCATCACATCACTGCTCACCTAGAAGTTATCGTGCCTCCTCAATGGTGAACCATGATGAGACTTGTGTTATACACATGTTAAGACCTCAAGTTAAGAGAATGTCACATGCACCTATAAATACTTCACTCCGACCAAGAGAAGGGATCTTCCTCTTTTTTTCCCTCTTTCGACCTCTTTTATTCCTCTCCTCCCACTTAAGAATCAGATCTCAAACTCTATCATCTTCTACTCACAGCTCTCTACTCGTCATCTGGTGAATTGTCACCTCCATTTTCCTCATCTTTTTTCTCATCAATAGATCACAATTTTGATTTTTTTTTTCTAGTAGCATGTGTAAATTAATATTGATTGGCCTTCAGTAAAGTCTATTTTTCTTATTTTTTTTTCAAATGTACCAAAAATAACTTAATATAATTTATTTATTTGTAAATTTTGTTAAAACCAAATAACATAATAATATTTTTCTTTAAATAACACACTTATTAAGAATAAATACAAAAAATCGAAAACATAACATTGTTGTCAAAGGTAAGGATTGTAAAACCCGAACTGATTTGCTCCAAATGGAATTGATTTTGTTTTTTTTGTTTCTTTTGAAAAGTGGATATAGGGTGGGGTAAGGTGGATTTTTTTTAGACAGTGGATATAAAGTAACTATGGTAATTGTTTGTCTCGTCCTGCCCTATCCCATTCCACTTTATGAAATTACCATGTTATTCTTGTGTATATATAATTATTAAGAGAGTAAAAATGTAATGTCTTCCTCTCACTGCCCTCGCGAACAACGAGGGAAATCAACACTAATACAAATATAACTATCGTAGCTTACTGCAAGTATGATAGGTTAATTGTAATTATAGTGTTACAATGGAACATCAAAATATTCCAATGATCAAACTCAAAAGAATCAGCGATTTCTATTCAAAAATGCATGTAAGAAAGGGGTCTAGCAAGCCATGTACTCACTAATTTCTATAGTACGACAATGTATAATTGGATTTTAATTAAACTAATTAATTATCTAGCACTAAAGAAGATTAAATCGTAGAACATATACAAAGTTATAAAACTAACGATTTAATTAGCAAACAATGGTTGGTTGACTTCAACATGGTTGATTAACAATTGAATTAAGGATCTAAATTACTTAAACTCCTAAAATAGCTCAAATTTACCTTTCGGTCTCAATCTTACCAAGTTAGACAAATTAGTCTGATTTATCTCTCGATATTGTTCGACTAACCTGGGATTAACAAATTGATTATTAATAAGATCTCTCGGTTTCACTTATCTTAATTTTTCCTTAGGGGCGTCAATCCTAAGTTTTTATGTTAATTCGATTTAGTCCAAATTATTACAATTCAGTTCCTGACCCAAAAGTTAGATTATCCTCATTTCCATCAACCAATCTCTTTAAGTTTAGTTACCCATACTCCTACTTAAGCAAACAAAAACACAATAATAGCATAAAATGTGCATAAATAGAAAATACAATAAAAATAAAACTAGGTTTTTCTCGAAAAAGCTTAAAAGTAAACAACGATGGTAACAATGGTGAAGTAAACTAACACTAAAGAATAGATTTCTAATAGTGAAACTAAAATGAAACCGAGTTACATTGAAATTAAAGAGTGAATTGAAATTACAAAGAGTTTTAAAGCATTAAATAAGGTCAATGAAACTAAGCTACATTAACAACTACTTAGTTACAACTAATACCCTAAATCTATATCTAAAATCTTAAGAAAAATAAAGAAGAAAACTATTCTAACCCTAAGCTAAAGATGAGAGGAAACCTATACTAAAAGCTCTACTTTCTTCAGTCAATTTTCGGCTTTTTAAAGTTGATTACAACCTTATTTTTATGATCAAAATGTCCTTAGACGTCTTTTATTTGATTGGTGCTTCGGGTGAACAAAAACTACCCCTGATGTCATTTTTTGTCCCCTCAAGATAGTGATGTCACGACATCGTCGACAATCTGCAAAGTAAGGGTTGGGGGTTGGATTTCGTTGCTATGTGGGAAAAGCCCTTGTCGTGACGTCGTGCGTGTTTCATGTCATGGGAGCTTCGTTCTCTTCATTTCAGGTCTGTTGGTGGTATTACGACTTCTATGCTTCGATGTCGTGATACCCCTTCCTTTGGTGATGTTTTCGCTCATGTTCGGGCCACCATCGAGCTTCTACAACACTCAATCAACCATTAGGGTCCAATTGGTGCATTCGACCAATTTGGATCTCATAATAAGCACAAAATGCACACTAATAACTTATTAATGCGAATGGTTAAACTAATTAAAAACACAATAAAGACATCAAAATTGCTCGAGAATAAGCTCATTAAGTGTAAGAGAGAGCCTAGTTTGACATATTAAATTACGACAGATCACTTATAGAAAAAAATATTGAAGGTAAGTAGGGAAAAATTAAAGTGAAATGGAATGAGGTAAGGCAGGACTGGGTAAGTAAGTCTTGGCCCTTTGATCAAATGGAAAATTTTAATTAATAGTCTCTCTCAAGTATAGATTATTCATTTTAAGCTTTTTAGTCATTTGAATAATGAAAAAAATTATAATTTTGGCCCCTCAAAATTTTAAATTTTTATCTTGACCCCTTGATAGTATGCTAAATTAAACAATAGGGACTAAATTTCGAATTAGACCAGGAACCAACACTAGAATTTGATCCTTCTTTTTATCGGCGCACCCTGTTTTGTCCGACCCAATCTACGGCAAATACACAAAAAAGTATACATTGCGTGTTAAAAATCCAATTTGAAAAAAAAAAACAATCAGCTAATAACTGAAGGCTGAAGAGTAAGAGGGCTGAAGCTGATCCATTTTTCATCCATAATTTACATCAATAATTTCAGGTGAATTTTTGCATAAAGTTTCAATTTTTTTTAATTAAAGTTGCTTTTGATCAGTACTTCGTCAAAATTGGAATTTATATTTGTTAATTTTAATAGCTGATGCATGTATATATATTGTTTATTGTGGTTCACAGTTTAGGAAAAATAATTTGCAGCCTTTTCTTGATTGCTGATGTTTGTTAAGCATGGAATGAATTCTGGGTTTTCATCTTTAGCTTCATCAGCTGTTTTAAGGAGGCAAAAGTTTCTTATAAGATCTCTAAAGGGGTACAGTGTCAGTGACAAAATAAGAATGGAAGCTGTGAAATGCTTGAGTGGAGGAGCCTCTTTAGAGGCTAATGCTGAGTCTGTTTTGAGAGCAATTACCCCATCACTTGACCCTACTAGACATAAAGGCCAAGCTGGTAAGCCCTTTCGAATAATAGGTCGCCTCTCTTTTTTTGTGTATTTGTTTTAGGGTTTAGGGTTTAAGGCCAAGCTGGTTGAAGTTACTTGAGGTTTTAAGAATGTGTTTAATTGAATTGGATTTGATATGGGAATCCCATTTCTTTTACAGGGAAGATAGCTGTTATCGGAGGGTGTCGTGAATATACCGGTGCACCTTACTTTGCTGCTATTTCAGCTTTGAAGATTGTTAGTGAATATATATACTGGTTTCCATTCTAGCATTGTATCTATAAATGACCCTTCGGTTTAATCGAATGTGAATATCTTTTTCTTCCCCTTGCAGGGCGCGGATTTGTCGCATGTTTTCTGTACAGAAGGGGCTGCCACAGTTATAAAAAGTTACAGTCCTGAGTTGATAGTGCACCCTATTTTAGAAGAGTCATATAATATTAGGTGATCTCTGTCTCCATTTGCAAATTAATCTTTCGATAAAAATTGGTTTAATTTCTGACTGTTGTGCTGTTTCAATGTGAAAGTGGTGTTAATGATGAGGGCAAAAGAGATATCTCAAAGAAGATTCTTTCCGAGTTTGATAAATGGATGGAAAGATTTGATTGTCTGGTTGTTGGTCCGGGGCTTGGAAGGGACCCATTTCTTCTGGTGTGCTTTTCTCACTTAAGATACATGCATATGCATTTTTTATTTCTAAATACTTTGAGTACCTTTTCAATCTAATTTGCAGTTGTGTACGAGGAATGTGCATGTTACATGGAAGCTTTTCGGTTTTTCCTTAATTCTATTTGGGGAATGTTCGAGTAGTATTGTGGTCATTTTTCCAGCTTGTACTTATGAGAAATTAGCTTTTAGCTTTCATGGATAAAAACATGCGATATATGGCAATACTTAATGGTCCAAATGCTGTTAAAATGCATCTTTTTGCGGAGTTACATTCGTCCATTGATTGTGAACATGTTTGTTCTTTTGTTTAGCTGACCATTAACCGGAATGTATATGACAATTTTGCTTTAATCATGCTCTGAAGGGTCATAATACTGTTTGGCTTTGGTCGTAGCTGACTTAGTAATGCCATGCTTGGTTCATTGACCGAGAATTGTGAATGCATATGCTTTAAACCCAAGCAAAGCCTCTGCAGAATGCAAAATTCTTATTTTAATCTCGAGGAAAAATGGTTTCTACCCCCCCCCCCCCCAAATGTGAAATGAATAAACCTTTTTCTCGGAATATATGATTAGAGCTAAGCGCAAGTGACTTGTTCCTTGACAAGCTAGATATTTTCGATGCAAATATTCTGCAATTGTTCTTGGTGACTGCATGGATTCCTAGTAATAGCTCTTTCATAATCACTTTCATTTTGCGTAATCTTTTCAGGAATGTGTGAGCAAAATCATGACACGTGCAAGGCAATCAAATGTTCCAATAGTTGTAGATGGGGTATGTAATCAGTAAATACGAGTATGCGGCATTGTCTGGTGAAATTTCATTCTACATACCAGTTTCTATCTTGATTTCCTTTTAATGACTGTTATTTCCTAGGACGGACTCTTCCTTGTGACAAACAGTATCGAGCTTGTTAGTGGCTATCGCTTAGCTGTCTTGACTCCGAATGTGAATGAATACAAGCGCCTGGTTCAGAAAGTTCTAGGTTGCGATGTAAACGATCAAAACACTCATGGGGAACTGCTCTCTCTTTCGAAACAGTATATTCCTTTTGCAAGTTCTCTTTTTTCACATTTCCCCCCGTATATGCATTTAAAGCAACGATAATTTATTATTGTCAAGATATTTTCTTCGTCATGAATATATAGGATCTAAACCTTTTTTTTTCCTTTCTGGTGAAAGCCTCGGAGATTTCCAGTTATTATTTTATCGTCTGTCAGTATATGGACATTGTTCAAACAAAACTGCATGCTTATGGATTTATCTTATAGCTGTCGGACTGTTGAGATTCACTCTGCATATTGTTTTTATCCAACGCATTGGTTAGGAAAGAAAACTGATTACGTCCGTAACATATAGTGACAATAAAGAACGTCTCTGCATTTTTCTTAGGTATAGTCAATGTAAGTAAGAGCTATTTATACAAGCAGCGTTGTATATCCCTTTAGAATTCTTTCACTTTCGAATGATGGACTTAGAATATCGAGACCACCTTCTTTGTATTTTCATTTGTAGTGTTGCATTTGCTATACTATGTACTCATGCAATAAATTTTATTGCAATATCCCAAAATTTTTCTAATTTGAAGTGCCCCTATTGGTTAGGATCGGTAATGTAACGATCTTAAGGAAAGGAAAGTCTGACCTCATTAGTGATGGTGAAAAAGGTATGGAACCCTGACTCATAAATGTATTATTCTCTAAAAACTATGCTCTTTATTACAACATGAGTCAGGAACGGATTTCTGAAGCACCCTATATATGTTTTTTGTTTGGAACGTGTGGAACTATTTTTAATGCTACACCTTTTGTTTTATATAGTCCAATCAGTAAGCATTTATGGATCTCCACGGCGCTGTGGTGGCCAAGGTGATATTCTTTCTGGAAGGTAATTGGTTCATTACGATTTCCTTTCAGTTTGTGCATTGTACATTCCATTTGATCATGTTAGCTTTTCTACCAGTGTTGCGGTATTTTTATCTTGGGCTCGTCAATGCAATTCGGCCGCCGAAAGGGAATCAACTATCAGGTAGTTCTGGCTCCAGCTAACTCACTGTCATTGCTCTTATCTTTTCTACTACATGATCGTCGATTGTTTTCTTAAAACATGGTGTCACTACAGTCGAACAAATCCAACCGTGTTGGGTTGCATTGCTGGATCGGCTTTATTGAGGAAGGCTGCAGCTCTTGCTTTTGAGCATAAAAAAAGGTCAACTCTTACCACCGATATCATCGAACACTTGGGGCAAAGGTACACTCACCTATCATGAGTATCAGTTTAAAGTGAAATAAAATTTCAATCTTACCAGTTACTTCCGAACAATGCAGTTTGGAAGCGATTTCTCCAGCATCTTGATAATAGACACCAACACAGATGTCTGTCCCCGCATACACTCGGAAGGCTGTTTCGATGACAAAAGTCTAGTGTGCTAAAAACTTTTCTTTCATGTAATGGAATATAATAATATTTCAGTGTTTGCATGGAATGTTTATGAACATAATGTAAAAGGTGAGAGGATTCTATTATAGGGTGGAGAGCAATGAAGATCTCTACTATTTTATCTTGAGGTGATTAAAGTATCTTGGTTAAGCCGTTGACCATTCGGGTACTTTCACTTTCTAGCGTCACGTCACAAGCCAATATTGTCTTCTTTTGAGTACCTGCAAGTCTCTCAAGATCCCTCCATTCGGTCTGGCAGGGCAGGTGGGTTACTTGAAGAAGACAATACCAGTTTGTGATCACTATGCCAACACAGTGCAACTACCCAGGGAAATGATAGTATTAGGTTGGTCAGCGAGTTGTGACGGTTGTACAGGCATGTCAAAAACATCAATAATAAAGATTACTGAATTCACCTATGTTGGTCCGATTTAACATTCATAGTTATAGATATGATTTTCCAAATACATGAAAAACATGTCACTTCGAATTTACAAAAGCAAGTATCTTTGAACTGTTACACTATATATATAAAACTAAATTGTAATGCAATATAGCAATGCACTGATATGTTGTAGAATTCAATCACATATTAATATACTACGGATATGATGATTAATTCACTTGCACTGTCCTTTAAGCTCTTAAGTAGACATTAAGATCACATTTATGAATCCGGAGGCGGTTGCTGCTGCTGCTGTGGCGGCCATACCGGCTGACCGGCATAAGGGCCAGACTTTTGGCCATAAAAGGTGGGATCCATCACCGGCTTACCTACAGTCATACCCGGAGCACCAGCCTGGGGAGCAAGTTGAGGCGGCATGTAATAGTAAGGAAGACCATCAGCCGATCCTTCAACTCTCGGAACAGATGCGAGAACCTCATCTTTTATATCCTCTCTCGGGACGATATCAACCAGAAAATCGAATATATCGGTCCTTGTAATTGCTGCTCCGATGTCATTCTTCTGAAGGGTCCTCCTCTTGTTTTCCTCGGTGTGATTCCACGACCTCAGTGTCAACTCGAGAATGAACATTTCACAGGCCCTAGCAAACACGACCGGAGCTTCAGCTGATATCATCCTAACATCCTCATCTGCCTTCATGATCTTCTTAATCCTGGCCAACGGTAAGCTATGGTTTTTAAAATCCGTAGCCTGCTCAATTTCTTGATACTGATTCGCCCAAAAGCGCTGGAGTTGTTGTTGCAATTGCTGCTGTTGTTGTTGGTGGATATGCTGATAAGCTAGTTGCTGTTGTGCCAGCTGGGCCGATGAAGCAGAGGGGCCCGCAGGCTGAGTAGGGGGTCGGACTGAACCGACTGATCCAGGAGTTGAGGTTCCCATCATTTGATTCGCTTGATAGCCGGTTATACCATAAGGAACTGCCGCTGCACTACCAACTATGCCCATGGCCGAAGTCTGCCCATGGCCTTGCTGATCCATAACCACAAACTGTAGAGAAAACCAAAACTATTTGGAAAAACAATGATGGCAGAGGATTGCTTTAACAACAATATAACCACAAACTACAATCCTAAAAGAAAATAAAGTGTATAAAAATGGATTTCCATAACCTAGAGAACTCAAATATGAGTCACTTTTGATCTTTGATGGAAATCAAATTACCAAAATGTCTTTTAACTAATTCATACTCAATGGTGAAAGAAAATGGTAAAAATAGCAGACAATCAAGAGAT
Source organism: Gossypium raimondii (assembly GCF_025698545.1). Classification (NCBI taxonomy): domain Eukaryota; kingdom Viridiplantae; phylum Streptophyta; class Magnoliopsida; order Malvales; family Malvaceae; genus Gossypium; species Gossypium raimondii. The sequence continues at coordinate 3,925,184 of NC_068567.1, read as the reverse complement.
TTCCGGTATTTAACAGGTAAAAACTCAATAGTAAGAAATCCTACATCACCATTTGTCAAGTTGCTGATCTGGGTTTAGTTATGTTTCACAAGCTTATTCTTCGAGTCTAGCTAGTACAAATAGAAGGCTGAAACATATTTAGTTGCAAGTCCTAAGCCTAAAGCATCATGATACCGGAATTAAACACTTGGGACAAATCAGGCAAACAGTCTAAATATTCTAAAATAACATTGAAATTAATTCAAATCATTCAAGAACCAAAACATCAAAACCAAACCAAAACAAGCATAGAAGTTATACATAACTACATAAATAAAAGCAGTTCAACCAGAGAAACGTATAAATTATGAATAAAATCAAAATCAAAATCAAATGAAATTGCTTTGACAAATCTATATTTAAGAAAACATCAAAAAACTAAAAAATTCAACAGAAAATTCAACGATGATCGAAGAAATAAGTTGAGCTATAAAATTAAAACTGTAAAGAAAAAAAAGGAAAATTTTGTACCTTGTGCTGCTGCTCGTTGTTTGGCTTTGGATCAGTTGATTTTGTTCATAAATTGGAACCCTAAATGGGAAAAAGAAAATTGAGAGAAAGGGAAATTATTGGTCGATTAGTGGAGAGAAGAAGCTGAAAACTGTGTCATTATTATTATTATTAAAAGAAGTGAGCAACTTTCACTATCTCCCCACTCACAACGCGCGTTGACTTTCAATTTGACTTTCTTTGTCTTGCCTTTTTTACCCTTCCTTATCTTTCCTAATTTAATTATAGTTTATTTTTTTACTTTTATTTTTTGTGAATTGAAAGAATTGATTGAATTATAAAATGTAATGTCAAATTTAGTCCTCAATATTTATATTTTTATTAATTTATTTTTTAGGTAAATTTGATTTTAATTTTTAAAAGAGTCTAATTTAGCCATCAATTTATTTTTAGTCGAATTATTATTTTTAACAACATAACAATTTACGTGTATTTCATTTTTATGTATTCTTTAATTTTAATTTTTTTGTATATTTTTATAATTTTTATCATTAGGTTTTACCTTAAACACTTTCTGCTTGTGCATGTTCCATTATATTACTCAACCAATATTGATAAATATTTAATTAAACGGATGTTATTTTTTATTTAATTCATTTCATATGAGTTTAACATTATGATTATTAGTCTTTATTTTTTGATACAATACCTATAATTATTGATAGTCTTTCCCCAACTCTTAAATAAAAGAATAATGCGTTTCAGCGCACTTGAACCCAATATATTATTGCAATGGCAATAATGTCAATGCCAACTGAGCTAAAGGTGTGTTTAGCATTGCTTTTTAAAAGTATTTTGGGGATTAAAAGTGCTTTTGAAGCAAAAAGAATGCTAAACAAACTACTTTTGATTAAAATTTTTGAGTTTTTAAAAGCATTTTTGAGAAGAATCAGAAGCTAAAATTTTTAGCTTTTATTCTCCCAAAAGTACTTTGTCTTTAATTACTTTTTCGCCCCTCCAACCACATGGTATTTTTCCTTCTTCTTAATTACGAATGTATTAAAATCATTAATTAAAAATAAATTTTTTTAAATAATACAAATGTGTTAATATTTAATTACAAATATTTAATGGTTATATTTAAATATTTAACATATAGTTTATATATTCTAATTAGATTTTATAAATAATTAATATTTATTGCTTAAAATATTTAAAATTTATATTTCATATATTAAAATATTAACAAAAATTATAATAAATTATTTTTTATATTCTTACTAAAATATAATAATATTAACTAATTTAGACATTATTTAAATGCATATTTGTTACTAAAGAGTCAACTCTTAAACCAAAATTTTCAAAAGTACTTCTAAAAATATTTTTCCACAAAACTTTTCAAAAACAATACTAAACTAGCCTTAAGACTCAACCGGCTTATACAGATAGTTTTAGAAGGGTTAATTTCAAAACAAATTCAAAATTTAAAGCGAGCATGCTTGTTGATATTGGATATAAGATATATTATACTTAAATGTGTTTATGGTCGGGTCAGGTTGGGTTCAAGTCGGTTCTAGGTATAATATTAATACATTTTATATTTGTCTAAATTTGATCTGGCCTAAAATATGGGCTTAAAATTTTGCCTTAACCTGCTCATATTTATAAATAGCTAACCCAATCCTATTTTAGACTCACCCATATTGTTTTTATAAATAAAGATATATTTATATTATTTTTAACTTAAGATTTAATAATTTTATATATTTTTATTTATTAAATTTTATTTATATTCATCTTAACACTTTTTAATGTTTACATTTATAGTAATCTATAATACTATTATAGATTTAATTTTTATGTGTTATATATTATTCCAAAATAGGATGGATTTAGATTGATGTAAACCTAAAGTAGTTTTATACCCTTCCGTATCTTTTTGCACGATTAATCTTTTAATGATCCAACCGTTAAATTTATCAATATAATTGTACTTGTCGTTATTGTAAATTTTCAAGTCGATCCAATGTCTTTCATATCAATCTAAAATATTGTATATATTAATATTAATTGAATAGTTGAATTTTTTTATATAAAACAAATAGTTACAATTTTTTATTTTATGTTAAAATTAGCGGGCATGATCCATATAAATGGAATATGAAATTTGACGGTTGGAATATACGAAAGAGTGTAAGACTGACTTTAGTTTTACACCAGTGTAAGTGGATCTTTCCCCTTACATAATATATAACATTATAAACTAAAAAAATGGGTTGGGTCAAGCCAAGCTCGGCCCTTGAATGTTCAAGTCGTAACACGACCTATATTTTAAACGAGCTTAATTTTTTTGCCTAAACCCATTTTTTAGGTCTAATATTATTGTTCAAGTCCTCCCAAATTTCAAACAAGCATTCGGGTTTGGGTGTGTAGCTCGACCATGAACAAGTCTAAATTTATACCTAAACTCATAAAAGATGGATTCAAAAATGCATTTGGTTCAATAAATGTAAGATTGCCTTTGATAATAGAATTATGGGTAAACTACACCCATGGTCACTTTTGTTTACCTTAGGTTACGTTTTAGTCACTTATGTTTGAAATGTTACGTTTTAGTCATTTACGTTATCATGTTGTAACATTTTAGTCATTGAGCCATTAATAAATCGTTAATGGTGTAACAGTGGTGACGTGGCAAGTTAAATCATCATTTCAAACAAAATTTTAGGTTAAATTATACAATTGATCCCGTATTTTTTCGCTTTTAAGTAATTTAATTTTTTATTTTATGTTCTTTAAACTTTCCTCTTTTTCCATTCTCTTTTGTTTCTCCCTCTGTTTTCATATCTTTCCCATTTCTTTTAACATATTAGGAAGTCGAATTGGCAGTGAAAAAAGAAGTAGGAAGTCGACTATCATCATTTGCCTATAACCAAAACCCTATAACCAAAACCCATAAACTCATACCATGCTTCTTTCTTCACTACCAATTCGACTTCCTAGTATGTTAAAAGAAATAAAGAAGGTAGGAAAACAGAGGGAGAAGCAGAAGAGAATGGAAAATAAAGAAAATAAAGAATGAAAGTTAAAAGAACATAAAAGAATTAAATTGCTCAAAATGAAAAATTATGGGGACCAATTGTATAATTTAACCTAAAGTTTTTGTTTGAAATGATAATTTAACGTGCCACGCAGCTTACCATTACACCATTAACGACAATTAACGGCTCAGTGACTAAAATGTTACAACACAATACCGTAAGTGACTAAAACGTAACATTCAAACATAAGTGACTGAAATGTAACCTAAGGTAAACAAAAATGACCATGGGTGTAGTTTACCCTAGAATTATTATGTACGATTACTTAGCACATTATTGGATATGTTAATTACCATATTTGGCTCATTTGATTGAAATTTATGATTTTATTATTTGATTGATGAAATGTAAGATTATCTAGGAAACACATTTTCATAAGCTCTCCTCGTAATAAAATTTATTTATTTTTAAACAAGTTTAGTTCTTGTAATGTTTATTAGTCTCAATTTCCAAAAATTTATCATAAATTATGATGATTATTGTTTTATTACAATTTATGTATTTATAAGTAAATATATGGTGTTGAAATAAATTTATAAATCACAAGTATAACAATTGATGAAACTTAAAATAATAATTTAAAATAATGTAATAATCAATAATAAACAAGATTAAGAATAATGATTTTATTAGACTTATATTTTATTTAAATAAAAATTAAATTGATTAATATAATAAAAGTAAAGGGTAAATTTGTCTAAAATGTAAGATTCTCATGAAATGTAATACACCAACCCTCTTTGTAATAATCATCCGCTAAAATAACGTTTCGTTATAATAGTCAAGTTTCTAGTAGAACCAATTTTTAAATTTTATTTTAACCCTCCATGATAGTATTTCCACTTATAACAGCAACATTCATAGTTATGAAGTACATTATTTATTAAATTAGTTCTCTATAATAACTTATTGTTTAAAATTTTGAGTAAAATTATAGTGATTTCATATAAGCAAGCCTATTAACTATAATTTCTTAAATAAAAACGATCTTAATTAAAATATTATTTCAATAAAATGTTTAATTTTCAGATGAAAAGTTCTATTAATCATATTTTATTAACTGAAAATAATCTTTAATTAGTGAAATTAAAGATATCGATTCAAAAAACTATTAAGTTCTCTAATGTTGATTGAGTCTTAGCTCAAGTGGCATCGACATTGTTGCTAGTCTAGAAGGACGTGGGTTTGAGTGCGTAGAAGTATTTTATCCTCCTATTTAAGAGTTAGGGAGGGACTACGGGTCCTATATTTTATTTTTGTTGATTTGATCCCCACATTTTTCCTTTTTTGAACATAATTCCCATTTTTTTATTCGATGGGAATTCACGATTTGAATTTTATGATCGGTTTACAATAATTATCTCTCTATAACAGTATGATGTTATGAATGTATAACAACCATATTTCTATAACAGGTAAAATCTTAACAAACAAATGGGGTTTTTATAAAGAGTGTTGATTGTATTACCTAAAGAATAAGTAGTATTGAGACTACCCTATATTTCGAAAATTGTCACTATTGAAAATATGAGATTACCTTCTCAAGCCAATGTTTAAAACATGTTAGAGTTGTGTGACCCAAATTCTAAGAGACTGCTTGCAAGTCAAATTAAACAAAATATATCCTCTTTTTAGAAGATTTAGTATTTATGAGTATAATATATTTAACATTTATTGGCATAATATATTTGACTTTAATTAGAATTAGGTTTTTTAACCTATAAATATATGTAGTTGAAACTCCTATTGTAGTAATTCGAATTTGACATAGTGAATTTTCTTTTCCCCTACCCGTGGTTTTTTTCTCGAAAGGGTTTTCATGTAAAAATATGTACGTTATTTATTTTTATTTCTCTTTTCTTTACAATATGTTGTCATTACCGACATTCTATTTTTACAAATTGGTATCAGAGCTTCTAGTTTGTTCATCTCGATCACGATAATAGCGTCTTTGAAGTATGAAATTCTGTTGTTGAACGCCAGATTTGTGTTGTGGCAGATTAAGATGCAAGCAGTTCTTGCACAAATGGATCTAGAGAATGCCCTGCTAGGGATAGATAAGATGCCTTCGACATTAACAGATGAAGAAAAGAAGTATAAGGATCGAAAGACATTAACACAATTACATCTGCATTTGTCTAATGAAATTTTGCAGGATGTGATGGAGGAGAAGACCGCCGCTGCATTATGAAAGAGGCTGGAACAAATATGTATGTCAAAAATTCTAACCAGCAAGTTGCATATGAAGCAGCGTCTTTATACTTATCGTTTGGAGGAAGGTGCGTCTGTGCACGAACACTTAATAGTCTTTAAAGAAAATTTTTCAAACTTGGAGGCCATAGAGGTTTAGGATGATAAGGAAGATCTAGGGTTGATTCTATTTTGTTCGTTGCCTCCGTCTTATTCAACCTTTAGAGACACGATTTTATATAGCCGCGAGACTCTCACAATTGATAAGGTTTATGATTATTTGACCTCGTATGATAAAATGAAGCATCTTATGGTTAAATTCGACTCTAAAGGAGAGAGTCTCATTGTTCGTGGGAGACAAGAATAGAATGCTGATGATAATCGTGGAAGGACATAAGAACGAATTCCTCGCGATAAATTTAAGGGTAGGTCGAAGTCTTCAAATATAGGTAAAACTTGTAACTTCTGCAAGAAGAAAAGTCACATTAAATCTAAGTGTTATAAGCTACAGAATAAGATTAAAAAGGAGGTTGCGAATCAAAAGGGAAAACAACCAGAATATTTTGGTGAAGCTGATGTTATAGAAGACTACAGCGATGGTAAACTTCTAGTCGCTTCTGTCAACAATTCTAAAGTGAGCGATGAGTGGATTCTTGATTCGGGCTGCACCTTCCACGTGAGTCCCAATTGAGATTGGTTTACAACTTACGAAACAGTGTCTGAAGGTGTTGTTTTGATGGGAAATAATGCTTCGTGTAAAATTGTAGGTGTTGGAATGATTAAAGTTAAGATGTTCGACGGAGTTGTCAAAACACTTAGTGACGTGCAACATGTTCCAAAATTGAAGAGAAATTTAATTTTGTTGAGTACTCTTGATTCAAAAGGGTATAGATATACAACTGAAAATGGGGTTTTGAAGCTTTCCAAAGGTTCTCTCGTTGTGATGAAAGGGCAGAGAAACATTACCAAGTTATATGTTTGGCAGGGTTCTACTGTTACTGGTGATGCAGCTGTCGCTTCCTCTTCCTTGCCAGATGATGATATTGCTAAAATTTGGCATATGCGCTTAGGGCATATGAGTGAGAATGGCATGGCAGAATTGAGCAAAAGAGGACTTCTTGATGGGTAAGGAATTTGCAAACTAAAGTTTTGTGAGCACTGCGTTTTTGGGAAGTAAAAGAGAGTTTGATTCACTAGAGGAATTCATAACACGAAGGGAACGTTGGAGTATATTTATTTTGATCTGTGGGGCCATCCAGAGTGCCTTCAAGAGGTGGAGCTAATTATATGCTAACTTTTATTGATGATTTTTCCAAAAAAGTTTAGGCGTTCTTCCTAAAGCAGAAAAGCGATGTGTTTTCTGCATTTAAGTCTTGGAAAACTAAAGTTCTGTGAGGACTGCATTTTTGGGAAGCAAAAGAGAGTTTGATTCACTAGAGGAATCCATAACACGAAGAGAACGTTAGAATATATTCATTTTGATCTGTGTGGGCCATCCAGAGTGCATTCGGGAGGTGGAGTTAATTATATGTTAACTTTTATTGATGATTTTTCTAGAAAAGTTTGAGTGTTCTTCCTGAAGTAAAAAAGTGATGTGCTTTCTGCATTTAAGTCTTGGAAAACTATGATTAAAAAATAGATGGGAAAACAAATAAAATATCTCCGTACAGACAATGACTTAGAATTCTGTTCTGATGAGTTCAATAAACTATGCAAGTCAGAAGGGATCGTGAGACACTTGACAGTTAGTCATACTCCACAGCAAAACAGCGTTGCATAATGAATAAACAGAATAATCATGGAGAAAGTTCAATGTATGTTATCAAATGCCAACTTACCAAAGTCATTTTGGGCCGAAACAGTCTCTACTACATGTTTTTTTATCAACCGATCTCCATTCATTGCCATTGAGAAAAAGACTCTACAACAGATATGGTCTGGTAATCCTGCTGACTATTCTGATTTAAAGATCTTTGAGTGTCCTACGTATGCTCATGTTGATAATGGAAAATTAGAACCGAGACCTATTAAATATGTTTTTCTTGGCTATAAAGCTGGTGTAAAAGGGTATAAATTATGGTGTCCTGAAAATAGAAAAGTTGTGATTAACAGAGATATTGTTTTTGATGAAACTACTATGCTACCTAACTTATCTCTTAAATACTTTTCCAATAAAGAAAATCAAAAGCAGGTGGAGCATTAGATTAATCCAGAATCTACAATAGATAAGAACTCTTCAAGTCAATACAAAAATTCAGAATAGAGTTGTTTTTTTACCACAATACTCTATCGCCAAAAACAAAACTAGAAGAGAAATTAAATCTCTAAAGAAGTATGCCGAGGCTAATCTAGTTGCTTATGCTTTAAATGTGGTGAAGATATAGATGCAAACCAAAAGGCATCTAATTATTCTGAGGCGGTTAGCTATGAAGACTAAAAAATTAGATGTTTGCTATGTAAGAGGAGATGGAATCACTCCACAAAAACAGAACATGGGATCTTGTGAAACTTCCTAAAGGTAAAAAGGTTGTTCATTGTAAATGGGTTTTTAAAAAGAAAGAAGGGACTCCAAGAGTTGAAGAACACAGATATAAAGCAAGGCTTGTTGTAAAGGGTTACAGTTAAATTCCAAGAGTGGACTTCACAGATATGTTCTCCCCAGTTGTGAAACATAGTTTGATTCGAGCTTTACTTGGTATTGTGGCCATGCATGATTTAGAGCTTGAGTAGTTAGATGTAAAAACTACATTTTTGCATGGAGAACTTGAGGAGGATATTTACATGCAACAACCAGAGGATTTTACAGTCTCAGAAAAAGAGGACTATGTTTGCTTGCTGAAAAAGTACCTTTACGGTTTGAAACAGTCACCAAGACAGTGGTACAAGAGGTTTGATTCCTCTATGATTTCTCATGATTTCAAAAGAAGTAGTTTTGATAGTTGTGTTTACTTTAAGAAAAACAGTGATGGTTCTTTTGTGTATCTAGTCTTTTATGTTGATGACATGTTGATAGCAGCAAAAGATAAATGAGAGATAAGAAAGGTCAAAGCCCAACTAAGTGAAGAATTTAAGATAAGAGATTTGGGACCAATAAAGAAGATACTTGGCATGGAGATTCTCAGAAATAGAAAAGCAAGTAAATTGTACCTAAGTCAGAAGGGGTACATTGAGAAAGTTCTTTGCAAGTTTAATATGCAGAGTGCTAAGCCTATTAGTACTCATTTAGCAGTCCATTTCAGACTTTCATTGGCTTTATCTCTACAATCAGATGATGAGATTTAGTACATGTCACATGTTTCATACTCTAGTGTTGTGGGATCTCTCATGTATGCTATGGTTTGTTCACGTCCAGATTTATCATATGCAGTTAGTGCAGTTAGCAGATACATGGCGAATCCTGGTAAAGAACATTGGAAAGCAGTTCAGTGGATTTTAAGATACTTACGAAGTACTACTGATGTTTGCTTATAGTTTGGAAGAACTAGAGATGGAGTCATTGGGTATGTTGATGCTGATTTTGCTAGAGACCTTGATAGAAGAAGATCTCTTACAGGTTATGTCTTTACAATCGGAGGTTGTGCAATCAGTTGGAAAGCCACTTTGCAAACTACAGTCGCTTTGTCTACCACTAAAGTTGAGTACATGGCGATTACTGAGGCTTATAAAGAAGCTATTTGGTTGAAGGGACTCTTTAGTGAACTCAATGAATACCTTCAAATCAGTACAATATTTTGTGACAGTCAGAGTGTCATATTCCTTACAAAAGATCAAATGTTTCATGAAATAATAAAACACATTAATATTCGGTATCATTTTGTTCGTAATATTGTTGCTCGTGGTGATATTGTTGTAAGCAAAATTAGTACTCATGAAAATCTTGTAGATATGATGACTAAGTCACTTCCTATAACCAAGTTTGAGCATTGCTTAGACTTGATTGGTGTTTATTGTTAAAGTTAAACCCTTAAGGGGTTTTATGGAAGAGGTGAAAAACTTGTTTGTTGAGAATTCGTGTCAAGGTGGAGATTGTTAGAGTTGTGTGACCCAAATTCTAAGAAATTGCTTGCAAGTCAAGCTAAACAAAATATATCTTCTTTTTAGAAGATTTAGTATTTATGAATATAATATATTTGACTTTGATTAGAATTAAGTAACCTATAAATAGATGTAGTTGAAACTCCTCTTGTAATCATTCGAATTTGACATAGTAAATTTTCTTCTCCTCTACCAATGGTTTTTTTCCTGAAAGAGTTTCCACATAAAAATTCTGTGTTCTTTATTTTTATTTCTCTTTTCTTTGCGATATATTGTCATTACCAGCGTTCTATTTTTACAAAACCCAAACACAATAATCAAATTTCACAACCATACATATTTATATTTGGATATTACATAAATTAAAGTTTATCAGCATGTCCCGCGAAAATATAATAGACTGACAGTTGCATAGCTAAAATTATTCTTAGCGATCTTAATAAATTATCGACTTTTGAAGACCCACCTGATCATGCTAATTCTTTGTTCGAAGAAAATGCTCATCAACAAGTGGTTAATATAAGCTTCCATCAGCCTTATTGTAGGCAGTTGTTTTCTATAAATAAATAAATAAAAAAGGTTATCGGACCCGCTATTACAGTAAACTTTCCCCCAAAAGATGATTCCTTCATTGGTTTCAGGATGGAAGATAAGCAACTTGCTTTAAATATACTCATATAAAGACATTAGATATGCTCCAAATTCTTGATTCTATCATGCAATTTAAAAATTCCATCCATAATTTATAAGATATTAATAATATTAAAGATAATTTAGGTTCGAATAAAATTGTAAAAATAATAATTAATAATTAAATACATATAAAATTGAATTAATAGATATTAATTGGCCAACAAATAATTTTAATAGTTTTATCTATAAAAAAAATATTGTATTAATTCCACAAGTAGAGTTAAAAAATTACTACTGTCTCATTTATTTTATATACATTTTTATTTTGGATAAATATATTATTTGGTCCTTGAACTTGCAATTAGGTTTACTTTGGTATCTCTACTTTTTTGTCCACTTTGATACTTAAACTTGACGACTAAGTCGATTTTGGTCCCTTAACTTGAATAATAAAAAAGTTTGATGGCCGTGCCACATCATCACTTGAAAATTAAATAATTTCAGAGTGTCACATTTAGTACTTTAATAACCAGACTGGTGGTTGAACAAATCAAACCACTTGTTCTCAATTCAACCAGTTTGATCGGTTCGGACATTAGACCAACAATAATTAAATAATTAATTAAAAATTTATAAAAAAATTAAGCTAATTCAACTTGTTCAACTATCGACTTTTGTCTTGGTTTTCGATTTTGGTACCCCTTTGTCCAACTTGTTATATCAACCAGTTCTCGATCCGTCTAATCCAGTCCTGTTCCAGTAACACTGGTCATATAATCAAATATTGACAAAATCCAAATTCATGGATAAAAATGAATTTACATACCAAGCTCAAGGACTAAAATGGATCAGAGAAAAGTATATTTATCAAAACGAACCTAATTGCTAAGTTGAAAAGCAAAAATTTATATTATTCTTATTTATGTCTAATATTTTAATATGCTCAATTGAACACTTATTATCATCACAATACTACATATGAAGTCTAAAAATTCGGTTTACGAAATATCTTTCTTTAATTTTAATTAGTAAATGCATTTCCCTAATTGTTCATAAGAAAAATCATATTCCAAATGCCAATATAACGAGGATACTATCATAGGCCCCCCCGCAACCTAAGATAACGTATGTCACGACCAGAGCATCTAAGCTAAGAATAATCGCCAGCTTGGTAGGACCTACTGCCACGTGTCCCATATTCATTCTTTAGATTATTAACGTATGCCTTATTTTTTAATACGAAAAATAAACCCAATAAAAATAAAAACAGAATCAACGAGATACGTGTTTACGATAATGCCCTTGTCGTGTATAATGGTTTAATTTCATCAGACGTCCCCCGAAGTTCCAAACTATACGTGGGCTTACTATACGTGGGCTTAGATTCTAAATTAATTTTTAAACTTCAAAATGTTTAAAGCAAGTTCTCTAAATATCAATATAATATAAATTAAGTCCTTCAATCACTATGATGCAAGCTTGAGTGCTAAATAGACTTGTCCATGAGCCGGATCACCAAAAAGTTCACCCAAAAAGTGAAAGAGTTTGGAAAAATATAGACTCAAAAAATGAGCTTCGATAGGCATTGGGTAAGATTTTTGACCAGGGCCCAGCCCAAATTTGCAAAAAAAATGAAAAAGTGCTATTTTTTTTACTGTTTTGATATCATTTTACTGTTATTGTTTGGATATTGTATAATTCTTATTTTATTATTAATTTTGCTACTATTGTAGAGATTTTTGCTTGTTAAGTTGCACTTATCTTAGTATTATTTAAGTATTTATATTTTTTAAAATCATTTATAAGGAAACATTTATTTTAACGTTTTTAGTGTATTTGATGTAATATATTTTTAAATTTATTTTTATATAAAAATAATAATATAAAAAATTTTAAAACGGAAGGGTCGAGCCAAGTTCAAGTTTTAGCATTTTTATCCAAACCTATATTAAGAAAATCTAAGCCCAATTTTCGGGTTAGGCCAAGGCCTAAAAAACGGGCCTAATTTTTTTACTTGGCCCGGCCCATAGGCAACTCTAGTACTAAATGCTAGTTTGAATTTAACATAGAATATATTTAAAACACGTAGACGTGTTATTTATTACATAAATAACTTAGATATAATATAAAGAACGGTGGCATTAATATTTACAATTTTTTAAACATGTTAATTCTAAATTGTTCATACCATAGATACAAATATGTTTATGATTTGGTCCACATGTTTTAAATAAGGTTAATAAATTATTTGGTATTTGAAATTTTTTTGTCCCAATTTGATACTTAAGCTTGACTTCAATGTTCAATTTGGTACATGGATTTTTTCAAATTGATACTTAAATTTTCCTTTTGTCTTAGCTAGGTACTTGAGTTTGGCTTCGATATTTATTTGGTACCCTACAATTTTTTTGTCTCAATTAAGTACCTAGGTCTTTTTACTAAAACACACGTGTCAAACGTTCATTGGGTCACATGAAATCATTTGGTATGGTCTAGGCACCAAATTGAATATTGAAGACAAATTTAGGTATAAAATGATATAATTAACCTTTTAAATATGATAGCCCGCAAATCTGAGCTAAAATTTAGCGTTCAATTTGATGCATAGCCATAGACTAACACAAAGACTTTGAGGATTTAATTAAGATATTTTGAAGTTCAGGGACTAATATATAATTTAGATCAAACTACTAAGGACATTTAATGAAATTAACCCATATATTTGTATTTATTTCCTATAAATGCAATTGCGTCCCCGCCCATTTTTGTTTATTCATTCCTATATTCGAGCTCTGTATAGATTCTTCTAGTTCCGACCAAAAAAACAATTGCTCATCTTTCCTTCAGAGAATATTTGTTTTGAGTGAAAAAAAAAATGTTGGGAGTATTCAGCGGAGCGATAGTGTCCCCGCCGGACGAGCTGGTGGCGGCCGGTTGCAGGACGCCGTCGCCTAAGATAACGGCGGACGCTCTTGTGAAACGGTTCATCGAGGCAAACCCCTCCACCGTGTCCTTGCAGATCGGAGATCATGTCCAATTCGCGTATTCTCACCGTAACGAGTCTGCTTTACTTCCCAGGTAAAAAATATCAATCACGTTGGATCTTAACCATTGGATCATTTGATGATCGATAAGGCTAAGAAACCGTCGTGATTTTCATTTATTTCATATGTTTAAGTGAGATTAAGAGCAAAATTATCCGAATTTAAAATTTTCATCTCTAGCTTCTTAAGTTGATCAAAACAGTGTTCAACTGTTTCAATTAAAATTTCATAATTTACAATATAAATTTACGCAAATAATTACTAATAAAATTTTGTTCATATAAAATTTTCATCTATAGCTTCTTAAGTTGATCTAAAGCTTCGTAATCCCTGAAGATTTTTAAAGGAACTGAGAAATTAATTTAATTAATCGGAGGCTGACGATTGTTTTCTAGATGAACAAATAGAAAATTATAAGTATTACGTAATACTTGACGTTCAATTTATTCTGTTTTTAAAATAGATTCAACACCCAATTATATGCTTGACATTAAAATTTTAGTACTTTTCCATAAAATTTGTAATAAATAATTTTTAAATATTTTTGTATGAACTTAAATTTGAATTGACGTCACGTAATAGATGTTAAAAAATAATTTTGATATATAGAATATTATATTTATTTAAAAATAAAATTAATTTAATTTAGATATTTTAAAAATATTAAAATATTATATTGTTTTTATAAATATTTTAAAATATATATTTAAAACCTACTGTTATTTAGTTAAACTTTCATCATTTAGTTAAATTTTGCACATCACACCCATTAAATAGATTATTTTAATAATTTTATATAAATTATTAAGAGAGATTAATATTATCGTAATAATATTTTTATTTGTAATATATATATATATATATATATATATATATATTAGAATTTTTTCAATTAAGTTAGTAACAGATTAACTCAAATCGTATCTTTAAGTGAAAGATTGATTTATGTTATAGATTTATAAATTAAAATTTAAGAACTTATTAAAATATAATTCAAAAGATTTTGAAAAAGTTAATAATTAAAACTTATTTATGTGTGCACAAATATTTAAGTTTTTAAGTTTTAAAATAATACAATTTAAAAGATTTTCTATTAGTTCAACATATATGAAGTTATAATAACTAGAATAGAAACATCACAAGTGTTGATTTGAATAAAGAATCTTGTAGGTAGAATAGTAGTTTAGATATTTTTCAATTGAATTGGTGTTTATTTCATTTGTGATACCGATTCAATTAGTAGAGACAAATCTGAGCATTCAAATGGAAAAATTACTATATAAGTTACTATTAAATGATTAAATTAAAATTAATTTATGGTAAAATTATATTTTGACCTCCAAAATAAAGAAAATTATGTTTAATCCCTTAAAAATGATGAAATCATAAATTAATACATTGTAAAATTATGCTTTGATATCTAAAAATTTATTATCCAATTTTGGCCCATTAAAAAAATATGTGAATTTGCCCATGTCAACTGGGAACTTAAAATTAAAGTAGATATAAAAGAAGAGAGAAAAAACGGGTAAAAATATCGCAGAGGCACTTGTATAAGGAATTGAATTGTATTTTGCTCTTTCCACTAAAAAGATGAGCAAATTAACCATCGTATGATAGAAAAAAAAAAGGTACAAATTGGTCATTTTGTTAAATATTTTATTTGTATTTGTTGTAAGTGATGGTTTGATTTTTTCAAAATAAAATTATGTCAGTAAGATAGATTAAAGGATAAATAGGATTAAAAAATATGTTTTCATTTTCCCATTTATCCAAATTTTTAATACATCATGTTGAATTTTACGTTTTCTAAAATAAAATAAATTTCATCTTGGGTATTATTTTCACATCATCATTTAATTGTGGATTTTAACTAAAAAATTATTTTTAAATTATTTTTAAAGTATAGAGATTAATTAATTAACTTTTATTTATACTAAATAAAATATCAACAAATTATAGTGAACAAAAAATTCATTTTAGTGGAAGTCCTTTTTCCGTAACACTACAGACTCAGATGACACAATCACATCTATATTTGTTTTGCGGACCACAGAACCAGATAACTCGGTCCAACGTAAAGTCATAATGATTTTTCATTTTCATTGGTGGGTGGGGTGGGGTCCGGGGATTGGTTTACGTGTGGCCATATTTTGATGACATTGAAATACGGACTTTCAAAATAGGATTTTTTAGATTTAATTTCAACCATACACGTGTCTAACATCCAGGACATCTGATTGTAACTTATGAGTATAGTCACCACTAGTACTAGTGGATGGCCAGATGATTTTGTACATAAAATTGCTATTTCTTTATTATATGATATTGATGGGAATAAATTTTGGATTAGTATCCTATAAGGGAAGAGTGTTTTAATTTCCCAATTAAAACTAATAATTTGATACATAATTTTAATTTTAAATATTTATATTATTATTTAAATATTGAATTAGTGTTATAAATTAAAATTATTTCAATTTAATTTATTTTTAAAAATCAATAAATAATTTGATATATGATTAGATTGAACTCATGACATTTGATTAATAAAATTTTAATTTGATCATTTAATCAAAATTTTATTTTAAAATAATTTATACATTTTAATTTTATTTATACGCTTTATTACCTCCACCAATAATAGTCGATTTAATATTTTTAAAGTATTTACTTATTTAAATTTCATTTTATTCATAATATAATATAATTTTTATTTAATATCATACATATTACATGTGTTGTTATTAATTAGTTTCAAATTATATGTTATTTTTAAACGGCATAATAAATTTTTGGTCCTCCAATTTTATAAAAAAATTATTTTAACCCTCCATTTAATTTTTCACCTCTTTTAGCTTTTAAATTTGTATTTTGTCAAATCACCCTAAAATAGATAGAAAAGTTAACATTTGTTAACTTTGCTGATGTGTCATATATGTGGATTACCAAATAGGTGACACATTAACATTTAATTAATTTAAAAAATAGTTTTTATAAATTTTTTGAATTTTAAAATTTTAAAAAGTAATTAAATCTTGACATATCATCCAAATGTATGCAACATCAACAAAGTTAAAGAAAATTAATTTTTCATTTTTTGAGTGATTTGATTAAAAAAGTCAGTTTAAGAGTTAAAAAGGTGAAAAATTAAATATAAAGCTAAAATGATTGTTTTGTATAATTGGAGGATCAAATAAATCATTATGCCTTTTTAAATATACGTCTATATTTTAAATATATAAGGTTGCCTAAATAGGATTGGGACCCTCGTGGTGGACAGTGATTTGAGGCCGAAAGGGCAGTGATATGCTTGTTAGGTTATTGAAAAGGAGAAATTATTTAGGTTCTATTTTTAATAATTTAATGATATTTTAGTAATTTTTGTATGTTATTTATATATAATTTTGGTATTTTTTTTATTATTTTGAACTCGAAATTTTTAATTTGAATTCTAAATCCGAACTTAAATATGGAATCCTGAACCCGAATTTTAAATTCAAAACATAAAATCCTAAAATAACCTTAGAGTTTCAAGTTTAGGTTCGAGGTTTATATTTGGGGTTTTGGATTTCAAATTTGAGATTTGGGATTCGAGATTCAAAAAAATTATCAACATTGTGTATGAATAACATGAATAAAATTGTTGAAATATGATTAAATAATTGGAAAGGAACCATGAATGATGTGGTGGGAATCATTTATAAAATAAATTTTCATTGAGAAGATAATGGTTAAGTTTTAACATAATAATAAATTATATTTAATTATGAATTTCATCTTTTATTTTATAAAAAAGTGAGAATTTTAGTTTTTAATTTTTCGGACAAGTTAGTTTTCTTTTAATTTTAATATGTTAGAATTCAATTATTTTATTTTATAAAAAGTGAGAAATTGGTCTAATTATCAGTAATATATGAATTTGAACTTCTAACTTTTATTAATTTATTAAGTATAAATTATTAAATTGTTGATTTTTAAGTAAATAATTTTATGATGAAATTTAAGTGTTTTATCCAATGGGACTAACTTTTTCAATTTCATAAAATACGTTAATGGCAGGTCATTCGCGGTGAAAGATGAAATATTCTGCATGTTTGAGGGGGCACTTGATAACTTAGGGAGTTTAAAGCAGCAATATGGACTTGGTAAGTCAGCAACAGAGGTGGTGTTGGTGATAGAAGCTTACAAGGCTCTTCGTGACAGAGCACCTTACCCTCCCAGCCATATGGTTGCCCATCTGAATGGATCCTTTTCTTTCATTGTCTTTGACAACTCCACCTCCACCTTGTTTGTGGCTTCTGTAAGTTCAATTACTCTCTCTCCTTAATCTTTAGATGTTGTTTTAAACCTATCAATTTTGATCTAAATTTAAAAAAAAAAATAGATACACTCAAATTTATATAGATTTTACTTAATTTGACAACAATCCAAACTTTTTTAACCCAAATTTAGATTAGGGGTGGAGACAAAAAATTGTTTTAAATGCCCATTATCTTTATCCGTGTTCTAGATTAATTTAATCATGGACTTGAAGTAATTAGAACATTTAATGACTCGTATGTGTAATGACCTGGTTTGAAACTTTAAAACCTCAAACAAGTAGTTTGAACTAGACCTGTTCATGCGGCCCGGCCCGACGGCCCGCCCGAAATATGGAAGGGTTCGGGTAAAAATATAGGCCCGAAATATGGGCACCACTTTGTTGGCCCAGGCCCAGCCCGACCCAGCCCAAATATAATAAATATATATTTTTTATTTTTATTTTTAAATTTTAAAATACTTTTAAAATAAATTTTTTATTTTTTATTTTTAAAATACTTTTTTAATGTTTATTTTAAAAATGGGCCGGGTTGGGCTCGGGCTTATGATATTTTTCCCGGGCCGGGCCTAGGCAAAATTTTAGACCCATATTTCGGGCCGGGCCGGGCCGGGCCTAGGAGGCGGGCCAAAAATTTTTTCCGGGCCCCAAAGACGACTCCAACAACCCCGAAATTCCATAAATTCTTTAAGTAAGAAAGAAGAGTTTTCAGTTTGAACTTGATTTTAAAATTTACCTAAACCTTAAAGTTGATTGAATTTCAAACTGTTTGAATAAAAATGATCTAATAATTTTTAATATCTTGTTGAAGAGAGTTTGACTCTTTTTCAAAATAATTTTCGAAGTGTTGTCCGTTTGGAGTTAGTAGACCTTTAAATGAGCTAGTATTGTCCTTAGGTCGAGTTGAGATTTTATCTCTTGACTCTATAGAGAGCTCGAGCTAAAGGTGAGGTTCATAGAGTGGGAGCATTTTGTTGGATCGGATCATGCAAGGCGCATGGTCACCTACTAATGGGATCCAAGAAAGCGCTCTTGTTTTATAAACCCTACCTTTGGCACTTAGACTCTCAATAGAGTTACTCTTAGCTCAAAGATAATACTAACTGATCGAAAGATTTGTTGATTTTGGACAAACAACAATTTAAATATTTTTTCTAAAAAAAGTCCTCCTCCTAAATCCGTTGACAAGTTGGATATTAATTTGAGAAATGTTTGGGGGTGGGATGATATTGGCAGGATCAAGTTGGTAAGGTTCCTCTTTACTGGGGAATCACGGCTGACGGACATGTGGCCTTTGCTGATAATGTTGATTTGCTGAAAGGTGCCTGTGGCAAATCTCTTGCTTCTTTCCCTCAAGGTGGCTCCCCTAAAACCTTTTTTTTTTCATTTACAGTGAATTTGACATTCACTAATTAAGTTCATTTTTCCACAGGCTGTTTCTTCTCCACAGCAGTTGGAGAACTAATGAGCTATGAAAACCCTAAGAACAAAATCACTGCTGTTCCTGCAGAAGACGAGGAGATGTGGGGTGCTACATATAAGGTAACATGATTTTATATATATACATATATTGTCTCGAGTTTAGGTTTTCATGAAATACTTGTGTTTGATGCATTAATATTGAAATATGACTTTCAAAAATACTTTAAATTATATATAAAAAAATTAAAATATTTTGATTATATCTGTCTCACTTATATCCGATACTTATATTTAAATATAAATAACAAAAAGTTGGTCCCAAAATTTATGGTTTACATAGGAATATGGTACATGTGATACCAACAGAAACTGGTTCACCAAAAAGGTGGTTTAAAGGTTGAACAAAGAAAGGAAAAAGAAGAAAAAAAGGTGGTTTAAACTTTAAAGCTTCTTATCTTTTGTTGGTAGCAGAAGAAGAATGGTACCCTATGAATAAAAGTAAAGAGGCCACTAAAATTTACTTTATTTGCATCATTATATGCATCACATAGATTCCTACGTAAAGGAACCTTTAGTAATGAATTTAGCAATTTTTTCTCCTTATTAATTTTTTTATCTATATTAAATTTGAAATTTAATAATTTTAAAAAATTAATCCTTAAACTTGAATTTCATTAAAGTATGTCGTGGCACTTTGAGAGTGTATCACCTCATCACTTGATTTTTAAAATAAATAGTTTCTACAATTATTAATTTACTGGCATAAGCAAGTAATTTTAAGATTGTGGTGAAAAATAGTTAGTAACTTGTTTTCAAATAACAAAATGGTAAAGTATCATGGAGATCTCTCTATTATGTAGGGGTGTTCATTTCGTTAACCGACCCGAAATAGCATTAACCGACCTTTCAGAATTTTTAACCGTTAACCGAACCGAAATTTTTTCAAAAAAATTAACCGAACCAAAATTTTTTCGGTTAATTCGGTTGGTTAACCAAATTAACCGAAAATTATATGTTTTTTATTTTTGGTTAAAAATTAGCCGAATTAACCAAATTAACCGAATTACCCGAATTAACCTAATTGAATCATACATAATTAAATTATTTTTAGAATTTTATACTTTAGTTTTAGTTTTAGATTTTTATTTTTATTTATTAAATTATTTGTAATTTTATGATTGGGTTGGGTTGTGTAATTGGGTTGGATAATTAGGTTGGATTGAATACTTGGTTTTGGATTGTGTTTAGGTGAATAGTGGGCCTATTTATATATTATAATTTTATTTATTAATATTTTCGGTTAAATCGAAAAATTCGGTTAACCGACCGGTTTCGAACCGAATTAACCGTTAACCGAAAAATTAAAAAAATAATTAACCAATCCCCGACCCAAAAAATTCGGTTAACCGACCAATTAACCGAATTCGGTTGGTTAACCGAATTTTTTCAGTTTTACCCGAATTTTGCACACCCCTACTATTATGAGGTGAATTGTATTTTATATTTTTTATTAGTCTTTGAACGTTAGATCAAAGAGTAAATTGATTTTTTTGTTCAAAAATTTATCCATTTGTACTGTTAGAAAGTGACATGACTGACGGAATAATCAAACAATGACACGCGGCGTGTCATGTGTTCTTTATGCTGACGTACAAAGATTAGCTTTTAACAATAAAAATGGATGAAAACTTTAGTAAAACTGACCAATTTACTTTTTAATCTAACGTAAATGGGACAAAGGCACGTGAGGTGTCATGTATATATCAAGCTGGCGTAAAAGGACCAACTTTTAATGGTGCAAATGGATGAATTTAATGTTGTGTGTGTTGGATTGTAAATTGCAGGTGGAAGGGCCAACAGTTGCAGGCACCGAGTCTCCTATGCTCAGTTTCTAAATCCATGTGAAAAATGGTAGTAACTCTGTTTGTAACATATATATATATATATATAGGTTTTGATCTTCTGTACAGCTCTAACTTGTAGTGTAATACAAGTTTGAGGGTCCTAAATTTGATATAGACCTTATTAAATAAGAAGACTACAAAAGGACTTCATTTTCTACATTGTGGATCTAATTTTCTTTTGATGGAAAAAAATATTATATCACTTTGTTGTTCTTTTTTCTCTTTAGCCCAATATCTTATTTTATAGAAAAGGTCAAATATATTATAATTATTAACGAATAATCGTGTTGTATAGACGTAATTTTGTATGTCAAGTTATCATATAAAACAATATAACCTTATAAAAGGATATCTCATTAAAAGATACATTGTTATGAAAAAAGTTACGACAAGATACATTTATTTAGTATTTATATAAAGAAAATTTTCGTTGGTTAAATTTTCACAATTTGTTTAATGTTGAAGGTTTTGTTTTATCTTGGAAATATATTAAAGCTTTAAGTAAAGTGTTTTATTTACCTCAAAAACATTATATTTTACTAATATTATATTTACTTTTCTTATTTGCATATTAAATTAATTGTGCATATTAATTTAAATTTAATAATAATGTGAGTGATGCAATAATAATTAACAAAATGATAAGTAGTCTAATATTAGTATAAATATATACCAAGATGATACGGTTTGAAAAAAATACATGGGTGTTGGTCATCTAATGTTCAAAACTCCAAAAATTATTTTTTAACAAAAAAAACAGTGGCACCGACCATCTAGTCCCATAATATGATTTTACTGTTCATTTCAAGTTATTTAGATGATTGTTTTTGAATTAAGGTCATTTACGTAATTAATTTTTTTGGGTTATTTGGATAAAATAGCCTAACTCTACTATATTTATTCCTACAAATACAAAAAAAAAATCACCTTATTCAAATTGGATCGAGCTAAACTTACTGAAGCCTAGTTTAGAAATGGTCCTTAAAAGGAGGAGAAACTAAAATTTTCAACTTTTGAAAAAAGTGCTTTTAAGCCAATTTTTAATTTTGTTTGGAAGAATACTTTGGGGACAAAAAATGCTTTTAAGAAGCTTTCCTAATCTGACCGACAGATAGCTTAATTCTTGAAAAAATAATTATAAAATATTATTTCCTTTGTATTTTATAAAGAAATAAGTTTTATACTCTTTTTCCCTTTTTGAGGGAAAATACACATCCCGTGATAGTAAAGGATGTTTTAGCCTTTTAGGCTTTTGTCCAGGCACAAAGATGAACCCATCAAATTTTAGGGCCATAGGAAAAAAAATGTTTCAATTTGGTCTTATAAAATTCTCAAAACAAAAACCCATCAAGGCTTTGGGCATTTGCAGTTTTCTTTTTCTTTTTTTCTCCAATGACAGTACTTTGGTCATCTTCTTCAATTTCACCACCACTTCCCTCCCTTCAACCTCCAATACCCTCCACAATCACCTCAAAATGCTCAATCTCCAATCCCTATATCCCCAAAACCTTTAGACTAGGCTTCCCATATTTGACCCATCAACCCCTTTGCTGTTCTTACTCCACTTCTCAATCAGAACCTTCTACTTCTCCTTCCACTGGGGTTTTCATCAAAGGTTTAACAAAAAAGTTTCATGATTTGTGTATTTTTTTTGGATTTTTGGTTGTAATCATTTCATGCAGCTAACCTGTTTGTGTTTTTGTCTGCCTACATTTTTGTTATCTTAGGATTGCCTCAGTCAACAGCTGAAGGACGTCTCAAGAAAGTGTTTTCACAGTTTGGGGAGGTTAAACAAGGTGAAAACTTGTTAATTTCTTAAGAATGTTACTTAATTTGAATCATTTGATGTTCATCCATGGAATAGTTCTAAATTCTAGGAAAAGGTGGTGTTTTTTTTTCTATCTAATTAAGATTCTTGAAATATATTTTTGAATAGACTCATGTCCTTGAGACAGATTGTTGCTATGTTAGTCCATACATTTCCAGACATGGATATGGGGTACGATCTTCCAAATATATGGACAAACTTAGAAAAAAATTTAACATATTCATGTTGAACACGGACCCTTATCCAACACTCACCCTCGAGTCAAAGTGACATAGGATTATTTTGTAGTAGATATTGCTTGAATAAAATGTTATTTATGGAGAAGAACTAGTGGCAAAAGAATTTAGTATAGGCATAAAGCATAATTTTGTTCCTGAATGTGACAGTTTTCCCATTTTAATCCTTGAATTCTTTTTATTTGTATTAGTCTTGGAACTTCTGAACTTTTACCAATCTGATCCCTAAATTTGGATTTCATTAAAAGGATAACGTGACACTTTGAGATTGTACTAGATCATCACATGGAAGCTTTAAATTTTTTGTAAAATCTACATAAAGTACAAAAAAGTATTCATAATATCAAAATGTCACGTCATTATACCTTAATAGGATCCAAGTTCAAAGACCAAATTGAGAAAAGTTATTAAGTTTTGAGCCTAATGCAGACAGAAAAAGTTCATGGACCAAGGTGGTAAAGGTTGCCAAGTTCAGGGACTAAATGTTAAGCATTGTTTTTTTCATCCAGATGGTGATGAACTTCAGGTTCTTTTATATCGTGGCTCTCTCTTCAATTGTTTTGTATGATATTGCAGTCCATGTTGTGAGGGAAAGAGTATCCAAGCAGTCTCTAGGATCCGCTTTCGTTTGGTTCGATAACGAAGAGTCTGTGCAACTAGCCGTTAACGAGTTGAATGGGAAGGTAGCATTTCTGGCAATTATGGTGACACTCATCTCATGGTTCCCTCCCCCATCTCACATTCATCACTACCGAATTGTTTAGTTTTTTGATGGCAGGTTCGTTTCGGTTAAAATTGCTGTACCTGGATTGTCGAAGAAACGGGGAAGGACAACACAGTACAAGTTCTAAACTTTCCATGGATCATTTTGTGCCGACAAAATAGCAAAATGGCCTTGATTTATTGACAGATATGGATAGCATCGACAGGTAAGAACTAAATCAAGTGCTCAAGGAGGTGATATGCAGTATTTACCATTCTGAACACTTGATGTTTTAGTGTACAGATTACGCAAATGCAAAAGAGTAGGGTTGGATTAGGGGGCTAAATGTTGCATTAGGGTATGCTCGATTTATTTCGGGTTATTTTCATATATTTGAAAGATCATATAGCAATCTCGTATCTGTTTATCTGTCCGAAATAGGTGTCGGACACGAGTATTATACGAGTAAAAAAGCCCGGGGTAATATAACCCTAAAGCAAGGAGAGTTAAATGTTAAATCCTATATCATGACTTTCCATTGTAGAGATAGTTTGTGTAGTACTTCCATTTTCTTTTTCATAATTTCATATCTGAGTTACCTTTTATAATTCCAAATATTTCTTATAATTACTTTTTAATTTATGGTAAGGAAAATTTTTCATTTTTGTCATGGGAATTTTATCATAGTAAATTAGGTTATTTATTATAATTTATAAGGTTAAAATATGTTTTTCTTGCTTTATGTTCTTTCCTTTTCTGTCTTTTGTCCCTTTCTTATCTACTATTCTTGATTCGATCAATTTGTCAAGTTTAATTAAATAAATTATTTAAAAATCATAAAAATTATTACAAAAATACAAAAACATGTTCAACCGGTTTAATGGGTATGTACCAGTTCGCGAGTTAATTAATCTAATGCTTTTTTTTTTTCGGATTAGTACCTCAATTAATTTTCGTTTCCATCTGGTTTTAAAAATCATGGTGTTGACTCAGCCTCTTGACGATGGATGGAGTGTCCTGGTAGGTTGGGTTCAGAGATTTAACCTGTGGTTGGGGATTTGTTGTTTGCTTTGCATTTTCATTGTAAGCTTGGTTACAATGGGACTGTTCTCGTAATGTTCTATGCTGGCTTTGGCTACCAATATTATGCGCCTACGCATAAATCATCCTATTTTGGGTAGCTTGCTCAGCTCAACTTGGCCTGACCTAGGCAAAAAGTTCTGGTAAAATCACCTCTCTGGTCCTCAATTTCGAATTTGCCCATTGTTAGCTTATAATTTATTGAAGTATTCGAAATCTAATGACCTTAAGTGTAATTTACCCTAAAAATTTACCTTTTCAGTCATTGTAAGTTACAAAATGATTATTGAAGTATTCGAAAGTTTTCATTTAAGTCAATAGGCTGTTAAAATCACTGCTATAACTGCTTGTACCGATCGAAAGCTTTCCTTCTCTTTCTTTTATGTAGTTAAGTTTTTTTTTTTTTCATGAAATAACTTTGAACATCATGAATCTACGAATCAAAATTCAAATAATTTTCTTCTC
This sequence comes from Gossypium raimondii, assembly GCF_025698545.1. Taxonomy (NCBI): domain Eukaryota; kingdom Viridiplantae; phylum Streptophyta; class Magnoliopsida; order Malvales; family Malvaceae; genus Gossypium; species Gossypium raimondii. The sequence goes on along the minus strand of NC_068567.1, from coordinate 3,899,730 downwards.
CAATTTTCAACACTAACCTTTAGATCGATTTGGATATAAGACATGCCTTGTTACTCGTTTATGTTACTGATTCGTCGCACCAATCTTCAAATCCTCGCTTGGAGCTCGCTAACCAAATTTTAAAATAAAACTTAAAGCTCAATGACTTAAATAAAAACTTTTGAATAGTTTAGCGACTTAAATGAAAACTTGTGAATAATTTAGTAATCATTTCGTAATTTTTTAAAGTTGAGTAACCAAAAGGTAAATTTAATAATAATTTAATAAACTTATATTTTCCCAAAAGGTGAATTAATCATTGTATATTAGATCAAATAATAAATTAATCTTTTTTATTAAAAATTTTATCTATTTTTATTTTTGAAAACTGACTTTAACTGATGTAATAATTAAATAACTGACATGTCAGGTGTATCTCATTTTATGTGTAGAAGGGAAAATTGCAATTTGATTTATAATATAAAGCGGGGATAAAGAGCTTTATAAGTTAGGTAGAATTGTTCTATTTCTCCCACGTGTTTCTAACTAACCAAGCATCACCGTTGATACAGTTCTCACCGGTATTTTCACCGAATCCCATGAAAACGACCTAGTAAAACCTTCTCCATACCGCCACGTGTTCTCATTTGATTGCCTCTTTTTTTTGTTCAGAATATATACACAAATGAAATAAATTTGAAAAAAAAGAGTTCTTTTGTTTTTTGTTTTTGCTGTTTATCGTTTCTCCCTTCTGGACTGTTGTTCCCTGGTGATTGAAAAACAAGCCACAATGCAACCGATAAATTCGGTGTTGGTGTCGAGGATGCTGTCGAGGACGGCGGCGGCGACGGAATCCGTCAACGGATTGGAATCTGTCGGGGGAGGTTTGCCGTTCGGATCTCTATGGTGGTTCATATACGCCGGCTTTTCTTGTTTTTTCGTACTCTTTGCGGGGATGATGTCGGGTCTCACTCTCGGACTCATGTCCCTCGGTCTCGTCGAGCTCGAGATTCTACAAAGAAGCGGCACTTCCACTGAGAAAAAACAAGCTGGTAGAAGGCATTACTTTTTTTTTTTTAATTTGAAAATGATGTGACGGTTCCGTTTTGAAGTTTTGATTATTATTAGATTGGATTTGAGATCTTGTTGTTGTTGATGATGATGATGATGTTTTTAGCTGCTATTTTGCCGGTGGTTCAAAAACAGCATCAGCTTTTGGTGACTTTGCTTCTTTGCAATGCTGTTGCTATGGAGGTAAAAACTGATTTAACGACTTTTTTAGTTTAATTAAATAAGAATTTAAGTCGAATTATGACTTTTTTTGTTAATTTATTTCATTCTCTGATGCAATAGTATTTGATTAAAAGAAAGTTGTCTAATACGAAGGATTAGATGTTTTAAATCACAGTGAATTTTTGAGTTGATAATTAAGGATAATGTGGTTGCTTTACGTGCAAGTTAGACAAACTTTGCATGTGGACTCCATCAACCCATGTGATAATAAACAAGGGCGTGATTGAATGGAAAGGTTTTAACAGTAAAAAAATATAATTATAGCAATAATAGCTGCCGATGGGAACAGCAATGAACAGGGGAGAAAAACGAAATGGCAAAGATGGCATCTGTGATGACTGATGTGTAACACTGAGAGTTAATGGTGTCAGGCTAAAGTTAATATTAAATGGGTTTAATCGTGGGATTCGGCATTTAGGTTAAATTTTATAATAAAAAGAAGGAAGTCCAAAATTTAGGTTTAATCCAAAATTTTTAATCCAAAGTTTGAGCCAAAGTTCTTATTTTTTAATCCAAAATTTCAGTTTCCAGTTCTTTTGTCAGTTCAAATCGGTTTTTACAATGTAGTTATATTATATTGGTTGAATCGTGGGATCAGTCGATTTCCGGTTCAACCAGTTAAATCCGATTCAACGAGATTGCCCACCGCCACCATGTACTTTTTGCTTGAATTTGGTTGTAAGAATGGGATTGGTTTAGCCTAAAGTTGTTAAGAATTGGTAGTTGGTTCTTTCTCTAATGTTGATATTTAACTGATGGACCTTAGTAATTAGCTTGTTAGAAACATATAATTGTTGTTTTATTTATGCTTCCAACGGGGGTTGATGCTAGGAAATGATAATGAAGATGTTCTATGAGTAGCTATTACATTCATTGATAATGTTCAAGAGATGGTTGACTTTCATTGACAGCTTTGATATTTCCATTTTGCAGGCCCTTCCTATATACCTGGATAAGCTTTTCAATGAGTATGTTGCTATCATACTTTCAGTGACCTTTGTTCTAGCTTTTGGTGAGGTAGGCTCTTCTAACTTTTGTACTACATTAATTTGGCATCAATCCGTGAATCCTTGACTATGACTGTTCCTTTTAACTTTTTAAGGTTATACCACAAGCACTTTGCACCAGATATGGGCTTGCTATTGGTGCAAATTTATCAGGACTGGTGCGGGTCTTAATGATCCTTTGCTTTCCAATAGCTTATCCCGTTGGAAAGGTATGATAGGTTTGCACTCTGTTAACTCCCTACTGTAGAAACTTTATTATACACTAGACTTGAGTATTATGTAGTTTCTTAGAAATCACGGAGCGGATCGATGCAAAATCCATGCAACAGCTTGGGTTTTGCGGAAGGAAAGAGAGAAAGGAAAAAAAAAGTTGAGTTTGAACATAGTATCTATAAGAGTTGATTTGTCTTCTCATTTGTGTATGTTTTCCAGGTTCTGGATTGGATGTTGGGGCATAATGAAGCACTATTTAGGCGGGCTCAACTAAAAGCTCTTGTCTCCATCCACAGCCAGGAGGTAAATACAATATGATACTGAAGAAATTTTCCATTGCATTCCATGTCTCTTTCTTCATATCATGATGTAGATTGTTTCTTGAACTAATTATTTAGGCTGGAAAGGGAGGTGAGCTCACTCATGATGAGACCACAATTATTAGTGGAGCACTAGATTTGACTGAAAAGGTATGCACCTCAATGAAACTAATGTCATTGATGGCCATATGTAATATTGATGACAAAATTAACTAACATAGAATTTTCATGCTAATGCCTGGGATCTGTTTGAATCAATTGCAGCATCTTTTAACTTTTTGGTCCCTGTTTTGTTGTAATTATTTGGACAGACGGCTGAGGAGGCTATGACACCTATAGAATCAACTTTCTCTTTAGATGTCAATTCAAAGTTGGACTGGTAATTTTGCTCCTCAGTTCATATTGTAGTTAATATAAGAAGGATTAATACATCTGTTGGACCATCGATAACGTGTTGATATTGTCCTTTTATCAGCACGATGCTCTAACAACATTAATCCATCATTATAAGTGCTACATTAAGTGCAGTTGTGTGTTTACTAGCATTGATTATTGCTTTTGTTTCTCATGCATTCCTCAATGTTTAACCTCAAGTTCAATTTACCTCAGGGAGGCAATGGGTAAGATCCTTGCACGAGGTCATAGCCGAGTCCCGGTATACTCGGGGAATCCCAAAAACATTATTGGACTTTTGCTGGTATGTGTTAATTTGATGGAGTCTCTCATCGAAAGCTTGGCTGATCTTGTTGGTTATTTTTACTCATTCTTTATCTCAAATGTCTTGTTTGAAAATTGGAATAAGGTGAAAAGCCTTCTAACTGTGCGTCCAGAAACTGAGACACCGGTCAGTGCTGTTTCCATCCGTAGAATTCCAAGGTTTGTTAGTTTTTCATAGATTCTTTTCTAATTTTTTTTTTTTATAATTTTTATCGAAGTCACCCGACCAGCAAAAACTCAAATTCAGCTTAACTTAATTCGATCACAAAAGTCAACAATTCGAATCTATCCAACTCTAACCTAAATTACCTAAACTTGAAACGATCCAAACTCGAAATGACTAAACTAGAAACAACCTGAACTTCAAATAATTTAAACTTGAAATTATCAAAATTTGAATGAGCTCGAATCTAGAATGGCGAGAAACCCAAATCATCCAAATCTAGAACAACCCGAACTTGAAACTGACCTGAGATAAAATGTCCCAAGAATTTTCACTTTTGATCTGTTACAGATGAACTTGAACCAAAATAAATCCAACTCGCCGAATTAATAAATCCAAGAAACTCAAATAGTCTTGACTCAAAACAATCTGAACTTGAAATTGACCTAAATCTAAAAAGTTTTAAGGTTTGATTTGATTCAGATTTACATTACCTAAAACCAATCCTATTCATCCAATTATAAGTAAAAATAAAAAATGAGGTGGCATCTAATTCATGAATGGATGTTTTCAACAGGGTTCCATCTGACATGCCTTTGTATGATATATTGAATGAGTTTCAAAAGGGCAGCAGTCATATGGCAGCTGTTGTTAGAGGCAAATCTAAGAATGCTTCTGCTACAGTTGATGGAGAAAAAAGTGAAGAAAATAATAGTCTCTCCAATGCAGCAGAATCCCAACTGACTACTCCTTTGCTTCCCAAACAAGACGAGAAGCCAGAGTCTGTAACTGTTGACATTGACAAGTCTTTCAAGCCTCCTTTATGCAAGAATGCTGCAACAAATGGACCGTCTATGACATCAGAGGATATTGAAGATGGTGAAGTTATTGGTATTATCACCCTAGAAGATGTTTTTGAAGAACTTCTACAGGTAAATTGAAGTCTTCTAAACTCGAACTCGAAAGTTAGATCTTTTCAATTCAATCTGATTTTATAACTCAAACTTATCTAACCCAAATCTGAAATGACCTGAACAACAAATGACAATCTGCCTAATTTAGATGGATTAGATCCAAAACAATCTGGTTTGTCTGATTGATAAGTCTAATTAATGTTATCTTGTTTTATTCTTGACTGTGTTTAATGTTAATGAGCTGTTGAATTTCTTTACAAAACACAGGAGGAGATAGTGGATGAAACAGATGAATATGTTGACGTGCATAAAAGGTAAATTGGTGTGCTACAACTTCCAATATTCTCTTTGGTTACCTCCAAAAGAATAAAAATGTGTAACAATGGATATCCTATATGTATATTGCAGAATCCGTGTTGCTGCAGCAGCTGCTGCTTCATCAGTGGCACGAGCACCGTCAAGCCGGCGGCTGACCGTTCAGAAAGGAGTGGTAAGGAAACATATTAAAATGCTTTGAAACAAATTATTCAAAAAGGAAAAAAAGAAAAAGAAAACATTGATGGGGTGATTCTTGTGTTTCTATAGGAAATACAAAGTAAACAAGGACAAGGACATGCCCCAAAAAAGCTTGTGTAAGGTGATATCTTACCCCCACAGGGTAATAGGACCAGCTGAGAACAAGTGGAGTTCTGTTTTTAATTTTGGTTTCTAACACTGCAAGGGTGGAAAAAAGAAAAGGAACATAAAAAAGCCTTGTTCATTAAGTTTGGTTCCTATGTCTCGAAATAAATTTCTTGTGCTTAATGGTTGATCTAAATTTATATGCAGGACACGAAACATGTAATTAAAAATCCAAGTTTTTATTTATTTATTCATTTTTTGGGTGATGATATATGGAATTGGCCCTTGGGTTACTTTGGTTTCCTTCATGAGCTGAATTTACTTGGGTTACTTTTGTAGCGTGAATTTCTCCATTGCTCCTCATTGACTCATTCTTTCAAACCATAATATTGCCTACATATTGGTCTGCCATGTAGGCTTGTTTAAGCTTTAACAATCCACACATATATATATACCAAGGCAAGAGAAAAGGGTTATCTAAGTTTGAACTCAATATCTCATATCAGCAAGACTTATAAGTCATTTATCACTACTCAGTAGTTAGTTGATCATTTTAAATTTAGGTCAATTTCGAATCAGGTTTCTCATTCAAGTTTTTCAGATTTGGGACATTTTAAGTTTTGTCATTGGGGAACACTCAAATTCAATTATTTTTTGTTTGAGTTATTTCTGATTTAGCCCATTTTTTAGATTAAGTTGAATAGATTCGAATTATTTATTTTCTATGATTATATCTAATTGAATTGAGTATGAATTTGAATTAATATAGTTAAATTTTTGATTTAAAATCCAAATTTACAAACTTATAATTATATATAAACTCATTAAAATTCTTTTTTCCTCTTGCAAAAACAAAGTCTTTCTTAAACTTTCTTTTCCCAATACAATCGGAGAGGGAAGTGGCTACATATAAAAATTGTATCTAAGTTGGTGATCACTACGGTGAAAACTATTTGAGTGGTAACCAAAACAGGAACCAAAATGACATGGTCTGTTAGAATGAAAAAAGTTAAAAAACAGTAACAACCATTATCACATAAAATGAAGAGAGGAAACCTTAAACTCAACAACTTTATCTCTTTATGGAAGTGTCTCATCCAAACAACCAAAAAAAAAAAGGAACTTGTTTGTAAAGAGGTAAAGTAGGCTCAGTTCGGGGGTTCCTCTCTTCATTTTAGATGATAACGATGTGATATGATTGATTCACTGTAATTGCTTTTTTAATAATTTTTCATTTAACAATTTATCAGTTTGTAAAGAGATAAAAGAATATCCGACAATAATATTAATATTATTCGAACTAATACTCAATAAATTAAAAAAATTATATTTAAATGAATAGTAAAGAGTTAAAAAGTTAACTAATTAAATGCACAAACAAAGTACAAGTAGGTGATCATCATTTAAATCCTAAGAGCTAACACATAGGAATTTTTCCATAGGGATGATTGGTGAAGCAGATTACTAATTTTTGGAAAGGGATTGTTAAGTTTAAGAAAAAAAAAATTCATTAAAACCAACATGAAAAATGCTAGAAAAAGGGGGAAAGCTTGATAATTTTACAATATATTTTACAAAAATCAGTGTACATTCTAGTTTCTAACTAGCCTAAGCCAAAAATTTCACCTCTTACCTCATTAGAAGCTACAACCTTTAAGTATGTAAGGAAGGGAAAAAAAGAGAACAACAACAGTAATTTGAGCTTTCCATTGTTGAAATACGTAGTTATTAATCCTCCCAACGTAGAAGCAACACAGTGCATCTCCATATAATGTAGAACCTTGTTCGCTGCTCTTTCACCAACCTCGAGCACCTCCGCCATAGCCGAAGCTTAGGGATCCCTGTGACTTTAGGGCTGCAACCAGATGCTGCCATGTTCAAGCAGAGACTCGACATATATATATATGATTATAAAGGTATTTGACAACTTTGGGTTTATGGTGTTTTTATGATTGTTGAAGCTGGGTTTTGTGTGTTTGTTTATGGGAACATTGAACTATATATAGAGAGAGAAGGGAAGGGAAGGGGATGTGTGTGTGTGTGTGTGTGTGTGTGTGTGTGTGTGTGAGAGAGTGTGAGAGAGAGAGAGAGAGAGAGAGAGAGAGAGAGAGAGAGAAATGGCATGTAGTTTGGGTGATTGGAGAGAGACAATTGTTGGCTAAATGTGGGTTAAGATGGAGAAGGCCCCTTTCAATCTGTGCTTGACAAATCAACCCTGGAATATGCATTCACTTGTACTATATATGAAATGGCATTCTTTTGCCCCTACACTGTAAACTATTGTTTGTATATGAAATGGCAAAATTGATGTTTTCAAGTTAATTTGATTAAAGAAGAGTTTGGATGTCTTGGTAGAGTATGGTGCGTTTAGTTTACTTTTTATCTTACGCTACAATATTTAATCTTATTATTACTGTTATTTTTAAACTAATTACAGGTAAACGCATCACATATCCAAACTCACTCTAAATATCATTTACCTTAATTTGAATTTTAAATTTTTTTTTATTTGTAAATTGAGTCTTAACTCAATTAGCATCATTATTGTTGTCAGTGCAAGAAGATATGAGTTCTAGTGCACTGAAGCGTATTATCCTCCTATTTAAGGGTTGGGGAGAGGTTATAGGTAATTTTAGACATCGTATAGAAAAACAGATGATAAAGAACATATAATGAGATTGATCTTCAAAAAAAATTATTATTTCGAGTTTGGTTATTTCGGATTTAAATTATTTTAGATTCATATCATATTATTTATATATTTTATCATGTTATCTTGGATTCAAGTCATTTTAAAACTTGATCGGTATTTTTTTGTGATTAAATAAAACTAAATTGAATTTAAATTAAAATACTTGTATCATGATTTATATTTTTATTAAATATTTTAATAAACATATATATATATTTAAATATAGATTTGACATTTAATGATAGACAACTAAAAATGGATATCACAGTTTGACTTAATTGTTGCATTCCTCTTTGTTATGTGATTTCTCAATTTAGAATATAAGAAGTTTGGTTATAAAATAAAGGTCAAGTCCTGCTATTAGTCCCTGTAGTGTATATAAGTTGTGGATTTAGTCCATATATTTTAATTTGATCAAATTTTAATCTTTGTATTTTTTTGAACTGATCAATTTTAGTCCCTATAGTTTTGAATTTTGAAATTTATGCGTTTGGTTAAAATTTGCTATTAGTCATGTATTATGCGTAAAGTTTGTAGATTTAGTCCATATTCTCCAATGTGATCGTTCTTAGTTTTAATATTTTTCGAACTTTGAAATTTCAAGCTTGAAGCAAATGGTGACAACCATTAAACCCACTGATCGACCTTTGTGAGTTATATATAGAAATAACAAATTGACTTTGCATTACACTTGTGTTAATATGTTTGCCGCATAAAATTTTAAAATTCAAAAAGTATAGGAATTAAAAATGATCAAATTAAAGTATAAAGATTAGATTCACAACTTACGCACAATACAAAAACAATTCAACAAGCGGTAGTTAAAATTCTTGTCAAATACTCGTTTTTGCATGAATTTAAACTGTGTTACCCTTATCTCCTACCCCTAATATTGTATCGAAAAAATAATCACAACATACAAGTGAAAATATTTTGTAAATTTTTTTTATAATTTTTTAATTTAAACTTCATAATTATTTTTTTAAAATAAAATATTTTGAAAGAAAATTTAATTGTTAAAGGGCATGGCTCCTAGAGCATGTGGCTCCAGCTATGCCTCCCCCTGTCTGTGTAACAATTATTTGTCCCAATTACTGTTTTGTAAGTGAACAAAAGTAGACCCACCATTAATCATTTTTTTATAGTTTGGTTTTTATTATTAATAGAATTTTTATAATTATTTTATGTTTCACAGTAAATAATTTAAAATGAAAATAAAATTATTATCATAAAGATAATATAACAATATTTATTATATCTTCTAAGGGGCGAAGTCAGAAATTTTCTAAAACCTACCTCATTTAATTTAAGACTCGACTCTTAATATAAATAATGTTATAATATGCTTTAAGTTCGTATACCTTTCATACATTTGGAATTTACCTCATCTACTTTTATTTTTAGGAATTTATAGTTCATCTACTTTTGAATTTAAAATTCAAGTTTAATTGTTAACATCAGTAAAAAATTTTTATTAAATTTGTTAGGGTAGCATTTTGAAATAGAAAATATTAATCACTTGGTAGTCATGTAAGAAAAAAAAAAGACGTGGTGATGAACCTAAATTTGATGGAAGAAGTTTAACCATGTTAACAATTGGAGGTAAAAGTATCATGGAGGCCTCTATACTAGGAATTAAATTACATTTTGCCATTTTTACTAAAAAAATAGGTAAATTAGTTATTTTACGTTAGATTAAAAAGCAAACTGGTCCTTTCTGTTAAAAATTTCATCTATTTTTACTGTTAAAAACTGGTGTGGTTGACTAGAGGTGATCATGGGTTGGGCTACCCGGCCCGGCCCAATGGCCCGCCCGAAAAATGGGAGGGTTCGGGTAAAAATATAGGCTCGAAATATGAGTTTGGGCAAAAAAAGAGGCCCGTTTAGAAAACGAGTCGGGCCTCGGGTAAAACTTTTTGGCCCGGGCCCGGCCCAGCCCGAATTATATATTAAATATATATATTTATTTTTAATCAAATATATATTATTTTAAATCAAATATATATTTTATATATATTAAATATATATATATTTAATATGGGTTGGGCCAGGCCGGGCTCGGGCTTAGCAATTTTCTTTCGGGCCGAGCTTGGACAAATTTTTAGGCCCATATTTCGGGCCGGACTGGGCCCGAGCCTAGAAAATGGGCTTAAAATTTTGTTTAGGCCCAGCCCGGCCCGGTCCATGATCACCTCTATGGTTGACGAGTGTCACACAATTACACATGGCATGTCATGTGTACCTCATTCTAACTCATAGAACCAGTTTTTAGCAATAGAAATGGATAAAATTTTTAACATAGGATCAACTTGCTCTTTGATCTAAAGTATACAGACTAGTTTACCCATTTTTTAAGTAGGAAAGAAAAAATATGGTAAAAGCACCATGAAAGCCCTTGTATTAGGAGTTGAATTGCATTCTATCCCGTTTACTAAAAAAGGGGCAAATTAGTCTTTGTATGTTAGGTTAAAGAGCAAAGGGTCCTTTTGTTAAAAATTTCATCAATTTGTACTATTAAAAACTAGTCCTTCTACGTCCACATGAGATACACGTGGCACACCACGTGTAATTGTTTGGCTATTCCGTTAGTCACGCCAATTTTTAACAATAGAAATGGATGAAATTTATAACAGAAATGATCAATTTACTCTTTAATCTAACGTACAAAGACTACTTTGCTTAATTTTTTAGTAAAAGAAACAAAATGCAATCTGACTAATAATATAGGGATCTCTATAGTACTTTTATTGGCAAAATGTGATCTAACTTTTAGTACAACGGTTCCTATGGTACTTTTATCACAATTGGATTTATGTTCTTAAAATTGAAATGTAAATGAACTAAATTTCTAAAAATAAAAGCACAAAAACAAAATTACAAATATATGAAGAGTATAAAAATTCAAAAGGTAAAAAGATCTCTCTAGTCCCTTTCAATTTCAAAATCGAGCAAATTGGTCCTTCTCAAAAAAATAATCCTTTTCAATTTCGAACGTGAGCAATTAAGGACAATTAATTACGACATTAATGTCTTCCGTCAAAGGTTTCGCCCCCCACCCTACGGAGAGCCATGTACGATTCACGGAGGGAGGCGCCTCGACCATACATGGACGTACGATCACTCACCAAGAGACTCTCCATGTTGGGGGACAATACCTTCCGTTGTCGAGGGATTGAATCGGCGTCCACGATAACAACACTTCGAATACTACTCTCAGAGGAACTAATTCTCCTTAATTAAATTGCTTTGATATTTTTTAAAAGAACTATTTTTCTCAACATTGAGAGTAGCAGAGAGAATTTTTTTTAAAATTCAAAGCCAGTCTTATGTTATTAAGTCGGATCGAGTTGGATTTCTTTTGCTAACCCTAAATTTTAGACCAAGATTCCACTGACAATGAAGGGTCCACTTCCTAGTTTCTACCATTGGAACACAACAGAGTCACGTGCGCAGTTTCTCTGTCATTTTCCCAAACTGCTGCTTTGATTCAACTTCAACAGTATATACACCTTTTTTATTTTAATCAAATTACAAAAATCTTGCCGGCCATTGATGAATTGATTGCCAAGCTTTTCTTAACCAGTTCTCACATTAAGCTTATCAAACATCAAACATTATCTCCTACAGTTACCATAAACCCTGCAGTTTCTTTTTTATCCTTTTGTGAGACCCCCATTTTCTTTAAGCTCCCTCAGGGCCTAAGACAAGATTTGTTGGATACTCCATTGACCCCAAAATTAATTAATTAATTACTCAAATTGTGGCTCATAATATCTGCTGCCATGAGAAAGAAACATTTATTATATTGTAGAGTTCTTGGTTGGACCACTAGATCATGATTTTTAACAACAATATTTTTGTTTGGTTGCTTAATTCCATGCATGTATTGGCTCAAGGTTCAGTGGTCAAGTCAAAAAATTTTAATTTGGGGTTAAAATTGAATTATAATTTTTTTGGAGGGTTAAAATGAAGTTTTAACATTAATGTATTAACTTATATTTTTATGATTTTTAAAATGATTATATTAAAAATTTTATCATTTTTTGGGTCAAGACTCCTACCTTTCAGACCAATCTTCCGATTTTTATTGGCATAGGTAATTCATGCATTTTTATGTGAAAAATATGGCATTTACTTAGTATCCTCAAAGTATCAATATCGTGTTAAGTCCTTTCGTCAGCTTAGCTATTAATCTAGGTGTTAAATGTCAGTTTGGATTTAAGGTAAGCATATTTAAAAAATGTGGATCAAATTGTAAACATGTGTATACTTACATGCATTGATAGTTTGGGTCTAAAAAGACATTATGAATAGATTTTAAAAATGCCAACACATCAAATACGAGCAGCTTATGATTTGAGTTACCATTGAATGCCTAGATCAGTGTCTAGGTTGACGAAGAACTTGATTGATACAATATTAATACTTTAATGACTCAATCAATTAAAATCAAATGGATTATACTTTAAAGATGTGTAATGCAATTAGACAAAAAAAAAATCAAATGGCAATATGCTAAATGCCAATTTCACATATGGATATGCATTGTAGAAGGGTGATTGTCCTCCATCACATTATAACAAATCAAGGCCTTGATAAGCTGCACACTTCCTTTATATCCCAATGTCAAGCTCAAGGTGGATTGTCAATGTTAGTTGACACTATTTTTTCCCTATCTTATTTATACATGATAAAAGATAATGAAAGCTACATTCGATGGACCCTAACTTTTGGCCTATTGATTAAGAGTGTTCACTTTTATACTCATATCATGAAATCAAATCGTAAAAAATATTTATTAATAGTGTATGTGGCAATAACTTTTTTTTATCTATAAAACTCGAATCTAAAACTTTACTTAAAAAAATTAAACTCCTTACTACTCGAACTAACTCAGATCGATACATGTTTGTTGGAGTTAATCGGTCAATAAGTGTTATCCTTAAGCTTCAATAATGATTACAACTAAAGATTTAGGGTCACACCCTGATGGTCAAATCATGTCCTATTGCCATGCAAAAGGATAGCAAGGAAAACCCCAAAGCCTTATCTTAAAACCCAAAGTATATCAAAGATAAGATCTTTAATACTAACTTATAAAACAATGTGGCCCTTTTTAAACAGAAATTTGATCAACTGAGTCCAGCTAATAATGAATGAGACCATGTTGGGACCTTATTGTGATTAGGCCAATAGACACCATACATGTGGACCAAAGAAATGTAATACACGTTAGACATATATTTAATCACAATTTAAGCACACATTTAGTGAAAAAAAAACTCAAGAGATTATGCTTTACTAAAGGAGAAAATTTCCAAGTACTTATTTGTGTTCCATTTTGTTGGGAGATTGGATAGTCAATAATAGGAGGCAAGTGGTTTTTATCCTAAATGTTGAAAGTGACCATGTGAGACCCCAAGATAACAACATTCAATTTTTCTCAAAAAGAAAAAATGTATTTCATGTCCCCTTAAATGGGTGGTGCATCTATTTACAATTAGTGTAAAAGCAGCGATGACGGTAAGGTTAGACACTATAACAATATTGTAATGTGAGACAAAACAAAAAGCTAAACGCACCACACTAAAGGTGTTTACGTCCATCCAAAAAGGCCTTTCATTAAATAAGAAATTGTACATGATAGTCAAAAAATCGAAAAAAAACTTGAATCTAAAAAGCTTAAAAAACATAAAAATATAAAAGGGACACAAATCTTAGCCCAATCTCGTGAAAATGACTTAAATTGAATTTTTAAAATTTAAAAGTGATAAATAATATAATTTTTTAATAAATACATTAAAAATATTAAGTTAAATTATTAATAATTAAGAACTAAAGTTGGAATTACTATTCTTACAAAAGAGTTTTACTTTAAACACTTTGACCTAAAGAGGTAAAACTTTACAATTTTACACCACCCAATCTTGTGAAATTGAGTTTTAACCTATTTATTAGAACCAACACTCAAAACAAATTAGATTTCACTAAAATGTAGTTGATTGAGTCTTAGCTCGATTGGCATAGACATTGTTATCAATGCAAGAGGATGTGAGTTCGAGTATATTGAAATGTATTGTCCTCTTATTTAAGGGTTGAAAATGGGTTATTTAGAATTATTTAATTTTAAAAAAAAACTCAAGCTCTAAAAATACTTTAACCCAATAAAAATTATTTTTTTGCTAAAGGATAAATTTCAGTATAATCTTAATAATATTTTTAAGTAATTATCTAAAAAATTAATTTAATACTATTTGGTGCTAACAAGTATTTGCTGTAAGTGGGTGTACAGCCCAAAAATGGTGTAAGCCCAAAATAGGCTCAACTACATTAGAGCTTACTTTAGGAAAGCCCATTGAATATCCAATCCAATTTAAATGATAAAGCAAAATACAACAACATAAGAGAAAATACCTTTCCAAAATTAATTTCCAATTATTCAATCCAATCCAATCCAATTACGATAGACTTGTTCATGGGCCGGATTATTTCTCTAGGTTTGAAGGCCCGTCTAAAATTTGAGATGTTTGAGTAAAAATATTAGACTAAAAAAATTTAGGCCCGTTTAAAATATGGGCTAGGCTCGGAATCGAATGGATTGGTCGTCGGATCAATCGGACTAGGAACCAATATGGATCGGTTGAATCAAACTAAAAATCAAGATTATTCTTTTAATAATTTTTAATAATTATTTAATTAAATTGGGCAATTCATGATGAATTCAACCATCCGTTCATTTTAAAAATCCTGATTTTTGAATCAATTTAAATAAATAGTTGGATTTTTTGAGTTAACTTTACGTACCATGAGATGATAAGGAACTCCTTAACTAGTGGTCGAACCTGTAACTTTACGTACCATAGGATGCATTGAACGAATTTGTAATTTTCAATTAAAATTCAACTTATTACAAAACAAAATTAACATTAATTAAATAAAAACTTTTTAACAGTTTAATCCCATGTTGTTAAAAAAGAAAACCAGAATTCTCAACTGTTCGTCACCCCCTCTGTCATCTCCTCAGCTACCAGTCAATCATTTAATTTTCCTTTTTATCTTTGGTTTTTAATTTCCTAATAATTACTTGAATTCAATCTGTTTATCCGATTCTTAGATTGAGGGAGTTTGAGAGAGATGTCGTGCTTAGCTTCTTGCTGTGCTGCGTCCACATGCGGCCTTTGCTCAACGGTGGCGTCTGGGATCTCCAGAAAATCAGCCAGGCTTGCTTATTGTGGTCTCTTTGGGCTTTCCCTTATCGTTTCATGGATTCTTCGAGAAGTTGGTGCACCTCTTTTGGAGAAGTTACCTTGTAATTTTTCCCTTTCTTCTGTCCTCTGATCATATGACGTTTACCATATGTTTGATTCTTACTTCTTTCAGGGATTTGGGGTTTTATTTTGGCCTTAATTTTTGAAGATAAGAATCGGTCCTTCAAAGCTTTTGGAATTTGCTTGTTGGGTATCTCGAATATTGATGTTAGGTGATAAAAGTATATTTATTAGAAGTTTGGATTTTGGAACAATGAAGTGGAACCTGAGCTATTCATGAATGCAATTATTGACATATTGGAACCTTAGCTTCTAAGTTAAATTTTGATGTAAAAATGATTTTCTCCCCTCATTGGCATTTGGCTTGCTCAGTAGGTTTTGAATTGTGGAGTGAAGGAACAGTCAATTTACTTACTGAATTATAGGAGTTGTGATCTGTAGACAAGTTTTCTGAGTTTTCTTTATATTGCTTTGTATGCTATTACCAATCTAAGCCATTGTAAGCATGACTGTTTGAGTGTTAAGGATGTGAGTTCATATTGGTAGAATTAAATGGGGGCTTTAATGTTTGTATCCTGTACGTTGGCTAAGCATTCTTTAGTTGAGTCATTGAACTCTGTTTATTTTTTTTGCTTTTATGATAAATTTATACAAATAATAACAGAGTATTTGGAAGAACCTGGATCTTGGTTCACTTGGTTCATTTAGCCATCTTCATATAAAAAATTAACAGATAGTTTGGATTACACTGCTTATTCTAACTCAAGTACCAGACAGAATCAACTATACTTTTATGCCATCTAACTATTTGGACATCATTGTGTTGATATTCTGATATTGTACAATTGGTCTCATCTTTTATGTTCTATTGGGTTCTTGACATTTAATAAACTATTTTGTATTAATAATTACCCTATTGCTCCAAAAGATCATAACAAATCAATGCGCTTTCTCCTGAATACATGAATTTTTGGGTACGTTTAACTACTTTTACTATTCTGTGTTGTACAAGTAATATATAATCACATGTATTCTCATGTTTTCTTGGCAGGGATAAAGAGTTCTACTCAGACAAAAACATGGTATCAAGAACAGGCAGTACTTCGTGTCAGCTTGGGGAATTTCTTGTTTTTTGCTATACTAGCTCTAATAATGATTGGTGTCAAGGACCAAAATGACAGACGTGATTCATGGCATCATGGTGGATGGACTGCAAAGATGGTGATCTGGATTTTGCTTGTGATCCTTATGTTCTTCCTTCCCAATGTTGTCATCACAGTCTATGGTTAGTTTTGCTCCTTAAGCTCAATTATTAAAATCTTCCTCAATCTGGAGGTCTGTAAGTTCACGTGGTTATGGAGACACTCTTTTTTCTTTTAAATGGACTTTGTCGTTCCTTATTTTCATACACTAATGGCATGTCTGCCAAGTAAGGATAGCTAACTCTTCCAAGACCCAACAATGCAGGAGGCTCATGCAATGGATTGCATTGAACCTGCCTAATAACATGCTGCAAGCTTGTGTTACAAAGAACTTTATTTTTGCTCTATGCAACTACATGAAGCAATATTTAGGTTTTACTGCTAACTATTTCCCAGGTTTGCATAGTGTATCTGTTATAAAGATAAATTTGGTTAAGATTACAACATAAGAAAAAGACTGTTCTTTTGGAATGTTACATGAATTATCAGTGTGATCAAATATTATGTCTATGAAGTAATTATCCAGAATATATGTGTTTTCAAAGGCATAATTAATCACCAAAAATGTAATTCAATAGGATTAATTTAAGAGGTGCCATTTCTTATGTGCCATTAAATTCCCAGATTCAGAAAGAAAGGGAAGAAGGCAGGCATGTCTTCTTCGTTTTATTGAATTATGATGCTTTCTCTTGGGGCTATGTTGAATTAAATTTCTTGACTTCTAGTCTTTTATGCGTGTGTAAATATTCTCGTCAGATATGATACTGAAATTTGCAACTAACCTGGTAAACTTGCTATACTTTCAGAAATACTATCAAAATTTGGTGCGGGCATGTTTTTATTGGTTCAAGTGATTATATTACTTGATTTTACGCACTCATGGAATGATGCCTGGGTTGAAAAAGATGAACAGAAATGGTTGGCTCAATTCCAGTGGTTCATTATTGTTCTCCATTGTTTCTGTTATTGATTACTAATGTTTAAATTCTGTTCCTTCAGGTATATTGCTTTACTTGCTGTATCAATTGGTTGCTACCTTGTAGCATTTGCGTTCTCTGGCATTTTGTTTATATGGTTCAACCCTTCTGGTCATGACTGTGGTCTCAATGTCTTCTTTATTGTCATGACAATGGTTCTGGCATTTTCTTTTGGAGTTATAGCTTTGCATCCTGCGGTAAGAATAAGCTTGTTTTTCTATTTATTGATTTTACATGATCAACTGACCTGCTGCAAACAACTTGAGTTGATAAGACAAATATTTATGTATTGAATCATTTAAAGAGTAGGTTACTGTAGAATGACAAGAAAATTGGACATTATCTGGTTAGCTCCTTAGGCTATCTGCTAGTTTACTCAGTTTTTTAAACTTTTATCTTTTATAATTTTATAATAAGAAAATTGGAGCTATGATCCTCTTGGTAAAACTACCAAGTCCCAGATTTCTTAACTCTCAAAGCTATTCATTATTATCTATACCAAGCCTCCAAGGGACAGCTCACACCATAAATACGAAAAGCTTGCTGCATAAATCTTCCGTTGGAAAATTTGCATATACATGTAAGACATAACAGTGTAATAAGTCTAACCTTGGGCTTTGGCAGGCTTGTAGTGTTTAGTGATATTGAATTAATGAAAATATTTTAGATTTTTGCAACTGACAACATAATTGAAATTGAAAATCTTTAACAGGTGAATGGCAGTCTTTTGCCTGCTTCTGTGATATCAGTTTACTGTGCTTATGTGTGCTACACGGGTCTCTCCAGTGAACCTAGAGATTATGTATGCAATGGTCTCCATAATAAAGCCTCAGCTGTTTCACTTAGTACTCTTATTCTTGGGATGCTCACGACAGTTCTCTCAGTTATCTATTCCGCTCTTCGTGCTGGATCCTCAACGACATTTTTATCACCACCATCTTCCCCAAAAGCAGGTACTCAAAATAATGCAATACTTGTAATCTTTTAAAGTCCTCTGAAACTGCATAAGTCGAAGATATTTATACAAGTATTCCCATCTATTTCCTGAAACTTTCCTGCTGACATTTTCAGATGCCTAAGCTAGTGCATTCTATTTTCCTTTTACATGATTCATTTTTTATTGACTGTTATGTTTTGTTTTATATTCCCTTGGGTGAAATATTGTGATACTCAGAGGTAGACTTGAGAACAAGGCCAAACTGCTATTGGTAGATCATTTAATTATGCTACAATTGACCATGTATTGAGACAATAAAATAAAGTGGCTGCTGAACTTGCTTATCTGGTACCTTTTTCTGAATACCAGTTGTTTTGCTTCTTTTTTTTTTCATATGACATTTAATGCAAATTTACTAAAACCAAGTGGCTATATCTGCAGTTTATTACACTTCAACCAGTTATTAATTCACAATTTTCTTTGTCTGTGCTTCTTGTAAATTGTAATTATCACAAGATATAATGCTTCAAACGTAGAACCAATGAATGAAGGTAGATTCCACCCTGTTTTCAAAATGAATTAAACAACAATTTCCCTGCAGCCTCTCGATGATACTATCTGAACAGGCTATAACCTTGAATGCCATTTGATAAGCTTCTGCATTTCAAAAGGTAGAAAGTAGAAACCACTTTAATTAGGAGATTAAAACCTTGTGGTGCAGGTACAAAGAAACCACTTTTAGAAGGGGACGACGTTGAAGAAGGCAAGGAAACAAAGGAGAAAGAAGCTCGACCAGTTAGTTATTCCTATTCATTCTTCCACCTGATCTTTGCCTTGGCAAGCATGTACTCTGCTATGCTTCTTTCCGGATGGACCAGCTCATCTGACAGCTCAGATCTTGTAGATGTTGGCTGGACATCAGTCTGGGTACGAATCTGCACCGAATGGGTCACTGCTGCACTCTACGTTTGGACCCTTGTGGCACCTTTGATTATCCCCGACCGTGAGTTCTTCTAGACTTTTATTTCAGCAACATATCTAGCTATTCTAGAAGCTATTAGCATCTAAATAGTATATAAAGCTACTCATTTCTTAGAACTATCAAATGTTCTGTTGACTTTCCTTCCTTTTGTTGGAAAGCAATGGTTGTAGATAGTGAAGCTAGGTTTATTTGTTTGTTTGTTGTGTCCTGCATACAAAATCAGCATGATGAATGTATAAATACAAAATTGTTATTGTAGATTAGATTCCTCTCTTTTAGCTGTTCTTTTTAATCAAATTTGCTCTCAATTGGTTTGGACAGTGGTAAAAAAACCGGTCTCATCTACTGAATTGGTTGAATCAAGAATCGGTAGCTTATTTAGTCTGTTCAAATTAAAAATCGGGCTTTGTTAATCAAGTTGAGCAGGTAGCTTGACTTTTGAACGAATCTAATTATAATTAAGTTTTTAAAGTCAAGATTGATTATTGAATATAATTATATTGATTAGGTAGAAATCAATTTTTGAAGTTTAGACTCATCTCAATTTAAGATATATAATACTTTTATTTAATTTTAAAATGTACTAAAATTTTTAATATTTTTATATTTTTGAAAATTGTGCAGCCACTAGCAAAATTTTTAATAACTCAGTTCATAATACTTATTATTTATGGTGAGAACTAACAAAGAAATGTTTTGTTGTAAAAATTTGACCCTTTAAAATTCATCATGCAATTTTGTCAAAAAGCATTATGAAGAATCACTTAAGTGCTACTTTCTTAGCCTAAATGATTGGTTTTTATGAGACTTTTTTGCCTCTTTTTTTTACTTTACATTTCATGGGATCAAAAATATCGAAATGTTCATATCAATTGTTTTCTTCTTAAAGGTGAACGTTTGGTCGAATCGAGTGAAAAGATTTTGAGTTAATCAAGTTGGCGAGTTCTATTTTATCGTTATAACTCTATTTCAAATTCTTTTTAAATTGAGTCGAGTTAAATTAAATAATTAAACATATCAATTAAAATCTTGTTGCAATATAACACTTGAATCATTAATTAACTTATTTAGGTCTCAATATTATTATTTTAAAATTTATTAACTTTCTTTATATATTCTTTAGAATTTTTTAAAAATTATTATGCTTTTTAAAAATATATATAAATTTTGAAATTTTTATAAATATTTTGAATTTTAAAATTTATTTTGAATTTTTAAATTATTTTGAATTTTTTTTGAAATTTTTGTTAAGAGTGACTAATTTGGTCATTTTAAAATTGATAGGGACCGAAGGGGTATTTACAATTCAAATTATTCGAATTTTAAAATTCAATTCGATTCGAACTCGAAACTTGAAATACTTATTTGAGTTGACTCAAATAACTTGATTCGATTAACTCGAAATTCGAATAGGTAAACTATACATAAGTCACTAAATTATTAGTAAGTTTAGGTTTTGGTCACTCAACTTTAAAAAGTTACAAAATGGTTATTAAGCTATTTGAAAGTTTTCATTTAAGTCATTAAACTATTCAAAAGTTTTTATTTAAGTCATTGAATTTTTATTATTACTATTTTTTTAAAAGTTAGGCTAGCAAGCTCTAAGTGACGATTTAGATATCAGTACAGTGGATCAATACCCATCGATGAGTAGAAGAACAATCTTAGATCCAAGTCGATCTGACAGTTAGTGTTAGAGATTGAAGAAGAAAGATGTTTGGCTTTTGGTTCATATATCCGTGGCGTTCAAAGTTATTTCATGAAAAAAAAAGTGATCTATAGAAGAGAAAGAGAAGGAGAGCTTTCAATTGGTGCAAGTGGTGTAAACAGAGAAGGCCATGTAACAATGGTTCTAACAACCTAGTGACTTAAATGAAAAATTTTAAATAGTTCAGTAATCATTTTTATAACTTTTTGAAAGTTAGGTAATTAAAACGTAAACTTACTAATAGTTTAATAATTTTGAATGCAGTTTATCCTAATAATATTGTATTAAGCGGAATATAATATAACAATAAATAATTCATTATGAAATAAAAATTATTTAAAAATTAAACTCGAGACAGAAATCTTAAATATAAATATTGATAACGGGTAACAAATAAAAATTTATTTAAAAATCGAACTCGAAACAGAAATCTTAAATACAAAAATTTTGATATTTCACCTGTGATTCAATAGATATCTCTTAAGTATGATTTAAAATTAAGTAAGTCCAAAGCTTTTTGCTACGTGAGAATTTGAAGAATGTGTAGAATAAAAACTAAGAAAAGAAAACCGCACATGAGGACGACACCGTTTCAGACTCTTTATATTAAGCAAGGGCAATGTAGAAATGTAATGCTAAACACATAAATCCAGCGGTGACTTAAACACAATATAATTTTTAGATGAAAAAGGAGTGAAGAAAACAGTGTGTAATGTGAAATGCAAATTTATATTAGGCAGCCTCATATTAAACAAATTTTATAAAACAATATTCTTCCAATACAACCTAGTCTTTTATGTACAATATCACTCTACAAGCATCTTCCATCAAAAGAAATATATTCAGTCGCGACAAGTCTGAGATTCGAATCCTAATATCTGCAATCCCTTCCCCTATTCCAAACTACGCCCTCCATTATATCGAAAAAGAACTATTCTGAGTCGACGAAATACTAGTGTACAACCGGCATCCTACACAAAATGTGGGAGCTTTAAGTTAGGAGTCAAAGTGTTCAATTAAGAGTTCAGCAGCAGCACCCATTGTACCAACCCCTCCAATGCCAAGCAAGGCCAGAGCAAGCTCCTCCTCATTCCATTGTCTTAATCCCTTGCTTAGCCTCCTTAACACATCTACATCCACCTCTAGGACCCAATTTGGGGTGCATCCAACCATTAGACTTACGAATCCGGACACATAGGCATGCCATGTGGCTCCATCACAACCGAGTGAAATCTTCCCATCTAGTGCACTTGCAAGGAACTCCATGTGTGAACCAAGGATTTTGGGTCTCCGCTTTGATGCTGATGAAGAAGAATCAACTCCCCAAGCAAAAGCACCACAAAGCACTGTGAAATATGCAAGTGCATATCCACCGAGCATTGCCACGAGCCCTGATCCTTGATCCCGGTCAGACCTATGAACGGATATGAACCAAGAAGGTAAAGTTTCCTTTATCAATGACTGAACCAGACCATGGCCACCGGACAACCATACTAAAGAAGCAGCTAGGGAGGCTGCAAGTTTCACCCTTGTCATTGCTGCAGCAAGAGAAACCTGCCCGTATTTCATTCCATTCTTGCTTCTCTTCAGCTTGTCTATTTTCTGTTTTGGGAGACCACTGCATGCTATTTCTCTCACGGAATGCATCAAGAGAGAAACCACCTCTTCTGTTATGAACACAATATCTCTGATGGAACGGTAAACACGTAGATAGAGAATCCCTGGAGCAACAGGTGAAAGCCCACCACAGAAATGTGATCCAAATCCATGGCCAAGAAGAGCTCCAACACCACCGTTGCTGGAGATTGGTGCGATGTTCAAGCCAAGTGTGGCAGTGAAACAGCTTTTAAGAAGCTGGACGATAGCATCACTGTTATGGAGAAAAACAGTGCGAGATGCAGAAAAGACAAGGAAGTCAAACCACCGCTTTGCCTTTTGAGTCCATAGGGAAGCCACAATTGGCATGCAAGGCCATGGACAGTCTGCTGCAAGGGACTCCAAAGCTGGGCCAGCCAAATTGAGAAATCTTTCCGAGGCTTTGTCGATTTTGTAAGTAATGGTGACACTTACAAAAGCAGCCAACGGCAGTGGAAGAGTAGCTGGAGAGCTACCACCTGTTATTGCATTATGCATCAGTCATACAATCACAAAAAATGCCATTGCCATTCGGTAAAGACATAGGAATGAGTAACTATAAATGCAAGTCCAGATCACAATCTGTAAACTTTAATGTTATAAACAATCAGAATGTAAGATGGCAACGTTAAAAACCTGCAGAAAGTCTAGGGACATCAACACCGGTGGCTGCTAGAATTTTTTTGATATGCTCTTCAACATTGGACAAATTTGCAGCAGGGCTTGGCCAGTCCATACCGTTCATAACAACGGGTTTCCATACACATCGACTTACTTCAGCAGAGAAGTAGCTAACAATGGTTGCCAAAGATGCAGGAAGAAAATCAGCTAAATCCTTTAGCCCTGAGACATTAAAAAGATTCTGGTTATAACAATATTTATTTATCAGAGCTGGCATCATATCTAGGTGTCACATTAATTCACATAAAAGTAGTTCTTTTCCACTTCTTCCCTTTCCTATACATCCTCTTCCCCCTCTTTTTACATGGTTCAACGAGTCAAGTTTACTTAGCCATGTGGAAACCAATCTATGATTTCATCCTACATCAAAACATATAGATGGAGGGGTGGCATTTAGCCCAAAAGACCTCAACCATTATCGTTTTCCCCCAAGAGAAACAGCTCCTGGAAAAAAGACATTTATCCTGAATAGCAATATATATGACTCTCGTCTTCCTCATTATGCATTAGTGCATAAAGACAAAATGAGATAAGCACACCAGACTAACCTGTAGCCAGCTCACGTGGAGAAAGTTTTCCATGAGCACATGCTGTTAAAGCAGCATCAACAACATAAGGAACAGCTTCCAGGATATCCCAGGCAGGCAACTCTGGTTTCAGAGAGTTATCCTCGATTCCAGCACCTGACGAACTACTACTTCCGGAAGTAACAGAAGTTATCGACTGACTTCCTTTATTAATCTTTCTGAACATCATGTTAAGAAGTCTATCCACTGTCTGATGAACAGTAGTTCCATGAACAAGGCCGGAGAGTGTTGCAGCTATACATCTTTGATGTTGCCGATACCAGACCTTTAACTTAGGAAATGAATCCAGAAATACAGGCTCTGGGGATGAGGAACTTGCAACTTCTGAGAGTCTCCTTTTGTTTCGGTCCTTATGGGTGTTTTCAGAAGACAATAAATGGGAGTTCCGGACTAATAAAAGGTATTCGGGAGTCAGCTGGGATCCAACTGTTGGTACATCACCAACTCCATGTTCAATAGGAGGATGATTAAACCTCCATAGCTTCAGAAGAAGAGCAAATGCATTAGAAAAAACTGCGTGAGGAGAGATTTCTTCCCCTGAGGGGAGAGTCCATGAGAGATTAGGCACACATGACCCAAAAACTTCACATATCGGCATCAATGAACAAGCAAGCTGTGGGACCTGGCAAGGCAGAAGAAGAAAGCAATCAAATCTACCTAATAGCTCAAATAAAGGTCTTTATCAATAAACAACTTACATTCATGAACAAACGAGAATATGAATTATATAAATCACATTTGTTATATAAAATTTAGTTTACATATATGGGAATTTTGCTTGGAAGGAAACTTCAAATCCTCCTATATGTAAGTAAAGCTAAAAGGAATAAATAGTGTTGAGATTAGAATGCCCTTGATAATATAGATGGTACTGCCTGTAATGATAGACAAATGAAAGACTTTCTCAGAATTTTTATTTATCCACTTCATATTTTGAAATGGGTTGGTTGAATTTAAAAATACTTTCACTGAATAAGGAAACAGTCCAATCCAATGCTGACCCATTTTCTCATTGAGCAAGGGGTATGAAATAATTTAGATTGATTTTTCAATCAAAAGCACTATGGTCATTATATGTTGCATAAAAAACTTTCCATCAAGATATACATAACTTTAACCAATTAACCTTTCTAGTTTCAGATCATTTTGAACCAGTAGCTACAATGTGTCATGGCCAGTAAAAGAGCCCTGATTCTTCATTAAAGCATAAGCTGTCATTTCTAAAATCTAAGTTCGAACGAAAGAATTCATTCCTGCATTCTACTTAAATTAGAACTGCTTAGACACTTAACAATTTAGCTCCCGAAGGAGATGCTGGTTTTCCTCAAAGAAGTCAAGAATATCTTTGAATTCAAAGTATTACTGAGGTAAAGAAACTATATCAATGTGACAGATAAAGATATATTTTATTCATTCATGAAAGTTTGTGAAACTAGAAGCAATATCACTCATTAACTGTGGAAGGGATATGCTTACATAAGTTAGCAAATCATACCAAGCCATGTAATGAGAAAATCTGGACACAATCGACAGATGCTATTCCCACGATTAGTACATTCAACATAGGAGCATAATCTATCAAATGGCTGTCACTTCCAGTGAAATCAGCAGGAACCGGAGGAGACATCAATCTAGTTATAAATTTAACTGTATATTCCTGCATGCATATATAACCAACATAATTAGAAAGCGAGGATAATAAAAAGACAATATAAAAAGCAAAAAATAAAAAATAAAATAAAATAAAACAAGGAGAAAACCCAAAGGAGATATGGGAAGAACCATTCAGTGTTACAAAATATGCAGTTACATGAAAGACTACGGCATCTGCATAAGGGTCACAAATGAAATATGCTAAAATGAAAAGGAATATTAATCTTATTACCTGTATATTCCAGCCACGAATTAGAGAAGCTCCACAAAGAATTGTAGCAGCAGATATCTTCTCATCTTCTGATCCATTGACCGCAATCTCAAAAATTTTCTCCAGCTCTGCTAAGCTTCCATCAAATCCATGAGCTTAAATTCAGTTGCTTTACCCTTGGTAAATTTACAAAAAAGAGCAACTGATATACCTGGCTTCAGGAAAGAAAAAGGAATAACTGAAGACCAGGTCAAATCAACAAAAACTAAAGATATTTGAAAACTTGTATGTATCAAGATCACTCAGTTTTGCATTTGAGAATCCGGTTTAATGTTATTATATTGTTTTGCATGCCAGATCTTTCCTTCTGTTATTGATTCTTACATTTGAGATTTTATCACTCACACAGGTAATATATAAAACTTTTCCTGTAAATATGAACTTCGATCCAATGCACAATATGATACATAGACTTTGGTTTACTGCAATTGTATGCATGAAACTTTGATTTTGATTCAGTTTTCATATAACACTAACACTATCACCTACCTAGCAGTACATGCACAAACAACTATATTCACTCTAAGTTTCATCACAATTGCACCAAACCAAAATTCCTGTATCACATTATACATTGAATCAAAGTTTATGTGTAATTTTGTGATCTATCCCCATAAAAATATCCATACACATAAAGCTAATAACACCCTCCAACCTAATGCACACTATAACGCTGTCCTCAACCTTCACATATACAGTAAGGGAACTAGAAGTTGCACATTGGTAGTAGTCGCCTTTTTTATGTGTGTGGAATTGATACCTATAAAGTTGATAATTCCCTTTAACCTAACAAGCATTACAAAGCCTTGCCATTACTAAGTAGCATATGATAGAAGCTTTTTGGGAAAAAAAAAAGAGTATGAAAACAAAAGCATGATTTAAGAGAGATAAATATGTATACCTGGAAGCTGGGCTTGAAACAAGAGCATTACTCATTACCGAAGTAAGTGGGGCCCCCTTCATGAATGATGCCCAACCAGGTGCCTGAGCTGGCACACTATAAGGTAGTTGGTTAATCCGTCCATTCACATAACCTGGCCAATAATATGCTGACGTATCTAGTAGATTTCTTGCAATACAAGCCTCAATAATCAGATGGCGCAAGTTTCCAGCTGCAAACAAGTTCACAACATAAGATTAGAAAGTGCTAAAAATGTAAAGCCAGAAGAATAATAAAAAATAAAGATCAAATTTCATGATAGGAACTTGGTGGTAGAAATCAACTTCAGAAAATTTCAAAAATGTGTTCTAGGTATTAAAGGTTTCTGGTGCAGCACAAACCAGAACCAATGGTAATTCTTGACTATTTTCTTTAAATGACTGCATTACACATATGTTCATCCATCCAATGCAACAACTTTTTCTGGGGAGAAAAGGATTATTTCTTCTAATTCTTTTCTCTTAAGTGTTTAAAAAGAAGCTGACACAGTGCCCCAAGAATTAAGGAACCCTTTTGGAATCATCAGTCATCACTTTACCCTGAAGCTCCAATGCTTCTTGACTTCTGATGATTTTAAGTTACAAGATTATACTCTGCTATGTTTTTTCTTCTTTTTTTTTCTGGTCATATAATAGTGCAGACAGATGCACATTGCAACATAAGTACCAGTGAAGCAAGAAGTTGAACCAAACTAATAAGTTCAGTCTCATCTTTCTAAGGGCTTTGCCATGGTTTGGGTCCAGTGGAATGCAATTAAGATGGTTTTGTAATAATTTTACGGCAGATCAGTTGGGAAAGTAAAAGGAACCTCCGACTGAACCAATTATATATCTTACAAGAATGTATAAAAGAACATATTTTTAAAATTCCAAGTTTTATAAGTTTAATGTTAAAAGAACTGAACCTAACTTGGTAAAATTTTCAACATTGAAACCATTCCTAGAATTTTCCACCCCCATCCCTACAAAAGGTTTGGCTTCCCAATTTATCTTCTCCGGTCAATGTCTAACAGAAAAGGAAACCACCTACGGATTTAATCACTGCCTATAAACATGTGCGCACGGATTAGACTCCAAACTTGTGACAAAAAGTGGTCAGCAATATCGATTAATAAACAAGATATTACTTACAACAACTGAAAGGCATGTCTTTGATATTGACGCACTCAAAGTATGCACTCCCAACATTGATTCCTGACACAAACAGCATTGCTTTGGCAGCTGCCTGATTTGCTGCAGAAACAACAAACTTAGGAGGAGCTAACAAGCCTTGATAATCACCAAGTACTTGTAGGCTGGAGACCAGATCGGCACGACGTTTCCTGGGAAACTTCATTTCTTTCCAGTGATTAGTGGAGCCATATTCTGTTTCATCAGTTGGCGCACCCTCCTCCTCCTCGATAAGATCAGCAACCACAAGAGTCATAATAGAAAGTAGCATGCACAAACGTGTATCTAACCGGGGCATTGGACCTTCAATGGGATCTCTTTCCTAACAGTTAATTAAGAACTACAGGTAAGATACATCAAACGGACTACTTCATATACCTGAAAACTAAAGAATAATATACCACTGAAGAATACACCTACAATAGATTCAGAGTGAATGTAGTGTTTGTTATAAAAAGAAAGAAACTTAGTTGGTCAAGCAAAGCGAGAACTTTTTTCCTTCTATATATTCTAGGCTTGAAAGCATAAATCTTTTAACAAATTATGATATTACTATTGTGAATTTAAGTACACCAATACCAGATAAAACTTTTACACTTTTAAGAGCATTAAAATTTAAGGCATTTCGGAGCTGAAAAGTTACAGGGACAGAAGTCTTCGTAAATTTTGAATGCTTTAAGAAGACTTCAGATTCTCTGTTCAGAACATAGTAACCATTCAGAGAAAAAAGTGCAGAAAATTTCTGAACATTAGAAGAAGTTCTAACCCTTTGAACAAGCCGAAGTGATGCAATCCAAAGGCCTAAAAAGGTGTCATGCCAGTTGGTGCCATTTATTGCTTGAAGAGTTTTAGTAAGACCTGCACAGTACGAAACTTAATTGTTTACATTCTGGCATATCAGTTTTGCTACAACAGGCTACCTACCATTTTGAACTGAAAATACCATCTCAACCAAAGAAGATATCCAACTTTACCTGTTATAATTTCAACAGCACTTGTTGTGTTAACTAGATAACCATCCATAGCATCTTCTAATACCATATCAAGAGGGAGCCAAAGATCAGAGCGACTAGCTCCAGGGCATAGACTGACTGAAGAAGCTAGAGATCCAAAAGCCATAACAGCATGGAACTTTTGCCGCGAACTTGTTTTGCATTCTCTAGACAAAAAAATGCGACTATCTGATGTCAACTCTTGAAGAGCCTCAGAAGTTAAAACCTTCGAGTTTTTCAATGCTGCTGAATTTGCCCCAAGAAGCTGCAAACTCTGAATGAAGCTTACCCAATGAGAGGACCTGACAAGTGGTGTAAGATTGATAAGCAATAATCAAACCAAAAAAAAGAGTTATGTTTTGTTCAAAAAGAACATGCTCAGCAGAAAGGAACCTGAAAGGATAACTGACCTAAATTTACCAAACAAATAATTAAAGAACTTTCTCTGATACACATGCAGAAGCATGCACGCATACACACCCACCTCGTTGAATGTATGCACTTACAGATAAAACAATGAGGAAACAGTATCCAGTTTATTCCTTTGAGATTAACTAAGATAAGAAAACTTACCGCTCCAATGCTTGGAAAACTAAACTGGACAAACAAGAACACATAAAAGTCAAGAGGGATTGTGAAAGTTAACAAGATACATACATGTTTCGCCGTGCCAGGTAAAGAATCCTAGAAGTCGCTTTATTTTGCAGAAATTGTCCAATTATCTCAATAGCCATTGTAGTATTGAAATTCTGCAACCTCTCACAATATACGATATTCTTCTCATCATACATATCATGACCATCTATCTCCATTTCTTGAGGTTTAATTGCCCATCTGGACACCTTTTCCTCAGTAAGTTCTAGCAAACCCTCATCATCTAATGATGCATCTAACAACTGCCACACAATTGAAAAGATGAACTCAACCACCAAAATGGCAGGTTCCGTTGTTTGGAGATCAAAAATCTCGGAAAGATGAAGAGTGGCATCTATTGATTCCATGACCCTGTATGAAGAGAAAGCACAGAAATTACAAACAAAAACTGATAATAATTGGTATAATCTAAAATGGTCATTTTAATCAAAAGCATTTGAATGGTTTTGAAGGATCAAAGCTCATCATGGACTTAATAATATCCAACACAGGAACATAAAATATTTCAAAAGTGTCCCCATTGGTTACTAAGGTCCAAGAGTCATATCTTTAAAGATTTGAAGGCATCTAATCGATGTCCAACACGGTTATATTAGGGTAAAGTCAAATCTGCACTTAACATAGATTGGAACAACTTTTAACATATAAATTTCCGTCTGGGAACTGAGTTCATGTACGTCAAAATTATAGAATAACGAAACTTTTTTTTTTTTGTTCAAATTAAGCAATCATAAGAGCCAATACCATGAAGTTATTGGGTAGCGAACCTACTTCTGCATTTGCCATGCCCCTGCTATTCTTCTTTTCTTAATCTATATGGTTCAATGAGCCTTAATTGTTCTAATACAATATTGATAGCCGTTATAATATGGTCTAAAATGTTCTAGAAAGGTCAAAGTTGATGAGATAGTAAAAGGTATTCATGGTTGAAGTATTTTCCACAATGTCATAGTTTAAATATGTCATGAGAACAAAATCTAAATAGTGCTTTTGTAAATTAAGCGAACAACCCTTTGGATTTACCAGAACAACCATGAAAGGCTCTGTGTAGTTTAGCAAGAAACTAGCAAGTATAGCCTAAAGAACACTTAGGAGTTAGTTATGATACTAACACATCTTCAGATATTAAAAATGAAGCACAATGATCATGTTGAAGACAGAATCTGGTTATTATAATGCACGTGAAACAAAATTAGTTAGTTCTGATAAAGATAAAGTGATATGCAATAATACATTATAACAAAAACCGTAGAGCTCATACTCATTCGCAAAGACCTTTTCTGTGATGTAATATTCAAAGCTGCAAACTAAACATTTTTTCCTATTTTCTTCTCTATACCATCTTTTGCTAGCTGAATTTATATATGTTTGATTTTTTTTTTATATTGTTTGTGTGTGAGTGTGTGTGTGTAGGAGTGTGTCAAATAATACATGCAATAAGAACTCGAGGAACTCACTCTTGGTAATCAAGTCCATTAATTTGACACTTGAATGCAAAAGCATGTCTTTTAAGAAGTTCCAAGTAAAGCCTATAAGCAGCTGGATGGGAACGCCGACTCGGAATTACTCTGTAGAAAGAAATATACCAACAAAGTGAGAGAACTAGATATGTAAAAAATGATAGCATCGGAACCATAAGAACTCCATCACTAACTAATAGCAGATTGAGATTAGAAGACAATATTATTTGCATTGCCCACCTGAAACTCAAATTTACATCCCTTATCCAAAATATAAGAAAATAAGTTGAATAAATACATATAAAGAAAAAACTAAGCTTCAATAGAGTTTCCTAGTGGCTAATGTATTTCTTTTCTTTTGAAGTACTAGACATTTTAATTAATCAGGCATCACAATGGCAAGCATCCAATAGTTGAAAAAACTAAAAGGAAAAGAATGAAAATAGAGGCCATTAGAATCCAAAATTATTTAAGTAAAAGCTTAAGAACAGTTAAATAAACTATTTGACTTTCTAGTTGCTGACTTTTCTTTTTCCACTATAGTTAATGGAATTTGACTTTAAGACCAATGCTTTGTTCTCCACTTATCATACCTTTCCCCTTTTCTTATCAAATCTCTCATTACCCTGAATAACAAATAAGGAAGCTACATAATCACAAATAAAGAAAAAAAAACCTATAGAAAATAGATTACTACGAAGATCATCTTCAGATTGTATTTAAAGAAATATAAAACGATAAATCTTTTATTTTTTAAATTATTTTTCAAATCTCTCTAAATCTCCAAGAAACTGAAATATCCAATTAAAACTCTAGAAGGGGGGGACAAGTGAGGGACTTGAAATGAATCAAATTTACCATTAACACACATCGAACTATTCATCATCCATCAGCAAATATCTCACAACTTCAACAAAAACCCAGAATCTAAAACCTCTCAAAAACCAGGAACACCCAAGAAAGTAAAGGAAAAAATACACAACCTTTGTGAAAGCAGAGCAATAACAAGCAAAGGAGGAATGATCTTCATCATCAAAGCTTTATCCAAAAA
This sequence comes from Gossypium raimondii, assembly GCF_025698545.1. Lineage (NCBI taxonomy): Eukaryota > Viridiplantae > Streptophyta > Magnoliopsida > Malvales > Malvaceae > Gossypium > Gossypium raimondii. Next base: position 3,867,644 of record NC_068567.1, on the reverse strand, counting down.
CTTCCATAGAATTGGGATATTGTTATCCCAACAAATGTAGTTAACCAGCACGTGGGCCAACTCAGTTGAAGGCAAAGCAATCCCTGAGGTACCCAAACTTGAAGACACTTGTAAAGCCCAAAGCAAAGGATCAATACCCTTCTCTTTTGCCAACTTTGTTTGTTCCACCACCTCTTCCCACAGCCTGCTGCTTTGCAAGCTAAACTCCATTGGTCTAAAGCTCCACAATAAGCAGCCACCTTTGTTTCCTTTCTATTTTTGTAATGCAAAAAAATAATAAAAATCACAGTTTTGAGGAAAGGAGTGATGGAGTTTGAGGGAAAAGGATTAAGAATGGAGGCCCCTTTTTTTTATAATTATTTTGGAAGTTATTTTACTTTGTCTTTTTTTGTTTTTCCTTTTATTTTTGGATTTTGAGCAATAAATCTGGCATAATTTGAGAAAGTCAAAAATGGAGAAGGGCAGTGGTTGTTATTTTAGATAAAGACATTTCTTAAATGGGTTATTTCCATAATGAGTCCCTTACAGTTTATACGTTACATTGGTCCTAACTTCAAATCATTCTAATTAAATTCCCAAAAGACATAATGACTTTTTGGACCCTCCAACTTTACAATCAAATTACCCTAAAATAAATGAAAAAGTTAACTTCTTTTAACATTGCTGATGTGGCATCCACATGTATGCCACGTTAGCAATTAATTATTTTTTAAATATAAAAAATATATTTTACTTTTTTAAAAAAAATTTAAATTTTAAAAAGTTTTTAATTGTTGATGTAGCATCCACGTGGCAATCCAAGTGTATGTCACATCAGCAAAGTTAACATACATTAACTTTTCCTTTCATTTTGGGTAATTTGACAACCAAAGTAAGTTTAAATGTCAGAAACGGCAAAAAAATTAAAATGATTGGCTAAAATATTTTTTTATAAAGTTTGAGGACCAAATAAGTTATTGTACCTTTTAAAATATATATGTACCTTCTGCATCGATAATTTATATCTAACTTGCTAAAATCGACAATGTTCTTAAAATTTATGATTGTTTCCTTTTTTCAACAAATCAAATTCATAATTGTATGTGCCATAGGTAATTAATACATACATGCTTACATTTTGATTTTGTGTTTTAAATGTACTTAATGTCATTTTGAGGTCTCATTTAATATTTGAATTGATGATTGGGTTGATAAAAGGACTAATCGATACAAAATTTGATCTTTTAAAGACTCAATTAAAATGATTTAAAGTTGGAGGACCAATTCAAAATCTTAGCCACGATTTGGGGTTGTCGAGAGAAAATTAACCCTATAAACATTACTAATAAATTTTTTATAAGGACATAACCAATAATTTAAGCATTTGATAATGTCATTTTGTTTAAAACAATTTTTATAGTATATATCCGCTCGATACAATGTTTAGAACTATTTATAATCCTCTCTAACCTTTAAAATGAAGATAATACGCTTCAAAATATATTTTCCACCATTTTAATAGTTTTTCTTTCATGATAATTTATATTTTCCATAATTTTATTCAAAATATATTTTTGAGTTAAAGCTATTAAAATTCAGTTAATAATAACTGATTTTATCTTTTAATATTATTCTATGTATTTGATAAATGAAATTTAATAATAAATATTTGTAATATTGGATAATTTTTTTACATATAATCATATAAATATATTTTTATACAATTTCAAGATAATTTAATTTATATTAAATAGTAATTAGAAATGAGTTTTAGCCCCCCTCCATGTCAAGATATGTATATATATATATATATATATATATAAATTAGCAATTAGTGGATCTCTTAGTTTGCAATATTTTATGTTAATATCAAATAATAATAATAATAATAATAATAATAATAATAATAATAATAATAATTAGGTCAAATATCTGTTATTTTAATAATGTTTTAATTTCATTGCTTAAATCATTGGAGCAGTGCCCACATGGTATGACTGTATTACAGATTTAAATAAAGAATATTTTATCTCTTTTTTTTTGAGGAAATTTAAATAAGAATAGTTCTTTTAATTAAAATTGGTATTTAGGAGGGTAAAATCGTCCGCTAAGTAATTTTGGACCAACCCCTAAAAATATAAAATCAGATTTCATTAATAGTAAATTTTGTTAAAATCTATAAATAATATTAAGAAAATGTCCTACAGAGCAAAAACATCTTTATAATAATATTGGTTATTTTTAAGTGAATGATTCTTTTAATTATTTTACAATTGAATTAGTATTTAATTGACTCGTGATAATAACTTAATTAGATATTTAAATATAATATAAATACATAATCGACTAAATCATTTGAATTTAAATCTTTAGTTGACACAGATCTCGAGTTTGATTCTCTATCGATCTTACCAAAAATAATATAATAAACACAACAAGCTAAGATTTAATTAAATAAAATTAACATAATGTATTTTTTAATAATATCATTATAAGTTCTAATTATATCTGTTTTGTTTTTGCTCAATACCTAGAATTATCCATAGTCTCTCCCTAACCCATAAATAAGAGAATAATACGCTTCTACGCACTTGAACCTACGTTCTTCTATATTAACAACAATATTTATACTAATTAAGCTATGATTCAATCGACAATATATATATAATTATAATGGAAGGAAAATGAAAGGGAAAAGGTAGGGGTTAGGTTGGAATTTGCATGAAGAGATATTGTAGGGTTAAACATTTCTTTATTGGATAAAATTAAGTTTAAGGAATCATAAAAAAACTCAAAAAAAAAGAAAGAAAAAAGAACCCACCACTCACCGCACAAAATGGAACACTTACAAACATCCAAACTCCTGTATATGTTTGATACCAAAAAAATATTATTATGTATACTTCACAGTAACACCCAAATATGGTGTCTTTTTCAATGGAGGAAATGGGAAGGAAAAAATCATTTGGAGGTCTAATTATGCGTTAAGTCCCTGTGCTCTTCAAACATTTCAAATTTTAATCTCTTCTGGTTCTGGTTCTAATTCTAGGAATTTAGTTATTTATTTTTCAAATTTCAAGTCCAATTATTAGTACTATTTATTTTTTATTAAAAACTCATTGTGTAGCAATTAAGAAAATGACATTGTAATGAACACGAATTTAACAAAATAATTTTAACAATATTAACAATTTAACCTAAATTTTAAAATATGAAAAGTATAAGTATCAAATTTCAAATTTAAAAAGAGTATATGACATATTTTAACCTGTTATAATTTCAAATTCAATTCAACGAAAATCCATTATCAATGTTATCAATCAGAGTTTAATTTATTACACGAGAGACTAAATTCCTAAGAGTTTGAAGAAGATAAGGACTTAGAGTGTAATTAAACCTCAATTGGAGTATAAAGTGTACTTTAAAAAAAAAAACTCTAGTGGTTAGGGTAGGTAAAGATGATGACAGGGGGATGAGAATTGGCCCCCCATTTCCTACTCCTTAAGTGATAATTATAATATTGGCACATTTTTTACTTTGAAATATATTTTTTTATATAAAATATATAAATTTCCGCTTATTATTATATTTGTATATTCATATCATCAGCTAGATTGTATATTTTTATGATAATAAAAATATAATTTTATTATTTTAATAGTTTATATATTTGTCGATAGAGTCTTAACTCGATTGGTATAAGTATTGTTCTCAATGTAAGAGAAAATGAGTTTAAGTACATTGAAACGCATTATCCTCTTATTTATGAATTGAGATGAGTTATGGATCAAAAAGAGCAGATATGCTCAGAGCTTATAATGAAATTATTTAAAAAAATTCATATCCTTATAATTTTTAATAAATATGATAAAAATAAAATTTTACCATTATTAATTTAAAATTTTATAAATTATAATATTTCAAAAAAAATATTTTAGGAGAGATTGGGATCCTGCGAACCTCTCTAACTCCGCCTCTGATTCAAGCATGATGAAAGTGGTAGGTAAAGGATGAAGTGGAGGTGACTTTAATCTGTTAGGGATTATTAGTTAGGGGAAAGTGATGTATTGGGGCAACCCTATCATTATCCTCGAAGTCTCAACAAATACGGTTCAACCCCCTCCACCTTCACCATTGACATTGACATTCACAGAAAATAAGTATTTAATTAATATGAGAAATAAATAAGACAGTGGTAGATCCATAAAATCCTCCACTTTGATGCTTTGTGAGACTGCGCTTTTTGTTTAAGGAAGAAGAGAATATGTTGTTTTGTTTTTGTTTGTTTCTCGGGAAAAAATTAATTATATAACAATACAAGGACCTGCATATTTAATGCCAGAAAAAGGAATCTAAGACACCGTTTTTGGCTAACTCAGCACCAATCATCTGCTAAACTACAAGTTTATGATTTACACCTATCGATTTTGATCTGAAGTTGAAAATTTGATAAATATAAATTCAGAATTCATCTATCTTGATTTAATTATTAAAATGATTTGAACAAATAATTTAAAATGATCAATCTGAAGAATCTATAATGATTAAACTAAAAAAAAAAATAAACTCTCCAACACATATGAACCAAACTCAAAATGACTCGATCGAAAATTACACAAATCTAAAATTGAATCGAATCTAAAATAACCCGAACTCAAAAACTCCAAAACAAGATTTTCATAATTAGATTGGTGGCCAAACTAATCAAGCCACCGGTTCAATTAAATAAATTCATAAAAAATAAATTTAAAAAAATTTATTTCAACTGATTTTTTTAACCCGATTCAACCAGTCCGTATTGATTTATAAATCAATCGATCTAACATCTCTCTTCAGATTAATACCCGATCAGTTCCTTATCTAAACATTTTGATTCAAACAATTATATTTTAAACCGAATTGATCTAAAAATTTCAAAACCCAATTTCAACACACCAAAACCAACACCAACTCAAAGAATAAGTTAGGTGAAATGGTCCACTCACCACTATCTGATCTCATCAGGATAGATAAAATGAAGCAGGGTTGTTAAAAGTGGTAAAAAGAATAAATATCAGAGAATTCCAACTATTTGAGATGATGATGAGGATCCACGTCCTTTAATATAATTTGTTAAATTTTGATATTTATATAATAGAAAAGGGGGTGCCTAACCCACACACCACACCACCAAAAAACCAAGACGGCAACGCCAAGCAAACATAATTGAGAAACAATTATGTTCATAATGATGAAACCCTGTAATATTAAACAAAAAGGCTCTAAATGTATAATTACATCACTGTTCTTTGCAGCTCAGCTGTCAATTCTCCAACCTCTTTACACTTTTTTTATTACAAATTCATTCTTTTACTCAATGTAGGGAAAAAAAAACAAAAACTGGAGTGACTGCCCCAACTCCAAATTCAGTAAATTAAATGCATTCAGACCCATCATTAATTGGTTTTTCCTATTTTTAGTGCCTGTGATGTTTCATAACTTAAATTTCTTCTATTTTATTAGCATTACTAACAAGACTAATCACCGATGTAGAGACAAATAACTTACATTGCTTAAGTGTTTATTGACATCCCCTCACCTTCCCCTACCCCTTAATACTAATAATAATAGTAAACAATACCATTATTACGTGTTTACTAACAGTAAAAGTACTATGAATACCTTTATACTAAAAATCAGATTATATTTTACCCCCTCTATTTAAAAAATAGGTAAATTAGTCCTTTATATCAAAGAGCAAATTGATCATTCAGTTGAGAATTTCATTCATGTCTACTGTTAAAAATTGATTATTGTACATCAACATGAGGTACACGTGACATGCCACTATTTGGTTATTCCATAAGACATGTCAGTTTTTAACAGTACAAATGGATGAAATTTTTAACAGAAATGATCAGTTTGTTCTTTGATCTAATATATAGGGACTAATTTGTCCAATTTTTTAATAGAGAGGTAAAACGCAATCTAATTCTTAGTACAAAGGTCTCCATGATACTTTTACCTCTACTAGCTACTTATGTAGTAGCCAATAACCTGCTTTGTTAAGTCCCTGTTAACATCAAGCACTGAGTTCAGATCTAGACAACCCCTCCCCTTCGCCCTACCCCTTAATAATAATAAACAAGACCATTATTGACTAGGATAACCCTCAATACCTTTCATCCTTGCTAAGCTGCAAATACTTAAGTTTAAAAATCAAAGTTGTGCCTTGCACCACACACTAAAAGGGGCAAAAGGAAAATAACATTTCAATTAATTATTTGAACTCTTCAACTCTCATACTATTTTATTATTATTATTATTTAGGTTTCATATTGTATGGAATTGGCAGCCATATATGCATTATGTAACTTACCTAGTTTGATATGTATTGAATAAATATTTTAGTGAATTGAAGAGGAAGTAAGACATAAGCAATTGCAGAGTGCAAACAAGATAATGATAATATAGACTTTCCACCATATGAAAGCAAATAAGGGAATAAAAGATACGTAGTACCTCTTGGAATATGACAGGCACTTAAAAAATTCGATAAGTTAAAAAATTCGATAAGGGACAACAATATGCATACAAAATGATTATTATTACCGCACATGGTAAAAGCCTAATGATGCCATGGCATAATATACATACATACATGATTTAAGCTTTTATTGTTGCAGGCAGTGAACTGATGTCTTGGATTTTATGGCATAATGAAACGATATTATAGACAAACAGACCTACTACAAAGAATATTTTGATACCAATAACAGGCAGCATCTATATAATACTTGCAGTGTGCAACAAAATGGAAACTAGAATGATGGGGGTGATTTAGAAGTCTTCGTCTAGTTTGAAAACGTAGTTTTTACCTCCGTTTTGAAGGCTTGACATAACAGATGCTTTCTGATAATCACCAACCCTCCTCTCAAAGAAGTTCGCTTTTCCTCTGCGAAGTCAAAAACACGTTTAAGAAGATTAAGACTCTAAATATGTCATAAACGATAATATAGACCTAATCACCATAGGTTATGCACACACTAGAATACAAAATGCAGCAAGTCAGCAATTGACTACTATCATTACTCACACAGCTAAGCTTGACAAGCACTAGCTCTCAAAAAAAAGGGGGGGGGGTGTTAACTATATGATTAATCAAGACTAGAAAAAGTCAATGACTGTTACAATCCCTTACCACACAAATTCCTTCCCTATATGTTATCATGGTGATGTTTGAAGGGAAGACACATATAGCCACTCACATTTCACATACATGTCTCATTTCTGCAATAATTCCTTTGGGACCAATGTTAGATGGGTCCCGTCAAGAGCAACAATCATTCAAATCAAAAAGTTCAAAAAAGAGAACCAAATATGGTAGAAAGAATGCCACTGACAAAAGGGTGTCTGTGTCTTAATTAGGTGTAGAAGAGTCCAACTTCAGGACGTCAGCTTAATAAAAGATGTTGCAATTGACATTACTTTTATATAATCCAATAACTTAAAACCAAAAAAATGCAGCAATATGGGATATTAATACTTACTGTAAAGATATAAATTCCATCCAATCAAAGGGATTTTCGACGCTGTACTTTCTTTGACAGCCCAATGAAACCTGCAAATAAGTGGGAAACAAGTCACTAATTTAGTTCTTTACACCCAACAAAGCCATCTTCAACTATGAAAGATATCTTTTAAGTTCTCAAAAAATCATTTCTTTTAATCAGGAAAATCATCCTGCAAAATCATATAATTCAGAATGGTAATACACCTTTTTCCTGTCAAATCCCTGAAATTTTCTTTAAAAAACAGATTAAAGATTTTATAAATGTAAACTAGATTTCTTTACCCACTTGAAGTTAAAATTTTGAGCAATTCATTCAAGAAGAAATATAACTTTAAGGGAAAATCTTGAAGCAAATATACAAATGATCCTATTGGTGATACTAGTAACATTTCATGATCATGAAAATATGTTTTGGATTTCAGTGTATTACATCAACAAAGAATGATCAAATTTAAAAGTCAGATGATCTATTAGTCACGTGTTAAAACATCTCTTCTTATTTCGGATAAAAGCATATCAGTTTAGGATTAAGAAATAAGATTACAAGTTTTATGGAATTAATATAAATGTGTGTTTTGGTGTATCTGTATAATATTCAAATATGAATTTGTTAAATATTTTTCATTCAAGGTGGTTCAAGATATCAAGCTAGGATTATCAAAATGAACTGTTAAAATATAAACAAATTAACAGAAATATACCAGAAGACGATCAGCAACGAACTTAATGTACTGGCTCATGAGTGTCGAGTTCATGCCAATAAGTGCACAAGGAAGAGCTTCACACACGAACTCCGTCTCGATTTCCACTGCTTCATGAACAATATGATGGACTTTGTGCCATTTAAGTTGCTTCTGCAGCAACCTGTAAGCAGGTGCATTCAAATTCCATATCTTCTTAAATACAACCCACATATCCAGCCAATGGGGTTAAGATCCACTCCATTACTTTTTCATGCATTAACATCCTATACAATGATCATCACCATTCAAATGTGTAGGACCCATGTAAGATCCATCTATTAAATGTGAAAATCAACTTGTGAATTGTGATTAAACATGCATTGGATATTAATGAATGAAAAATTAATGAAGTGGAGCCAAACCCCAGCCAATCCCCCCCCCCCCAAAAAAAAAAAAAAGCAGCAGCAAAAGTTCTATTATTGTTTTCAAATATATTTTAATAAAAATAAAAAATAGAAAGCTACCCGTAAAGAAGGCAAGCAAAGTCACAGTGAAGCCCCTCATCTCTAGATATAAGCTCATTTGAGAATGTCAAACCAGGCATCAGTCCCCTCTTTTTAAGCCAGAAAATGGCACAAAAGCTGAAAAACTCAATGATTAATCAATAAAAAGGAAATGTTAAAAAATTAAATCAAACTTCGTAGTAGGAAAGTATAAGAAACACAAACTCTAGAAACATGAAGAACCTAATGGATAAAGAAGATTACCTTCCAGAAAAGAAGATTCCTTCAATACATGCAAAAGCCACAAGTCTCTCTGCAAATGAAGTGGAACTGCATACAGACAAAACCAAAGAGACCTTTTAAAGAAAGAAAGGTACTGCAGTGCTTTGACTTAACGATAGCTAGTTTAAACTGTAAATACGCTTGAGAACCACAAAGATGATGACCAAACAAATTCCAGCTATTCAATGGTGCAGAAAGGAGCCAAGGCTACCGAGCTCAATATTTGATCCGTACATGATTATAAAGAACAGCAGACATACATGCATTGATCATTGCAAATCAAGCTCTACCATACCTAGGACAGAAATTCTGCCTTAGGTATATCTAATAGGCAGAATGATTAATTAAAGTTAGAAAAACCTTGGTAAAAATGTTCTATTGAACTTCTAGTCCAACATGTTGAGAATTCTTTAACCAAATTGCTTCTTTGGCTTAATATATTAAGTCCCCAGAGAGCAGGACATGAAAGTAATACCTCTGAATCCAATCGATAGCCCATTTAGCCTTCTTACTGACACAAGGGATGCTTTCAATAGCATTGAACAATCGATGTTTTTCTTTGGAATCCTTGATATATGTCTCCAAAAGCAAGCTGTACATTTCTAACCATTGGCAGCAGAAAATATTCGCAATCAGGTAACTCTAATTCAAGATACTGGGAAATCATCAGAAAGACCACAACTTAGTAAATGCTTACTAGGCTGCAGTCTTGTGTTGACAGTTAAGGCCAAATAAGTCTGACAATCTAGCCCAACCAACAACTGACTCTTGAAGGTTAAACCAAGCCCTAAAATAATCTAAAAACGAGTTTGACAACCTCAATAAAGATTAACTGGGACCAAGACTGAACAAGAGGCTGGACTCATCTTTACTTTTCAAGCACCAAAAGTCATTTGTAATCATTAGAGAGGGCTTTCTCCAGAAGTCTGAAATGTGGCTGCAAGCTAGATTATGCCAAAACCTGCAAGCCCTTGACAGGCTAAATTGGCCAAGAACTTTCTTGTAGTAACATCTAAATGGGGGCACACATTAGATGTGAAGATAAACAATTCTAGTAAATGATCAATTTTCTACCAGAATGAATATTCTCCATAGCAATTTGAAATCCGTAGAATGCCCGGGCCTGAGAGAATGGGAAACCTGATATTAGATTAAAAAAAAAAACTTGAAAAAACAAGGCTGATTACTGGTTTCTAAACAAGTATCCCCTACCTTAATGTAAAACAAACTGGTCATTAACGGCCTTTAAGTCTACAACTAGCTAAGCAGGCAAAATCATTAAGAACTAAACAGAACATTATCCTGATATTACCCACCAGACCCAACACCGTTGCAATATGATTCTCCTATTTTAGTCATTCATATAAGAATGAAGTTATCCTAAATTGCAAAACCAGACATGAAAAGTATAATTAAAGATACTAGTCCCATCGGTACTCACGGGCATTCATAAAATAGCCTGCAAAACAACTTAACGAATACCTACCTCTGGAATTTGAACATCATTTAGGAATCTTGCAGCCAAGTTCTCCAAAACTATCCCATCAGATGCAGCAAAAAAGGCCAGCACATGGCTTATGAAGTGTTTTTCTGAGCTAGACAAGGTTTCCCAATGCTGCACGTCTTGTGAGAGATCAACCTCCTCAGCTGCAATAACATTAAAAAATGATGAGAATGAGGTCAAACCAAGGGGAAGGAAATTACTAGACAAGGTAAAGAAGATATGAATAGTAATACATAATAGGAAGTCGATATAAACAGATAAAAGATCCAAATTAAGGGGTAAAAAAGCTTACAAAGAAGGGTGGAAAAAAGGCTCATTGCACTTTTTATACAAGATTGCTAAGGTTAAATTTCCTAAGAAACATCAATCAGATTAATTGTTCTTTAAGTTTGGAGGTCAACTTCTATGCAATAAAAATTCATTTCAATTAACCAATAATCCTTCCTGCATGACTACATTATAACATAACAATGAAGAAGCGTGATACGAGAAAAAGAAAACAGTTCCAAGAACATGAAAAGAAGTCTATATCAACATTTACAGAAGGTAGCTTTTCGTTATCTTCTTTGGAGGGATAACTAATGGTTTGAATGCTTTTTCTCATGACTGCCAGCCAACAAAAATTTAAAAAAAAAATTCAAAACCATTACAACATATGAACAGTATAACAACAATGATGTTGATACCAAAATTGCCAATGCAACAGTCAATTCCAAAATTCAACCATGCATACAACCCACTTTTCTTTAACCCTCTGCCTCCAGCCATTAATTTGACTTCCCATTCCATTTATACAAAGCAAAGTTCATAAAATCTAAAACAAACCCAACTTCAAACAAACAAAAACAACATCAAAAACCCAAGTTTGAGAAGAAAAAAAACACATAAAATGACCAATAAAATTCTGAAAACAGAGGAAAATAGGTAGTACCAGTCCAAAAACTAGCCTCAGCCTTCTTGTACATCTCCCAAAGTGGTTGATAGGTAATGGGAAACATACAAAACCTTTGGTTTTGTTGTTTTAGTATAGGCTCTTCCTCTTCCTTCTCTTCTTCTTCCTCTTCTTCTTTTCCCATTACTCTCTGTTCCTCATCTCTCAACGAACCCATTTTCTCCCTTTTTTTCCCCTTTTTTATCGTTACTTTCTATAGATATTGAATGAAGGAAAAGAAGAAAGATATAAATGAAAATGAAAAACCCTACAAAAACCCTTCTGTGAAATGAAAACGACAGGTTTTGTATGATTGGGTGGTATGAGAAGCAGATCTTTTTGGCTTTCGTTCTTTTCTTTTTGTTTCGAGTGTCCTTCGGTTGCATGCTTTGTATTTATTCGTTAAGATAGAAAACGGAGTCGTTTGCAGCTTTTCTGCTAGTTGTGGTGTTGGGTGCATGATATTGGGTTTTTCATGGTAAGGTGGGCGCATGATGTTGGGGTTTTCATGGTAAGGTGGGCCTTATGCCACCATATGAAATTTATTATCACAATTTACAATTTTTTTGTTTGGCCAACAATCACTTACAATTTAGTGTAATATATGAAAATTATATTTTGCAAAATTTAATATCAGTAAGATATGGGTGCACACCGATAAGTGGTCGGGTGTAATGGTAAGATATATTATATTTGTATGGAGAAAATATAAATTTGAATCTTAGACACGATATTAATGAACAACCAGAATATAATTACTAAATGACCAGGATCCCAAAAAATCATCTTCAAATAAATGATATGATAGAATTAAATCAAATACAAGCCACTCCTCCCCCAATCGATTTAATCGTGGCCCCTTTCAACGGGCGCTATAGCGCAAAGAGAGTACATTCCATGGCATTAAATTTAACCACCCTTTCTCCCATAAACTTACCCACAAGGTAAATATCATAGTTGATTTCATCCTCCACTCCCAATATCTCCATCAAGCACCAGGTTAAATTCTCTTTCTCGTACAAAGACAACCCTTGCAATGTCTCATCCATCCACAACAGAATCAAGAAGCGACAGAACCAATCAAACAAAACAATAACTTTCGCTAGCAACTTGACAAAGCAAGGACGAATTTGCACTCACAACCCTAGCCGCAAACCACAATAAGTAAGGGTTTAGAGATAAATTACTTCACAATAAGTGATTAAACTTTTACTCGTATAAAAAAAAATACTAAAATATTTTCTATTTCTTTCATAACTTTTTCAATAAAATAAAATCAAAATTTTTTTCTAAAAAAAATATACATTACAATCTTTAATGATATTAAAATCTTAATATACGTTTTTATTTTATTGACAGTATTTAGTAATACAATAAAATGATAATCATATTTAAAATTTGATTTATAAACTTATTATATCATATTGTCAAATCTAATATTTTTTTATTTTTAAATAACAGCCGCAATATTGCAAATGTTGAAGCCGCCTGGCCCGACGGCCCGCTCGAAATGTGGGAGGGTTCGGGTAAAAATATAGGCCCGAAATATGAGTTTGGGAAAAAAATGAAGCCCGTTTTGCAAAAAAAATGAAGCCCGTTTAGAAAACGGGCCGGGCTTGGGTCAAAAAAGTATTTTTGATTTTTTTAATTTTAAAATGTTTTTAAAATACTTTTTATTTTTTAAATAAATTTTTGGTGTTTATTAAAAAAATGGGTCGAGCTTAGAAATTTTTTTCCGGGTCGGGCCTAGACAAAATTTTAGGCCCATATTTCGGGCCAGGTAGGGCCTGGGCCTAGGACGCTGGCCGAAATTTTTTTATGGGCACGGCCCATGAGCACCTTAGAACAAAAATAACTTTTCTATTCAATTTTACAACTAGACTTATTAATTAAACATTTATCTTTGCAATTACTTTAATTTTTATTTAACTTTACATGCTTAATATACTATGTAATACAAAAATATTACATCAACTGATTTTCGTAAAAAAGAATCACAATAATCTTCTTATTATAATAATCATCACTTAAAAGAAATATTTTGAAAAGAAAAATATAAAACTAATATTTATCACTTTAATTTTTAGGGTCTAATGGTATGAAAAGTTATTTAAGAAAAAAAATCAATTAAATTCCTTTGAATTTTTTATACCCAAATAAGTTCTTAACAGTGACGATGTAACACCCCTTACCCATATCCAACACCGGAATAGGGTACGAGGCATTACCAGAACACATACACTTGTAAATGTATTTAACCGAGTTATAAATTTTCATCTAAATTAAAAACTTCAAAATTATTAACATGCTTTTATAACTTTTCACAATATATCCTCAAAATATTATAATCTTAATAAATATGGCCTATGAGACCCGATACATACTCATGCAAGTCAATGTTTCATTTCCATTTCATTCAATTTGCAATTTCTCATGCTTACAATTTGAATCATATCACTAGCAATTTTCCAATTTAATTCACGTACAATTCAATGCCACTAAGTTTAACACTAATACGTAATTACCATTTAATTCAATGTTTTTGACTATACCATTCATTTCAATTTCCCATTCCATTTTAATAATTTATCCATCATCAATTTCCATTGTCAATTCGTTTTTTTTTATATAATCAATTTACGATTAAAGTCTTTAAATACTCACTTCATACATTAAATCCATAAATATATTTTTCGATACCTTGTATTCAATTAAATTCAAGTATTATTTCACTATTTCAAATTATTTCATTTTCACTTCTCATTTTACATCATTTTATATTATCAAAATCTATTTCATAAAATTTATCATTATCGACATTAAATCACACACATATTTTTCTTTACAATTATCACTACTAATAAACAATTCAATCTTTTAATATTATCAACTAATTATATATAACAATCATTCTTATTTCTTTATTTCAAATTTTACTTTTCACATATGTCTTATCATTCGATTTAGTTTTATCAAGAACTTTATTTCATTTGCCCTATTAACTTGACTCGGACTCGACGGATACAGGATTCCAACCAAACACACCAAGATATCTGATGTCGATAATGATAATGATATTCAACACACAAAGTGCTGAACACATAACAAGAATCGTAATAAAGATTCGACACACGAGTGCCAATCGATAATATAAGATAAGATGATTCGACACACAAAGTGCCGAGTCGATAAGAATATGATAACGATTCGACATACAAAGTGCCGAATCAATATGATAAGATGAGTCGGCACATAAGTGCCTAATCAGTAAGCCGGCAAATACCCCGTACTCTTCCATATCCTATGGCATGCCAACTATATCCGACTAGCCCGACTAGTTAATAGGGTATTTAATTCACTTTCAAAGATAAATTTCCATCTTAGTTCAAGATCAATTATAATTTCTTATTTCAATCGGTTTCACAGATTGCGATAATTCATTATTTCAGCATTTTCACAGTTCAATGCGATATACATAACAATATTCAAGATTCGTAATTCGATTCGATGTCGTCTCACATATCAATTTCCACTTTCTCAATTTCAATTCCAATAAAATCCATATCAATCACCAATTTCAATACTCCAATTTAATTCAATAATTCAATTCAAACCATTTCAATTTCTATTCAATAATCACATTTCAATGCATAACTTATAAATTTAACGTGACATAATTCAGCCACTACTTGGCCAAAGCCTAAGCATGTATACCAAATATGTTAGCCAAATACACATATAACATAAGCATTATAAGCATGGATGAGCACAACATTTATTAATGTGCCACATTTACCAACAGATGTTAATTCATAAACCATTCATGACATTACTTCATGCCCAATCATATACCAATTATATTATTCACACATACTATGAAACTTTATTTTCACACATGAGCTTAAACCATGTCTAATAATGCACAAATATAATCATCATTTCTATTTTATCGTTTATCAATTATAATCAAGCATATGACCAATTATACACAAATCATTCATACATTTCCCAATTTTCCTCCTCCTCCTCTCCATTCCACATCCTTAATGTGTATAATACACTTAAACAACATTAACTATAATTTCACTATTCACTCACATGTATATTCAAAACTGTTTATCCGAGTTAGAGTCACTAAATTATTTTTATCCGGAGCTACAGAGCTCCAAATTAAGATCCGTAAATTTTCCCCGGAACTATATTCACATATATTCTTACCATAAAATTTTCAGAATTTTTGGTTTAGCAAAATAGTACAGTTTATTCTTTAAAGTTCCCCTGTTTCGCTGTCTGACAGTTCCGACCACTCTTCACTAAAAATTAATTATCTCACTGTACAGAATTCGGATGATGTTTCCGTTTATTTCTTCTGAAAATAGCTCATTAAAGATTCTAACCATATAAATTATAACTCATAATAGTTTTTGTACAATTTTTAATGATTTTCCAAAGTCAGAACAGGGGAACCTGAATTCATTCTGACCTTGTCTCACAAAATCCATTATATCTCATGATTTACAATTTCATTGCTTACACCGTTTCTTTTATAAGAAACTAGACTCAATAAGCTTTAATTTCATATTTTATTTATTCTCTAATTCAATCTCTACAATTTTTGGTGATTTTTCAAAGTTAGACTACTGCTGCTGTCCAAAACTGTTTTAGTGCAAAATGTTGATTTCCATTTTGCCCCAAATTTCACAGTTTATACAATTCAGTCCTTTCTCAATTCACCCCTCAATTGATCTAATTCTCTCAATTAATACTTTACCTAGACATTATAAGTTATTTCACAACTATTGAAATTCAGAATTTCCACATATAGCTCTAACTTCAAACTCTTTTACTATTAGGTCCCAAACATTCACTTTCTATTCAATTCTTTCAATAAAATCAGCATATGAACAATTTAAAGCTCTAATTTCATGCTAAATCATCATATACTTCCAGCACATATTCATATCAACTTTCAACTTCTTTCATAAAATCAAAACTAATGAATTCAACAAGTAGGCCTAGTTGTAAAAGTCATAAAAATACAAAATTTCAAGAAATGATCAAGAATTGAACTTACTTGCAGTAAAAATATGAAGAACCAGCTTGAAGAAACCCTTCCATGGTGTTTTAGCTGATGAGAATGCAGAAAAAATGAAGAGAAATCTAGATAATTCCACTTTGGTCCTAACTTTATTAAGTAAATTTTGCAATATTCCAATTTTGCCCTCAATTCTCCTGATTTTCTGCATTTGCCGTCCAGCCCAAATAGACCTTGGGTCTATTTTCCTTTTAAGCCCTCTTCCTTTTATCATTTAAGCTATTTAATCATTTCCTATAATTTTGCATTTGTTACAATTTAGTCCTTTTTGTTCAATTAATTATCGGAACTTTAAAATTTCTTGACGAAACTTTAATACTAACTTTTTAACACTCCATAAATATTTTTATAAATATTTATGGCTCGGTTTAAAATCTCTGAGGTCTCAATACCTTATTTTCGATTCTAATTATTTTATATTTATTTCTAGTGCACTATTCACTATTTCAAAATTTTTCCTAACTTCACATTTAACTTATACTCACTAAATTAATAATATTTTCTACTCATTTGTCGAATTTAGTGATCTCGAATCACCATTCCGACACCTTTGAAAATTCAGGCTATTACATTTTTTTTTCCTTGTCGGATTTGTGGTCTCGAAACCACTATTCCGACTAGACCCAAAATCGGGCTGTTACAGACGAAGCTCGAGCCCGTAGTTTAAACGGGCCTATTTTTTTTGTCTAAGCCTATTTTTTAGGCTTAATATTTTTACTCGAATCCTCTCAACTTTCAGGGCAGCCTTCAGGTCTGGGCGGGTAGCCCGACCCATGAACAGATCTACTTGCCCCCTAATATAGAAAAATTTTCATTTAGGTCATTTACAATTTATATATTTTTAAATTAGTAATGGTAAAATTGCACTTTGGCTCCCCAAAAATGATAAAATTTTGATTTAATCCTTTAAAAATTATAAAGATATGGGTTATTAAAGTGGTGAAATTGCATTTTTACTATCGTAAAAATATACAATTTAATTCTGCTCCCCCAAAAAAAATTGGCTTCTCCCCTGGTTCTTACACCGACAAAATTGTTAAGTGTTTTGACCATTAAATCCTAAAGGTAAAAAGATTTCTTCAATCCCTCT
This sequence comes from Gossypium raimondii, assembly GCF_025698545.1. Classification (NCBI taxonomy): domain Eukaryota; kingdom Viridiplantae; phylum Streptophyta; class Magnoliopsida; order Malvales; family Malvaceae; genus Gossypium; species Gossypium raimondii. The sequence continues at coordinate 3,850,025 of NC_068567.1, read as the reverse complement.
CAATTTTAAAATTGGTTTCTCTCAAAAAAATCGAAGTAATTAAGGACAATTAATTAATCACAATGTTAATATTTTTAATTGAACACAATTTTGATTGGTATAATAACAAATTTAGCCGTCAAAGTATACACATTCAACCAAATTGGTAATAATTTAACAAATTTAACCAACAACATTTATTTAAATGTGTAAATGTTGAGGCTAAATTTGTTGAATTTTTAAGAATCTAGACCAATTTGACAAAACATGTAAACATTGGGAGCTAAATTTGTTATTATACCAATTGAAATTATGTACAATTGAGTGAAGATGTTAATGTTGTGATTAATTGTCCTCAATTGCTCACTTTCGAAATTGACAATGATTAAATTGCTCCAACAAATTTTAAAAGGACCAATTTGCTATTTTTGAAACTGAGAAAAATTGGAGAGATATTTTTGCAGATCCTTAGTCTTGTTGAGGTGGCTTTCAATGATCACTGAGTCCCTTATCATGATGCTAACGTGACAATCCACGTAAATGATTTAATTGGTTGAACTATTCTCTCGTAGGGCCAATATATATATATATATATATATATATATATATATATTGAATCGGATAAATGATTGCTTCTATATTGAACCGGTCTAATTGGTTGGTTTAGATTTTTCAACCATGATTTGACCTATTTTTCTTTTCACACTATGATTGGATTTTTATATATGAAACTAGGGCTTGTTTAATTCGCTGAAAATAATTCTTGAAAAATGATTTCGGAAAATTTAATATTTTCTAGTGTTTAATTGATTCTGAGTAAATTATTTTTTGCTATTTGATAAATTTCTTAAAATCATTTTATAAAAATTTAATTCAAACACAAAATAAACATCTTGATGACAGAAAAATAATATTTTTCATTAATTAATTTAAATTTTAAAATTTAAGTATTAATTATAAAATAATAAACAACATTAAATTGGAACCTCCTTTTTATATATAAAAATTTATATTTTTCTCAAAAACTTTAATTAAAAATGCGCTCACCATTGGGTCGAGAGATAAGAAATTTTAGTTTTGGTATTTAATCTCAAGCTCGCTAATCATTTTTATATTTTTTCTCACAAAACATTAATTAGAAAATGCACTAATTATTGGATCATTATTGGGTCAAATGGTACGAAATTCGATAAAATTTTAAATTTTACCTCAAAATTCATTCGAACTCAATGTAGCTACCGAACATCGAAGAATTTCAGATGAAAAAAAATACAACAATATTTTTTTTTTAAGTCCAATATTTCAACAATCATAAATATTATTTCTAACTTGTGATGAAAAACATGAATTATACAAATTATAAAAACCTTAATTATTATATTAATATAATATTTCAAACAAGAGTATTAACTAATAGTATACTAATACAATGTAAATATAATGTTTTTGCAATCTTTTATTTCAATATGCTCTAAGCTAGGAAGTAAAGTTTATTGGGTCGGGTCGGGTCGGATCGATGCAAAATTTTAAATACGCTTTTTAGGTTTGAACTCGATTTTATTTGAAAAATGAGTTTAAAACTCTATTCAATCCCGACCCAGATTGAAAATGCTAAGCTCGACCTGACATGTTTATATTAATTTTTTTAGATTTTTTATACAAAATAAATTTAAAAATATAACACATCAAATACACAAAAATATTAAGACACATCCTAATAAATTGAAAATGCATTAAAAATTATTTATACTTAATTAATACTAATATAATTACAACTTAGTATTAATAACAATAAAATAATAATAAAATTAACAACAAAACAAGAATTATATAATATTCAAATAACAAAATAAAATAGCAGCGAAATGCCAACAAAATAACAACGAATTAATAAATGCTGTACAACTTTTTTTTTCTAATGGAAACATCATCTCGTTTGACTTTTACATTATAATAATAAATGCATTTTATTGAAATTCATCAATTAATAAATTAATTTCATTGAAATTGTTAATCTAATAATAAATGTATTACATCTCTTTATATTTTTATGGTCTATCGTCTACGCTCTCATTCTCATCTATTTGACCATTGATTTTCCTTTTTTCTTAATTGTCTCTTCTCTCGTTCCTTTGCGTGCTAAGTACTATAATTAGTAAACTAAATTTAAAAGTAACCTTTTTCTGCTTAAATATTCATTGCTCCTTTTCTACTACTCTTAAGTGTAGGGAATAAACCCGATTAAACAACGAATAAAATGAAGAAAATAAGAATTGAAAAGATAAACTTCTCAAAAGAGGATAAAAAACCGCAGGTAAAAAGATATTTCATTATAATAAATGAGAGTTCAAAAGACGGAGAGAATTAAAAGAAAACTCAGAGCCCCACAAGAAAAAACCCTTCGAAACAAATAACAAAGTTCTCTCAATCTAAATATTTTTATTGTATAAAACTTAGAATAATTAAGGCCCATTTATTGGCTGAAATTCGTAACATATATGACTACAATAACTATAAATTTTACATATCTCGAAGATACACCAAACCAATTACGCAAAAGTGTTCGTATTAATCTTTTGAGATAAGCATCATCGTCTACTTACGAAATTATATTAAGTAGAGAATTTTTAGATTTTTTTCCTCACCGAAATTAGGAAATTTAGAAAGTGGTACCCAAAAGCTGCGGAATATTCTTTTTCGTCTTTGAATTTCATGGAAAGAAGGTTCCTATTCGCTAAATAATGTCCTAAGACTGGTGCAAATTTAAATAAAAAAAGTTGAAAATACTATAGACATTGAAAATAATTTTTAACATAAATTTTAATTTACATGTTTATGTATTTTTAAAAATTATATAGAAATAAAAACATTCTCAATATAATATTTGTTTATTTGTGAAAATAATGCGTTTTTAATAATTTCACAATTGAGTTAAAACTAGATTGATAGGTGAAACTAACTTAGTTAAACTGTAAAAAATAAATTAAAATAGTAACAACGTCATCTATACTATATATTAATCCCTTAACTGAGTTGTTGTCACGACGAGGCGAATTAAAATGAGAAGTTGCTTCTTTAGGCCCTCAAAAAATTATAAAATTTTAAGTTGATATGTGATAAATTATAGTCTAGCCTCCTAAAAATGCTGGAATTTCAATTTAGTCATTTTGAAAACCATAAAGATATAATCCAATATAAGGGTTAAATTGCATTTGAACACTTATAAAAGTATATAACTTAATCTTTTCAAGTGGATGGAGACCAATTTGTGTTCTTCAATATGGTTGTCGAATGTGGGGTTCTCTGGTCTAGTCTTTTTGGTTTAATCGCATGACGCATATAGAAAAACATGAATCTCTTTATTTTTCAAGGAATAACTTGGAATTCTATTGAGACTATTATGTATTCGATGAGCTGGGCAAAACAATATATTTGAGCACTTAAGTAGGATTCGTTTGGACACTTTAAATCTGCTTATAAGCCTGTATAGACAAGTAACTAGATTCATTTATATACTGATGGAGTTGTTAAGTTGAATGCAGGGTAGACTGTTGTCGGGGGTGGTATACAAACAAGTTGGTCAATGGATCGTTGAATACAATTGGTATTTGGGATTTTACTCAATTTTTTATGCTGAACTCTGGGGAATTTTATATGATCTGACTCTCATCCAAAGAGAGGGGCACAAAAAGGTTTTGATCGATACAAATAACTTAAAGGCGGTTGAGGCCCTTCAAGATATTCATCTGACTGAATTAACTTCAGTTTTAATTAGAAGGATGCACATGACTTTACAAACCATTGAGCAATGGGAAATCAAGTATATTCCAAGAGAAAGAAATCAAGTTGCGGATCAATCAACCACTATGACATCGGAGAGGAACTCAGCTATGTAAGTGCTCGAAGAGTGCCCAAAAGAGCTAGCAGTTGTTGTTGAGATTGCTAGAGCAACAAATTATTCATTTATATTAGATTAATTTAGTTTGATTATGTTTTATTCACCAAAAAAAAAAAAGAACAATCATTATCCTCTCATTCCTCTTTATGAGTTTGTTGAGTATTTTTTTATTGTATTCTATTGTTGATTCCTGTTCTTGTTTAATAACAAAAGAGCTTGTTGAATCATGAGATATACACTATATAGTGAAATATTCATAAGGATAGTGTCCAACATAGATCTGATTATGGGCCGGGCTACCTATCTAGGTCCAAAGGCTTGCCTAAAAATAGTAAGGTTTGGGAAAAAATATAGGCCCGAAAAATGATTTTGGATAAAAAAATAATGTTATTTTCTAAATAGGCCGAGCCTCAGGTAGGATTTTGTTGGCCCAGCCCAAATCAACTATTTTATTGTTGTTTCACTACAATCTCGCTATTATATTGCTACTATTTTGTTATTATTGTTTGGATATTGTATAACTTTTGTTTTATTATTATTGCTACTATTTTAGAGGTATTTGCTTGCTAAATTACAATTATTTTAGTGTCATTTAAGTATAAAGATTTTTTTTCAATGTATTTTCAATTTGTTGGGAAACATTTATTTTAATATTTTTAGTGTATTTAATGTATTATATTTTTTAATTTTTATATAAAAATAATCTAAACAAAATTTAATACGAGTGGGCCGGGTCAGGCTCAAGTTTATCATTTTAATTTGGAACGGGCTTAGGTAGAATTTTAGGCCCATTTTTCGGGTAGGTCTTGGACCTAAAATTTTACAACAACCCGACTCGGTCCAACCCATGATCAGGTCTAGTCCAACACGCCTCAAGCTATTCAACTTATATCATTGACTCGTTAAATTGATGAATATTCCAACAAAATGTTTATTTTCCAGTTATAAAAGTTATAAAATAAGTTTCAAATTAAAAAGAAAATAAAGTTTGATTCATATAACTCTTTTTTATTTTGTGAATAATAAACCAAAATTGAATAAATTTTAACAAATAAACAAATCGGAATAGAATCGAATTTAATAGAACCAAATCGGACGTTGCTGTTCAAATCTATTTTCAAATTTATATATATTTTTAGGACCCTATATATTATGAATCTCAAACATACACCATAGTTACGAACCAATTACGCAAAAGAGTCTGTACTAATCTTTTGAGATAGGCATGATTGTCTACTTATGAAATTATATTAAGTAGAGAATTTTTAAATTTTTTTCTCATCATAATCTCAAAGTCTCGGTTACTTGAAATAAAACTAAATTCGGAAGTCGGTTACACTAGAGGAAGATGATAGCACCCCGGAATCTTCGAGCACGTGAAAACGACAATAAATTAGGAAATTTAGAAAGTGGTACCCAAAAGCTGCGGAATATTTCTTTTCCATCTTTGAATTTTATGGAAAGAAGATTCCTATTCGCCAAATAATGTCCTAAGACTGGTGCAAATTTAAATAAATAAATAAAAAGCTGAAATTGCTATAAACATTGAAAATAATTTTTGACATAAATTTTAATTTGCATGTTTATGTGTTTTTTAAATTATTTAAAATAAAAATATTCTCAATATAATATTTGTTTATTAAAAGTAATACATTTTAGTAATTTCACAACCGAGTTAAAATTAAATTGAAGGGTGAAACTAAGTTAAACCGTAAAAATAAATTAAAATAGTAACAATGTCATCTATACTATATATTAAGTCATTAACTAAGTTAGTGTCATGACATGAGCGAACTAAAATGAGAAATTACTTCTTTAGGCCCCCAAAATTTATAAAATTTTAAGTCAATATGTGATAAATTATAGTTTGACCTCCTAAAAATGCTAGAATTTCAATTTAGTCCTTTTGAAAACCATGAAGATATAAGCCAATATAAGGGTTAAATTGCATTTGAACTCTTATAAAAGTATATAACTTAATCTCTTCCCCCTTTAGAAAAAATTCTGACTTCGCCCCTACGTCACGAGTTAACTAAACATCAATTCAGTTGGATAATGACTAACGTACATTACTTTATAAAGTAAGTTATGTTGTGATAGAGGGTTGCGCGTGGACCAAGATCGAGTTGTCAAGTCATGGGAAAATCCTACGAAAGCTTTAGACGCTGAGATCTGAAACGAAACAGAAAAGTTAAATCTTAGAATTCCAAATCTGAAACAAAAACCCCAAAACAATAAAGAATCAGCCAAGAATCGAAACACTTATTAATAGGGGATTCTTGGAAGCCAAGAACACGAAATTGAACTTCAAGAAATAATCCAATCAGCCGAATCTGACAATTGAACACAAAACAGCAAGTCAATTCAAAAACTCAGCAAACCGAATTGAATCAGAGATAGGATAATTGGGCGGCAAGATCAATTGCAAATTATGAATAGAAAACGTTTTCTTGCTGCCAAGAAAGGTGCCGATCAACTTCTTGAAGATTGAAAAGGGATGGAAACGCAACAAGAATGAATAAAACAAGTTAATCAATGAATCGGCACAAGCAGAAAAATCTAAAGAAAAACAAACAACAATAAAGATAAGAAAAGTCCTAAGAAGCCTTAAAATCGAAAAAGATTTCACAACTCCCTTCAAACGGCTCTAATCTCCCCTCCGATGTAAGCACACGGCAAAAAGAAGGCCGAAGATGGCTCCCACAATAAAAAAGATTGTTAAAATTACTTCTAAAGAAAACTTAATAGAGAATTCTTGGAGAAACTCTAAGAGAATTTTCACTCAACAAAAATCTGAAATTTAATGTCTAATGTATAAAGGTGGCCGACCAAGCCATATATATAGGCCTCCTAACTACTTTCCTAGCCTTATTGGGAAAAAAAAAAAAACCTAATTGTTGCCTTTCAAGAGGAGTGCCGTCCAAGGCTTTTTTAATGGGCCTCTTGGACTGAATTTTTACATAGAAATTTATTCATAAAGCCTAAAAATTAAAACTAAGTATTTAAAGAATTAAAAATTTACAAATTGGGCCACTTTGACAATTTGGCCTGATTTTCAACTAAGTCTAATTTAAACTTCTTGGTTGGGCTTGAAACATCTTATTGGGCCGTATCTTCAAGCACATGGGCTTGTAATCCGTTCTCTCTTGAAATTGGTTCGTTGATGCTCGTAACTGAGATCCAATGCGCCTTAGCTGCAAGATTCAGTTTCTTGGACCAAGATTTCCAAGATTTGAAATCTTGATTTTCTTGATTATTGAAATCGCTCAAAACAGCAAAATTGGACCAAGATTCGGTTTCTTAATTTTCTTGAAAACAAGAAAGTGAATCTTGATTTTATTTTTCCTTTTTATATGCATCTAAGGCCTTGCTAATGAAGTCTTGAACAGTTCCATTTAGTTTCGTATGCATTTGCCTGGCCTTTGACCTCGTTATTGGGCCTTGTGGTAATTTGAACCCATCACGTTCTTGAGCTTGATTGGGCCTTTGTGACTCGTATCATGTTATTTTAAAAGTATTTTTGTCTCTTTATATATTTTGTATAAGAAAATAGAAAAATACATTTACATAATAATATTTGAACCTAAGACATTATGATTTTTTAATAATTTCACTTTACCATTTACCCCTTACCAAGTGTCCAATGTGGACACCTGGTATTATGAGAAGATACTTGAGAGATGTCCGAGAATGGCCCCCCGCCTTGTATCACTTGGCAGCCCTCCATCGTACACCACCTAATTGGTCACTAGATGACTTGCCCCTCAGACGCCTTGTCCTCTAAGCCACCGACTTTTAATGAGAACTCATCTATAGTAAAGGACCACCAAGGCGTAATAACCTCGTATTACCTCGTCAAAGGGAATGACAAGGCAGTACCGCACGTGAGGACAATTGGCTTGCCACCTCACCAACCACACAAGCAAGCCACCACCCGTGCAATCAGTGACATGGCACTACCATACATGGGGCTTTTCCCCAACACGATGAAAAAAAGATCTTTTGGACCTTCTCAGCAACCTTAAGCCTTTGCCTACTGCACTCATCTCCCCTTGCCTTCAGACCTTCCTCACTTTCTTCTTACTCCTATCCATTTCTAACTCTCTACTTGTCTAGATGAACCGACCTCATTTTCACCACTACCTTCTCCTCCTTTCTCTTCATTTATTGATACCTTGTATCAACATTTTTTTAATCAATTTCTTATAAACATATTTACTACAAAATTCTAATTTTCACTTATATTGTAAATGTGTCATAATCAAATCTTTACATTATTACTTTATTCCTTTAACTCTTTTAATTAATAAAAAATTTCTTATTAATATTTAAAAAAAAATAAGACACATTACTATTTTTTTAATCTTATCAAATAATAATCATAAAAATATATTTGAGATTACATTGTTGTTAAATCTAGAACCACAAATGAAAACTACCAAAATCGCATCGCCGCCGGCATTTAAAAGACGTGCAGTTCGGTCCAAAAAGTTCATTTTTCATGCCTCTTACAAATAATAAAAATAATAAAAATATTAAAAATGTTTAAAAGTAAAATTTCACAAAAAGGAAAACCTTAAATATGTATAATAAAAATCTAGTAATTTTCAAAATAACTAAGAAAGTTTTATAAGAAAATTCAAAAAGAATATATAAAAAAAATAAGAAAATATATTTTTGTAAAAACTCAATGATAAAAATAAACTCAAATAAAATGAAATTATAAATTTAAAAAATAATAAAAAGCAATTTTTATTTATAATAAGTGAAGGGGAAGAAGATGATAAGATTTGAATTCGTGTCATTTAGATGTTAGATCAGCACAATCGAGTATAAAGATGTTCGAACAAGTAAAATCAAATTATTACTGCATAAACGAATTATGAAATGGAAAATTTTAGACAAGGGTGAAACCAAAAAACTTTTTGGGGGGAATTGGAATCAAATTGTATAGTAAAAATATAATTTCATCATTTTGATACCCTATACCTTTATAATTTTAGAATGATTAAATCAAAATTTTATCATTTCAGGGGCTGAAGTGCAAATTTATTATTATTAATTCAAAATTTTATAAATTATAAAATAGCCTAAATAAAAAAAATCATTTTTTGGGGGTCCCCTGACTTCACCACTAAATTCAGATATAGTCGACGAACTTGAACTAAAACCCACACATAACATCAAGACATTGTGAGAATTCGAAACCCATAAATAAAGATGAATCTAGAAATTCTTTATGGAGGAAGTCGAAATTGAATAATAAATTTTTAAACGGTTAAAATATAATTTTATTATATATTAATTTATAATTTTATCACTTTTTGAAAAGGACTAAATATATTTTTTTTCATTTTAAGCTATAAAAGTGTAATTTTATCTTATAAATATATAAATTTATAATTTAATAATTTTTAAGGCTGTGTTTACATTTTTGAAAGGTCAACCCCTACATGCGGCTTTGCAGTGTGCCGTGCAGAAATAATTGCATAAATAAATATGTGGCAAAGAAATATGTGTGGTGGCCCCCATATTTTTAGGGAGCAAACCTTTTCACGTAAAAAATTTATATATCTTCGACCGACAATCATTTTACCAACTGCAAACTTCAATAGTCCCAGTTTTCTATTAATAAATTAAGAGATAAAAGTAACTTTTTTTTCAAAATTTTCAATTTCGTCATTAGGTCCATGATAGTTTCGAAATTTAGTAAATTTTTTAATGATATTGATAGTTTTTATTGATTTTAATTTTTATAATTTTAATAAAATTAATGGTTTAAATTTTTTTAAGTTTGAGGTCTTTTTTTATACATTTTGAAAGTTTAAGTACCCAATTGAGTATAAAAAAAGCAAGGACTTAATTACTTTTTTGAAAAAGTTTGAGGACTTTTTGCACCCTTAAACCTTTTTTAATTTAGTCTATGAATTTAGAGATACAGTAACGTGACACTTTAATATTATACTATACCATTGTTTAAAATTTAAATATATATAATTTAAAAAATAAAATATATAAAGTTTTTTTAAAATTTTCAAGTAATGATGTAGAACTCGTAGAATTGTCCATGGGCCAGACCAGGCCCTAACAAAATATTGGGCATGATTGATAGGTTCGGATCTGCAAAAAAAATGGGCTTATTATATAAACCCGACCCGCATTAATTTTTTTAAAATTATTTTATTATATAAAACAAATTCAAAAAATATAATATATCAAATACATCAAAAACATTAAAATAAATATTTCCCAACAAATTTTAAAGACATATGTTCAAGTCGGGCTTGGGCCAAAAAAGCTTACCTGAAGCCTGACCCATCAAGAAAACATGCATCATTTTTTGTCCAAGCCCATTTTGGGTCTATATTTTTGTATAAACCTTCCTATTTTTTGGGCGGACCTTCGGACTTGATCGGATGACCTGACCTACAACTCTAAGCACTCACAATATGTCTCATTCTCGTACCTTAACAGAAATCAAGTTCAGGGATCAAATCAAAAAAAGGTTGTTAAGTTTCGAGACCAATGCGGACAAAAAAAAAGTTCAGAGATCAATGTGAGAATTTTTAAAAAAAAATTTAAACACTAAATATTGCTTTATACCATAAAATAATCCTAAATTTTAGATTAATCTTTAATTTTTTAAATTAAAAGTGACCTTAAACTCTCAATTTTGTCTCAATTAGTTTCTAATGTTACGTGCATTACATTTAATTTTAGACATTTAATTTTTAATTATTTTTAAAATAATATATTTTAATTATTGTTACATATTATTGATAATGATAATTTCTCTTAATTTTTAATTAATATACAAAATTTTAACTATATAAAAAGTAAACTATAATGCCAATTTGAAGAAATGTTATAATAAAAGGCGATAATGGTAGTAGAATGATTGGAAAACAATAAGAAAAAAAATTAAGAACACACAAATTTTACCCTTTCAAAAAAAAAAACAATGGGTAGAGGAAGGTAAAAATTCACTAATGTTGAAAATTGAATGATACAAGAAAGTCAAATAGTAGAAGTATAGTTTTATATGGACTCAACTTGTGTGGTAGACCCTTGGCCTCTCGCCCCCATAGGTCTCCTTATTTTGCGGCTATATTTATTTCTTCAACAAATTGCGGGATTTGGGTAACAAATTCTAACAGAAACAAAAAGAGCAAAACAACCTACAACAATTATAATAATAGATCATGACAAATATAAAAAATATTTAAATTAAATTAAAAACATATTTAGTAACAATTAAAAATAGTTATTGACATTGAAAAAGTAAATTATAATATTGATTTGAAAAATAAAAATTAAAACAACATGCAATAATTGATAGATATATAGATATAGATTTATTAAAAATGATGTAGGCTAATAATAACATGATATGTGATATATTTTTATTGAATGGGGAACAAAATTTATAGTGTAAGAACGATTTATGATTAAAAAAAGTTTAAAGACTGATTTGAGAATTAAGATATAAGTTAGGGATTAATTTGCGAATAAAACCTATTTATTATACTCTCGAAACCTCTCCTATTCGCTTCCAACTTTCTGGTTGGTGTTTCTTTATATATATAGTGCTCCTGTTTGATCAAACAAACCAAGTGGAACTTTTTTTTTTATTGCTTAGGAGAAAAGAGAAGAAAACAATGTCAGGTCCTCAGTGCTGTTCGAATCCACCAACATTGGATTCCGCAAGTGGGGCTGGTCACGTTGAGAATCTTGCTGGTCTCAACACTTATGTTTCTGGGTCTCTTCAATCTAAGCTTGCTGTTTTTCTTATCTCTGATATTTTCGGTACTTATCCCCATAAGCTCTTCACAGTCGTCATTTGTGGATTTTTGAGTTATTTTGGATTTGGGTTTTGTGTGAAATTGATGAGCAATTACTCTGTTTAGGAATTAAGCAACTTCAAGGATTTCTTTAACTTTATTTATGTTAACTTGTTTGCCCTTTACAGTCTGTTTTCGAGCGTATTATATCTGGGTTTTGTATTTGATTGTTGTTGATGGATTTTCGACTCCTTCGGTAGTGTGAAATTTTGTCATTTTTTGTCATATTTTTTTGTGGGTTTTGTGTGAAATTCACGAGGAGCGGTGTGTTTAGGAATTGACCAGCTTCAAGTTTTATTTATTTATATAGACAAAAAAGGAAAGAAAGAGAAGAGCTTCTTTAGTTTTCACCCATTTTCTGCCCTTTTTTTACTTCATTTTTGTTGACCTTTTCGCACTTTGCAGTCTGTTTTTTCAACATATTATATATGGGTTTTGTATTTGATTATGGATTTTTAAGCACATATTGACTTTGAAACTAGTTCAAAAGGATGTTGGGGGTTAACGGAATTTTGGATTGATTATGGATATTTTTGGAACATATTATATCTGGGTTGTGTATTCATTACGATATAAGCATATTACTATCTGTACTATAATTTTGTTTACTATACATTTGCTTTCATTGAGCACTGTATATGCAATTGCCTGTGTCTATGCTATAAGGTATAGATAGTGTTGTAATCAAAATTATGATAATCATCACCACCAATTTTGATCATCTGCTAATTTCACTGTTTCTCATGCCTTTGCAGGATATGAGGCTCCAAACTTTAGGTAAGACTAATTCTGCTATTGTGACGCTGGTTTTTGCTGTTGTGTTGCCTTTTATTATCTATTCTATGATTAATGTGAAGTCGTGTTTTTGCTCCGAATATGAAACAAGTATCAAATGAGCCTAAATGTCAAAAACAACTAAAGTGGAACATTTCCTAAACATAACTAAAACACCCCAAATCAAATTTCCTTTGTCCCTCCAAGTATTGATGAGAGTGATTCCAAGGTCGTCAAAAAGTTTCCTCACCTTTATCTGTTATGATCTGGAAAGTATGTATAGCTAAAGAAATTGTCCATCAAGCTTATCAAGGAACCGTTCATAACTTGAATGAGTAAGTCGGCAAGTAGGTCACTACCATCGAAAAATGCCCTCGCCTATATGAAAATCATGTACCCCGGTTACTAGCCTCATTAAAAGCTTTTTATATATTCTTCCTAGGTCAATAATGAGTATTACACACCATGAAGTTACCACCTAAGAATTTGATTAATACCAAGTGTGGCCCTTGACATACAAAGTGCTTCTGACAGTCCATCAACGTGGTCAAGCACAAAGGAATACTCTAGCAGATGGCTTGCTTCAGTTTTTCAGTAGCTTTATGGATTCTTATACTGAGGTGTTTTCTCCTATTAAAGACTAGTTATTCTTGCCTAAAAATACAGAGTAACCTATGATTGTAACATTTTGGCATGCCTCTAACTGATTTTTTACACGGTTGAATTATTTGTTCGAGGTTGTGATATAATGGTTTAGTCTGTCATAGGGCGGTTGTGAGAAGCCATTTTAATTTACTTACATATTTTGTTCTATCTAGCATCATGAGTTGAACTGTACCAGCTTCTGGAACCTAATTTGAGTTGCTTTTGATTGTATAGAAAGCTCGCGGACAAGGTTGCAGCCGCTGGGTTCTATGTGGTGGCTCCTGACTTCTTTTATGGAGAACCCTATGACCCTAATAACCCTGATAGACCTCTATCTGTTTGGATAAAGGATCATGGACCGGTTAGTGGCCTTTTGACCAATAATTAAAATTGGTTATTGATCAAGTTTTATACGCAAGGAGATATTTTTTCAATCTGTAATTTTATCTCTTTTATTTTTTTCTTCCGGTAGTATTGTGTTACGGATTCTCTAGACCGGCTTTAGTTTCTTTATAATTAGATGTAGGTTTGATTTTGAATTTGTTCTGTTCATTCAACTTTTGTTCACCATTACAGAACCTTCATTTTTCGGCTATATCTATTTTAACTAGACAAGTGTCTAATGTTTAATGATTCATCACCTTTTGAAGTTTTATGCCCTTATGCATTTTAATTGCTTGTTTAGGATAAAGGTTACGAGGATGCAAAGCTCGTAATTGACGCTTTGAAAAGTAAAGGGGTTTCATCCATTGGAGCTGCTGGGTTCTGTTGGGGTGGTGAGCTTTCATTTATGCACTATATATTAAGTGGTTTCATAGCAGATATTTAGGTAAAAGTACCATGGAGGCCCTTGTACTAGGAGTCGGATTGCATTTTGCCCCTTTTCTTAAAAATGGGCAAATTTGTTCCTTTACATTACATTAGATCAAAGAGCAAACTGGTCCTTCTGTTAAAATCCTATCCATTTCTACTGTTAAAAACTGATCCCTGTACGTCGGCATGAGGTACACGCGGCACACCGTGTGTAACTATCTGGTTATTCTGTTCATGCTGGTTTTTAACAGTAGAAATGGATGAAATTGTTAACAAAAAGGACCAGTTTGCTCTTTGAACTAATGTACAATGACTAATTTGCCTATTTTTTGAACAGAGAGGGCAAAATGCAATTTAATCCCTAGAACAGGGCCCAGATATTTACTATGTTTATATACAAGCATGTTCTGCACCACTTATGGCTTCAATAATATTATCTTTTCATTTAAGTATCACTTTATTACTAGATGGCTAATGCTAGGTCTTTTGATTACCGCAGCTAAAGTTGTGGCTGAACTGGCTAAGGATCCCCTTATCCAAGCAGCTGTAATGTTACATCCTTCATTTGTGATTGTGGACGATATCAAAAGTAAGATTTGAGCCTGGTTTTTGCTGTACTTTGGGGCAAAATTTCTGGTTGAATTCTCTGTGAATTTTTTTTGTCATAGGCTGTTGCATTAAGATTCATATTATTTTCAAGAGGCATGTTAGGTGAGCAGTTTCTAAAGTATTCATGGCATTTTTATTGAAAGATCCTGATACCATTTTATTAAAAATCTTTCTCTTGCCTCTCCTGTTACTCTATAAGGTGGTGTTTGGTATGTTTTTGACCTATAAAACAATTATGGTAATTAAATCACCATGAGAAGAATCCTATGATATCATGTGGCAGTGATCTTAGATCATCGCCTTAGAAGGAGGTCGTAAAATGAATTGTATTAAGTGTTAGTTTGTGAATTAAAAATTTCCTCTCAAAATGCTAATTGTTTTCAATAATGTTAAGTTATGACTATCCTCTCTCTTTTCTTTTTTTTTCGGAAAACCCTTTTTGAAGAATCAGTAAGAAACACAAAACGTTTCTCGTGATAAACCAACACTACAACTTTGCTAAATAAGTTCATATACGGCCACCTCATCAATTTACTATCAAAATGTTAGGTGTCCTAATACAATAAGCAAGATTATGCAACTGTCTTGAGATGAGAAACTTGGCCTTCTATGATGATTACTATAGTGTTTTTCCCTTTATCTATATCATGAAACTGCTTCTAGGGTACTTCGCAAAATTTGAAGTTTTGGGTTTGGTTGCAGTTATCAGTTGATTCTTTAAGAGAGCATTTTCACTCATTCTTGTGCTTTTTTGTGGTGTCTGTGTTAGGGGCAAGTCTACCTTTGTACTATTGATTATGTGTGAATTTTTGCAGGTGTGAAGGTGCCCATTGCGATATTGGGAGCTGAGCATGACCATATGTCTCCCCCAGAGCTTTTAAAACAGTTTGATGAGATCTTAAAAGCGAGTGAGGTAAGAAGGCCCGATGCCTGGTTTCATACTGTAATCTTTTTTGATTGAGCCTAAGAATTCAGGAAAAGATTGCATTTTCTTTAACATGGTATCAATGTTAGGTTCCTTGTTTGCTCCATTGAGTTGCCTATCATATGCTTATTTTGCCAGGATTCTATCGAGATAAAGTGTTATAAGTCCGACATTGCTTATCTTTTGTACTTGATTGTGACTTATATACCATATTAGGTTTGCGCGTGCCTTTTTGGCTTATTGCTTTGCACGTCAAATTGTCACGGTTAACAACTAAACAAAATATTATGTCAATTACTCGGTCTTTGAGTATGGCTTTTTCAGGGTTCCTTCTTAACTCGGTCGACAAGTACTTGTTTATATTTATTACAAAACAATGTCTCTCGCAGGTTGATAGCTATGTGAAGATATTTCCTAAAGTTGCCCATGGATGGTCGGTGAGATACGATGTCAATGATCTGGCAGCTGTGTCGAGCGCTAACGAAGCTCAACAAGATATGCTGGAGTGGTTTGCAAAGTACGTTAAGTGAGAAACTTATCCGATGGTGATGGGAGTTTATGCGTGTTATTTAGAATTCTGTCTAAAAATATGGTCGTGTTTCTGTAGAATAAAGGTTAAATTTTAGTGCATTGTGCCTTATTGCGTAAAACGGAACATTGTAACACATAGAAAAGCTTGAACAGATGTGTCTATGTTTTACCATTTAGCCAATGCATTGGAATTTGTTGGTTATGTGGTTCAATATTATGGGTTTGTGTAATCTGATTATAAATTCCAAGAATCATGAAAGGGCTAATCATAAATTTGTGTTATAAATTCAGCTTGGTTTTTGCCTATTAATATTCCTTGCAACTGTGCTACCTGAAGAAAGTGTTCTATGGCCATGGCAAGCAAAGGTCGTTGTGATGTTGCTCTCTAGCATTAATGCTCTTTAGCAGTAGCCAATGATTAAAAAAAAAGAGGTAAACTACTCTCAAAATTACTAAACTCTTTGTAAGTTTACGTTTTAGTGATTCAATTTAAAAAAGATACAAAATAGTTATTGAATTATTTGAAAATTTTTCTTCAAGTTATTGAACTGTTTGAAATTTTTTGTTTAAAGTTATTGGGTTAAAATTTTTTTAAAAGTTCAGCTAGTGTGTTTTAAATAATGAAGTAATTATTGGTGTAGTGGATCAGTACTCATCGATGAGTAAAACATATATTAGATCTAAGTTAATCTAATGGATTGTGTTAGAGATCAGAGAAGAAAGCTGTTTGAATTTTGGTTCACAGATTTGGACCTACAAAGTCGTTTCACGAAAAAAAAAATTGTGGATGAGAAGGGGATGAAACCTTTCGATTGGTGTAAGTTGTGTGAATAGAAAATGCTATACAATAGTGATTTTAACATCTTAGTGACTTAAATGAAAGCTTTCATCAAATTTAACCCTTAAAGTCTCTATTTTTTTGTCAAATTGGTCCTTTTTTGAGTTAAATTTAACTTTTAATTTTTAAAACAAGTCAAATTTGACCCTCAACCTTTAAAAAAAATCGATTAATTGATGTTTTGGATGAAAATAATGACTAAAACTTTAAATTTTTAAATATGACAGCTCACGTGACAATCCACATATATTTCATGTAATTTTTAAAAACTTATTATATTTCTTTATGAACTTTTATTTATATTTATTTTATAAATTTTAAATTATTTATTGAGGTATCATATAAAATAAATAATGTCATGTCAAGATATCTGATGCACATAGAGATCGCACACCAAAGATTGTTAAAAATTAAATATTTTAGCAATTATTTCTATGAAAGAAAAATAATTTGACTCTTTTTGAAATATTGATAGTTAAGTTTAATTAAAAGAATAAAAAATAAATTGACAGAAAATATAAATACCTTTCGAATTTAATTCATAATCAAATCAAATTACAGTAAATCTAAATAAACCAAATTAAATTTTCCTCATCAAAATTTTTAATACATTTCAACACACTTGAATTTACGTCCTCCTAACAATAATGCCTATACAAATCGAGTACCTACATGTCAGGACCTATACAAATCGAGTTAATAATCAATGGACAAAATTAAATATGTATATATACACACGTGCATTCCCTTCTTCTCCTGTCGATACCCACATTTTCTGGCATTTTCACGGGAGAGATTTAATATATATATATACACATACATACATTACCTTCTTATCCTCCTCCTCTCCCTACCCATGATTTCTGGCATTTCAACGGGAAAGATTCATACGGTACAATATATAAATTTGTAAAAAATTCTCGAAATCCAAAAGATACATAAAAGATTTCAAGAAAAATTTATAAAAGGATTTGGAAAATCAATTGGTTTCCTCCTTATCACACTCCCCATTGACGTTTTCTTATTTTCCTTTGTCCATATCTCACCCTTCTCTTTGTCCAGAAAAGGAGAGATTCTCCGCCATTAATATGAGATTCCGATCAACACCTGTGCACAAATCAGCCTCGGCGGTGATCTCGGCGATTATCTTCCTTTTCCTGATACACGGCGCCCACTGCTTCGACCTTCCTGGTACCGCTACCGAGATCTTCCAAAAGGTCGAATTTCGGTTCCTCTTTTATTATGTTTTTTTTAAAAAAAAATTCTTCGTTTGTTTGCTTAATCGTCTTTGTTTTCTATTTGATTTCGTTTATGATTTCAAATTTTCACATCGAATCTCTGTTTGTTTTCGAATAGAATCATAGGAGAAGGAAATTAGTGAGTATTTACTGCCTGTTGTTTAAGAGACTTTTTTTTTTAAATTTAAATTTTTTACGTTAAAAATAGTAAAATACTATTTTGACATGGACACTCAGTGTTCAACTTGACTATGTTTTTTCTTTTATGGGAAAGGAATAGTCTAATTTCATTTTGGTCCTTTTGTTATGTAAAATTTTATGATTTAGTCATATTTTAATTTAGTATAAATTGATCATCTTAGAATTTTATCGGTTAGTCCAAATTGTCAACGTGATTAACTATTTTCATAAAAGTTTTGATGTAAAATTTTTCTTTAAAAGTACTCTAAAATCTCCTTAAGTATTTAGCTAACATGTATTTTTGATTAAGTTAATCGGAAAAATTTGGATCAACTAATAATATTATAAAAGGATGAACAAATTATACTAAATTAAAATATAAAGATTAAACAGTAATTTTTGTAAAATATAGAGATCAAAACCCGAATTAGACCATTAATTTTTGATAGCAAAAAGCAAAAAGAAAAAGATGGGTGACGTCGACATGGGTCGGGACTCGGGAGCTCGAAAAATAACTTTTCGAGAATTCTCGAAATTCACCCACAATGTACTTTTCCTGTAAATAATCTTTGAATTATCCCTAGTTTGAAAAAAATATTTAAATAAAAAGCCTTGTTTCAGATTCTGCTATTGTTTTTATAATTTTTATTTTTTTATCAGTTGCAGAAAAACATATTTATTTGAATTTCTAAATTTGTAATCCTTTTCAAATATAAAAATATTTTTATATATTTTAAAAATGCTTGTTGACTTGCAGATTTAGATAAAGGTGTGTTATTTATTTAATTGATAGTTTCATTATGGGTTGTTGAAATGTCATGTCATTTCGAAAATGAATGACAAAATTATAATTAGGTAATAAACACGATGGAAACTGTTTAATGTATAATGGCCAACTTTATGTAGCAAATGATGTAGTAATTATTTATCAATCAATAATATAGGGTCCACTATATCTTCCTCAATCCTGAAGAATATTTGGGATATTTTTTATCTGAATAAATTTTTGGATATTTTATCTACTTTTGTGAAGATTTGAATATTGTGGATTAATATGATACTTTAATTAATATCCGAGCTTTAGGATGGATATAGTCGAATAATCGAATCAAAGGTGGAATTTTTGGATATAGGCCTAATAAAATTATCTAGAAAAATTTTAAAACAAATTAATACTAATTATGAGAAATTCATAAAGAAAATCAAACAATAAGGAATGTATAGAAACCATTAGAAAATTAGGAAAACTTTAATGAAAATAAATTAGAACATAATGAAAACTCTAATTTAAAAAAAATCCAAATAATAATGAATTTGTTTTACTGGTTTTAACCGGTTTTTAGTATTGATTTTGATATTTTACCTGTTTTGGCCATTTTTTCAATTTTCTAGTTCAAACTTCAAATTATATGAATGAATCATTGTACTAATTAATTTTTGATTTAGCCGGTTGAACTCTGATTTAGTTTTTCAATTATAAAATAGATATAAATATTAAGAGTTTATTTTTAATTTTCAGGTAATTGATTTGAACTCAGATTTCCAATCTATGAACTGCTTACCTTTTACATTTCTTTTGAATTTTCTTTCTATTAAACTCGGTATCTATCATAATCAGATATCTAGTTGGTATTTGTTTTTTATACATTGTGCTAGTGTACGTTCAATCAAAGCAACTGAAAGTTTTTTTTTTTTTTGTTTAGATAGGAGAAGAGAGAAAGATATCGTTAGCTCCTCATTGCGGCTCAAATCCACCCATATTGGACCCTGAAAGTGGAGGTGGTCATGTTGAAAAACTTGCTGATTTCAACACTTATGTCTCTGGCTCTCCTGAGTGCAAGCATGCTGTTCTTCTTGCCTCTGATGTTTATGGTAGTTATCCATAAACCCTCTTTCTTTTCTTTATCTTTCTGCTTCAGTGTGAGCTTTTTTTTTTTTTTGTCATTTTCTATTTGGGTTTTGTGTGAAATTAATGAGGAACAGTTCTTTAGGAATTGAGCAGCTTAAAGGTTTTCTGTATTCAAGCAAAGAAAAAAAAGAAAAGAGCTTCTTTAGTTTTCGCCAATTTTCTGTATTATATTTTACTTCTTTTTTCTTTACTTGTTTGCAGTCTGTTTTTCTTGACATATTATATCTGGGTTTTGTATTTCACTATAGATTTAATTTTGGTATTTTGTTTACTATACATTTGCTTTCATTGAGCACTTTTCTGCAATTTCTAATCTCTGTTCCATGATGATCATCACCATGATGATGATCATCACCATTGTTTTGATCATCTGCTAATTTCACTATTCTTCTCTTGGCTCTGCAGGATATGAGGCTCCAAACTTGAGGTACGGCTAATTGTGCTAGTGAAACCAATTTTTTTCTGATTTTTTGCCTTTATTATCTCTTCTATGCCTTTCTTATCCTTTGCATGCCAAGCTCGTCAAAGCATATCCAAATGTGTTTTGCTAATGTTTTGGACTTCTCTAATTTTGTTTTTCTTTTTTTCTTTATCTATTCGTACATGTACTATACGTACTTCCATTTGTCGGACATCTGTCCCTGCATGGAGGGTTCATGCTTCATAGTTACACCATAGGTTGTGGAAAAACAAACTTAGCTAGGTCCTTGACATACAGAGTGCTTCTGGCAGTCCATCAATGTGGTCACACTCCATGGAAAATTCTAGAAGATGACTTATTATCTTGCTTCATTTTTCTCAATAGCTTTATGGATTCATATATGGAGTAGTTTTTTCCTATTAAATACTAGTTATTCTTGGCTTAAAACACAGAGAAACCAATGACTGTAACATTTTGAAAATTGAAATCATTGCTTTTGATATCAGAATATGGATTCTGACAATTACAACTTAGTAAATTAAGATTTGGCATTCCTCTAACTGATTTTTGACACAGTTGAATTATTTTTTTTCGAGATTGTGATATAATGGATTAGTCTGTCAAAGGGTGACTGTGACACAGTTGAAACAAATTAAGATTTGACATGCCTCTAAATAGTTTGTTCTATCTAGCATCTTGAGTTGAACTGTACAGCTTCTGTAACCTAATTTCAGTTGCTCTTGGTTGTATAGAAAGATCGCTGACAAGGTTGCAGATGCTGGGTTCTATGCGGTGGTTCCTGACTTCTTTAATGGAGAACCCTATGACCCTAATAATCCTGATAGACCAAAAGATGCTTGGATGAAGGATCATTCACCGGTTAGTGGCCTTCTGACAAATACTTGAAATTGGTTATCGATCAAATTTTATAAGGAATGGCATACTTTTCAATCTTTGTTTATCTCATTTTTATTCCTTTTGTATTGTATTATGGACTCTAATTTTCTACACTGGCTTTAGTCTCTTCATAATAGGTATAGGTTTGATTTTGAATTTGTGCCGTTCATCCTGCATTTCTACACCATTACCTAGGGAAGAATCTAATGTTTAATGATGAACCTCTTTTGAAGTTTATGTCCTTGTGCATTTAATTCTTCCTTTAGGAAAAAGGTTTTGAAGATGCAAAGCTAATGTTTTAGTCTCTTCATAATAGATATAGGTTTGATTTTGAATTTGTTCCGTTCATTCTGTATTTCTACACCATTATCTAGGGAAGCATTTAATGTTTAATGATGAATCTCTTTTGAAGTTTATGTCCTTGTGCATTTAAATCTTCCTTTAGGTAAAAGGTTTTGAAGATGCAAAGCTAATGATTGATGCTTTGAAAAGTAAAGGGTTTTCATCAATTGGAGCTGCTGGGTTCTGTTGGGGTGGTGAGTTTATATGCACTGTACTCTTAAGTGGTTTCATATAAGATATTTACTATGATTATACAAGCATGTTATGCACCAGTTATGGTTTCAAGATATTTTTTTCATATAATTTTGTGACCATTTTATTACTAGATGGCTAATACCAAGTCTTTTGATTACCTCAGCTAAAGCTGTGGTTGAACTGACAAAGGCTGAACTTATTCAAGCTGCTGTGATATTACATCCTTCATATGTGACTGTGGCTGATATCAAGAGTAAGATTCTGCTTCTCTCCTCTTTTTAGGTCAGTTATAAATTGTTGTTCATTTCACTACAAATTGGTTTGGATTTAATGACTAAGTTTAAGGTGAGGTCTCCTATGCTTTGGGGCTGGTTGAACTCTCTGTGAATAATGTGCTTAGGTTCTTGCATTAGGATTCAGTTTCATATACCATTTTAGGATTCATAGTTTTTTAAAGGAAAGGTTCTTATACCATTTTAATAAAAAAAAAAATCTCTTGCCTCTCTTCCTTCACTCTAAGGTTGTTTTAGGTATGGGGTTCACCTATAAAACTATGGTGTTTTTACATATTGTGAAATCACCAAATTAGAGAAGAACTGAACGATCTTTTGTAGCAGTGATCTTAGGTCATAGAGAATGATTAGATCTTCACCTTAGAAGATGATTTAATTTTCATTCACAAGGTGAAAAAACTTTTGTTGCCAAGATGAAGTGAGCTGTAAAATTATACTAATTTTTTTTCGGAACTAAAATTTCCTCTCAAAATTTTAATTGTTTCATATCATATCTTACCTTCTCAGAATTATATTTTTGAATCAAATTCAAAACTAAATTCCATGCTTTCTTTTAACTTTTAAAAAAAAATGTTATATATAATATAATTCTTATTTTTCAGAATTTTAATAGATTTAGTTCTGTTTTCAAATTAAAATGTTATTTAGTATTTTAATTTTAATATTATAATTTTGTTATATTAATAAAATATTACTTGTATTTTGTAGGTTATCATGTTTGAGCAACATTGCAATATTGATGACCTTGAATACCCTAATACCATTAGCACATTCATGCAACTTTCTTGACATGAGAAAATTTGTCCTTCTATGATGATTGCCAAGTGTGCTTTTTCCATAATCTATAGCATGAAACTGTTTTGATGATACACTTAATGCAAAAATTGAAGTTTTGGGCATGGTTGGAGTTATTAGATGATTACTTTAAGAGAGCTTTCCTGTTTTACTTGCATTACTTAATTAGAATCTATCTTGACTTCATAGTTTATGGAGTCTTTAGCCATAGCAAACTTAGATTAGAGAATTAAACCTTAGCTGTTTTTAAGGTTCTAAGACAAATGTTTCACTAAAAATTGAACACATCAAGCTGCAGTGATAGTGTGGGAATATTTGCAGGTGTGAAGCTGCCCATTGCGATATTGGGAGCTGAGCTTGACCATTTGGCTTCCCCAGCAGTTTTAAAACAGTTTGATGACATCTTAAGTGCGAATAAGGTAAGAAGCCCCCATGCCTTGTATCATACTGTCTGCTTGTTATCTTTATAAATTGCATTCTCTATGATCAATTTGGATTTTCTGTCGATTACAATACTATTCTTGTTTAACTAACTCTATTTTTGAATGGATTTTAATGCTTTTCATTTAAATGAAGGGTTCACCAAATATAATAATTCAAGTGTGTGAGAGATCGAAAGTAAAAGACGAAAAGTGTAAAAGAACATACATTTTGAATGTGTTTGTTAAGAAAAAAAAAGAGGTGAGAACCCAAAAAAGAGAGATACCATTTTTAATTGGAATGATATGAACAAATAAAATGAGAGGAATTTATGTTAGTTCAAAATTACACATTTTGCAAAAGTTTCATTTTCTTTTTTCTCAATTTCAACTCTATCACGGAAGCATGAAAAGAAAATTACTTTTTTCTTTCAGTTTTTTTCTATTTATTTTACCAAGCACACTAACAAAAAAGATCAAATATATCCTTCTCTTCTCTTCTCTTCTCTTGCAGGTTGATAGGTTTGTGAAGGTATTTCCTAATTGTTCTCATGGATGGACGCTCAGATATGATATTAATAATTCAACTGCTGTGGCACGTGCTAACGAAGCGCATCAAGATATGCTGGAATGGCTTTTGAAGTATGTCAAGTAAGAGTCTCATTTTATGATGATGGATTTTTTAGAATTCTGTTTGCATTGTAGTCTGTGTTTCTGTAGAATAAGAGTGAATTTTAATGCATTGTGCTTTATTATGTAAGATGGAATGCTATAGCATCAAGATCACAAATGGTGTCTATGTTGTATCATTTAGCCAATGCATTGAAATTTATTTTATAAATTCATCTCGGTTTTGCCTATTAATATGCCATTCAAGCACAGTTCTTATATGCATCCGTCCCTGATGAGAGTGTTCACTACTTGGCAAGCAATGCTCCCTAGCAATAACGAATCAGTACTGTTCAATTCAATTGATTAATTTAGAAATCAAAAGTTTAACATGGGAACCGGTTTTAAAAAAAAAAAGAATATAAACACATTTTAAAAATTTTAATATACAGTTTTTATAGGTCAGGATGAGATACACATAGTACATTACGTATAACTTCTAATTATTTTGTCAGCTGCACCGATTCTTCAATAGTAGAAATAAATGAAATTTAATAAAATGATTAGTTTGCTCTTTAATCTAATATACAAAGACTAATTTACCATTTTTAAAATAAAATGGACAATATAAACCCGACTCTTAACACATGAACTTCAATAGTACTTTTATCGATATAGAATTCATGAGGAGAAATATAAATTAGAATATTATATATAATATTTAAAGAGAAGTTTTAAAATATAGGGTATAGTAAAAAATATTTAAAAAAAGAGACGCATGACATTTTTTTTCCTGCTGTTGCGTTGTTGTTTTACTGCCGTTATGTTTTTGTTTTGCTACCATATTTGATGTATCATTTTTTAAAATTAGTTTTATATAAAAAATCTTAAAAATTTCAATAAGGGCAGGCTAAGTCAAACTTAGATTTAACAATTTTAATTTAGACTAGGCTTGGGTAGAATTTCAAATCCATTTTAAAGATAAGCCCAAACTTAAAAAGTGAATTTAAAATTTTGTTTTGACTTAACCAAATCTATGATTAACAGAATGTAAACAAAAAATGGGGAACTGGTTGGTGCTAATTATGATTTTTCTTTTCTTTTTATTCTTTAAAAAGATGTTCTTTATTACTATGATTGTGATAAAATTTTATTTAGTACAACGTAATTCGAAAATAAAAATCTTAAGCTTTTGTACGTGTCCACCATTACAACTATATATAATTTAAGCCAAGTAAGAAAGCAATCGGTTAAGCTTATCCCAATGAAAATTAGGCTCAAAATCGACTTCTTGAAGCATTTTGGGCAATGGCACCATTTGAATTTTCTTACTCAAACCAAGATGTGCCATGAGAAGTGCAACGTGGGTTAAGAATTCATCACCATACTTGAGTCGCCTCGCATGCTTTTTCCACGAACAGTGAGCCGCGGCATAAGTCAGCATGTCCAGCCACAGATCAGCTATCAGTTTCCATTTATCTTGGTTATCCCATCGGAAATCAGATACCAAACTCTGCAAATGCTTGGCGATGTCGCACCCTTCAAAGAATGCGGACTTCCTTGAACTTCCCATCTGGATTAAGAATGACCGAGATCTAATGTCCACCCCAAACAACCCTCTGACAGCTTCATTGAATTGGACTTCGTCGAGGGTGAAGTTCATCGCTTCAGTGCAGGTATCACGGAGCCTTATGTGACCAATCCCTTCGGGAAGCATTGCGGGATATCGAGAAAAAAGGTACATCATATAATCAGATAAGGCCTTACTTATCCGGCAATACGGCTCGAGTTGCACGGCTCGATGCCGGTGATTGTCGTCATGGAAAACAACTTCTGTAGCAACATGCCATAGGAGCAGACTGTGGGTGAATTCAACCTCGCATACACTCCAAAGAATGTCTTCAGATGACCCTTCCATTCCTTTAAGCACACTTGAACCTCTATCATGCAATAACTCTGAGAGATTTTTGAACTCGGTCTCTGCGTATTTTTTCCGTTTTTCTTGGAGACCTGAGTAGATAAACTGTTGCAATTCGGGAGTTACATCTCTCCAACCGGTCCTTATGTACTTCCCCATACTATCCTCAGAGTAGAGGAACTTAAAAACTGCTGCAAGATTCAGTTTCCTGGGCGGTAGGCAATAATCTAGCAGGCTGCGCTGTGCCATGGATTGAATTCCCCCCTTGGACTTAGTGAAACGAACCAACTTAGAACCAATACCCCTAAGAAACCCATTGTTTTGTTGGGCTAACCAGTAGATTCCCCAATCCGATCTAAGATGCAGGAAGGCGGAATAAATTTCAAGAAAGATGGCAGCACCCATTAACAAGTAGCTAATGCCAACGTCAACTCGGGAGTGTTCATGCTTACCAACGACGAAGATGAAGGCAAGCAGTGCGAAGGTGGTGAAGGATAAGCAAATGAAGCGAAGAATTACACCGGGTCGAGTTATAACTATACGAATCTTTGTATACAGCAGATCATAAAGGAATCCAAGCTCAATCTCCACAATTGTGAAGGCCGCTTCTGCATTAACTTTGGTCTGGTCCAGCTCAAATACGTAACTCAAATTTTTGTAAATTCTGAGCTTGAGATCTGCAAACATGGGCTTGAACACTTGAAACAAATGAAAGGCTCGCTAAAGATCTCCGTATTTCCCCTTAATTTGTTTCGGCTCCAAGTATTCTTCCAACGTCAAACGCATACCTCTTTCTGATGGCGACGTCTGTGAATGCTCAACTTCCAATGGGGAACCTTGGTCATCAGAAAACACAGATTTCCTAAACCGGACGCTACTAGCGTTGAAGAGAGCCCAAGCCCTTTCCCCATACTTGATAATTCCAACAGTGAATATTGGAATGGCCGTAAAGATGAGCGATTTTGATGCTATTGTCCAGAAATTGGCATATGAATAGAGAGCCACTCCAATTTGGAAACACAACCCAAAGAAATGTAGAGGCCAGACTTCATTGTCCGACAATGAGTAAGCGGTGATAGTATCTGGGCCACCCAAATACAAGAGCAAGAATGAGGCCCAAAATAGAAGCAGAGGACTGGCTTTTTTATCCTTTCTACCCAAGGCTAATGTGGCCAACCAATCTGCAGATATGTATAGGGTCCAAACCAAAAGGCAGACCGACTTTGAATATCTGCCGCTGAATCTCCGCCGATTCCCAAATCTTATCAGTATAAATTGAATGGTGAGGCTGAGGATTACCATTACCCGGATTTCCCATTTCAGCCAAGACAATATTATATGATTCGACACCGTTTTCAAACCCGATTTATCCTTGACCGCTAGGAACAGCATTGCACTTGCAACTGGAATTCAACAAAAATGTTAAGCATTACTGTTGAAAGATTTTTCATCTATTCCGGGAATTAAGCATGTGTAAGACTTTTTAATTATTTAGTTCGTAGTTATAAGAAGGACACTTGTTTATCCAAATTCAAATCGTGTTGCTCCACCTTATTCTCTATCATGTCTAGGAGCTTGATTTGCTTAAAATTGGATATGCCAGTGTTGATGTTTATTTGAATCTCGAGTGGACAAATTCTAACACCAAACATTCCTTTTAGTCATTAATAATCTATGTCTTAGATTGAGTACTAATCAGGGTTAAGTCAAGTTCGGGTTGAATCAGTGCTGATCATTTTAGTTTCGGGTTTGACTCAATTTAAAGATAAGTTTAAATTTTGGTTGAAGCTTAATCCATATTAAAAATACTAAATTTGAGCTCGACTCGGCTCGAATGTAATAAATTATTTTATATAAAAATAAATGTTAAAAAATATAATACATTAAACACACTAAAAATAACAAATTGAAAATGCAAAAAAAAAGAAGAAGAAGAAGGTATAGATATGTGATTCAAGTCGGAGTTTGAGTTAAAAAAATTCTGCCTAAGGCCCTACTCGTTTAAAAAATTAGCCTTATTTTTTGTTCAAACCCATTTTTTGGGTGGGTGACCCAACCCATCATCAAGTCTAATAACCATGCATCCCGAAAAAAGTATTCATAAATTATAAAATAGATTTGTTTTACAAAAATAAGTTATATTATTACGTGAGTGTTTTTTAAAATATATATTTATATAAAATCAATATAGATTCATATATGGTGAGATTTAAATTTAGATCTTTATGAATTTTAGACCTTCAAATTTACCATTTCAACTAAAGTTTGATGTGTTTTTTATATAAACTTTTATTGAGTACTAGATTATGGCACACCCATCATTATGGGTGAAAATTTATGTAAAAATAAAAATAAAAATAAAAATAACCGAGTTATGATACGTGAGTGCTTAAATTGCAAACTTTTTTTTTTTATTTTGAGTGCCTAAAATGAATTTTTTTATAATTTGGTGACTATTACACTAATTTTTTTGGTAATTGAGTTGATACTCGTTTAACCCGTGACACCAAATATTTCTATCTTTTTTGGTGGGTTACAAGAAGAGGGCAAAGGCTTAACAGCAACATGACTATTGTGACTCGAACCCAGACCATACCTGAGGTTGTGAACACCCTGGCCATCGCACTGAATTGAAAAGTGATCTAATAATTGGATTTGAGTGTAATTTATAATAATACATGTTTAAGGAACTATAATTTTGAGAGTAAATTGTTGTTTTGAATAATTATGTCTTGGGAAAATGAAAAAATGAAAAAAATGAAAATTTTATATATTTTGTATATTTCCATATTTCCATATTTTCTATTTTCTACAAATTTTTTTGTAATTTTATCTTTTTATAATTATTTACAATTATTTATCATTTTTAATTTCTTTATAATTATTTACAATTTTATACTTTTCTGGTTTTAAAAAATAATTTTCTATACTTTTTATGTAAATTTCTATAATTATTTATTAATTTTAATTATTTTCTATAAATTTTAGGAAAACATGTTTTGTTATAATTTTTAGATTATTATTATTATTTTCTTAATTTTTATGATTTTTATATTTTTAAAAAATTAAAAAGAAAATTTAAGCTAAAACATATTTTATAATTATTTTAAGGTAAAACGTGCATCCCATGGTAATACTTTTCATAACTCAACAAATTGAAAGAAATTTAAATAAATAAACAAAAAACAAATATAAATTATTAGGTAAAAGATTTCTTCAGTCTCTCTCAATTTTAAAATTGAGTAAATTGGTCCATCTCAAAAAAAAAGTTGGAGCAATTTAATCCTTGTCAATTTCAAAGTAAACAATTAAGGACAATTACTTCCGTCAGTTGTATATAATTTTGATTGGTATAATAACAAATTTAGCTTTCGATATTTACATATTTTGTTATTCTAGCCTTAATTCTAAAAACCTTAACATTTACACAAATGTTGCGGATAATTTTGTTAAATTAAGACCGGTTTAACAGAATGTATAAACTTTGAGGGCTAAAATTATTATTATACCAATTAAAATAATATACAATTGATAGAAAACATTTGCTCACTTTGAAATTGATAAAATTAAATTGCTTTAATTTTTTTGAGACTTTTTTACTAAATTATTACTATGATAAATGGAAATAAAATGACAAAAAAGAAAAGTCAAATTATGGACCCAAAGATGTAAAATTATAGTTCTACTTACTTGTAAGCAGTGTTGAGAGGGATGCCATTGTCAAGCAACAAAAATACACCAAAGATGTGTCTGCCCGAAGGATCAAATATATCTGAATTATTTAAGCTTGCCAAAGAGCTATATTCCTCCTCTTCTTCTTCTTTTCCTTTCTCTCTATTTTTAATTATATTTTTAGCTGCAAAAAAAAAAAAAAATCAATGGTGATGTGATACATGTGTTATAAGATTTCTTCATGTCATCAAGCAAAGAATAGGTTCGATTAAAGTATTTGGGAAGTCCATGTATAATAGGGATTAAATCGAATTAATTTTACTATTATTAAATGGGTTAATTTATTTCATATACTATTAAAAAATAAAATAAGTTTAAATTGTGATAGAGTTAACAGTTATTGTATAAAAAGTTTTGAAAATTATTATTCTTTTAATTGCGTTTAATTCCAAATAAAAGCTTTCATTTATAAAATCATACAAACTTTAAAAATATTAACTCTGTTTAACAAGAAATGATATATATATATATTTTAAAGAGTAAATATAAACTCTATTATGATTTGGCCTTATTTGATTCTTTTTAATAATTTATGGACTAAATTGATTAGACCCTTATAATAGAGGGACCTCTCAAGTAGATTCACTGCAACAAATCTCACTCTTTTCAGAATCGATTGGACCAAAAATCAGTCGAAATACCAATTCAAAATAAGGAATTGAACTGGTCGATTAGACTGATTGAATCGATTTTTTAAAATATTTTTATTAATTTATTCAATTCAACTGATTTGAGAGATTGGAAATAGCAGACTGCTAATTGGGCAAGTTCAGTAAGCAAGATTGAAGGCATGAAGAATAAATTATAAAAATTGAAATAATTAAAAGGACCTTTTACTCACTTTATTTTAGGTGAATGTTTATACTTTATTACATTAAATATTTTTTAATTAATCACGAGAGTTTAAATAAGATGATAATGATTTTTTTTTACCTTAATCAGTGGTCGAAGGTTCGATTCTCGCCTTGGGTATGGAGGAGCAACTTTAAAACTCGTGGTCAACATCTATCTGCTTAATAGATCTATAGAATATGGAAGATTACTTCGATATTTTAAAAAGAAAAAAAAATTAGTTTATAACCAAGTAATAATATTTTCATCGTATTTATAAAGAAGAACAAATATAATAATAATAGTCGGAACTTGCTAGAATAACTATATAACGTGGGTGCTTAAATTGCAAACTTTTTATTTTAAGTGCCTAAAAAATTTTATAGTTGGCTAACTATATGTGTTGTTTACCCTAGTTTTTAGTAATTGAGTTAATACCCAATTAACCCGTGACACCAACTCAATTAAATGTTTTGTAATAAGTATTAGATATTTTTTTCATAATTTTTTTGTAAAATATATTTTCAATCTTCTTTTAGTAAATAGGGGATTTAAACATTTTCATCCAACTCGTTAGTAACGTAAATTAAATATTTTTAATATTAGAAAATTATTAATAATTAGATTACTATTTTTAGAAATTCAGAGAGACATGAGAGATCTTTTTACCAAATAATTACTATTTTTAGTTTGATAAATGAAAATAAACAGATAAAAAAAATCAAATTATTACTACTTACTTGTAAGTATCATTGTGAGGGATGCTATTGTTAAGCAATCGAAATACACCAAAGATGTGTCTGCTTGATAGTTAGGGTGTTTACCGCCGCAGGTATGACTTGAGCTCAAGTTGTACTAGTCGTGTTGTTGTTAGAGCTTTATCCTCTTTTTATAGTTCATCATAGAAAAAATATCTCCGAATGAATTATTTAAGGTTGCCAAAGAGCTATCATCCACTCCTTTTTCTGTTCTATTTTTTTTCGCAGTTGAGGATTTTTAATTATATTTATAGCTACAAAAAAAAAAAATCAAAGTTGATGTGATACATGTGTTATGAGATTTCTTCATGTGATGAAGGAAAGAATCAGCTAGGTTAAAGTATTTGGGACACTCGTGAATTATAGGAGTAAATCGAATTAGTTTTTTTATTAAATAGGTTAATTCATTTTATAAACTATTAGAAAAATTAAATAAGTTTAAACTGTAATGAGTTAACATTTCTGTATAAAAATATTTTGAATTTTTTTTCATTTGTAGTTCAATTCCAAATAGAAGGTTTCATTTATAGAATCATACAAGTTTTAAAAATATTAACTCTATTAAATAGTAAATGATATTTTTTAAAGAGTAAATATAAACTCTATTCTAATTTGGCATTATTTGATTCTTTTTAATAGTATATGGACTAATTTGATTAGATCGCTATAATAGAGGAACCTCCCAAGTAGATTCACTGCAACAAATCTCACTCTTTTTAGAATCGATTGGACCAAGAATCAATCGAGATACCAATCCAAAATAAGGGGTCAAACCGGTTGATCAGAACGATTGAATCGATTTTAAAAAAATATTTTTATTAATTTATTGAATTGAATTTATTTGAGAGATTGGTTGAATCACCTAAAAACTTTGACAAATTTAAAAGAGTTGTTTAGGGGAAAAAATGGAAAAAATTTAAGGCATGAAGAATAAATTATAAAAATTGAAATAATTAAAAGGACCTTTTACTCACTTTATTTTAGGTGAATGTTTATACTTTATGACATTAAACGAAATTTTTAAATAATCACGAGATTTAGATGAGATGTTAATCAATGATCGAGGGTTTGATCATCGTTTTTAGTATGGAGCAGCTTTAAAACTCTTGGTCAGCTTCTATCTCCTTAATGGATCTACAGAATAGAGATGATTAGTTAGATACTTTGAAAAGAAAAAAAAAAGCTTTTAATTTTTCATCGTATTTATTTTGTTATTTTATATAAAATTTATACACATAATGACTTTCAATATTTTTTTTATTTCAACTAAATATCATTTAATTTTTATATAAAATTATTGATCTAATAATTTAATATATATTGCTGATTGAATTTTAGCTCAATTGGCATTGACATTGTTGTTAGTGAAAGACGTGAGTTCGAGTATGTTGAGGCGCATTATCCTCCTATTTAGAGGTGATCATGGGCCGAGCCCGGAAAAAAATTTCAGCCCGCTTTCTAGGCCCGGGCCGGGCCCGATATTTGGGCCTAAAATTTTGTCCAGGCCTGGCCCGGGAAAAAATACTAAGCCCAAGCCTGGCCCGGCCCGGCCCGTTTTTAAAAGATTAAATTAACTTTTTTTATCATTTGAGGGGCAAAGTGTAATTTTACCATTACTATTTTAAAATTTTATAAATTATAAAGAGTTAAAAAAATTTCTATTTTTATTTTAGAGTGGAACCCTTGCCCATGAAATATCATATCAACAAATTTAACAATACTAATAATTAAAATTAAAATTTAAAATTTGAAATATAAAAATTAAAAATTTTAAAATAAAAATAAAAAATAAATTTCAAAATTTACGGGATTAGGGAAATGGGAAATGGGGAGGGGAAATGAGAAATTTATTTTTAAAAAAAATATATTTATTATATTCGGGCCAAAAATATTTTGCCCGAGGCCTGGCCCATTTTCTAAACGTACCTCGTTTTTTGTCCAAACCCATATTTCGGGCCTATATTTTTACTCAAACCCTCTCATATTTCGGGTGGGCCGTCGGGCCGGACGGAATGGTTGAGAGAGATTATAAATAATTTTAGGCATTGTATAAAAAATAACAGATATGATAATAATATATAGTCGGGAAATTGCTAGAGTAACTTCATTCATTTAAAAGTTATTGTAGAAGAGAATAGTTATAAACTTGGATTAGCTGATAAGCAATGAATAGATGCAATTTAACCACTGTTTCATATAAGTTAAAACGGTGATTTGACATTATTAAGTAAGGGTGAATATTCGATCGTATTGAGTCGAATCGGGTCAAAAGATTTCGAGTTAGTCGAGTTGACGAATCCTATTTTAGCAACTGAAGTCAATTTAAAATTTTTTTCAAATCGAATCAAATCGAGTCGAGTCAAGTCGAGCCGCGTTAACTAATCCTATTATTTATACTCAATATTGCATTTACATGAACTGATTATTTAACTAGTAAATGATGTAATTTTGTCTTTTAACTAAATGGTTTTAACTTTTAATTTTAGAAAAGGTAAACATTTATCCAAAAAAATTAATTTTTTTATTTGAGTTTATCTGAATAACTCAATAACTCAAACCATTTAACTCAAATCATTTTATTGAGGTAAGTTCGTATAGGGGTTATTTTGTTAAATTTCCTTTTTAGTGAATAATTGTAAGTTTTTTTATAATTATAAATGGTCATAAAATGTTAACTAGCATTTGGATTGAATTGCAAAATTGAAATAGTTGATAGAAATGTGTGAAAGATGGGAACTTTACGAAATTATAGTTATAAAACGATGCAATGGAATGAATCAATAACTTATATGTGAAAGTATTCCGTCTGAACCTTAAGAATTCTTAAAATACAAATGACACTAGAGAATTACGCTACTTCCAAGGCTTCCAACATTCAATTCCAAATAGAGTGTCCCAAGGGGCATTACAACAAACATGGATAGTGGACATATTCAAATTAGCCATCACCTAACCCACCAAATTCGAGGCAAAGAAATTGACCTGAATATAAGTTGTCACCAAGTTTTTCCACACGTGTATGGGTGTGGGCAATCCTTGATTGCGTGAATAGAAACATTTATCCAAAAAAATTAATTTTTTTATTTGAGTTTATCTGAATAACTCGAATAACTCAAACCATTTAACTCAAATCATTTTATTGAGGTAAGTTCGTATAGGGGTTATTTTGTTAAATTTCCTTTTTAGTGAATAATTGTAAGTTTTTTTATAATTATAAATGGTCATAAAATGTTAACTAGCATTTGGATTGAATTGCAAAATTGAAATAGTTGATAGAAATGTGTGAAAGATGGGAACTTTACGAAATTATAGTTATAAAACGATGCAATGGAATGAATCAATAACTTATATGTGAAAGTATTCCGTCTGAACCTTAAAAATTCTTAAAATACAAATGACACTAGAGAATTACGCTACTTCCAAGGCTTCCAACATTCAATTCCAAATAGAGTGTCCCAAGGGGCATTACAACAAACATGGATAGTGGACATATTCAAATTAGCCATCACCTAACCCACCAAATTCGAGGCAAAGAAATTGACCTGAATATAAGTTGTCACCAAGTTTTTCCACACGTGTATGGGTGTGGGCAATCCTTGATTGCGTGAATAGAACTCCCCTAAATTGCCCCCATAGGTGAAAAAAGGCATCAATGGTGGTTCCCCTTTTACATCTCTCCATATTAGTTAGGAGTCGATCCTTCATAAGAAGTCAAAGGAAACAACATTCCAACAACTATTATTGGCATCCCAATTCTAACTTGCAAAGGCCACAAAAGCATCAGAAATCGAGGACCGACTATCAACCATCCTTTTCTAAGTTATCATGTCTTTGCCCCCATCCAATCTCCTAGGGACGATGGTAAATATGCAAAGCAACATAGTATGACCAAGCCATAAAGAGAGCTTCCCCCAATCCCATTTCCCAACTTGAGTCGACATCTCATTAACCAACCCTTTTTCATTACTTCCCATGGAAGAGTTCTTACGATTCCAAAGAAGACCAACATTTGAAATCCAAACATACATTTTATGATCTAATATACATTTAATCTTTTATAATAATATTTTCAATAAAATAATTTATAAAACCATATATCAAATATATTTAATCTTGATATCATCCTAACTCACCTTTAAAAAGTAAAAAAAAAACCATACACCCATGTAAATATTTGAGTTGTAAATATATATATAAAGAAAAATATATAAAAGAAATTAGTTCATATATGGTGAGATTTAAATTTAGATCTTTATAAATTTTAGACCTTCAATTTTACCATTTCAACTAAAGTTTGATTTATTTATTTTATATAAACTTTTATTTAGTACTAGATTATGGCACACCCATGAATAATGTGAAAATTTATGTAAAAAATTAAAATAAATTTAATAAAATAATTAAATATAGTTCGTTGAAATGATAAGATTTAGATGTTAAATATTATAAAGTTTTGGGGTTCGAATCCTATAATGCATCCGTGAGCGAGTTTTTTTTAGATTTTATATGAAAAGATAAAATTGCCCTCAAAATAGTATGGTATAATGACTTATTTTGCCTTTCAACTTTACATTTAATTTTCCGCATCTTTCAACCCTTAAAGTTATGATGTTTGTCAAATTACCCAAAAAGAATGAAAAAGTTAACGCTTGTTAACTTTGTTGACGTGGCATACACGTGGGTTGCCATGTCAAAAATAAATAAATTTTTAAAAATTCAAAAACTATATAAAAATTATTAAAATATTATAAAATATAAAAATATTTTTAAATATTAAAAAAATAATTGCTAACGTGAAATACACGTGGACTAAAATAATTTTAAATATTAAAAAAATAATTGGTAACGTGATTTGACAAATAATGCAATTTCAAGGGATAAATGAGGTGAAAAATTAAATTGATGGCTAAAATAATTTTTTTGCAAAGTCGAAGGGCCAATTATGCCAATAATATTTATTTGTTAAAATAATGGGCTTTTGCAAACTTTATGATTGAGTTGAGAACGGTTGATGGGTGACACTAATTGAATTTATATATAATTTTTATTAAATACATGTTTAATCTTATATATGCAGTTATTATTATTGTTGTTGTTGTTGTTGTTGTTAAAAAAATAGAAATAGCAGACTGCCAATTGGGCAAGTTCAGTAAGCAAGATTGAAGGCATGAAGAATAAATTATAAAAATCGAAATAATTAAAATAACCTTTTACTCACTTTATTTTAGGTGAATGTTTATATTTTATTACATTAATTTTTTTTTAATTAATCACGAGAGTTTAAATGAGATGGTAATAATTTTTTTACCTTAATCAGTGGTCGAAGATTCGATTCTCGCCTTGGATATGGAGGAGCAACTTTAAAACTCGTGGTCAGCATCTATCCGCTTAGTAGATCATCTATAGAATACAGAAGATTAATTAAATACTTTAAAAAGAAAAAAAATAATTTATAACTAAGTAATGATATGTTTATCATATATATATATATAAAGAAGAACATATATAATAATAATAGTCGGAACTTGTTAGAATAACTTCATTCATTTAAAAGTTATTATAGAAGAGAATAATTATAAACTTGGAGTGGTGGATAAACAATGAATTGATGCAATTATGCAAAGGGGTAAAGAATATTCAATTGAGGACACACTTTCTTTCAATATTTTAACTCACTCCAACGAGTATTAATATAGGTGACTTGATATTATTTATTTTAGATGAAATAAGTTCAGCCGATTTGAACTCGTGTTAAATGAGTGTTTAAAAAAAATTAACTATCGCTCCATACAGATCAAGACGGTGATTTGATATTATTAACTATACTCCAAACACTCGAGGTAAAAATCTAAACAAACACTATGGCATTACCATTGTCTCTATCTATCTCCACCTATGTAATTGCAAGAAAAATTATGTAAATCAATGGCTTGTGTTTTAAAAAACATGAGTTTCTCTCCCTCCATAACCAGTAAACTGTAGCAAGGAAGGCTATCCTTCTTGTAATAGCCAATGGATTTTTCCCCATGGTCTTTCTAGTAAACCAACTAACTTTCCTCCTCCAATGTAAGATGTTTATATGTAAGTCATACCTCTGTAATACATCCTTCCAAACTGTGCCAGAAATAGAGCATTCAAAGAAAAGGTGCTCGACAATCTCTTTATGAGAAGAACAAAAGCTGCACAAGTCATCAGACGTAATCTTCCATCGAAACAACCTCTCTTTAGTAGCAAGCCTATTCCTGATTTAAGTTTGCCCCACAGTAACTTGTACCAGCTCACTTGTGGCTTACAATCTCTAATAGCTTCCCAAGCAGAAGCAATAGTGTCTTCAGTTGTAGGTAAAGAGAACTTCTGCACTTCCTCCCATGCCTGAAGAGTCAACTGATCCATTGGGTCAGGTAGTCGCCACTCGCCATCTTCCATTCCTCCAGACGTCTTTAACAATAGTAACTTTTGGAATATCTGTATCAACCATTCAACCATGGGTCAAACCAAAAGCTAAGTTCTCCTCTTACCTATTTATATATAAAAAGCTCTTTCAAAGACTTTCTCAAATCAAGTAAATGTTCCATACCCAGTTAGCATCTGGTGTTTTAGTAATGCCCCAAAAGCTGATGAGCTTTAACTTGTTCTTAGCAATCCAAACAACCCATAGAGAAGATTTAGTACAAATAATATCCCAAATTTGCTTCCCAACAGCAGCTTTATTCCAGCCGCTATATAATATCCCAGTTAGCATCAGGTGTTTTAGTAATGCATTGTGCTTTATCATGTAAGATGGAATGCTATAGCATCAAGAATACAAATGGTGTCTATGTTGTATCATTTAGCCAATGCATTCAAATTTATTTTATAAATTCACCTCGGTTTTGCCTATTAGTATGTGATTCAAGCACAGTTGTTAATAGGCATTTTTAAATAAATAAATATACATACATTTTTTAAATTTTGAGGTACACGTATTACATTACGTCTAATTTTGATTATTCGGTTGGCTACACCGATTCTTAATAGTAGAAATAAATAAAGTTTAACAGAAATTTAACAGAAATGATTAGTTTACTCTTTGATCTAATGTATAATTATTATTTTAACCATTTTTTAAATAAAAGAGACAATATAAACTCGACTCTTAACACATGAACGTCCATGGTACTTTTATCGATATAGAATTCATGAGGACAAATTTAAAACAAAATATTATATATAATATTTAAAGAGAAGTTTTAAAATATAAGGGTATAGTAAAATATTTAATATTTTAAGAAAAGAGACCGACAATTTTTTTCCCAGTTTTGTTGTTGTTATATTGTTGTTTTGCTACAATTTCGCTATTATATTACTATTATTTTGTTGTTATTGTTTAGATATTGTATAACTCTTGTTTTATTGTTAATTTTAATAATATTTTAGAGGCATTTGCTTCCTAAGTTACAATTATGTTAGTGTTATTTAAGTAGGCTTTTTTTAACGTATTTTCATTTTGTTGGGAAGCATTTAGTGTATTTGATGTATTAAAATTTTTTAATTTGTTTTTATATAAAAAATTAATATAGGCGGGCCGGGTCTAACTTGAGTTTAAAATTTTTAATTTGGACCGGTCTTAGGTAGAATTTTAGACTCATTTTGAAACAGACTCGAACCTAAAAAACGTATTTAAAATTTTATTTTGACTCGACTCAACTCAACTCATGATCATGATCAGCTGCATTAAAAGAAAAGGGCAACTGGTTGGTGCTAGTTATGACTTTTCTTTTCCTTTAAAAAGATGTTGATTATTACTATGATTGTGATAAAATTTTATTTGGTACAACGTAATTTGAAAATAAAAAATTTAAGCATTTTGACATCTAAAATTTTATTTTATTAGATGTAAGTAGTCTCTTCATTTAAATACCTATATAAAATTTAAGCCAAGTAAGAAGTCAATCGGTGAAGCTTGTCCCAATGAAAAGTAGGCTCAAAATCGACTTCTTCAAGCATTTTGGGCAATGGCACCATTTGAATTTTCTTACTCAAACCAAGATGTGCCATGAGAAGTGTAACGTGGGTTATGAATTCCTCACCATGCTGGAGTTGCCTCGCATGCTCTTTCCACGAACATTGAGCCGCGGCATAAGTCAGCATGTTCAGCCACAGATCCGCTATCAGTTTCCATTTATCTTGGTTATCCCATTGGAACATAGATACCAAACTCTGCAATTGCTCCGCGATTTGGCACCCTTCAAAGAATGCCGACTTCCTCGAACTTCCCATCTGGATAAAGAATGATCGAGATCTAATGTCCATCCCAAACAACCCTCTGACAGCTTCCTTGAATTGGAATTTGTCGAGGGCGAAGTTCATCGCTTCAGTGCAGGTATCTTGGTGCCTTATGTTACCAATCCCTTCGGGAAGCATTGCGGGACATAGAAAAAGAAGGTACATCATATAATCAGATAAGACCTTACTTATCCGGCAATACTGCTCAAGTTGCACGGCTCGATACCGGTGATTGTCGTCATGGAAAACAACTTCTGTAGCAACATGCCATAGGAGGAGACTGTGGGTGAATTCGACCTCGCGTACACTCCAAAGAATGTCTTCAGATGACCCTCCCATTCCTTTAAGCACACTTGAACCTCTATCATCCAATAACTCTGAGAGATTTTTGAACTCGGTCTCTGCGTATTTTTTTCGCTTTTCTTGGAGGCCGGAGTAGATAAACTGTTTCAACTCGAAGCTTACCTCTTTCCAACCGGTGTGTAAGTACTTCCCCATTCTGTCCTCAGAGTCGAATAAGTTTAAAACTGCACCAAGATTCAGTTTCCTGGGCGGCAGGCAATAATCTAGCAGGCTGTGCTGTGCCATGGACCGAATTCCCTCCTTGGGCTTAGTAAAACAAACTAACTTAGAACCAATAAGCCTAAGAAACCTGTTGTTTTGTTGGTCTAACCAGTAGAGTCCCCAATCCGACCTAAGATGCAGGAGGGCGGAATAAATTTCAAGAAAGATGGCACCGACCATTAACAAGCAGGATACGGCAATGTCAACTCGGGAGTCGTGTTGCTTGACAAAAACGAAGAAGGCAAGCAGCGTGCAAGTGATGAAGGATAAGCAAATGAAGCGAAGAATTACACCGAGTAAAGTTATAACTATAGGAATCTTTGTATACAGCAGATCATAAAGGAATCCAAGCTCAATCTCCACAATTGTGAAGGCCGCTTCTGCACTAACTTTGTTCTGGTCCAGCTCAAATACGTAACTCAAATTTTTGTAA
Organism: Gossypium raimondii; assembly: GCF_025698545.1. Classification (NCBI taxonomy): domain Eukaryota; kingdom Viridiplantae; phylum Streptophyta; class Magnoliopsida; order Malvales; family Malvaceae; genus Gossypium; species Gossypium raimondii. The sequence continues at coordinate 3,809,373 of NC_068567.1, read as the reverse complement.
ATTCTGAGCTTGAGATCTGCAAACATGGGCTTGAACACTTGAAACAAATGAAAGGCTCGATAAAGATCTCCGTATTTCCCCTTAATTGGTTTCGGCTCCAAGTATTTTTCCAACGTCAAACGCCTACCACTTTCTGAAGGCGACTGTGAATGCTCAACTTCCAATGGGGAACCTTTGTCATCAGAAAACACAGATTTCCTAAACCGGACACTACTAGCTTTGAAGAGAGACCAAACCCTTTCCCCATACTTGATAACCCCGACAATGAATATTGGAATGGCCATGAAGATGACCGGTGGTGTTGCTATTGTCCAGAACTTGACATATACATAGAGAGCCACTCCAATATGGAAACACATCCCAAAGAAATGTCGTGGCCAGAGTTCATTGTCCGACAATGAGTAAGCGGTGATGGTATCGGGGCCACCCAAATGCAAGAGCAAGAATGGGGCCCAAAATAGAACCAGAGGATCGGTTACTTTATCTTTTCTACTTCTGAGGAGGGTACCCAAGGCTAATGCGGCCAACCAATCTGCAAACAAGTATAGGGCCCAAAGAAAAAAGGAGACCGTCTTTGAATTTCTGTCGCTGAATCTCCGTCGACTTCCAAGTTTTATCAGTGTAAGTTGAACGGTGAGGCTGACGATTACCATTGCCCGGAGTTCCCATTCCAGCCAAAGAGATAGTATACGATCCGGTAGCGTTCTCAGAAGCGCTTGATCCCTGATCTCTAGGAACATCAATACACTGGCAACTGGAATTTAACAAAAATGTTAAGCTTACTGTTGAATGATTTTTCATTTATTCCGGGAATTAATTATTTAATTCTACTTCATAGTAGTTAAAGTTATTCTCGAATATTTATAATTGATACAAATTCAAATCGTGCTATTCATAGAGTTGATATTTATTTGAGTAAACACATTCTAGTACTTTAGATTCATTGTAGTCATTAATAATCTATGCCATACTAAAGCTCTTTAAATGAGTATTAATAAGTGTTTGGAAGGTGTCCGCTAGATCTGATCATGAGTTGAATCGATACAGAATTGTAAGTTCAAGCTTGGTCCAGCTTAAAAAATGTGTTTAAAATTTTCCTCAAGCCCAACGCATATTAAAAATGTTGAATTCGAGTTCTGTGGTGCGATTATAATAAATTTTTTATAGATTATTATATAAAAACAAATTTTAAAAATATAATACATCAAATACACTAAAAAATATTAAAATAAATGTTCCCCAACAATTAAATATATATATATATATATAGTAATTTGATTTGGGTCGGGGTTGGGCCCGAGTCAAAAAATTTTGCTTGAGCCCCACTTGTTTAAAAAAAGATTTTATTTTTTTTGTCTAAATTCATTTTTTAGACAAGCCTTTGGGCTTGGATGAATGACTCAATCCATTATCAGGTCTAGTAGTTATGAACTCCGAATAAGTATTCATAAATCCCCATATCGTGAGGTTTAAACTTAAATCGTTATGGATTTTAGACCTTCAAATTTGACATTTCAACTAAAGTTTCATTTGCTTTTTATATAAACTCTCAATTAGTACTTGATTATAGATCACCTGTGATGTGGATAAACTGTTAGTTTTTTAAGTAAGTACTATACAAATAGTCATAGTCATAATAATATTAGTTATCATTTAAAAGAAAACAAATGTTAGTTTTTGAGTAAACTACAGATGGTCATCCAATTATAAAAAAATTCTTTTAAGTACTCAAAATAAAAGTTCGCAATTTAAGCCTCAAGTTATATGGTTCAGTTATTTTTGTCATTCCGTTAAAATCACAAATGACAAGTAGTTAAAAATTGGTATAATAACAAATTTAACCCTCAACATTTATATATAATATCAATTTAATCCTAATTTTAAAAATTAACCCTCAAAATTTACAAATATTCTTAATTTGATCCTAATTCTAAAAAATAAAAAAAATATGAAGGTATATAAATATTTTCAAAAAATATAATAATGAATTTAAATTTTATATCAATATCTAATAAATATATTTATATTTATATTAAATAAAATAAAAATGCCCACCCTCCCATATCGTTAAGGGATGGGAGACGAGGACAGACGACAGAGGTGGTGGGAGGTCCGAGAGGGAGGGTTGAGGAGATTTTTATTTTATTTAATATTAGTATTAATATAAAATTTAAATTTATTATTATATGTTTTGAAAATATTTATGTAATTTTATATCTTTCTTTGATTTTTTCAGAATTAGGATTTGAGTACATATGTAAATTTTGATGGTTAATTTTTTAAAATTATGACTAAATTGATATTATATGTAAAATTTGAAGATTAAATTTGTTATGATACTAATTTTTTAACTGCTACATCAATTTGTCGTTTGTAATTTTAATAGGAGTGACCAAAATGATCAAACTATGTAACGTGGGTGCTTAAATTGTAAATTTTTTATTTTAAGTGCCTAAATTTTTTTTATAGTTGGCTAACTATATGTGTTGTTTACCCTAGTTCTTAGTAACTGAGTTGATACCTAATTAACTCGAGACACCAACTCAGTTAAATGTTTTATAATAAGTATTAAATATTTTTCCATAATATTTTTGTAAAATATATTTTCAATTACTTTTTTTAGTAAATAGGGGTTTAAACATTTTCATCCAACTCAGTAACGTAAATTAAATATTTCTAATATTAGAAAAATTATTTAATAATTAGATTACTATTTTTAGAAATTTAGAGAGACAAGAGAGATCTTTTATCGAATAATTACTATTTTTAGTTTGATAAATGAAAATAAACAGATAAAAAAAATCAAATTATTACTACTTTCTTGTAAGTATCATTGTGAGGATGCTATTGTTAAGCAATCTGAATACACCAAAGATGTGCCTACTTGATGGTTAGGGTGTTCACTGCCGCAGGTCTGACTTGAGCTCAAGTTGTACTACTCGTGTTGTTGTTAGAGTTTTATCCTCCTTTCATAATTCATTATAGAAAAAATATCTCCGAATGAACTATTTAAGGTTGCCAAATAGATATCATCCTCTCTTTTTTCTTCTCTATTTTTTCGCAGTTGAGGATTTTAATTATATTTATAACTAAAAAAAATTAAAGTCGGTGTGATACATGTGTTATGAGATTTCATGTGATGAAGGAAAGAATCAGCTAGGTTAAAGTATTAGGGATGCTCGTGAATTATAGGGATTAAATCGAATTACTTTCTTTATTATTAAATAGGTTAATTTATTTTAGACACTATTAAAAAATTAAATAAGTTTAAATTGTAAAGAGTTAACATTTACTGTATAAAAATATTTTGAATTATTTATTTATTTGTAGTTCAATTCCAAATAGAAGGTTTCATTTATAGAATCATACAAGTTTTAAAAATATTAACTCTGTTAAATAGTAAATGATATTTTTAAAGAGCAAATATAAACTCTATTCTAATTTGGCCTTATTTGATTCTTCTTAATAGTATATGGACTAATTTGATTAGATCGCTATAATAGAGGGACCTCTCAAGTAGATTTACTATAATAAATTATAAAATTGAAATAATTAAAAGAACCTTTTACTCACTTTATTTTAGGTGAATATTTATACTTTATTACATTAAAAGAAAATTTTAAATAATCACGAGATTTAGATGAGATGATAATAATCTTTTTTACCTTAACCAGTGATCGAAGGTTTGATCATCGTCTTGAGTATGGAGCAACTTTAAAACTCTTGGTCACATCTATCTCCTTAATGAATCTATAGAATAGAGATGATTAGTTAGATACTTTGAAAAGAAAAAAAAAAGCTTTTAATTTTTCATCGTATTTATTTTGTTATTTTATATAAAATATATACACATAATGACTTTCAATATTTTATTTTTTTATTTCAACTAAATATCATTTAATTTTTATATAAAATTATTGATCTAATAATTTAATATATATTGCTGATTGAATTTTAGCTCAATTGACATTGACATTGACATTGTTGTTAGTGAAAGACGTAAGTTCAAGTATGTTGAAGCGCATTATCCTCCTATTTAGAGGTGATCATGGGCCGGGCCCAGAAAAAATTTCAGCCCGCTTCCTAGGCCCGGGCCCGGCCTGACCCGAAATATGGGCCTAAAATTTTGTCCAGGCCTGGCCCGGGGAAAAAAATACTAAGCCCAAGTTTGGCCCGGCCCGGCCCATTTTTAAAAGATTAAATTAACTTTTTTTATCATTTGAGGGGCAAAGTGTAATTTTACCATTACTATTTTAAAATTTTATAAATTATAAAGAGTTAAAAAAATTTATTTTTATTTTAGAGTAGAACCCTTGCCCATGAAATATCATATCAACAAATTTAACAAAACTAATAATTAAAATTAAATTTTAAAATTTGAAATATAAAAATTAAAAATTGTAAAATAAAAATAAAAAATAAATTTCAAAATGTACAGGTTTAGGGAAATGGGAAATGGGAAATGGGGAGGGGAAATGAGAAATTTATTTTTAAAAAATATATATTTATTATATTCGGGCGGGCGGGCAGAACCTGTGCCAAAAATATTTTCCCTGAGGCCCGGCCCGTTTTCTAAACTGGCCTCGTTTTTTTGTCCAAACCCATATTTCGGGCCTATATTTTTACTCAAACCCTCTCATATTTCGGGAGGATCTTCGGGTCGGGCCGGGCTGCCCAACCTATTTAATGATTGAGAGAGATTATAAATAATTTTAGGCATTGTATAAAAAAAACAGATATGATAATAATAGTCGGGAAATTGCTAGAGTAACTTCATTCATTTAAAAGTTATTGTAGAAGAGAATAATTATAAACTTGGATTAGCTGATAAGCAATGAATAGATGCAATTAGGCAAAGAGGTAAAGAATATTCAACTGTAGACATCACACCCCAATTATTGTTAATAGGTGATTTGAAATTATTTATTTTAGTTGAAATGAGGTCACATGGTTTAACTCATGTTAAACGAGTGTTTGAAAAAAAATTAACCACTGTTTCATATAAGTTAAAACGGTGATTTGACATTATTAACTAATGGTGAATATTCAATCGTATCGAGTCGAATCGGGTCAAAAGATTTCGAGTTAGTCGAGTTGACAAATTCTATTTTAGCAACTGAAGTCAATTTAATTTTTTTTTTCGAATCTTTCAACCCTTAAAGTTATGATGTTTGTCAAATTACCCAAAAAGAATGAAAAAGTTAACGCTTGTTAACTTTGTTGACGTGGCATACACATGGGTTGCCATGTCAAAAATAAATAAATTTTTAAAAATTCAAAAACTATATAAAAATTATTGAAATATTATAAAATATAAAAATATTTTTAAATATTAAAAAAATAATTGCTAACGTGAAATACACGTGGACTGTCATGTGGATGCCACATCAGTAAAGCTAACAAACGTTAGCTTTTCTATTCATTTTGGGGTGATTTGAAAAATAAGACAATTTCAAGGGATAAATGAGGTGAAAATTTAAATTGATGGCTAAAATAATTTTTTTGCAAAGTTGAAGGGCCAATTGCGCCAATAATATTTATTTGTTAAAATATTTTACAAACTTTATGATTGAGTTGAGAACGGTTGATGGGTGACACCAATTGAATTTATATATAATTTTTATTAAATACATGTTCAATCTTATATATGCAGTTATTATTATTGTTGTTATTGTTGTTGTTAAAAAAATAGAAATAGCATACTGCCAATTGGGCAAGTTCAGTAAGCAAGATTGAAGGCATGAAGAATAAATTATAAAAATCGAAATAATTAAAATAACATTTTACTCACTTTATTTTAGGTGAATGTTTATATTTTATTACATTAAAAATTTTTTAATTAATCACGAGAGTTTAAATGAGATGGTAATAATTTTATTACCTTAATTAGTGGTCGAGGATTCGATTCTCGCCTTGGATATGGAGGAGCAACTTTAAAACTCGTGGTCAGCATCTATCCGCTTAGTAGATCATCTATTGAATACAAAAGATTAGTTAAATACTTTAAAAAGAAAAAAATAATAATTTATAACTAAGTAATGATATGTTTATCATATATATATAAAGAAGAACATATATAATAATAGTCGGAACTTGTTAGAATAACTTCATTCATTTAAAAGTTATTATAGAAGAGAATAATTATAAACTTGGAGTGGTGGATAAACAATGAATTGATGCAATTATGCAAAGGGGTAAAGAATATTCAATTGAGGACACGCTTTCTTTCAATATTTTAACTCACTCCAGCGAGTATTAATAGGTGACTTGATATAATTTATTTCAGTTTAAATGAGTTCAGTCGATTTGAACTCGTGTTAAATGAGTGTTTAAAAAAATTAACTATGGCTCCATACAAATCAAGAAGGTGATTTGATATTATTAACTATACTCCAAAAACTCGAGGTAAAAATCTAAACAAACACTATGTCAGTACCATAATTGTCTCTATCTATCTCCACCTATGTAATTGCAAGAAAAATTATGTAAATAAATGGCTTGTGTTTTAAAAAACATGAGTTTCTCTCCCTCCATAACCAGTAAACTGTAGCAAGGAAGGCTATCCTTCTTGTAATAGCCAATGGATTTTTCCCCATGGTCTTTCTAGTAAACCAACTAACTTTCCTCCTCCAATGTAAGATGTTTATATGTAAGTCATACCTCTGTAATACATCCTTCCAAACTGTGCCAGAAATAGAGCATTCAAAGAAAATGTGCTCGACAATCTCTTTATGAGAAGAACAAAAGCTGCACAAGTCATCAGACGTAATCTTCCATCGAAACAACCTCTCTTTAGTAGCAAGCCTATTCGTGATTTAAGTTTGACCCACAGGAACTTATACCAGTTCACTTGTGGCTTACAATCTCTAATAGCTTCCCAAGCAGAAGCAATAGTGTCTTTGTTGAAGCATGGTCAGCATGCAGCAACCAAAACAGTTGAGGCCATCACATGCAGAAGCTGCTAGTTCATCAAGCCAGCAAGCATGTTTTTGATTCATTTTGTATTTTAAGTTTGTGTAATGTAACTGAGTTGTATTTTAACTATATTAGGTTTATGTTTGATGTAAAATTGATGGTGATTGAGCTGATTAATCAGCTTTGTTGTGTTGGACAAGTTAATTAGCTCAAGTTACTATGTTTGTTAGTGGTAGTAAGTTGTGATTAGGTTAACCTACTGTTTTGTCAAGTTGTAAGCTTGTTTATGTATTGGCTTTATGCCATATTCAGTTTTTTGAATGAATTCAAGCCAGATTTCATCCATATGCTCTCTATTTTAGCTTTGCTTTAAAGATTGTTTTATTTTTCTGCTTTGTTTCTGCTGCAAGTCTCGATCCTTGCCTGGCAAGTTTCTTGTTGAACTTGCTGTGTGTTGCTCTCGGTTCCAACAATTGGTATCTAGAGCCATATTCTTTGAGGACCTGTTGTAGTTCAGTACCAGGAACCATGGCTTCATCATATTTTTCACCAGCTTCACCACCTGTCTTCAATGGAGAGGGCTTCAACATTTGGGCAGTTAAGATGAGGACTTACTTGCAGGCATTCAACCTATGGGAAGTTGTTAACTCAGATGCTGAGCCAGCACCTCTTCGAGCTAATCCAACAGTTTCACATATAAGGCAACACACTGATGAAAGAACAAAAAGGCACAAGGCCATGTCATGCATACAAAACTGTGTGACAGATGTGATCTTCATGAGGATCATGGCCTGTGAAACACCAAAGGAGGCTTGGGACAAGCTAAAAGAAGAGTTTCAGGGGACTGGGAGAACAAGGCAACAACAGCTGCTCAACTTGAGAAGAGATTTTGAAAATCTCAAAATGAAAGATGAAGAAACAGTCAAGCAGTATTCAGATCGAATTATGGCTGTTGTAAACAGCATAAGGCTCCTTGGAGAGAAATTCAGTGAAGCTAGAATAGTTGAGAAAGTCATGTCCACTCTACCAGAGAGGTATGAAGCTAAAATTTCATCCCTCGAAGACTCAAGGGACTTAACAACTATCTCCTTAACTGAGCTAATCAATGCCTTGTATGCACAACAGCAAAGAAGAGCTAGCAGACAAGAGGAGCACCAAGAAGGGCTTTTCAAGCCAAAACAAAAGAAGCCTTGAGAATTAATGCTCATAAAGGCAAAAAGTTCTAGAAAAACAGGCGTAAGCCCGATGCTGCTAGGAGCAGTGACCAACTCTGCAGACACTGTAAAAGAGCTGGTCATCCAGAAGATAGATGCTGGTTTAGACCAGATGCAGTATGCCAACACTGCAAGAAAAAGGGCCATGTTGAAAAGGTTTGCAAGAACAGAAGCAAACCAAGACAGAATCAGTTTCATCAACAAAAAGCAGAAGCTCGAGTGCCTGAAGAGAGTAGTGATCAAGAAGAACAAGTTTTTGCTGCGTCATGTGCAGCAAATCAGAAGAAGGGTTCAAAGGGCTGGCTTTTAGACAGTGGTTGTACAAACCACATGTCACCAGATGAAACTATCTTCAAAACCTTGGACAGAACCTGCAAAACCAAGGTGAAAATTGGAAATGGTCAGTTCATAAATGCTGAAGGAAGAGGAGATGTACTGATCTATACTCTAACAGGTGGCAAAATCATATCAAATGTACTTTTGGTACCTAAAATCAATAGGAACCTTCTCAGTATAACTCAACTACTTAAGAAAGGTTACTCAGTTGTGTTCAAGGAGAAAGAATGTTAAATTTTTTATCCAAGTAGATCAAACCTCATAACAGTCACTATGACTGATAAATGTTTTGAAGTAGACTGGCCAAATAACCTACATTCAGCCTGCATAGCCTCCACTGATGACTCCAGACTCTGGCACCAGAGGCTTGGACATGCAAACTACAAATCCATAGCTCAGATGGCCAATGAAGGTCTAGCTGAAAACTTCATCGATTTAGTAAAGAATGATGAGCTTTGTGAAACATGTCAACAAGGAAAATTGGCAAGATTACCATTTCCTGCAAGCACAGCATGGAGAGCATCAGAGAAGCTGCAACTTGTGCACACTGATGTGTGTGGACCAATGAAGACTGAGACTCTCAAAGGAAACAAGTACTTTATTCTCTTTATTGATGATTATACAAGATACTGCTGGATTTATTTTCTAAAGCAGAAATCAGAAGTTGCATCTGTGTTCTTGAAGTATAAGGCTGCTGTTGAAACTAAGTCTGGTTGCAAACTTAAAGCACTGAGGTCAGACAATGGAACTGAGTATACCTCAGCTCAGTTCCAAGCCTACTGTGAAGAAGCAGGCATCAAACACCAGCTAACTAATGTGTATACACCTCAGCAGAATGGGGTAAGTGAAAGAAAAAACAGAAGTTTGATGAATATGGCAAGATGTCTTCTGTTTGAGAAGAATTTGCCCAAAACTCTGTGGGCTGAAGCTGTTAACACTGCAGTCTATCTCCAAAATAGGCTCCTAACCAAGGCCCTAGCTCAAAAGACTCCATTTGAAGCCTGATTTGGATTCAAGCCATCACTGGCTCATCTCAGAACTTTTGGCTGTTTGTGTTATACACAAGTCCCAGCTGCAAAGAGAGGGAAGCTAGATAAAATGGCTCAAGCAGGGATCCTAATCGGTTATAGCATGGTTAAAAAGGGCTACAGAATCCTAGAACCTGCTACAAACAAGATACTGGTGAGCAGGGACGTTGTGTTCAATGAAAAGGGATGCTGGAATTAGGAGAAGGCTGAACCAGAGGCAGTAACTGAAGACCTGGCATTGGACCAAGCTGAAACTGATCAAAACACATTTGAAATGGATGTAGATGATGTTCCAGTCAGAGGCACTCGATCATTGAATGATGTCTATGAAAGGGCACAAGTGGCCATTGTTGAACCAAGCTGCTTTGAAGAGGCAGAAAGCCAGGAGGGATGGAAGCAGGCAATGATTGAAGAAATCAGAATGATTGAAAAGAATCAGACCTAGAGTCTGGTTGAAAGACCAACAAATAGGAAGATTATTGGTGTCAAATGGTTCTATCGAGTTAAAAACAATGCTGATGGTAGCCTAAACAAGTTAAAGGCTAGATTGGTTGTAAAGGCTTCAGTCAAAGGTATGGAACAGATTACCTGGAGACTTTTGCACCAGTGGCTAGGCTCGATACTATAAGGCTGCTAGTTTCCTTAGTAGCACAAAAGCAGTAGATGATACACCAACTTGATGTAAAATCAGCATTTCTTAATGGATTGCTTGAAGAAGAAATTTATGTGGAGCAGCCTCAAGGCTTCAAAGTGTCTGGCAAGGAAGAAATGGTTTACAAGCTCAACAAAGCCTTGTATGGCTTGAAACAGGCTCCAAGGGCTTGGTATAGTAGAATAGATGGTTATCTGACCAGTCAAGGATTCGAAAGGAGTCTCAGCGAGCCAACACTGTATGTTAAATTGACTAGTGCTGAAATTCAGCTCATTGTGTCAATATATGTCGATGACTTACTAGTGACAGGAAGAGATCGAGAGATGCTAATCAACTTTAAAGCCAAAATGCAACATCACTTTGAGATGTCAGACTTGGAATTGATGTCTTATTTCTTAGGCATGGAAGTAACTCAAGCTGAAACTGGAATTTAGCTAAGTCAAAAGACCTTTGCTATGAAGGTTCTCAACAAATTCTCAATGGAGAATTGCAAAGCAACCAGCACATCAGTTGCTGTTGGAGAAAAGCTATCGAGCCAAGATAAGCATGAAAAGGTTTGTGAAACAACCTATCGAAGTCTAGTTGGATGTTTGCTGTATTTGACTGCTACTAGACCTGACATAATGTATGCTGTGAGTCTACTCTCGAGGTTCATGCATTGTTCAAATGAAAGTCACTTTAGAGCTGTAAAAAGAGTTCTAAGATACATCAAGGGAACCTTGTCCTATGGAATGTTGTTTACCAAGGCTGAAAACTTGAAGCTAGTTGGCTATTGTGACAGTGATTGGGCTAGTTCATTGGATGATATGAAGAGCACTACAGGTTATGCATTCAACCTTGGCTCTGTTATGATTTGCTGGAGCTCAAAGAAGCAGGGAGTAGTAGCTCAATCGACTGCAGAGGCAGAATATGTGGCTACTGCTGCAGCAGTCAATCAAGCCATATGGCTTAGAAAAATTTTGACAGACATTAACCATGAGCAAAATGAAGCAACAGAGATAATGTGTGATAACCAATCTGCTGTTGCAATTGCAAAGAACCCTGTTTTTCATGGGAGGACCAAGCATTTTATTATCAAGCTTCATGCAGCTCGAGAAATGGAGCAAGCTCATGTTATTAAACTGGTTTATTGCAGTTCTGAAGAGCAAATAGCTGATATTTTGACAAAGGCTCTCAGTGTTTCAAAGTTTCAACATTTGAGAGCTAAGATGGGAGTTTGCAACATGCTAACCAAGGAGGAGTGTTGAAGCATGGTCAGCATGCAGCAACCAAAACAGTCGAGGCCATCACATGCAGAAGCTGCTAGTTCATCAAGCCAGCAAGCATGTTTTTGATTCATTTTGTATTTTAAGTTTGTGTAATGTAACTTAGTTGTATTTTAACTATATTAGGTTTATATTTGATGTAAAATTGATGGTGATTGAGCTGATTAATCAGCTTTGTTGTGTTGGACAAGTTAATTAGCTCAAGTTACTATGTTTGTTAGTGGTAGTAGGTTGTGATTAGGTTAACCTACTGTTTTGTCAAGTTGTAAGCTTGTTTATGTATTGGCTTTATGCCATATTCAGTTTTTTGAATGAATTCAACAAGATTTCATCCATATGCTCTCTATTTTAGCTTTGCTTTTAAGATTGTTTTGTTTTTCTATTTTGTTTCTGCTGCAAGTCTCGATCCTTGCTTGGCAAGTTTCTTGTTGAACTTGCTGTGTGTTGCTTTCGGTTCCAACAGTCTTCAGTTGTAGGTAAAGAGAACTTCTGCACTTCCTCCCATGCCTGAAGAGTCAACTGATCCATCGGGTCAGGTAGTCGCCACTCGCCATCTTCCATTCCTCCAGACGTCTTTAACAATAGTAACTTTTGGAATATCTGTATCAACCATTCAACCATGGGTCAAACCAAAAGCTAAGTTCTCCTCTTACCTATTTATATATAAAAAGCTCTTTCAAAGACTTTCTCAAATCAAGTAAATGTTCCATACCCAGTTAGCATCTGGTGTTTTAGTAATGCCCCAAAAACTGATGAGCTTTAACTTGTTCTTAGCAATCCAAACAACCCATAGAGAAGATTTAGTACAAATAATATCCCAAATTTGCTTCCCAACAATGACTTTATTCCACCGCTATATAATATCCCGATTAGCATCGGTGTTTTAGTAATGCATTGTGCTTTATCATGTAAGATGGAATGCTATAGCATCAAGAACACAAATGGTGTCTATTTTGTATCATTTAGCCAATGCATTGAAATTTATTTTATAAATTTGACTCGACTCATGATCAGTTGCATTAAAAAAAAGGCAATGCTAATTATGACTTTTCTTTTCCTTTAAAAAGATGTTGATTTGTGATAAAATTTTATTTGGTACAACGTAATTTGGAAATAAAAATCTTAAGCTTTTTAACATCTAAAATTTTATTTTATTAGATATAAGTAGTCTCTTCATTTAAATACATATATAAAATTTAAGCCAAGTAAGAAGTCAATCGGTAAAGCTTGTCCCAATGAAAATTAGGCTCAAAATCGACTTCTTCAAGCATTTTGGGCAATGGCACCATTTGAATTCTCTTACTCAAACCAAGATGTGCCATGAGAAGTGCAACATGGGTTAAGAATTCCTCACCATGCTGGAGTTGGCTAGCATGCTCTTTCCACGAACATTGAGCCGTGGCATAAGTCAGCATGTCCAGCCACAGATCCGCTATCAGTTTCCATTTATCTTGGTTATCCCATTGGAACATAGATACCAAACTCTGCAATTGCTCTACGATTTGGCACCCTTCAAAGAAGGCCAACTTCCTCGACCTACCCATCTGGATAAAGAACGATCGAGATCTAATGTGCATCCCAAACAACCCTCTGACAGCTTCCTTGAATTGGAACTTGTCGAGGGCGAAGTTCTTCGCTTCAGTGCAGGTATCTTGGTGCCTTATGTTACAAATCCCTTCGGGAAGCATTGCGGGACATAGAAAAATAAGGTACATCATATAATCAGATAAGGCCTTACTTATTTGGCAATACGGCTCGAGTTTCACGGCTCGATACTGGTGATTGTCGTCGTGGAAAACAACTTCTGTAGCAACATGCCATAGGAGGAGACTGTGGGTGAATTCGACCTCGCATACACTCCAAAGAATGTCTTCAAATGACCCTCCCATTCCTTTAAGCACACTTGAACCTCTATCATCCAATAACTCAGAGAGATTTTTGAAGTCGGTCTCTGCGTATTTTTTCGTTTTTCTTGGAGACCGGAGTAGATAAACTATTTCAACTCGGAACTTACCTCTTTCCAACCGGTTTGTAAGTACTTCCCCGTTCTGTCCTCAGAGTCAAAGAAGTTTAAAACTGCAACAAGATTCAGTTTCCTGGGCGGCAGGCAATACTCTAGCAGGCTGTGTTGTGCCATGGACCGAATTCCCTCCTTGGGCTTAGTGAAACGAACTAAGTTAGAACCAATACGCCTAAGAAACCTGTTGTTTTGTTGGGCTAACCAGTAGAGTCCCCAATCCGAGCTAAGATACAGAAGGGCAGAATAAATTTCAAGAAAGATGGCACCGACCATTAACAAGTAGGATACGACAATGTCAACTCAGAAGTCGTGTTGCTTGACAAAAGCAAAGAAGGCAAGCAGCGTGCAAGTGATGAAGGATAAGCAAATGAAGCGAAGAATTACACCGGGTCGAGTTATAACTATAGGAATCTTTGTATACAGCAGATCATAAAGGAATCCAAGCTCAATCTCCACAATTGTGAAGGCCGCTTCTGCACTAACTTTGGCCTGGTCCAGCTGAAATACGTAACTCAAATTTTGGTAAATTCTGAGCTTGAGATATGCAAACATGGGCTTGAACACTTGAAACAAATGAAATGCTCGATAAAGAGCTCCGTATTTTACCTTAATTTGTTTCGGCTCTAAGTATTCTTCCAACGTCAAACGCATACCTCTTTCTGAAGGCCACTGTGAATGCTCAACTTCCAATGGAGAACCTTTGTCATCAGAAAACACAGATTTCCTAAACCGGACGCTACTAGCTTTGAAGAGAGACCAAACCCTTTCCCCTTACTTGATAACCCCAATAATGAATATTGGAATGGCCATGAAGATGACCGGTGGCATTGCTATTGTCCAGAACTTGACATATACATAGAGAGCCACTCCAATATGGAAACACATCCCAAAGAAATGTCGTGGCCAGAGTTCATTGTCCGACAATGAGTAAGCGGTGATGGTATCGAGGCCACCCAAATGCAAGAGCAAGAATGGAGCCCAAAATAGAACTAGAGGATCGGTTACTTTATCCTTTCTACTTTTGAGGAGGGTACCCAAGGCTGATGCGGCCAACCAATCTGCGAACAAGTATCGGGTCCAAAGAAAAAAAGAGACCGTCTTTGAATTTCTATCGCTGAATCTCCGTCGACTTCCAAGTTTTATCAGTGTAAGTTGAACGGTGAGGCTGACGATTACCATTGCCCGGAGTTCCCATTCCAGCCAAAGAGATAGTATACGATCCGACAACTTTCTCAGAAATGCTTTATCCCTGATCTCTAGGAACATCATTACACTGGCAACTGGAATTTAACAAAAAATGTTAAGCATTATTGAATGATTTTTCATTTATTCTGGGAATTAATTATTTAATTCTAATTCATAGTGGTTAAAGTTATTCTCGAATATTTATTGATACGAATTCAAATCGTGCTATTAATAGCGGTGATATTTATTTGAGTAAACACATTCTAGTACTTTAGATTTATTGTAGTCATTAATAATCTATGCTATACTACAGCTCTTTAAATGAGTACTAATAAGTGTTTGGAAGGTATCCGCTAGATCTGATCTTGGGTTGAGTCGATATAGAATTATAGGTTCAGATTTGGTCCAGCTTAAAAAATGTGTTTAAAATTTTGCTCAAGCTCGACCCATATTAAAATGCTGAATTCGAGTTTGATCCGACGCAATCGTAATAAATTTTTTATAGATTATTATATAAAAACAAATTTTAAAAATATAATACATTAAATACACTAAAAATATTAAAATAAATGTTTCCTAACAAATTAAAAATATATATAGTAATGTGATTTGGGTCGGGGTTGGGCCGGAGTCAAAAATATTGCTTGAGGCCCGACCTGCTTAAAAAAAGATTTTATTTTTTGTCTAAACCTATTTTTTAGATGAGTCTTTGGGCTTGGATAGATGACCCAATCCATTATTAGGTCTAGTAGCTATGAACTCCGAAAAAGTATTCATAGATCCCCATATGTGAGGTTTAAACTTAAATCATTATGGATTTTAGACCTTCAAATTTAACATTTCAACTAAAGCTTCATTTGCTTTTTATATAAACTTTCAATTAGTACTTGATTATAGATCACCCGTGATGTGGATAAACTGTTAGGTTTTTTGAGTAAACTACATAAATAGTCATAATCATAATAATATTAGTAATCATTTAAAAGAAAACAAATATTAGTTTGTTGAGTAAACCACAGATAGTCATCCAATTATAAAAAATTCTTTTAAGCACTCAAAATAAAAGTTCACAATTTAAGCACTCAAGTTATATAGTTCAGTTATTTTGGTCATTCCGTTAAAATCACAAATGACAAGTAGTTAAAAATTGGTATAATAACAAATTTAGTCTTCAACATTTATATATAATATCAATTTAATCCTAATTTTAAAAATTAACTCTCAAAACTTACAAATATTCTTAATTTGATCCTAATTCTAAAAAAGTAAAAAAAAATATGAAGGTATATAAATATTTTCAAAAAATATAATAATAAATTTAAATTTGATATCAATATCTACTAAATATATTTATATTTATATTAAATAAAATAAAATGCCCACCCTCCCATATCGTTAAGGGATGGGAGACGAGGACAGAGGTGGTGGGAGGTCCGAGAGGGAGGGTTGAGGGGAATTTTTATTTTATTTAATATTAATATTAAAATGAAATTTAAATTTATTATTATATTTTTAAAAAATATTTATGTAATTTTATATCTTTCTTTGATTTTTTAGAATTAGGATTTGAGTACATATGTAAATTTTGATGGTTAATTTTTAAGATTATGACTAAATTGATATTATATGTAAAATTTGAAGGTTAAATTTGTTACTATACTAATTTTTAACTGCTACATCAACTTGTCATTTGTAATTTTAATAGGAGTGACCAAAATGATCAAACTATGTAACGTGGGTGCTTAAATTGTAAATTTTATTTTAAGTGCCTAAAATTTTTTATAGTTGGCTAACTATATGTGTTGTTTACCTAGTTTTTAGTAACGAGTTGATACCCAATTAACTCGAGACACCAACTCGTTAAATATTTTATAATAAGTATTAAACATTTTTTCCATAATATTTTTGTAAAATATATTTTCAATTACTTTTTTTAGTAAATAGGGGTTTAAACATTTTCATCCAACTACGTAAATTAAATATTTCTAATATTAGAAAAATTATTTAATAATTAGATTACTATTTTTAGAAATTCAGAGAGACAAGAGAGATCTTTTTATCAAATAATTACTATTTTTAGTTTGATAAATGAAAATAAATAGATAAAAAAAATCAAATTATTACTACTTACTTGTAAGTATCATTGTGAGGGATGCTATCGTTGAGCAATCGAAATACACCAAAGATGTGCCTACTTGATGGTTAGGGTGTTCACCGCCGCAGGTCTGACTTGAGCTCAAGTTGTATTACTCGTGTTGTTGTTAGAGTTTTATCCTCCTTTCATAATTCATCGTAGAAAAAATATCTCCGAATGAATTATTTAAGGTTGCCAAATAGCTATCATTCTCTCCTTTTTCTTCTCTATTTTTTTTCGCAGTTGAGGATTTTTAATTATATTTATAGCTAAAAAAAAAAATCAAAGTTGATGTGATACATGTGTTATGAGATTTCTTCATGTGATGAAGGAAAAATCAGCTAGGTTAAAGTATTTGGGACGGTCGTGAATTATAGGGATTAAATCGAATTACTTTCTTTATTATTAAATAGGTTAATTTATTTTATACACTATTAAAAAATTAAATAAGTTTAAATTGTAATAGAGTTAACATTTACTGTATAAAATGTTTTGAATTTTTATTTATTTGTAGTTCAATTCCAAATAGAAGGTTTCATTTATAGAATCATACAAGTTTTAAAAATATTTACTCATTAAATAATAAATGATATTTTTAAAGAGCAAATATAAACTCTATTCTAATTTGGCCTTATTTGATTCTTATTAATAGTATATGGACTAATTTGATTAGATCGCTACAATAAAGGGACCTCTCAAGTAGATTTACTATAATAAATTATAAAATTGAAATAATTAAAAGAACCTTTTACTCACTTTATCTTTATTTTAGGTGAATATTTATACTTTATTACATTAAAAGAAAATTTTAAATAATCATGAGATTTAGATGAGATGATAAGAATCTTTTTTGCCTTAATCAGTGATCGAAGGTTTGATCCTCGTCTTGAGTATGGAGCAACTTTAAAACTCTTGATTAGCATCTATCTCCTTAATGAATCTATAGAATAGAGATGATTAGTTAGATACTTTGAAAAGAAAAAAAAAAAAACTTTGAATTTTTCATCGTATTTATTTTGTTATTTTATATAAAATATATACACATAATGACTTTCAATATTTTATTTTTTTATTTCAACTAAATATCATTTAATTTTTATATAAAATTATTGATCTAATAATTTAATATATATTGCTAATTGAATTTTAGCTCAATTGGCATTGACATTGTTGTTAGTATAGAAAGACGTGAGTTCGAGTATGTTAAAACGCATTATTTTCCTATTTAGTAATTGAGAGTGACTATGAATATTCAATTTGGATTGGCTGATAAGCAAAGAATTGATGCAATTATGCAAAGAGGTAAAGAATATTCAATTGTAGACATCACTCCCCAATCATTGTTAATAGGTGATTTGAAATTGTTTATTTTAGTTGAAATGGTTTAACTCGTGTTAAATGAGTGTTTGAAAAAATTTTAACCACTATTTCATATAAGTTAAAATGGTGATTTGACATTATTAATTAAGGGTGAATATTCGAACGAATTGAGTCGAATCGGGTCAAAAAATTTTGAGTTAGTCGAATTGACGAATACTATTTTAGCAACCGAACTCAATTTAAATTTTTTTTGAATCGAATTGAGTCAAGCCAAGTCGAGTCGAGTTAACCAATCCTATTATTTATACTCAATATTGCATTTACATGGACTGATTATTTAACTAGTAAACGACGTAGTTTTGTTTTTTAATTTAATGGCTTTAACTTTTAATTTTAGAAAAGGTAAACATTTACCCGAAAAATTTGATTTTTTTATTCGAGTTTATCCGAATAACTCCAATAACTCAAACCATTTAATTCAAAATTTGATTTTTTTATCGAATTTTTCAAATCAGATCAATTTTGCTCACCCAATTATTAACTATGCTGCAAGAACTTAAAAGGAAAAAATCTAAACGAACACTATGTCAAGACCATTGTCTCTATCTATCTCCACCTATGTAATTACAAGAAAATTTATGTAAATCAATGGCTTGTGTTTTGAAGAACATGAGTGTTTCTCTCCCTCCATAACCAGTAAACTGCAGCAAGGAAGGCTATCCTTCTTGTAACAGTCAATGGACTTTTTCCCCATGGTCTTTCTAGTAAACCAACTAACTTTCCTCCTCCAATGTAACATATTTCTATATATGTAAATCGTACCTCTGTAATACATCCTTCCAAACTGTGCCAGAAAAAGAGCATTCAAAGAAAAGGTATTCGACAGTCCCGTTATGAGAAGAACAAAAGCTGGACAAGTCATCAGGCGTAATCTTCCATCGAAACTTAAAATTCCCTGGAGTTAATGTGAAATTTTGGGAAATATGGGTTGTTTAGGACCCCTAGTAAAACCGGCTAGCACGTTCAAATTAGCCATCACCCAGCCCACCAAATTCGAGGCAATGAAATTGACCTGAATATAAGTTGTCACCAAATTTTTCCACGCGTGTATTAGGTGTGGGCACTCCCTGATTGCATGAATAAAACTCCCCTAAATTGCCCCCACAGGTGAAAAAAGGCATCAATGGTGATTCCCCTTTTACATCTCTCCATATTAGTTAGGAGTCGATATTTCATAAGAAGTCAAAGGAAACAACATTCCAACAACTATTATTGGCATCCCAATTCTAACTTGCAAAGGCCACAAAAGCATCAGAAATCGAGGACCGACTATCAATCATCCTTTTCTAAGTTATCATGTCTTTGCCCCCATCCAATCTCCTAGGGACGACGGTAAATATGCAAAGCAACATAGTATGACCAAGCCAGAAAGAGAGCTTCCCCCAATCTCCTAGGGACGAGGATAATGTTATGAGTATTAAGCATGGTTAGTTTAGCAGTTAGCAGTAAGTGCAGTCAGTTAAACTGTTAAGAAACGGTTATGATCTTACTCTATTAAATAAGTCTGTATCCTCTCTTCAAAATTAAGAAAGAAAGAAGTTTATTTCACATTTATTCTATTCTTCAACAGATGGAAATGAAATTAACCCTCATATTCCTCAGTTTATGTCATCAGCACCTTGGTATCTTAACGCTGAAAGACCTGGTTTGAAGCATCAACGGAAGTGGAAATCCGATCCCAATTATACCAAATCTTGGTACGATAGAGGCGCGAAGATACTTATTAATTGATCGAGTTGAACACAAAGGCATGAATCATGGAAGATACTTATTAATTGATCGAGTTGAAGGTTCTGTGGCTTGTGCACTCTATACTTGTTATATGGGATTAAATAGTTTTAGTTTAGATGGTGATACTTGTTTGTGTCCTTTGTGCTTTAAACTCTTATTTATGCCACAATTCATAATCTTTTATTTCCTTTTTATTGTTTGTTGTAGCTGTGGAGCCATGACACATGATGCAAAATCATGCATAGAGAGGCCTCGTAAAAAGCGTGCAAAATGGACGAACATGCACATTGCACCCGATGAGAAGATGGAGACTTTCGAACTGGATTATGATGGCAAGCGTGATAGATGGAATGGTTATGATCCATCTACGTACGCTTGCCTCATTGAAAGGTATGAGACAAGGGATGAGGCTAGAAGGAAGTATCTGAAAGAACAGCAGCTGAAAAAGTTGGAGGAGAAAAATTGTAAAATCGAGGGAGAGGGAGGAGAGGTTAGTGACGAAGGTGATGCTCTGAAGCTCGTTGAGAGCAAACAAATGGAGCTGTCTAAGGTCGAAAGACGTGTTCGTACCACTGGCGGAGGAAGCACGGGATCTGTCAGGTACATTTATTATACCATTCCTCAGCTGCATCTTACTTATTTTGGTTTCTAAACAACATTTCTTCCCTGCAATACAAAACAAGCATTCTTATTTCATATTTGCCTTTTTCTTTCAGGAATTTACGCATACGAGAGGATATTGCAAAATATCTTTTTAATCTTGATTGCAATTCCGCTTATTATGATCCTAAATCTCGATCGTTGCGTGAAGATCCTCTTCCTGACACTGATTCGTGAGTGTCATGCAGAGTTTTTTCCTTGAGATAAACATGTACAAATTTAAGTTTAGGTTTGATTTGATCAGAGTTAAGTTTTCATATTTGGGTCAAAATTGACAAGTATGTTAACATGTACAAATTTAGGGTCTGTTTGATTGACGGAATTGATTTTCGGAAAATTATTTCCAACTTTTCCAGCGTTTGATTGGAGGAAAACATTTTCCATTTGGAAAATGAACTCCAAAACAAGGGAAAATGGGTTACATTTTAGGGAAAATGTCTTACCCTTTCAATTTCCGTAAGACATTTTCCGTGCTCTCCTCTCTATCGCCTCCTTCATTCCTTCCTTCATTTCCGTAGAAAATTACTTACATTTATCGATTTTCCAAGAACTTGTTTTTTAATTATTCAATACTTTTTTAACACAATTACAAATAATTTATTTGATATTAGTTTTTTCAATTTATAACAATTAATATTGTAGCTTAATAATTGAGTATTATTATAAATAAATCATTGCAATATATGTAAAAATAATTTAAAATATAAAAATTTATTAATATATATTAATATATGTAAAACAACTTTTCCGAAAAATATTTTCAAAAATCACAAGCCAAGCGAAAATATTTTACATGATTCAATCAAACACCGGAAAATATTTTCCAGTAAATCATTTTACAGAAAAGTAAAACATTTTCCAGAAATCATTTTACGGAAAATATTTTACTGGCAATCAAACAGACCTTAGAACCAATCGAATCCGATTTACTCAATTTAAAATTTTAAAGTGAATTTTTTAATGGATATAACGGTAACAATCAACATTGGTTATAAAAATAGAGATCTGAACAAAAAATAGTTTAGGTGCTAACTTAAATAAAAAATAGTTTAACAGTCTTGTATTTAATTAAACCTCGTTTATAATTCAAACATGATTGCAATAATCTTCAGAAAAAGTTGTCATACAACACAAACATATTTTACCTAACGCCACCACAAATCAAGCAAATACCGGCACCTACCTTGCTATCCTCAATATTTCCTACTACCCAAGGTTTGTGGCAATTCAAGTACAAATACAAATACAAAACAATAAACACCAAGTGACGGCAATGATTGAAAGTACAAATGCCATTGGTGGTGGTTACCAACCAACTTGTTTTCAAACCTTCAAGATTCCCAAACCAGCCTTAGTCGATTGCCTTTATGGTACTAAGTACACTGCTGGAGTTAATTCCAAAGCATCCAACAGTATGTCAATACCATTGTCTCTATCTATCTCCACCTATGTAATTGCAAGAAAATTTATGTAAATCAATGGCTTGTGTTTTAAAAAACATGAGTTTCTCTCCCTCCATAACCAGTAAACTGTAGCAAGGAAGGCTATCCTTCTTGTAATAGCCAATGGATTTTTCCCCATGGTCTTTCTAGTAAACCAACTAACTTTCCTCCTCCAATGTAAGATGTTTATATGTAAGTCATACCTCTGTAATACATCCTTCCAAACTTTGCCAGAAAAAGAGCATTCAAAGAACGGTGCTCGACAATCTCTTAATGAGAAGAACAAAAGCTGCACAAGTCATCAGACGTAATCTTCCATCAAAACAACCTGTCTTTAGTAGCAAGCCTATTCCTGATTTAAGTTTGCCGCATAGGAACTTGTACCAGCTCACTTGTGGCTTACAATCTCTAATAGCTTCCCAATCTGAAGCAATAGTGTCTTCAGTTGTAGGTAAAGAGAACTTATGTACTTCCTCCCATGCCTCAAGAGTCAACTGATCCATCGGGTCACTTAGTCGCCACTCGCCATCTTCCATTCCTCCAGACTGTTAGGATCGTCCCGATTAAGCAACAAACAAGTAAAATAGCAGAAGAAATTGAGAAGATGAACACATAAATTTAACGTGGAAAAACCCCTCCAAAGAGGATAAAAAACCACGGGCAAAGATAATTTTACTATAATGGCAAAAGAATGAAGAGTACAAAAGATGGAGATAAAACTAAACCCCGAAAACTCAAAAAACAAAGAACCCTCAAAACGTAAACACAAAATTCTCTGAATGTGTTATGAGTTCTAATCTAATGGGTGTATTTTCTAAGGTTGTACAAGAGCCTATTTATAGGCTAAATTCATATGTCAAAAAATAATCTAAACTAATCAGTGTTTGACTGAAATAAATAAACAGAGTTTAACTAAAAGATTATTTCTCAAATTTGACTGAAAATAGGAGTCATACTTAACAAATCTCCACATTGACTCATATTTCCACAACACCATCTTTGCCAAAGCCCGCCACGAGCTTATCTTGAACTATGCAGAGAATTAACTGAGTCGAATCTGTGCTTAGAAACTGGAAAACTTCTAGCCTTCGACTTGTACACTGCCAAATCAAAACTAACCCGGGTCTGATTTTCACGAACACAGTGCCCTAACTTTTCAAAACTTGCATCCAAAAGAGAACCTCTCTTCAACGAAACGGTCATACATTTTTCCCTCCTATGACCAAGTTACCTCCGCTCCAAACGAGTTGACTTCAACTCTGTAACGGATGAGGGACATCCAATTTCACCGGTCACTGTAGAACCTTCCAGAATATAAAGACTGCCAATTCTTTTACCTTTTAACAAAACGAGAGCTCCACGAGATACTTTAATGCCGCTTGACTCGATGTTGATTCTGCATCCTTTCAAGTCTAAAATACTTAAGGAGATGAGATTCTTTCGTAAATCAGGTACATACCTGACATCTGAGAGTGTCCTAATCGTCCCATCGTGTATCCTAATTTTAACAGTACCAATACCAATTACCTTACTAGATGAATCGTTTCCCATGCGAACAACTCCACCTTCAACCGAAGTGTATGTAGAGAACCATTCTCTATTGGGACACATGTGGAAAGAACATCCCGAATCTAGGATCCACTCGGACGTGAGCTTGGAGTTATCACTCGTTGACACTAACAAGAAATCATCACCTCTTTCATCGATCAAATTAGCACCAGCTACATCTTCCTCGTTACTCTCAACAGCTCTTTTATTTCGCAGTTTATAACAATCTGCTTTGACGTGACCTAACTTTTTACAATAGCGACACATTTTGTCTTGTTTCTTTGATGCTACCAAAACGGAAGCTTGCCTATCTGCCTTGCTATCCAAATGAAGCTCATTGTCGAGTTTGTCTTTACTCAACAAATGACCCTTCACATCTTCGAACGAGATTTTGTCTCTGCCATAAATCAGGGTCTCCCTGAAAGACTTGTATGAATGGGGTAAAGAGCACAATAATAGCATAGCTTGATCTTCATCATCAATATGAACCTCAACGTTCTTTAAATCATTTAAAAGTGTAATGAATTGACTGATGTGATCTCTAAGAAGCTCACCTTCATTCATGCGAAACGTAAATAGACATTGTTTCAACACTAAACGGTTAGCCAAAGACTTAGTCGCATAAAGAGTTTCTAACCTTTTCCACAAGGCGGATGAGGTCTTCTCCATCAATACCTCCTGCAATACCGTATTCATGAGGCACAACTGGATTGCAGACAAGGCCTTTTCATCAAGCTCTTCCCATTCTGTTTTATTTAGATTCTCAGGCTTTTTCCCGGTAACAACCTTTTTCAAATCGGATTGAACTAGAATTGCCATCATCCGAACTTGCCACAGATTGAAACTTGTCTCACCATCGAACTTCTCAATTTCAAATCTTGTTGTTGCCATATCTGAATGGGCTGATCTATGAAAATTGAACTAGCTTTGATACCACTTGTTAGGATCATCCCGATTAAGCAACAAACAAGTAAAATAGCAGAAGAAATTGAGAAGATGAACACACAAATTTAACGTGGAAAAACCCCTCCAAAGAGGATAAAAACCACGGGCAAAGATAATTTTACTATAATGGCAAAAGAATGAAGAGTACAAAAGATGGAGATAAAACTAAACCCCGAAAACCCGAAAAACAAAGAACCCTCAAAACATAAACACAAAATTCTCTGAATGTGTTATGAGTTCTAATCTAATGGGTGTATTTTCTAAGGTTGTACAAGAGCCTATTTATAGGCTAAATTCATATGTCAAATAATAATCTAAACTAATCAGTGTTTGACTGAAATAAATAAATAGAGTTTAACTAAAAGATTATTTCTCAAATTTGACTGAAAATAGGAGTCATACTTAACACAGACGTCTTTAACAATAGTGACTTTTGAAATATTTGTATCAACCATTCAACCATGGGTCAAACCAAAAGCTAAGTTCTCTTCCCCATTTATATATAAAAAGCTCTTTCAAAGACTTTCTCAAACCAAGTAAATGTTCCATACCCAGTTAGCAGCTGGTGTTTTAGTAATGCCCCAAAAGCTGATGAGCTTTAACTTGTTCTTAGCAATCCAAACAACCCATAGAGAAGATTTAGTACAAATAATATCCCAAATTTGCTTCCCAACAAAGAACTTTATTCCAAAGATAATATCCCGTTAGTATCGGTGTTTTAGTAATGCATTGTGCTTTATCATGTATGATGGAATGCTATAGCATCAAGAACACAAATGGTGTCTATGTTGTATCATTTAGCCAATGCATTCAAATTTATTTTATAAATTCACCTCGGTTTTGCCTATTAGTATGTGATTCAAGCACGCTTGTTAATAGGCATTTTAAATAAATAAATATAGATACATTTTAAAATTTTGAGGTACATGTATTACATTACCTGTAATTTTTTATTATTCTCTTGGCTACACTGATTCTTAATAGTATAAATAAATAAAATTTAACAGAAATGATTAATTTACTCTTTGATCTAATGTATAATGATTATTTTAACCATTTTTTTAATAAAAGAGACAATATAAACCCGACTCTTAACACATGAACGTCCATGGTGTTGACACCATTTTTTGATAAAACGGGGTTGACTTGGATTTTGAAAATAAAACAAAAATGGGAGTCGCCACCAATCTTTTTTTGATGAGATGTGATTGGGTCACCTCGTAAAACAGTTGTTTTTAATAAAAGGTTTGGGTTTATTAAAACAATGCTTTTGGTCTGCGAAATTCAGAAAAACAGGTTCGGGAGTCGGTTACGTACGAGGAAGGATTAGCACCATCATAACGCCCAAAAATTGGTACCTAGTTGATTAATTAATTAGTGTCTTAAAGTCGAAAGTCGAAAATCCGTAAAGAATTTAAAAAATGCGATCCTCCCTTTTTATTAATGTTAAATTTATAAACAATTCTTGGATAAATCGAGGTGGATGCTAAAGACCTTCTTGTCTCAGAGTAATAAAATGTCACATCCAGTACGTTAGGACACAACATATTAAACCCTCGAGAACAAGCTTATCTTTTGATTTTCAAAACTCGTGCATTTTAATTTCAAAAGGATATTCGATTATTTGGGTTAAAGGAGAAAAATCGAAACCCAGTAAGTTAGGGCACGATCACTCGAATTTCCCAAATACGGAATATTACCTTTATTATTTTTAGAAAAATCATCATCTCGAGAAAACAACATGTCGTATCCAATGCGTTAGGACACAACGTATCGAATTCCCGAGATAAGCTTTAATTTTGGAATTTCTACAATTTCGTTGGAAAAGAGAGACTTGGCCACTTAAATTCAACAAAAAAAAATTGAAACCCAGTAAGTTAGGGCACAACTTTCTCGAGAATCTTGAGATACCGAATATTTTGAAAATAAAGCAATTTCGATATTTTAATAAAACGTAATTTTTACACAATGTAATGAGATTGAACGTTTACGTATGACGCCAAAAAACAATTTGTAAATAAACATACACTAATCAAATAAACAATAGATAAAGATAAATCCAATAATATAATACATAGGGTTGAAATTTCATGCAAATAATAATATACAAATATACAAAATGTGAAATAAACTAAATATATTAGGATTTTTAAAAGAAATAAAATATCTATGTTTATACATGTCGAAAATAGGTATAACGATATATAGTTTAAAATGAAATAATATATATTATATATGTACATATATGTATAAAGAATACATAATGAAGATTAAAACGGTAAAACACAATGAATTTTAAAACAAACATATAGTAAATCCAAAATGGTAATATAAATTTATTTATAAATAAATAAATAAAATAATACTACATTAATAATAAAAAATGTAATGAAACTACATATTAATGTATGATAATAATACAAAACTTAGAGTAATAATATAAATAATAATATACATATACCAATAATAATTATTTATATATATAAAATAATATACATAGGTAAATAAACGCATAAACTAATACAAATTATAATACTAATAATTATAACAGCAGTAACATTAACAATAATAATAATAATAATAATAATAATAATAATAACAAGGACTATTTCGAAAATAAAACAAAATTTCAGAGGCGACTTTGAAATAAGTATGACAACGACCGAATTGAAAATCGTTGAATACCAAAGGGACTATTGTTGCAATTAAGCGCATAAATCCATGAGGTAACAATTAAAAATGAAGAAAAAACCGAATTGAAATGAAAACAAATGCGGAGGGGCTTGTTGCGCAATTAAACCATCAAAGGAAAACACGTGGGTCTCTTGTGGGTCGGGTTAAGCACACGGGTACAGGCCTATACGGCACCATTTTGGAACTACTGATCAGACTCCAAACGGTGTCATTTTGTATGTTACATAAAGACCAGCAAAACCCTAAATTAGTAGCCACTTAGTCATTTAAGAGCAAACCCTAAAAACCTTCCTCTAAATGTCGCTCGGCAGCTTTCGGACTCACCAAGGCTCCGATTACGACGGAGTTCAGCGGCTCCGACGACAAGGTACACTCGTCTCCCTCTCTTTATTTTATCTTATGCATAAAAACATAAAAAAACGAAGAACACCCAAAAGAAATCGAAAATCGCTTTTGTTTTACTTTTTTTTCATATATATATATATATATATATATATATATATATATATAAAGAATAGACCAAAAAAATATAAGAACAGAAAGAGAAAAATGAAAGATCTTTTAGAATCACCTCTGTTTTTGTATTCTATTTTTTCAATCTTTTTTCATATCATATCTCCCTTTTTTTTTTCTTCACAATATGTTTGCCTTTATAGCCGAAAGAAAATAAAATAAAAATTCAATCTTTGCTATTGTTTTGTCTTGTCTGCTTCTGCTTTTTCTTGTTGCGTGTTTGCAGGTGACTGTGCGGCGATGGCAGGAGAGTCAGACGCACATGGCAGCAGGTGGCGCGGCGCTGGAGGAAGGACTAGGGTGTTGAAACCCTAGTTTTCATTGGGTTTGGGCCATATTGGGCTTTGGGCATTTTATTTATTTATTTGTTTTGTTTCTCTAGCGGGCTAGGCAAAAATGGGTCTGTACACAAGGTACTTTTATCGATATAGAATTCATGAGGAGAAAATTAAAACAAAATATTATATATAATATTTAAAGAGAAGTTTTTAAAATATTTAAAGAGACCTGACAATTTTTTTCCCGCTGTTTTGTTGTTGTTATATTGTTGTTTTGCTACCGTTTTGCTATTATATTACTATTATTTTGTTGTTATTGTTTGGATATTGTATAACTCTTGTTTTATTGTTAATTTTACTAATATTTTAGAGGCATTTGCTTCCTAAGTTACAATTATGTTAGTGTTATTTAAGTAGGCTTTTTTTAATGTATTTTCATTTTGTTGAGAAGCATTTAGTGTATTTGATGTATTAAAATTTTTTAATTTGTTTTTATATAAAAAATTAATATAGGCTGGCCGGGTCTAACTTGAGTTTAACATTTTTAATTTGGACCGGTCTTAGGTAGAATTTTAGACTCATTTTGAAACAGACCCGAACCTAAAAAAACGTATTTAAAATTTTATTTTGACTCGAATCAACTCATGATCAGTTGCATTAAAAGAAAAGGGCAACTGATTGGTGCTAATTATGACTTTTCTTTTCCTTTAAAAAGATGTTGATTATTACTATTATTGTGATAAAATTTTATTTGGTACAACATAATTTGAAAATAAAAATCTTAAGCTTTTTTACATCTAAAATTTTATTTTATTAGATATAAGTAGAGGTGATCATGGGCCAGGCGGCCCGGCCTAACGGCCCACTCGAAATATGAGAGGGTTCGAGTAAAAATATAGGCCCGAAATATGGGTTTGAGAAAAAAACGAGGCCCGTTTAGAAAACCGGCCGAGCCTCAGGCAAAAATTTTTTGGCCCGGGCCCGACCCGAATATAATAAATATATATATTTTAAAATAAATTTCTCATTTCCCCTCCCCATTTCCCATTTCCCATTTCCCTAAGCCCTTCCCTTCTCCTTTTTTTATTTTTATTTTAAAATTTAATTTTAATTATTAGTATTGTTAAATTTTTTGATATGATATTTCATGGGCAAGGGTTCTACTCTAAAATAAAAATAAAAATTCTTTTTTTAACTCTTTATAATTTATAAAAAATTTAAAATAGTAATGGTAAAATTACACTTTGCCCCTCAAATGATAAAAAAAGTTAATTTAATCTTTTAAAAATTATAAAAATATAGGCTATTAAAATGGTAAAAATCATTTTTTTCTATCATAAAAAAAGGGCGGGCTCGGGCTTAGTATTTTATCCTCGGGCCGGGCCTGGACAAAATTTTAGGCCCATATTTCGGACAGGGCTGGGCCCGGGCCTAAGAAGTTGGCTGAATTTTTTTCTGGGCTTGGCCCGAGCCTGGCCCGAGCCCGTCCCGGCCCATGATCACCTCTAGATATAAGTAGTCTCTTCCTTTAAATACCTATATCAAATTTAAGCCAAGTAAGAAGTCAATCGGTGAAGCTTGTCCCAATGAAAAGTAGGCTCAAAATCGGCTTCTTCAAGCATTTTGGGCAGTGGCACTATTTGAATTTTCTTACTCAAACCAAGATGTGCCATGAGAAGTGCAATGTGGGTTAAGAATTCCTCACCATGCTGGAGTTGCCACGCATGCTCTCTCCACGAACATTGAGCCGCGGCATAAGTCAGCATGTCCAGCCATAGATCCGCTATCAGTTTCCATTTATCTTGGTTATCCCATTGGAACATAGATACCAAACTCTGCAATTGCTCCGCGATTTGGCACCCTTCAAAGAATGCCGACTTCCTCGAACTTCCCATCTGGATAAAGAATGATCGAGATCTAATGTCCATCCCAAACAACCCTCTGACAGCTTCCTTGAATTGGAATTTATCGAGTGCGAAGTTCATCGCTTCAGTGCAGGTATCATGGTGCCTTATGTTACCAATCCCTTCGGGAAGCATTGCGGGACATAGAAAAAGAAGGTACATCATATAATCAGATAAGGCCTTACTTATCCGGCAATACGGCTCGAGTTGCACGGCTCGATACCGATAATTGTCGTCATGAAAAACAACTTCTGTAGCAACATGCCATAGGAGGAGACTGTGGGTGAATTCGACCTCGCATACACTCCAAAGAATGTCATCAGATGACCCTCCCATTCCTTTAAACACACTTGAACCTCTCTCATCCAATAACTCTGAGAGATTTTTGAACTCGATCTCTGCGTTTTTTTTTCGTTTTTCTTGGAGACCGGAGTAGATAAATTGTTGCAACTCGGGACTTACATCTTTCCAACCGGTGTGTAAGTACTTCCCCATTCTGTCCTCAGAGTCGAAGAAGTTTAAAACTGCAGCAAGATTCAGTTTCCTGGGCGGCAGGCAATAATCTAGCAGGCTGTGCTGTGCCATGGACCGAATTCCCTCCTTGGGCTTAGTGAAACGAACTAACTTAGAACCAATACCCCTAAGAAACCTGTTGTTTTGTTAGGCTAACCAGTAGAGTCCCCAATCCGAGCTAAGATGCAGGAGGGCGGAATAAATTTCAAGAAAGATGGCACCGACCATTAACAAGTAGGATACGGCAATGTCAACTCGGGAGTCATGATGGTTGCCAAAAACGAAGAAGGCAAGCAGTGTGCAAGTGATGAAGGATAAACAAATGAAGCGAAGAATTACACCGGGTCGAGTTATAACTATAGGAATCTTTCTATACAGCAGATCATAAAGGAATCCAAGCTCAATCTCCACAATTGTGAAGGCCGCTTCTGCACTAACTTTGTTCTGGTCCAGCTCAAATACGTAACTCAAATTTTGGTAAATTCTGAGCTTGAGATCTGCAAACATGGGCTTGAACACTTGAAACAAATGAAAGGCACAGTAAAGATCTCCGTATTTCCCCTTAATTTGTTTCGGCTCTAAGTATTCTTCCAACGTCAAACGCGTACCTCTTTCTGAAGGCGACTGTGAATGCTCAACTTCCAAAGGGGAACCTTTGTCATCAGAAAACACAGATTTCCTAAACCGGACGCTACTAGCTTTGAAGAGAGACCAAACCCTTTCCCCATACTTGATAACCCCAACAATGAATATTGGAATGGCCATGAAGATGAGCGGTGCTGTTGCTATTGTCCAGAACTTGACATATACATAGAGCGCCACTCCAATTTGGAAACACATCCCAAAGAAATGTCGTGGCCAGAGTTCATTGTCCGACAAGGAGTAAGCGGTGATGGTATCGGGGCCACCCAAATGCAAGAGCAAGAATGGGGCCCAAAGTAGAACCTGAGGATTGGTTACTTCATCCTTTCTACTTCTGAGGAGGGTACCCAAGGCTAATGCGGCCAACCAATCTGCAAACAAGTATAGGGTCCAAATAAAAAAGGAGACCGTCTTTGAATTTCTGTCGCTGAATCTCCGTCGACTCCCAAGTTTTATCAGTATAAGTTGAACGGTGAGGCTGACGATTACCATTGCCCGGAGTCCCCATCTCAGCCAAAGAGATAGTATACGATCCGACAGCGTTCTCAGAAGCGCTTGATCCCTGATCTCTAGGAACATCATTACACTGGCAACTGGAATTTAACAAAAATGTTAAGCATTACTGTTGAATGATTTTTCATTTATTCCGGGAATTGATTATTTAATTCTACTTGATAGTGGTTAAAGTTATTCTCGAATATTTATAATTGATACGTGCTATTCATAGCGTTGATATTTATTTGAGTAAACACATTCTAGTACTTTAGATTCATTGTAGTCATTAATAATCTATGCTATACTAAAACTCTTTAAACGAGTACTAATAAGTGTTTGGAAGGTATTCACTAGATTTGATCGTGGGTTGAGTCGATACAGAATTGTAGGTTTAGGCTTGGTCCAGCTTAAAAAATGTGTTTAAAATTTTGCTCAAGCCCGACCTATATTAAAAATGTTGAATTCGAGTTCAATTCGGCGCGATTGTAATAAATTTTTTATAGATTATTATATAAAAATAAATTTTAAAAATATTATATATCAAATACATTAAAAATATTAAAATAAATGTTCCCTAACAAATTAAAAAATATATAGTAATGTGATTTGGGTCGGGTTGGGCCCGAGTCAAAAAAATTTGCTTGAGGCCCGACCTGTTTAAAAAAAGATTTTATTTTTTGTCCAAACCTATTTTTTAGACGGGCCTTTGGGCTTGGATGGATAACTCAATCCATTATCAGGTCTAGTAGCTATGAACTCCAAAAAAGTATTCATAGATCCCCATATCATGTGGTTTAAACTTAAATCATTATGGATTTTAGACCTTCAAATTTAACATTTCAACTAAAGCTTCATTTGCTTTTTATAGAAACTTTCAATTAGTACTTGATTATAGATAACTCGTGATGTGGATAAACTATTAGATTTTTGAGTAAACTACAAAAATTATCATAATCATAATAATATTAGTTATTATTTAAAAGAAAACAAATATTAGTTTTTGAGTAAACTACACAAATGGTCATCCAATTATAAAAAAATTCTTTTAAGTACTCAAAATAAAAAGTTTACAATTTAAGCATTCACGTTATATAGTTTAGTTATTTTGGTCATTCCGTTAAAATCACAAATGACAAGTAGTTAAAAATTAGTATAATAACAAATTTAGCTCTCAACATTTATATATAATATCAATTTAGTCCTAATTTTAAAAATTAACCCTCAAAATTTACAAATATTCTCAATTTGGTCCTAATTCTAAAAATAAAAAATATGAAAGTATATAAATATTTTCAAAAAAATATAATAATGAATTTAAATTTTATATCAATATCTAATAAATATATTTATATTTATATTAAATAAAATAAAAATGCCCCACCCTCCCATATCGTTGTGGGATGGGAGACGAGGACAGAGTTGGTGGGAGGTCCGAGAGGGGAGGGTTGAGGGGATTTTTATTTTATTTAATATTAATATTAATATAAAATTTAAATTTATTATTATATTTTTTTGAAAATATTTATGTAATTTTATATGTTTTTTGTTTTTTTAGAATTAGGATTTGAGTACATTTGTAAATTTTGATGGTTAATTTTTAAAATTATGACTAAATCGATATTATATGTAAAATTTAAGGTTAAATTTGTTACTATACTAATTTTTAATTACTACATCAACTTGTCGTTTGTAATTTTAATGGAAGTGACCAAAATTATCAAACTATGTAACGTGAGTACTTAAATTGCAAACTTTTATTTTAAATGCCAAAAAATTTTTATAGTTGGCTAACTATATGTGTTGTTTACCCTAGTTTTTAGTAATTGATCAGTTGATACCCAATTAACCCGTGATACCAACTCATTTAAATGTTTTATAATAAGTATTAGATATTTTTCCATAATTTTTTTATAAAATATATTTCCAATTACTTTTTTAGTAAATAGGGATTTAAACATTTTCATGCAACTCAGTTAGTAACGTAAATTAAATATTTCTAATATTAGAAAAATTATTTAATAATTAGATTACTATTTTTAGAAATTTAGAGAGACAAGAGAGATCTTTTATCGAATAATTACTATTTTTAGTTTGATAAATGAAAATAAATAGATAAAAAAAATCAAATTATTACTACTTACTTGTAAGTATCATTGTGAGGGATGCTATCGTTGAGCAATCGAAATACACCAAAGATGTGCCTACTTGATGGTTAGGGTGTTCACCGCCGCAGGTCTGACTTGAACTCAAGTTGTACTAGTCGTGTTGTTGTTAGAGTTTTATCCTCCTTTTATAGTTCATCATAGAAAAAATATCTCCAAATGAATTATTTAAGGTTGCCAAAGAGCTATCATCCTCTCCTTTTTCTTCTCTATTATTATTATTATTATTATTATTATTATTATTATTATTATTATTATTATTATTATTATTATTATTATTATTATTATTATTTGCAGTTGAGGATTTTAATTATATTTATAGCTGCAAAAAAATTTTCAAAGTTGGTGTGATACATGTGTTATGAGATTTCTTCATGTGATGAAGGAAAGAATCAGCTAGGTTAAAGTATTTGGGACTCTCGTGAATTATAGGGATTAAATCGAATTAGTTTTTTATTATTAAATAGGTTAATTTATTTTATACACTATTAAAAAATTAAATATGTTTAAACTATAATAAAGTTAGCATTTACTGTATAAAAATATTTTGAATTTTTTTTTATTTGTAGTTCAATTCTAAATAGAAGGTTTCATTTATAGAATTATACAAGTTTTAAAAATATTAACTCTATTAAATAGTAAATGATATTTTTAAAGAGTAAATATAAACTCTATTCTAACTTGGCCTTATTTGATTCTTTTTAATAGTATATGGACTAATTTGATTAGATCGCTATAATAGAGGGACCTCTCAAGTAGATTCAACGCAATAAATTATAAAAATTGAAATAATTAATTAAAAGAGCCTTTTACTCACTTTATTTTAGGTGAATGTTTATAGTTTATTGCATTAAAAGAAATTTTAAATAATCACGAGATGATAAGAATCTTTTTACATTAATCCCGATCGAGGGTATGATCTTTATCTTGAGTATGAGCAGTTTAAAACTCTTGGTCAAGATTCATCTCTTTAATGGATCTACAAAATAGGGATGATTAGTTAGATACTTTGAAAAGAAAAAAAAGCTTTTAATTTTTTATCGTATTTATTTTATTTTTTTATATAAAGTATATACACATAATGACTTTCAATATTTTGTTTTTTTATTTCAACTAAATATCATTTAATTTTTATATAAAATTATTGATCTAATAATTTAATATATATTGTTGATTGAATTTTAGCTCAATTGGCATTGACATTGTTGTTAGTGTAGAAAGACGTGAGTTCGAGCATGTTGAAGCGCATTATCCTCCTATTTAATGATTGAGAGTGACTATGAATAATTTTAAGCATTGTATAAAAAAACAAATATGATAATAATAGTCGGGAAATTGCTAGAATAACTTCATTCATTTAAAAGTTATCGTAGAAGAGAATAATTATAAATTTGGATTGGCTGATAAGCAAAGAGTTGATGCAATTATGCAAAGAGGTAAAGAATATTCTGTAGACATCACACCCCAATCATTGTTAGTAGGTGATTTGAAATTATTTATTTTAGTTGAAATGGCTTAACTCATGTTAAACGAGTGTTTGAAAAAAAATTTAACCACTGTTTCATATAAGTTAAAACAGTTATTTGACATTATTAATTAAGGGTGAATATTCAATCGGATCGAGTCAAATTGGGTCAAAAAATATAATTGGATTATGATGGCAAGCGTGATAGATGGAATGGTTATGATCCATCTACGTATGCTCCCCTCATTGAAAGGTATGAGGCAAGGGATGAGGCTAGAAGGAAGTATCTGAAAGAACAGCAGCTGAAAAAGTTGGAGGAGAAAAATAGTAAAATCGAGGGAGAGGGAGGAGAGGTTAGTGACGAAGGTGATGCTCTGAAGCTCGTTGAGAGCAAACAAATGGAGCTGTCTAAGGTCGAAAGACGTGTTCGTACCACTGGCGGAGGGAGCACGGGATCTGTCAGGTACATTTATTATACCATTCCTCAGCTGCATCTTACGTATTTTGGTTTCTAAACAACATTTCTTCCCTGCAGTACAAAACAAGTATTCTTATTTCATATCTGCCTTTTTCTTTCAGGAATTTACGCATACGAGAGGATATTGCAAAATATCTTTTTAATCTTGATTAAAATTCCGCTTATTATGATCCTAAATCTCGATCGATGCGTGAAGATCCTCTTCCTGACACTGATTCGTGAGTGTCATGCAGAGTTTTTTCCTTGAAATAAACATGTACAAATATAATAAACACCAAGTGACGGCAATGATTGAAAGTACAAATGCCATTGGTGGTGGTTTCCAACCAACTTGTTTTCAAACCTTCAAGATTCCCAAACCAGCCTTAGTCGATTGCCTTTATAGTACTAAGTACACTGCTAGAGTTAATACCTTAATCGTTATGCTACTTCCAACGCATCCAACATACAATTCCAAAGAGAGTGTCCCAATGGGCATTACAAGAAACATGCATAGTGGACAATCCACCAATTTTTCCATATGTGTATTGAGTGTGGGTAATCCCTGATTGCATGAATAGAACTCTCCTAAACTACCCCACATAGGTGAGAAGAGGCATCAATGGTGATTCCCCTTTTACATCTCTCCATATTAGTTAGGAGTCGGTCCTTCACAAGAAGTCAAAGGAAACTCTTTTAACTCTTTGTGGACATTGCTGCTTCCAGTAACATTCCAACTATTGGCATCCCAATTCTGACTTGCAATGGCCACGTAAGTATCAGAAACCGAAGACCGACCATCAACCTTCCCTTTCAAAGTTATCATGTCTTTGCCCCTATCCAATCTCAGAGGGACGATGGTAGATATGCGAAGCAACATAGTATGACCAAGACATAATAGCGCTTCCCCCAATCCAATTTCCCAACTTGAGTCGTCATCTCATTAACCAAAGTGTTTTCAGTAATTCTTGTGAAAGACTACTTATGATTCCAAAGAGGATCAACATCCGAAATCCAAACATATATCTTATAATCTAACATATATTTAATATTTTTCTAATAAAATAATTTATAAAATCGTATATCAAATATATTATAATCTTAATAATAAAAGAGAGGATAAAATAACCACTCAAATTTCATTTGGAGCATGAATCAAATTAGTTAGATCGGGAATTGATTGTGTAACTGATCCGAACACTAATAAAACTCCGTTAAGGATGGGTTTGGATGGGCGATTGGGTGCGGTGTGGTGCGTTTAGCCTACTTTTTGTCTCACACTACAGTGTTGCTATAGTATCTAATCTCACCGTCACCGATGTTTTTACACTAACCGCAAGTAAACGCACCGCCCATCCAAACTCACCCTAATATTGGGAATTAGAAAAAAAAATTACGGTTTAACTGCAAATCGTGGACCAGATAAACAAATAGGTATTTTTATTTCTCATGCTTAAGTTAAAATAACTATTAAATAATAATTATACACAAATTACAACTCCTATGGAACAATAAATGTGGCTCCACTTGAATTCCCACTAGACCTGTCCATGGGCCGGGCGGCCCGGCCTGACCTGACGGCCCGCTCGAAATATGGGGGGGTTCGGGTAAAAATATAGGCCCGAAATATGGGCTTGGGCAAAAAAAAGGCTCGTTTAAAAAACAGGTCGGGCCTCAGGCACCACTTTTTAGCTCTGGGCTGGCTGCCCACCAAATTAATATAATAAATATATATTTTTTTATTTTTATTTTTTAATTTTAAAATATTTTTAAAATATTTTTATTTTTATTATTTTTAAAATAATTTTTTTAATGTTTATTAAAAATGGGCCGGGCCGGGCTCAGGCTTATGATATTTTTCCCGGGCCGGGCCTGGAAAAAATTTTAGGCCCATATTTCGGGCCGGGCTGGGCCCGGGCCTAGGAGGCGGGCCGAAAATTTTTTCCGGGCCTGGCCTGAACCTGGCTCGGCCAATGGACAGGTCTAATTCCCAGATAATTATTATTTCAATTTTGTTTCTCAGTTCTATATATTATTGGGTTTTAAAATTGATCGCAAGCCCACAACAAATGTGGATTGATAAGCCCACCAACAATTTTCTTTTTTGACCTTTGAAATATTAGTATAATGTATTTTAATAAATTAAATAACTAAATGAAGAAATGCAATATACATTTTAATAAATTCATATTTATTTTTAATAAATTTAATAACTAAATGAAGGAAACGTGAAAAAGAAACATATTTGTTGAGAAATAATGTAGAAAACATGAATTCATATTGTTGACACCATTTTTTTGTAAAATGTGGTCGACTTGGATTTTGAAAATGAAAACGAAAATGGGAGTCGCCATCAATATTTTTTGATGAGGTGTGATCGGGCCTCCTCGAAAAGTGGTTGTTTTTAATAAACAATTTGATTTTATTAAAACAACGATTTTGGGTCCACGAAATTCAGGAAAACGGGTTCGGAAGTCGGTTACGTACGAGGAAGGATTAGCACCCTCGTAACGCCCAAAAATTGGTACCTAGTTGATTAATTAGTGTCTTAGTGTCGAAGATTAAAAATTTTGAAGAATTTTAAAAATACGATCCTTTATTGAAATGTTGAAAATTTTCAAGAAAATGGCATATTTCACGTTAATCGAGGAAAAGAATTATATCTAGTAAGTTAGGATACAATGTCTTGAATTCCCGATGCCAAAAATTTACTTATTTAAAAAATATTTAGCTATCTCGGATTAAAAAAAAGGGATCATGCCCAATAAGTTAGGACACAGTCTTTTCTTAATTCCTGAGATCGTTTAAAACTTGAGTTTGAAAAGATTCGTATATTTAGATTTATTGTGAAAATCGAAACCCCGTAAGTTAGGGTACAACCTTCTCGAATCTAAACACGAGATTTTGCTTATTCAAAAAAATCATAATTTATGCATTGAAATTAATCTAACTTGGAATAGTAGAGCACGGCGTTAATGTGCGTAGCAAACAATGATGAACATGATAATGTAAGCATAAATAATACGCACGACATAGTAAACGAGATAAATAATAGGAGAGACAAATCGATCATATCACAACAAATAAATGAATGAATAATTAAGACATTCCTTTAAAATAATAACGAACATATACATAAATAAATAAATTAACATCGAGTGAAACAAAATGCAATAAATAAAATTAATAAGACTATAAAAGTATAAGAATGTGTGCATATATATATATTTTAAAATTGTCAAAATATAACAAATATATATATGTATATATAAATTATAAAATATATGTACATATATGTATTATAAGATATATATATATATAAGTATACGTATATTTTAAGATTATAAAGTATATACAAAAAGAATATATGTATGTATATATATATATAGGAGTTATAAAATGTGAAACACATATATATTATAAGAATGCATGTATATATATATTTTAAAGTTATAGAATATAAAACACATATGAATGTATAAATATATAAAACATAAAATATATGTGCGTATGTATATTATAAAAATGTGTATATCTACGTTATAAGAAAGTTTTAAATAAAGATATAAATAAACAAACAAATAAATAAATGAATAAATAAAGGATTAAGATAAAAGGGCTTAATTGTAGCTCAAATTAAATTGGCAGGATAGATTAAAATAAAAATAAATAAATAAATAAAGGGACAAATTTCAAATGCGCAAAGAAAGCGGGGATTAATGTGGAAAATATCCCATTTCGGCAAAACGGCGTCGCCCCAAGGAGGTACCCACGCATGGTCCATGGACCAAATAAAAAAAACAAAATTATGTGGCCAAAATCAGGAAATGCAACAAAGACCGCGTCAAAAATACAGCAAAAGCGGAGGGGCCTATTGCGCAAATAGCCCATTTGACGAAAACAAAGATCCCCTTTCTGGAGTGGGTCGGGTCGCAGGTCAGAGACCAACGACGTCGTTTTGGTCTCTGAACCTAAACCCCAAAACGGTGCCATTTAATAACCTTATTTAAACCAAAATTTTTTAAAACATTTCATTTTTTCAGTGTTCAGAAAAAAAAAGGCAGAACCACCGCCCTTTCTCTCAAAACTCCGGCCAGGATCCGGCCAAGTGCTCCGGCGCACCTCCGCGGTAGATCTGCTGCAAGCGGCGGCCGGAGGTGCAAAATCGAGCCTTTCTGATCCCTTTTTGAATCCGGTGGCCTCTAGAGCATGGATTCAACTTTGAATCTCGAGAAAGGTAAACCCAAACCCGAAAAAAAATGAGGAGAAACTGTTCGGTCTCTCCTCCTCTGGCGCGGCGCAGGTGAGATTTTCTTTTTCTTTTGTTTTTCTTTTACTTATAAATGTTTTAAAATATACTTGTAATAAATAAAAAAATGAAAGAAAAAGATAACGAAAAGGAAACACACGGCTCAACCTTTTGAAGTTTCTTTTTTGCTTTTTTATTTTCAATGTTCATAAAAAAATGTACAACGAGAATATTTTTGGCTTTTATAGCCATATTACAACAGTTGATTTTCATCTTTTTGTTTTTTTGCTTTTTATTTTGCTGGATTCTTCTGTTGGTTTGTATTCATTTCTCTCTGCAGGTGTCAGAGGCATGCGATGCGCATGGAGGCGGCTGGTGTGCTGCAACCAAGAGCAGGCCTAAGGGCGGCGGCTGCAATAAGGTTCCCTTTAGCTAAAAAAATTTTAAGTTTTGTGGGCTAGGGTTTTTTTAATTTTTTTTGGGCCTGTTGGGTCAGTTGTAAAATGGGCTGTTAATTAGTTTGGGTTTTGTTTGGGTCATATTGGGCCCCGGGCAAAAATGGGCTCTTACACATATTTATTGATAAATAATTAGAGAGCATGAATCTAATAAGGCAATATTGCATGATTTTACTTTATAAATTGATTTTCATAATCATGCAAATTTCAAACTAAATTGAACTACTTTTCCAAAGCATTTTTGATAAATAAATCGAATTCATAACCTATTATAATGGGATATTGGAAGAAATTAAAATTACGAAGATGATGCTTTGAAGGTTGATGAGGCTAATGTTGATGAGAGCAAACAATAGGAATTTGCTAAGATTGGAAGACATGGTTGAATATGATCGTGCTGGCAGAATTATTAAGGGAATGTTAAACAATAGTATAAAGATTGTTAAGATTGTTAGCCTGTTATCAAATCTGTTAAGTAGTTGGTTAGGAGCAGTTATTCTCATATGAGTATATAAACTTCATTAATATGTTCATTCAAGAGATAATGAAATATTGATTAAAGAATTACACTATAGTTTATCTTACTGTTCATACACATTTTACATAGTATCTAACATGGTATCAGTCGCCTAGTCTTGGTACGTGCTTCCGCTTTTGCATTATGGCACCATCAGTCGATTCTACCTTTGCTGATCATACTAGTCCATCATTTTCCAGTGCATGCTTGGTTCAATCCTTCCCTCGCCATGACGCGGTGAAGCTAGAGGAAGGAAATTTTGTTCAATGGCAACAACATATTCAATTGATAATAGAAGGATATGAGCTACAAGGATTCTTGGAGAGCACGTTGTCTGCTCCACCTAAGTTCGTCGCATCTCCAAAAGGTGCACTCACTCCAAATCTAGATGTGTATGTGTTTAATCAACAGGATAAGTTGTTAGCCTCTGGGCTCCATTCTACAATTAGTTCATCTCTTTTGTCATGCTTTACATCTGCTAAATCTGCATGCGAAGTATGGAGCACTGCGAATCGTCTTTACGCTGCTTCAACTAGTGCAAAAGTTTCCCGTATTAAACATGATCTTCACTCTACAAAGAAGGGTGATTTAACTGTAAAAGAGTATGTTGCGAAAATAGAAAATATTTGTGCATTACTTGCAGCTTCTGGATCGGCGGTGTCAGAAGCCGAAAAGGTGGAAGTTGTTATGGCTGGCCTCTCGTCGGATTTTGACGCAGTGTTGACCTTGGCATCACTCTCGACGGAGCCTCTTCCCTTTCAGCGATTAGTCGACGTTCTCATGGAGTTTGAAAGTCAACAAATGCGAGTGGTATAAATTGATTTTCATAATCATGTAAATTTCATACTAAATTGAACTACTTTTCCAAAACATTTTTGATAAATAAATCAAATTAATAACCTATTATAATGGGATATCGGAAGAAATTAAAATTACGAAGATGATGCTTTGAAGGTTGATGAGGCTAATATTGATGAGAGCAAACAAAAAGAATTTGCTAAGATTGGAAGACATGGTCGAATATGATCGTGTTGGCAGAATTATTAAGAGAATCGTCACATAAACGTCAGAAAACTAAATATCTAATCAAAATTTGACTATTTGACAATCGCCCACTTGCCAGATAGCATTTTTTAAATAAATGTAAAATCCCATAAGTTTTATTTTATTTTATTTATCTTATTGCTTTTCATTCATCAACTTCTTTTTCTTCATCCATTTCCTTTACCAATAATGAAAATCTTTTAAAATATAAGAACATAAAAATTGTTGTGGTTTTCTTTTGATTGCTCAATTTATCAATTTCATACACCTTAAATTAGGCTACGGTTTACTATTTAATAACAGTTCAAAATGGTTCGCGATTCAAACGATTTAATCGCTCTCTTCAGACTGATGTACTAATCGATTCCTGATCCAACCAATTCAACCAATTGGTTCAATTCGATTTAAGCAATATTATAATTGAACGCTTTAGCTTTGTTGTTTCAACCGTCTAATTTCTGAGCCCTCCATTAATAATTGACTGATAGACTTCTTCCTATTAAACAAGAGCTATCTTCCTCTAATTACCCGAATAAGTACCCCCAAATGAAATCCCTAAAACGCTGCTCAATCTATTTACAAATGCTAGTTGGAATCATGGGAACTTGCATCAAATAATTAGGAATGGACATTAAAACTGATTTAACCAAGGTTATTCAGTCAAATATGTGCCATTTGAATGACGAAATGAAAGTGAATTCGTATATGTGATGGCATTGAATGGCTTGTAAGTATGATAGTATAATTGGTATGTTTAATTTGTTGAAATGATGACAAATTGTGGTACATTGGTTTGATTGATATTAAGATCGAATAAGTGAGCGTTTGGTGTATATTTGGAATTAGTGTTATGTAGGTTTTACACGTGTTTATAGGCACCATTTGAGTATAATTCGAAAAGTACGTTGATAAATTGAAAAATATCGTATTTTTGTCTAAACTTTCTCATACTTTGAGTAGATTTTTGAGCTCAAACATATAATCCAATCTTTAGTTAATATTATAGAGATATTAGTTCAATTTAAAATTCAGTGTGATTGATTTAGTATTATTATATTGTTGAATTTGATGATAATTTTATTAAAATATTATTAGTAATATTAGTTTATTTTTGATTAATTATTTAATTACATTTTTAAATCTAATAAAGAATACGTCCGATTAAGTTTTTTTTTTACTTTTCAAGCCCAAAAACTCATACGATATTTAAGAGGATTTGAATAAAATATTAAATTCAAAAGTGAGCTAACCTGACCCAAATAATAAACTACACTATACTTAAAATTCGGTATTTTTTTTAATTTTTGTTTTATATAAAATGAGTATAGCCTACACACGCCGAAATTTGAACATAAAACACTACTATTTTTAATTAATCTTTAATTAATTAAACATAAACCTTATTAACCAATTTGGTGGGTTACAACTAATCTCCACCATCGTTTGGCTGTAAATGGTCTAATTTCTCAATTGATCCTTCAATTAATTAAAACTCATAATAATGATTTTTTACAACTTTTACAATTTAATTATTGTACCTTAATTAACTATTCAATTGTCAAAATTAAGGCACCAAACTTTAATTAA
Source organism: Gossypium raimondii (assembly GCF_025698545.1). Taxonomy (NCBI): domain Eukaryota; kingdom Viridiplantae; phylum Streptophyta; class Magnoliopsida; order Malvales; family Malvaceae; genus Gossypium; species Gossypium raimondii. Next base: position 3,765,940 of record NC_068567.1, on the reverse strand, counting down.
CCTCTATACTATCCTCGTATTTACGGGCTCAAATATAAAAATGAGATTCAAAATCACTATTTTTAATACCACTAAAAATAAGCTATTATTTTAAAAATTGACAGCAACCCACCAACAACTTTATTTGTGCTTTGACATATTATTATCATGCATTTTAACAAATTCAAGAATTAAATGATGGAATGCCAGAAAAGAAATATATTTGTTGAGAAATAATGTAGAGAGCATATATTTATATTTATTTTAATAAATTCAATAACTAAATGAAAAAAATGGGATATACATGAAAAGAAACATATTTATTGAGAAATAATGTAGAGAGCATGAATTTAGTAAGGCAATACCGCATGATTTTACTTTATAAATTTGTTTCCATGATCATAATAAACACATAAATTTCATATTAAAATGAACTATTTTTTCTCAAAACATTTTTGACAAATAAATGAAATTTCTTAATCTATTATCATAGGATGTTGGAAGAAATTAAAAGTAAGCTTACAAAACATTATGGTTTGAAATAGTTAGTAATTTTATCAAGGATCTAATTATTACTGTTTAATGATTCGGAAGTTCTAGCGATAGAACTGGAAGGTTATTACAATATAATCCTTATAATTTTTTGTAATTTTAAATAAATCCATTATTTCATTAAAGTATTTTAATTTTTAATTTTTAATTTTTTTTGTTGAATTAGGGAAAGGAAGTTGTGTTTTGACACCAAAGATTCAAACCTTGAACTTACAGATGGAGGACCATTGGGTTTGAAATTTAACACTCAAACATGCAATCTATATATTGCAGATGCCTATTTCGATTTTTTAGTCATCGGACGAAACGGTGGCAAGATAGAAAGAGTTACATTTAAATTTACGAATGGATTAGATATCGATACTAGCACCGGAATGGTTTATTTTATCAATAGTAGCACTATTTTTTTCCAAAAAGTTACAATCAAAAATGAAAATGGCAAATTTTGGTAATTCTAAACATCGGAAAGTTAGAAACATTTAAAAATGGAGTTACAAATCCAACTTGTATAAAGATTAACGAAGAAGCTAATATTTTAAAAACTTTGTACATTTAACTCCATCAATGAAATCAACCAATTTAGACAAAATTTATATATTGAATCTGTCTGCATCTAAATGCTTAATTGTTAGATTTATTTTTAGAAGAATTTTTTTTTATTTTGTTTGTTTTTATTTTCCTCCTTTTTTTAAAAAAAAAGACATATTTTTAAACAAATGAATTTGACGGGGTTCCAAAGGAGCGGTGGCTAACTGATGTTCACTGGCAGTTTGGTCACTATGGCTTGCGGTGATTTGGGCCTTGGGGTTTATATTCAGGGCCTTTGACGGCAATGGAGGCTGTTGAAGCTGTGATTTTTTTGTTAATTTGTAATCAGGGGTGGTTAAGGGGTTGTTAGGGAAATAAAAAATTGTACTTTGATCTCCTCTAAAAATTATAAAATTTTAATTTAATTTTTTAAAAAATATAAAAATATAAACCATTAAAAATTATAATTTAATTTCAGTCCCTAAAAAATTTTTCTAGCTTCGCCCCTATTCATAATAGTACTCCCATAACAACTATGCTCCTCCATAACAATACGTCCTAACAAGAACTCAACTCCTGTTGGCTAGGGTCAATTTAGATCGGATTAATCCGGAACTTAATTTTTTTGAATCATTTCTGATTTAAGTCAATTTTAAATATGCTTATTTTGGATTAGGTCATTTGGATTTCAAGACTAAAACCGATAGAAAAAATTAAGATTAGCACTCTTTTGACCTTTTTATTAGGTCAGGATTAGGCTTAAAACGCAGCTTCATGGCTCGTTTTCAATATTATTACCTTAACTAATAATATTAATGTTGAGGGTCTAAAATTTTGATGGCTCAAGTTCGAGTTCTATTCAAATTTTATTTCAGTTTAAATAACCCAAAATTTGAAAGCCAAAGAAGTTATTGTAGATCAATTTTTGTTTTTGGAGGTTACATAACATCTTTTGTTTCATAAAGTTCCCATGAAGAGATAACCCAAATAGACAACTTGACAAGCTTTTTTTTTTATTTGATAACAAAAGTAAATAAAATAGAATATTAAAAAGGTAGTCGATTGAGTCTTAGCTTGATTGATCTGGGCATTATTATCAATATAGGAGGATGCGGGTTTGAGTGGTTGAAGCACATCATCCTTCTATTTATGGATTGAAGAGGAGCTACGAGTAGTTTTAAGCTTTGCGTAAAAAAGAACAGATATTATCTAGTTACATTAAATTTATAATAATAACTAATATAATATAAAATTTTAACAAATTCAAATGAAATAACCCAAAATTTAGGTAACCCTTTGGCCCAAATTAATAAAAGAAGTTATCCCCATCTAGCATATTCTAGAGTTAGCCCACTAGCCATACCCACTTTTACTTGTTTCATAGAGTTCCCATGAAGAGATAGCCCCAAATAGACAACTTGACATGCTTTTCTTTATTTGAGAGAATAAAAGAAATAGAGAAAATATAAATGACACAAATTTTAAAATTATACATAAATTTTGATTTAATGTGTAATTTGATATTTTAATTTTGATTTAGTGTGATTATACTGTTGAAACTTTGATCGTGGTTAAAATGTATACATGAAACTTTAATTGCGATTCAATCATATATATTTGAATGAATAAATACATCAATTTATTTCTATATTGAATAAATATAATTATTTACATCTGCAATATATAAACATAAAATGATATTATATCGATAATTTATAAAAATTTGATTAAATCAAAATTTTATGTACAAAAATATACATTAAACCATAATTCATATATAATTTTGAAATTTATCCCGATCTAAATTCAATGTTGTTTTAAATGCTCTTTTTTTTCTTTTATAGATAACAATTCCAGCCTGCTTCTTCCGGCTTAATTATTAGTTGGCAGCAGTAAGTGGGGTTTTTTTTTTTCGGTGTCTAAAATCACAATTTCGAAAAGTTTAGGTAAAAATATACACCTAAAAAATGGATTTGTGCAAAAAAAATTATCCCACTTGGATTGATTTTCAAATTTATAATATTTTTTATACATATAATGTAATTTATTGAAAATTTCATATATTTTAATACAATGTTATTATTAAAAAATATATTTAAAATTTTAATAAAGGAAAAATATCAAATTATATTATATATAACTATTAAATATTTATTAAATTTTAAATATAAAAAAATAGTATGAATGGGCCTATACGAGATAGGATTAACCGTTTACACATATTAGTGGGTTTGGACAAAATTTGAGATTTATACTTTTGTTGGACAAAGCTTGGGTAACTATGTATTGTATCGATACCATACAGGGGCTCGAACCCATTCCATGAACACCTCTACTTAAGTCAAGTCATCAACCTTAATCTTAAGTCGGTTAAAGTACTTGGGAGGTCATTGTATTATAGGAATTGAATCAAGTTAGTCCCATTATTATTAAATGGATCAATTTAATCACTATATTATTAATAATATGAATTGTATAAGTCTTGTAACAAAATTAGCATTTGTTGTATAAAAAAGTTTTGAATTTTTTTCAATTACAATTCAATTTTAAACAAGAGATTTCATTTACGAACCATAAAAGTTTTAAAAATATTAACTTTGTGAAACATTAAATGAAATTTTATACGAAAATGTTGAGTATATTCCAATTTAGTCTTATTTGGTTCTTTTCAATAGTACAGAACTAAATTAATTTATTTAATAATAGAGAAACTAATTTAATCAAATCCCTATAATAAAGGGGCTTTCAAATATATTTATCATTACAAACATTAAATCAAATAACTAATTCATAAAAAAATATTTCGTCTAATTTGCAAAATTGCCTAGGATTTGTCAGTTTTGTTTGATCTAGTCACATGGCGTATTTAGAAAAACAAGAATTTTCTTATTTTTCAAGGAATGCCATGGAATGCGAAAGAAATTATCAAAGGTTCGTATAGTTGGGTTAACTAGTATGCGTCTTTTCGCAAGGTGAACTCTATTGTGAGACAAGTTATGAGGGGCGAGTACAACTAGATGGGTGGTTGGGTGCGAATAACTAATGGTTCGGTTAAGGTAAAATTGGGATATGCTATTGTAGGGGGAATAGATTCTTGGTAATTTTAACCGACGGTTAGGAAATGCCCAGTCTTTGATGCTGAGCTATGGGGTATTTTAAATGGGTTGTCAATATTGCAAGGAAAGCTATACAGGAATATAATTCGAGGTCCTCTAACTTGACGTTAATCAGACATATACATAAGCTCCCGAAGAATGTAGCCAAAATAACTTTTGATGGGAAAAAAGGGTTGTATTTATTTACAGAAATTTTTTTATTTTAGTTTAATTAACTGTAATTTTGTTGTTTAAAAAAAAAAAGGTGTAGTCAACCAAAGGGAATAATAACACATTAGCATATGCCAGCTCCGATTCGTAGATTAGGTGATGATACATAAATATTTGTAAATTTTAAGATTAAAGAAAATATGGCGTGTTGACCAATAATCAACCTCTTCAGATCCAAAGTACTAAATAAAATATTATATGCACAAAATTAGAGGAAGAAAATATGTACATGAGATATATTAAATCAAAACTTTCTCCACACATTCAACCGATGCATAACATCTGTACATTGGGTTTTAATTTAATTAATATTGATATTGTTATCAGTGCGGAAAGATATAGGTTTGAGTATGTTAAAGCATATTATCATTTTATTTAAGAGTTGATCAGGAGGGACTATAAGTAATTTTATGCATTATATAAAAACATTTTCTATGTGTTTTTATGTAGATGGATCACATCTATCGATTGAGTTTTAATTCAATTGGCGTAGGTATTGTTATCAATGTAGAAGGACGTGGGTTTGAGTGTGCTGAAATGCATTATCTCTTTATTTAAGGGTTGGGGAGGGGTTATGAGTAGTTTTAGGCATTGTATCAAAAAGAACATATATGATAAGAATTTATAACGAGATTAATGTTAAAAAAAAAACAAAACCACATTTAATTGGAAATAGTCTTTGGTTCGATCAATTGTTTTATTTTATGTTGCAACAAAAATTGGAACAAGCGAGTATAATTAACAGGTTCGAAAGCAAGCGAAGCAAATAAAATGATTAATACACAATATTTGTTAATGCAATTCGGATTCAACAATCTTACTCTATAGAGCTTTAATGAATGATTTTATTAAACAATCGATCTAAATTACTTATTGTCTAAAGCTCAATTTATCCTTACAACATTGGATAATTGCAATTTCGATAATGAACCTCAATTATTACAATTACTCACCCCAAACATCCCACAATCAACGGTTACGCTCTAAAGAATACCTGAATATACAAGTACCATAATACAAATCAAATAAGATTAGAAGCTACAAAGAAAACTCTCACACAAGCATTCGAAAAGATGCTCTCTAATGAGCATCGAAGTAATTTATTTGTAAGATGTCATTAAGAGACCTATGCTAACAAAACTTGGTTTCTTATTTTTTACTTCTAAGCTTAATAAATTATATGTTCTTATCATATCTGTTTCTATATTAGTGCTTCAAAACAACCATTTAAGATAGAGATTGAAGTTAAGGAATATTGACATTATGAGTTTTTTTTCAATAAAGATTATAGAGATTTAAATTTGAAGTAATTTCATAGGAGTGTCGACCCCTTCCATATTAGCAGATGACAATTTGATAATCAAACCAGCAACATGATTAATTTCCTTAAGAACATATCTTATCACCCAATACTCCTTATTCTGTTGCATCTATTGAATTTACCTGACTATAGTTGAGTTCGAGTTTGTCAAAGTATTGTCTTGGATTGCTTGAACTATCTCCAGACTATCAGCCTGGATCAAAATCCTATCCAAACATCATTCTTGTAATAGGATCAGTCTATCTAAAATACCCGTAACTTGACATCAAGTTTATTTAAATTTCATGAATTAAACTATAAGACATGTAAATGAAAATTACCATATATATTAAGAAATAATCTTGAAATTGAAAAGATATAAATCCTAAATCCAAATATCTTAAAATCCAAACTATTTCAACCCAAATCACCCAATTTCTGTGCTTTATTTGTTCCTTAAGAAATGTAAAAGTCCCAAAACCAAGTTTCTTAAGGAAGTAGACAACTTTTTTCCAAAATTTTGAATAAAAAATGGTATAAAAATCCAGAATGAAGGCTGAATCATCTCTCTGCCCAACAAATCTTGGAAATTGCAATTTTTCTTCTTATTCTCATATTACAAAGACCAATATGGTCAATTTTTACCTACTAAACTAAAATTCATACATGAATTGTGTATGATAAGAGTGGAGATGAGCCTACCCCAATAGTTGTTTTTCTTTCTTTTTTCTTTTTTAAAGCAAAATCTTATAAAAAATTAATTGGATCGTAAATGAATAGATAAAAGATTTACATTTAAACATTTAATTAATATAAATCCTAAATTTGATTTCTAGATAACCCTCTAATATTATTCTTCATATAAAAAGAATTTATATTCTCTTTTAGCGGTCAAGAAAATCCTTAGTGTTCTTAATATGCATGATGATCTTTTTGTTCCTACGATTTTGAAGTGCAAGTAATTGATGTCGCCGTTGTCTTTATGTAATTTCACAAGATAGCCTCGTAACTTCGAGAGTAAGAGTACCTCCTCATAAAGGGGGTCGCAGTGATTGTTTTCTAAAAACACAGATCTCTACAAAGTCGTAAGACCATGTATGGGGGCTGCGTCTGCCTAGTGTCAGAAGGTCAAGGATGTTGGTGACTTGATGACAGGGGAGTCGACGATCGGAGCCCCCTGAACATTGGTTGTAACTATGACAATTCTAAGGTAGCGAAATTCTTTGTCGGGTAAGTTTCGACCTGCACAAAAGTCGTAACAATCTGGGCACTGTCTCGGAGAGAGGTTTGATGAAATAAGATACATAAATATTTTTAAAATTTATATAACATAAATTATTCATATTATTGTAATTAATATATATGTAAATAAATTTTAAGTATGAAACTCAGCTTTCAAGATTGCATGATTAGTTATCAGACATTCAGCTTTCAAGATGTAACATACAGCAAAGTGGTTAGACAGCTTAAGCCGCTATCTCACCCCATTTCGTGGGCCCGGTCCGGTTCGATCCATGTAGATCCCTTTTGTCTGCTACATAATATATACATTTTACATCACATCATTAGAGACTAAAAAGTGTAGGTCCCACATCTTAGTCCATCATTTTATGCTTGTCTACCCAAATTTTAAGTCCTTAATAGTATTATTAATTGCGTTAAGACTTAATCTGTTATTACCGGTTGAATATTAGCTCGATTGATATAAGTATTATTGTCAATATAAAGATACACGGATTTAAGCGCGCTGAAACATATTATTTTCTTATTTATGGATTAGGAAGGAATTACGGATAATTTTAGATATTATAGTAAAAGAAAAATATATGATCGAGCCTATAATAATATTGTTAAAAAATTATTTTTACTAATTTTTATAATATATTATTTTAAAAATATAATAATTTAAAATTTTACTTTTAAGAAGGAGAGATTAAATTATCCAAATAACTTTTTGTTTTTAAATTATATTTTTATTTTAATAAAATTTTAAATATAAAATTACATAAAATCAAATTTTATATATAATGTTTTAACCTTATACTATTAAAGAATAATAGCAATAAAATTTCCCATGTAATCAGAATTAAAATTCACTTTTGAAACAAAATTACCTTTTGAGATAAATTTATTAATTATTTTTATTTAAAATAAATATTATTTTAAAAATAAATAGATTAAATTAATGAAATTAATATTTTATTAGATTCTATTTATGAGTTGAAAGAGGCTACGAGTAGTTTTATTTATTGTATCAAAAGAGATATTGTTAAAAGAAAAGAACATGTGATGAAAATTTCTGAAATTATTGATTAAAATATTTAAAAAACCAAATTTTAATGTAATAATTTCTCCTTAAAATTTTCACCAACTACAAGATAATTATCCTAAATAAAATTGGTTTTAAGACATTGATATGATAATCATAAATAAATTACCCACAAAAGAAAAAGAAAAGATTTGCTTACCTGTACTTAAATATTCATGTACTTTAAATAAGCTCTTATATATATATATATATATATGCTTTGCAGTAGCTACCTTGTAAGATCAAAATTGCCACAATTAATTCCAATAAAACCCCAAATTTCCTGAGATTTTTTCTTACCTCTTTGAAAAAGTTTTGACATAAATTTTTTTTTTTGGTGCTTGATGGAATAACCCTCCCAATTTGATTATTTTATTTTATTTTATTTTGTTATTCCAATTTCTACATTGCTAAATCCATTTCTTTGAAGTTCTTTTGGTTGCTTAATGGATCAACCATTGCTGCCAAATCCAGATGCCAAAGAAGCAGAAGCAAAGGTGGTTTGCTTTGGTGTCTTATAGAAATAAAGTAAGTTCTGAAAAGTAACTTTTTTTCTTTTTCTTCCGTTAAATGCTTTAATGGGTCTCACCCATGGTTTTGCAATGGTTGTGAATGGTGGGTTTTTGTTTGCTGTCATTGTTAAAGCTTGAAGTTGATGTTTTGAGGGAAAAAAGTTCAATCCCAGAAAAGTACTGTTAGCTGTTTTTTCATGTTCTTTTACATGCCAGAATATATATTTTTTTATGGTGTTTATATGCTTAAGATTGAAAATTTTATTTTGTCTATGAGATTCGTTTTTTGTCTTGGGAAATATCAGATTTCTTTCAAAGTTTGATGGAGAAATGTGTATGTGGGGTTTACTGTAAAGTTTTTTTTTTTCATTTTATATTGGATGGGAATATACTATGCTGCCTTTTGACGGATTTTGAACGTACACCCAGAAAAATTCTGCTTTTGACTGATAAAAGAATGTTTCAATTGTGTGCCAAAAAAATTGAATGTGAGTATTGCAATGTTGCAGAACTCTGTTTAATCTTTGCATGTTTGCTGTGTTATGGATCTCTCTATATAATGGAAAAATTAGGTGAAGGATGAGAAATTAATTTTATACCGTCTTGTTTTGTATCTTTTTACATTTAGTTAATTTGTGGAGTTGCTTTTAAGTTTTGTTGTTTGTATTAGTACTAAATGCAGTGGTTTTCACTTTGTGTTCATCAGGGAATTGCAGTGAAATTTGTGGAGTTGGTGCTTTTGTTTATCTCATAGTTCGATTACAAGGTACTGCAGGATCGATTGACCGAAGAGCTATGCTTTTTATGTTTCATGTTTCACCCCTTTTCCAGCTTCTCTTTGTTTTTAATCTTTAAATTTGGGTTGATTTTTGGTGGGTTTTCAACTGGTTTCTAATCCGTTATACCGATTCCTTATATAGCTGGTTGAAATTTGTGAATTGATATGATAGTATTAGCAGATTTATTTGATTTCTAAAGTTAAAGTTGGTTTGTTTTGATGGAATGATTAGAAAATGGATGAATTTGTTTTTGAAAAGTTCATGTTTCTCTTTCAGATCCGTTCTCGATTAGGGGTTTGGTCCATTGCCTAAAACTATGTTTTTTCTTTCGTTCTTGCGTGTTGGGAAGTAGGCATACTTTGTTGATAACCTGTTTGTAGATCCTTTCCAATGTGGTCAAAGTATAAAGTTTATCCAATGGGTACAAATGTTATCCTTTTGGTGGGTGCTATGGGTGTTTATGTTGTTCTTTAGGGTTGTAATTGCAGTAATTGCGGTTTTGCAGGGTACAGACTATGGCATTTACTAAAATGTTGAAGAATTTTGAATCAAGTAGGCTTTTGGAAATTGGATTTTGGAGGTTTTTACCGGTTTTTGCTCTACTGGTTACTATAACCGACGGGTTAAATTCTGAGGGACAGTTGCTACTGGAGCTTAAGAATGGTTTTCGTGATGAGTACAACTATCTTTGGAACTGGAAGTCCACTGATGAGACACCTTGTGGATGGACCGGTGTCAGTTGTTCTTCATACTACAAGCCAGTGGTTTGGTCTGTTGATTTGAGTAAAATGAACCTTTCTGGAACCGTGGACCCCAGTATTGGTGGGTTGACCCACTTGAAGTTTCTTGATCTGTCTTACAATCGGTTCAGCGGAAGTATTCCCAAGGAGATACGAAATTGTTCGTTTTTGGTCTTTCTTTATTTGAACAATAACCAATTCAGCGGTCCAATTCCCAGTGAATTGGGTAGGCTGTCTTATTTGAGCAGTTTGAATATATGCAATAATAAAATCTCTGGTTCCTTTCCAGAGGAGCTCGGGAATTTGTCCTCCCTCGAGGAGTTTGTGGCATACACAAATAGCTTGACTGGGCCATTGCCTCGCTCTATCGGGAATCTCCGGAAGTTGAGAATATTTCGAGCAGGGCAGAATGCATTTTCCGGTAGCCTTCCTGCTGAAATAAGTGGATGTCAAAGCTTGCAAATGCTTGGTCTTGCCCAAAACCATATCGGAGGAGAACTGCCTAAAGAACTTGGAATGCTTGGAAGTATGACTGATCTGGTTTTATGGGAGAATGAGTTGTCAGGGTTTATTCCAAAGGAGCTTGGAAACTGTACAAGCCTCGAGACACTTGCATTGTATTCAAATGCTCTTGTGGGGCAGATACCTGCAGAGATCGGGAACCTCAAGTTTCTGAAAAAGTTGTACCTCTATAGGAACGAGTTAAATGGAAGCATTCCGAGAGAGATAGGGAATTTATCTCTTGCAACTGAAATTGATTTCTCAGAGAATTATTTGACGGGTGAGATCCCACCTGAGTTCGGGAAGATAAAGGGTCTACGCTTATTGCACCTATTCGAGAATCAGCTTACCGGTGTCATACCAAATGAGCTTAATAGCTTGAGGTACTTGACGAAGCTTGACCTTTCGATCAATTATCTCACAGGTCCCATTCCTTATGGTTTTCAATATTTGACTCAAATGGTTCAGTTGCAGCTTTTTGACAATTTTCTTAGCGGTACCATTCCAAAGCTGCTCGGAGTATACAGCCCACTTTGGGTGGTTGATTTTTCGGACAACCATCTGACAGGAAAAATACCTCTTTATCTTTGTCGACGTGCTAACCTTATTTTATTAAACCTTGGAGCTAATAATCTGCTTGGAGATATCCCGACTGGGATTAAGAACTGCAAGACGTTAGTACAACTTCGTCTGGTTGGAAACCGGCTCAATGGTAGCTTTCCTTCTGAATTATGCAAACTGGTGAATCTTTCGGCTATCGAATTGGGGCAGAACAACTTCACTGGACCAGTTCCATCAGAGATCGGAAATTGCAAAAAGCTACAAAGGCTTCATATTGCAGAGAATCAATTTAATTCTGATCTGCCTAAGGAAATCGGCAATTTGTCCGAACTTGTGACTTTTAATGTCTCATCTAATTTGCTTTCTGGACGGATTCCTCGTGAGATAGTTAACTGCAAAATGCTTCAGCGACTTGATCTCAGCCATAACAGCTTTGTGGATACTTTACCAAGCGAGTTCGGGACCCTTACTCAGCTCGAGATTCTGAAACTTTCAGAGAATAAGTTCTCTGGAAATATACCTGCAGCTTTGGGGAACCTATCGCGTTTGACTGAGCTGCAAATGGGCGGCAACTTATTTTCTGGTGAGATACCTCAAGAGTTAGGTTCCCTTTCGAGCTTGCAGATTGCAATGAACCTCAGCAATAACCACCTTACCGGAAATATACCACCGGAGCTTGGTAATCTTAATTTACTGGAATTTCTCCTGCTCGATGATAATAATTTAAGTGGCGTAATCCCCAGCACGTTTGAGCACCTATCGAGTTTATTGGGATGCAACTTCTCGTACAATAACTTAAGTGGACCTTTACCTGCTATCCCATTGTTCCAGAACATGCCTGCAAGCAGCTTTGTAGAAAATGAAGGGCTTTGTGGTAGGCCTCTTCAAGATTGCAATGTTGATTCGTCTTCTCCTTCGGCGCTACCTGTGAATAATGATACACGAGGAAGAATGATAACCATAATTTCAGGTGTTGTAGGTGGTGTTTCCATTGTTCTCATTATAATTCTTATATATCAAATTAGACGTCCACCTGAAATCATTGCACCATCGCAAGAAAAAGAGATATCATCTTCATCTCCGGTTTCAGATATTTACTTTCATCCGAAGGAAGGGTTTACTTTTCAAGATCTAATCGAGGCTACAAATAACTTTCATGAGAGTTATATTGTTGGACGGGGAGCTTGTGGAACAGTTTATAAAGCCGTTATGAATTCTTTACAAACGATTGCTGTTAAAAGGCTTGCATCAAATGCTGAGGGAAACAACATCGAGAACAGTTTCCGGGCTGAAATTCTAACACTAGGGAAGATTAGGCATCGAAATATTGTGAAGCTTTACGGTTTTTGTTATCACCAAGGTTCCAATCTGCTTCTTTATGAGTACATGGAAAATGGTAGTTTGGGTGAATTGATTCATGGTAGGGGCTCTTGTAGCTTAGAATGGCCTACGCGGTTCACAATCGCCCTAGGAGCTGCCGAAGGTCTTGCTTATTTACATCATGACTGCAAACCGAAAATCGTTCACCGTGATATCAAGTCCAATAATATCTTACTTGATGAAAATTTTGAAGCACATGTTGGTGATTTCGGTTTGGCAAAAGTGATTGACATGCCCCAATCTAAGTCCATGTCGGTGGTTGCTGGATCATACGGCTACATTGCCCCTGGTAAGTTCTTCGGCCTTCCATCTATTTGTCCTATCAATATTTTCTTGTTTTAAATTATTGACAAATATATCCATTGTTTATGACAGAATATGCATACACTATGAAGGTAACCGAAAAATGCGACATCTATAGCTACGGGGTTGTTCTTTTGGAGTTGTTAACTGGAAAGACTCCCGTACAGCCATTGGATCAAGGAGGTGATCTCGTCACGCACGTGAGACATTATGTTCGTGACCACTCATTGACTTCCGGGATACTTGACGACCGCTTAAACCTTAACAATAAAAGCATCGTCAATCACATGCTAACTGTCTTGAAAATTGCTTTACTATGCACTAACTTGTCCCCACTCGATCGACCGTCTATGCGTGAAGTTGTAGTGATGCTTTTAGAATCCAAGGGGCATGACGACGACAACTCCATGACCTCTTCTTCTCATCAGTCTATGTGAGTACTCACATGTTCATTAACCGAGACGAAATATTTTTTGGCTGCTGATTCTTCCTGATTATTTAACCTGTACATATTTCCATGAAGAAAAAGATTATACAATACAATACAATGTAGTAACACCATTTGTGCAGATTTTGCTCCATACCTATGTATCTCAAACATTTTGATATGAATTAGATTCTCTGAAAATGTTGAAGCTATGTTTTACTGTCTTTTATTCGGACATAGATATAGGGATATGATCATCCATATGTAGTAAAGATTTGCACCTTATTTTCAGATTCTTTGCTGGAAACTTTTCCATGAAGGTCTTGTAAATCTATATTACTCTTGACTCTACTTTTTTTGAAGCACTCGTGTCTTGGACACCCTTATGAAGACATAATCCTTTGAGGACCCTCTAAATGCATAGAAAAACTTTTAAAAAAAATTAAATATACTTATTAGAGTTGTGTGATCCGAATCATTGTTAAAGAAATAATAAAAATGGTAAAGCTAGGGGATATGTGTAGGATTTAAGGCCGAGGGCCGAAACTACTTCTATTTGACATTGATTAGAATAATATTTTTCAATCTTTAAATAGATGTAGTCGAAACTTGTAATGGCCCAAATTTGAGGTTATCGAAACAGTGGTTTCGGGACCACAAATCCGATGAGAAAAATTTTATTTTTCTTATATTTTTATGGTCTACAATTTCACAAAATGATTTCGTGAAAATTTCGTTCGAAAATTTCGACGTTTGGGCACTCAATTTAGTCAAAAGGACTAAATTGTAAAAGTGCAAAAGTTGAGTTCTACATGTTAGAGGTGTCCAATTGTTATGAAACTTTAAATTGGAGGTCCTTATATGGTAATTATACCATTGGTAACTTGGTAGACAAAATGGACATGAGATAAGTGAAATAGAAAATTTTTAAGTTAGGGGCAATTTGGTAATCTAGTAATTAAAATGAATTAAAAGGAAAAAGATGACAAATTATGCTCATCTTCTTCATATGAACGAAATCAGCAAGGGGAAGCCATAGTTAGGGTTTTCAAGCTTCCAAGCTCCATAGTAAGTGATCCCAAGCCCGTTTTAATGTTCTTTACGTTTTGAGATCCCTTAGCTTAATTTAGCTTATTCTAGCAATAATTTAACCTAGGGTTTATATTTGGAAAAATACCCATAGGTGAAAAGTGTTTATTTTGATGTTTTATGATAGAATATGAAGCTAGAAATTATGTTAAACAACTTTTGCTAAGCGATTTTAAGTGCAAACGAGTAAAACGACATAATCGGTAAAAATACCTAATGTTCATAAGTACATGTTAGAGTGGGAATTTGATGTTGCCATAAAAGGGAAAAATGTTCAGAATGTTATAAAATATAAGAATAAGAGATGAAGTTTAATTTCCGAGCCTTGGGGCAAAAATGTAATTATGTAAAAGTTTAGGGGCAAAATTGTAATTTTAAAAAAGTTAGAGTCAATGGCTGTTTTGTTGAATGTGAGTATTAAATAAGTTAAATTTACTATTTTAGATCAAGAAGTACGAAACTCGAGGTTAGACAAAGGGAAGAATAAAGTTGAAGACTAAGTTGGTGAATTTGGCTATAATTGGTACCGAGGTAAGTTTACGGTAAATAAATGCAATATTTCCATATTTATTATCAATGCTGTTATTTTCCAGCAACTATGAATTTATTTTATGAATTTATTTGATGATGATCTAAGCATGAAATGATAGAGAATTAAAATTAAAAAGTCCAGTTGATACATAAGGATGGTCTTGGATACGAATGTCATGACATTTGGGTAAAGAGGTCCCATGTAAGACCATGTCAGGACATGGCATTGGCACCGAGATGAGAGGTCCCATGTAAGACCATGTCAGGACATGGCATTGGCACCAGATGAGATGTCCCATGTAAGACCATGTCTGGGACATGGCATTGGCACCGAGATGAGAGGTCCCATGTAAGACCATGTCTGGGACATGGCGTTGGCACCGAGATGTGAGGTCCCCCGTAAGACCATGTCTGGGACATGGCATGGGCACCGATATGAGAACATCCCATGTAAGACCATGTCTGGGACATGGCTTTGGCATGTTATTATCAGAAGAGACCCGAGTATCCTTATTATTCCAATGTAGCTCAACGGGCTTGTAAATGAATCATGTTCATGAAAGTTCAGTTTAAAGCATAAATGGCAAGCTCAGGTAAGTTGTAAGACTTAAGAACTTATTATACTATCAATTGATGTTCAACGATGCAGCAAGGATTGAGTAAGTTATGCACACAAGTATTCTAAGTAAACAAGTAAGAGAACTAGTATGAGATTAACTAAAGAGTAAACTAGAGATATAGACATTGAGTTTAATTATTTAAGTTAAATATTGTTATTTATTTGCTAGTGAACTTACTAAGCTTTATGCTTACTTCTTTTATTTCTCTTTCTCTTATAGTATTGCAAAGCTACTTCAAGGATCCTAAAGAAGTCGGAGATCGTCCACACTATCAACCACAACTGCTCGGTATTTTATATCGAATCACGTTTGAGTTATGGCATGTATAGGGATTTAGTTATTTTGTATGTTTGTGATTATGATTTTGCTAAAGAATGGTGTGTAAGTATTTGATGATGTATGGTTATTAAAATGGTTAAGTATGAAGGTATTTGTTGTTATAAGAGTCTAGGTGATAAATTATGCATGGAAATCATGAAAGGATAAAATTTTGCAAAGAAACAGAATTCAGGCAGCAACAGTGACGTGACTTTGAAAAATCACCCAAGATAGTATAAAATGAATTAGAGGGTGAATGATATATGGAATTAAAGCTTGTTGAGTCTATTTTCATGGAAAAATAACGGTGTAGCGAAAGGAATTTTATATTTTAAGATATGTGAATTTTCGTGAGACAGGGTCAGAACAGTTTTTGGTGTCCCCTGTTTTGAGTTTAGAAAATCATTAAAAATTGTACAAAAATGGTTATGAGTTATAGTTTATATGTATAGATTTCTCATTGAGTTTATTTTCTGTAGAAACAAGTAAGAACTTCATATGAAAATCCTACAGTGAGAAAACTTATTTTTAGTGACTAGAGGTCAGGGCAGTCAGGTGGTGAAACAGGGGAGACTTTAACTAATAAACTGTACTAATTGGCTGAACCAAAAATTCTAAAAAATTTATGGTGAGTAGATATATGAGTCTAGTTTTATGGAAAATTTACGGAATTAAATTTCGAGTTCTGTAGCTCAAGTTATAATTAATTTAGTAACTGCTGCGCGATTGGACAGGTTTGCTGTAAATAGTGAAATAAATTTTCAAACCTAGTTTTTATGCTCCGAATTGGTAAGATAAGCTAAGTAATACCTCGTGCTCGACTCCGGAAACGGTCTCGGGTAAGGGGTGTTACAAAACTCCTCTTGTATCATTTAGTTTTTAATATTAGTAAATTTATTCTTCTCTGTCCGTGGTTTTTTCTCGAGAGGGTTTTCATGTAAAATTTGTGTGCTTTTATTTTTCTTTATTTTTGCGATCATTCCATTGCCATTATCAACATCAATTTTAACAATATCCGTATCAAGATGCATTCTCATATTTGACACCGACATTGTAATCCGAATAACATACTCGTGTCTGATGGTAACACCTCTAATAGGGCGGAGTAAAGAGGTTTGTTTTCTTATCTACCCAGATATAGTGAAATTTAACCTAAGCTCAACTATAATATTTTTTTTCTTTAAATCCTAAACCCTAAATATAAATGATATACTTGATCTTAACCAGATTTGATAATATATTAAGAAGTCCAAGAGTTATTGTTTATGGTAGGCTTAATAACAAATATGGCCACTAACGTTTACATGTTTTGTCAAAATGGTCATGATTGTATTTTTGAACAGTTTTTAGCCATCAAGTTTTTCTTTTTAAACAAACGGTTTGATTTATTCATTATCTTTTGAAATCTCTCAATAAACAAACATACGTTCAATTTGAAACTTTTTTAGATAATTACGTTTATTTTCTTTAAATTAAGAGTAATTTTTTAAATTTCATGTATGATTTATTTATTTTATTATTTTCACATGTAATTATCTTATTGAGTTACACAAGAAATAAACTAATCTCATTAAAAATATTCCATATCATCCCGTTACTTTTTTTTAATGGTATTTTTATCAAATCTGTTAGAATAAACCGTTTGAAAAAAGAATAAAGGCTGAAAAATAATGAAATGAAACCAAACCCGGAAAAAAAACTTTTTTGTAGAGAATCTCATTGTTGATCTTGTTTTGGGATATATTATCTGAATTGAAATTTTTTTGCAAAGAACTTTACTGTTAAGATTTAATTTAATTTTTTTGCAAGCAATTATTAAGGAATCTCGGTATTCATCCCTTTTTCTTCGCTTCTTGATTTTAGTGATTGTTAATGTTGTAATATCATCCTTTAATATTTAAACCCCAACATTTGGTCTATTGGTTAAGAGTGCTCATATTATCTTTAAGGTTGTAGAGTTGATCCACAAGCCGTGCCAATATGGTTGCTTAAATGAGTGTATCTAGGTGTGTGAGAGTTTGAGATTCCATTATATCTAAAAAATAATAATAATCCTTTGATGTCACCTAATTTAAGGATTTAAAGAGTTATTTATGGATAGTTTGATAAGCAATTCAATTTTAAATTGAGTTAAATTTTACAATTCGAATAATAAATTTATTAAATATTGCTTGGGTAACTGATAGATTCGAAAAATGCAAATTGGTCCCTTAAAGAATTACCAAAAAGTCAAAATATTGGGTAATTGACAGTCTCGAAATATGCAAATAGGTCCTTAAAAATTATAAAAATCAAAATATTTATAAAATATTTTTCCCACAATTTATAAATATATATGAAAAAAATAAAATTGTTAAAATTACTGAAAAATTTTAAAAAAGCTAAATTATTTTTAAAATAAATAAAAGGATAAATTTAATGCTTTGAAGAAGTAAATTATCAAATCGAGTTTGTCATATTAATTATCTTTTTTTTCTCTTATTTTGTTTTAAGAGAGTTTTCAAACATACATGATATTTATCTTCTTTAACTTGGAATTTAGTCATATTATCAATAAGATTTCAATATAGTCGGTTTAAAATTTTAATTTAACTCGAATAAATTTATTCAATCCGATTTGACTTGAATCTCATTTTACTCGACTCGATAAAAAAATTATATCGAGTTAATATGATAAAATAGGATTCAATAACTTAACTAACTCAAACTTTTTTCACTCAATTCAACTCAGATATGATATTATGCTCACCTAGCCATCCCTAATCAGGGGCAGATTTAGGGAGGGCTGGCAGGGCCGTTCCTCCTAAAATGAAATATTTTCTATTTAGAATCTTTATAATTTATAAAATGTTAAATTAGTAATGGTAAAATTACTCTTTGACCCTCAAAATGATATAAAAAATGATTTAATCCTCTAAAAATTATAAAGATATAAACTATTAAAATGACGAAATTACATTTTATTATCATAAAATATATAATTTAATTCGACATCCAGAAACTTCCATTGATTCAAGTCATTAATTAACATTTAGTACTCTTATTATTATTATTATTTTTGGTCCTATACTCAAAAACCTCCATTGTTCCTATACTATATATATATATATATGTTTTAAAATGAAATATTACTGTTCCTGTTAGTGGAATGGTTCAATAAATTTAGTTGATTTACGAGCCAGTTTGGAGAAATATTGGCTGCCATTGACAAAAAGAACATTAAGAATCTTAGGATAAAACACTGCAACAGGTAGCAGCAAGAACATGCACCCATGCCATGCATGTTGTCTTCAACCACAACAACATAATCAACCCTACACAGACACCCACAAGGTCAAACACTTAAGCTACATGCCTCTTATTTACGCAACACAAAGTAAATAAAAATCTAAGCAAAGCAGCCACAAATTTAAACATTCTACTAAGTTATTGTTAAGGAGGTGGCAAATTCCCACCCCTTGTTGTACCGCCAAGTCCAAGTCCATGTCCATGTCCATGGTCACCTGCCAGCCTACTTATACCACCTATTCCGCTGCCACCACCACCTAGACCTCCAGCTCCACCGCCTACACCACCTGTATCTGGACAACCACCACCACCACCACCACCACCTAGACCTCCAGCTCCGCTG
Source organism: Gossypium raimondii (assembly GCF_025698545.1). Lineage (NCBI taxonomy): Eukaryota > Viridiplantae > Streptophyta > Magnoliopsida > Malvales > Malvaceae > Gossypium > Gossypium raimondii. The sequence goes on along the minus strand of NC_068567.1, from coordinate 3,746,555 downwards.
CCTACACCACCTGTACCTGGACAACCACCACCACCTAGACCTCCAACTCCACCCCCGGTCCCACCGCCTAGACCTCCAACTCCGCCACCGGTTCCACCCCCTAAACCACCTAGACCTCCACCTCCGCCACCAGTTCCACCCCCTAACCCACCTAGACCTCCAATTCCACCGCCTAAACCCCCTACACCACCAATGCCTTTGTAACCACCTATTCCAGCTGCACCACCAATCCCACCAAATTTTCCAATCCCACCAAGACCACCAACCAATGGCAGCCCACCAGCTACCCCAGCATAGCCTCCCACCCCAGCAAACCCACCAACTCCACCGTAAACAAAGTGCTTCTTGTCATCAATGCCATTCCCCTTGGGTGATTCCGCCTTGGGTGCATTGGCTTCCATTATTTGTTCCTTCTTGGAGCCATTGAGCCCATTATTGCCTGGCACGTTACGTGCATGACATACATGCGCAGTTAGCAAAACAAAAACAAACAACAAAACACACAAATTACACATCTCTTGTCTCTCTCTTGAGTTAGCTGGCTAGCTTTGCATGGAATTGCTTTATATATATGTATATGGTGGACAGTTGAGAGGTAATAAAGGCGATTTGTAGTAAATAAAATAAACAGTCACATTGCTGTCCACAATCTCGAGAAGGGAAATTTTATTGAATTTGGCATCAGATCAGAGAGTTAGGTGAGTTAAAAGAAGAGAAAATTTAAGGATGTTTTATGTTGTGTCATCTAAGAACTGCACTTTCTTTTGTGTTGTGACCAGTGTATACCTTATTCATCACATCTATGAATTTTTTTTAGGTGAAAGTATGATAATAGGGTTAAATGAAAAATTACCCTTAAACTATAACTGTTGTACTAAAGTGGTACTTAAACTTAATTAACTTTTATCTTTTTAGATGGACGGTGTGTTTATCTATGATTAGTATAAAAATAATAGTAACAGTAATGTTAGATATTGTAACTATATTATAGCGTAAGGCATAAAGAAAGTTAAACGCATAAGACTAGAGATATCACCCATCCAAAAAGACCAAAGAGCTTCCATGTCAACATTGTTCTACTTTACTCATTTTCTTTTTTGAATTTAAAAGAAAAAATATTGAATATAATAGAAAATATTAAAATTGATATTTATTAAAAATAATTATATTAATATTAAAAATATATTTCCCTCCTCCTCCCTCTCCCTCAGAGGCGTACTTAGGGGGCTGGCAGGGCCCCGACCCCCCTTAAAATAAAAAATTACTATTTAGGCCCTTTAAAAATTTTTAAAATTTTAAGTTAGTAAAGGTAAAATTGCACTTTAGCCCCCCTAAAATTATAAAAATTCGATTTAATCTTTTAAAAATTAAAAAGATATAGACTATAAAAATTAAAATTTCATTTGCCCCCTAAAAATTTGTTCTGGCTTTGACCTTGCTCTCTCTGCCCCCTCTCACCTTTCTCCCACCATCACCGCTCTCCCTCCTTTCCTCTCCCCCACCATCTCTCTCCTCCCCCTCTCAGCTCTCTTCCCCCAACCCCTTTTATGTAAGACCCTAAATGCTTGCATGAAAATAATGAAATTTGCAGAATAAGTGTAACAACCCGATTATCAGTTGTATCAAAAAATATGGTTTCGGAACATCATTTTCGTAACCTGAGTCCGTTAATATTTATGAGGTTAATATAGTAATATATTAAATTTTGGTCTAGTTATTTTTTGGAATTGATGATTAATTCGGACACAGATTAAATCGTAAAAGTTCAATCGCTGTAGATTTTTATTTTGCTAAAGGACCAAAGTGACAAATAAACCATTTTGTATTATGAGTTGGTTGATGATGATAGAAGATTTCACTATCATGATAATTAGTTTATGATTAATTAAGGATTTATTAAATTAAACATGATAGTTTTAGTGGTGTCAAGAAATGTGGTTTCGGGATCTCGTTTCCGTAAATTGAGTTTGTAAATATTTTTGTTAAATATTTATGATGTTATTGTATAAGTGAATTGAATTTTAGGTAAATAATTTAGTTGAAATTACGTCCAATTAGGACCCAGGGACTAAATTGTAAAATATTATCTCTATAGATTTTAATTGGCCAAAGACTCAAGGACTTAAGTAACAATTAAACCAATGATTAAAATGATAATTATACCACCTTAAAAGTACTAGCTGGCAGTAGTCCGAAGATTTTATATATATTATAAAATTTTAATTTAATTAATTAAATATGAAAACATAAAATAAAATGTAATTTAAACAAACAAATGAAAAGAAAGAGAAAACATTTCTCATTTTTTTTCCCACAACCGAAACCATCATAGTCAAAACTTGAGAGTTGTCGACCAAGGATTTTAAGTTTCAAGCCTTCAATTGCTAACGTTGATCCGGATTTCTTGGGAAAGAAAGGAAAAGCTAAAGCCGACAATGAATAGTTTAAAATTTTCAGTTGGGTTTAAGGTGAGACCTCGAGCATCGATTTCAGTATCCAATTAGAATCCCGAATTCAATCATGCTTGTGAACCTCTTTTATTAGTTAATTAACATGTACCTAGTAGAATCTTTTTGTATTTTGCTATGTTTGGAAGATATTGAATTGAAACTTGGTAAGTGTGTATAAATGGCTCATGTTTTGTTGATAATGGCATGTTTTGATAATAGATGACATGCATATAGGATTAATGTAGTGATGCTTTTGGAATGTGAAATGTTTAACATTGGGGGGTTTGTTTGCTTTTGGTGGTGGTATTTGTATATTGAGTTGCAAATCTTAAAGGTTGTGGATCGGAATGAAATAGGCATCGATGTAATGTTTGTAATTTTTCAACTTTGAAATGACATCGATACAAGGGTAATGTATTGATAGTTTATAGAAGTTACTAAGACTATTGAATTTCATTCAATTTTTTCAAATATCGAAGCTCAAATTGATATTGGTATCTAGTTAGAGTATCAATACCTGTTCCGAAATTTTAAAAATGTTGTAACTAGGTCCTTTTTCAATCTCGGTTTAACTTTAGAGTGTACGTAGGCTCGTGTAAGTCTTGAGAAAGGTTGTATATCATGTTTTTGTGCTGAAATGCTTATGTTACATGAACTGTGTTATGAATTAAATGTTTTGTATTTGTAATTATTCTAACAACGAATGTGACATCTCATAATTCGGAACCGACGATTAAGTCAAACAACTGGATGCGTATAGCAAAACATTTCATGTAACAAATAGGAAGCAATTGGAATAGCAAGAAAGAGACAATGGACATGTCTTCCACCACCATTGGATCCTTGAATAGATTTAACTGAATCTACGGGGCTTAAGCATCACATGAATCATTAGAGAGGGTAAGGGGAGGGACAGGGAGGGAAATATTTTTTAATATTAATATAATTATTTTTAATTATGAAATTATAAATTAGATGCTCAAAATTCCACATTTTCATTCCGTTTTATATTACCTGGAGTCCTGGGAATTTCAACGTTTAGCTATTTTCAAGTTGTGTTTTATAATTAATTATGTTACAAGAAGGAAAGAATTATCGGTGTTCAAATCCCATCTTGAAAACCTAAACCTTCGAATATTAATACAAATGCTTCGAGGATTATATTGCAATAATCATCCTGTTCTATAGCTGGAACTTACGAAAGAAAATCCATACATAAATACAAAAATCATTAATTTTTTCAGTACAAAAAAATCTCTTTACATGTATAATGAATATATAAATTCCGCTAAACCAAATTAATGATCGAGCATAATTAAGGAGTATAAAAAATAATTGTACATTCTTTGAAAAATAATGCTACTATCAATGAGCTTGTATCAATATTTAAGCCATTTGTAAATCTAAACGGAATTCCAACCACTAAAAGCCCGAAAGAAGCATCGTGAATATATAGATGACATGGGTGTCATGGACAGGAATGTACAAGTCGAATGGGCTGAGCTGCATGCGCTGGAGGAAAGTATTAATCTTACACGGACAGCTGGAGTTTGAATCTGACTGCGCCAGCTTGGTGAATCGGCTTAACAGGACAAAAGTTGACTTTTCAACCATGGGCCACCGAATTCGGGAAATTATTAAACTGCTGGACCAGTTTTCTAGTGGTAGTTTTGTTTGGGCCCGTGTAATTGTAATAAAGCAGCTGATTATTTTTGTAATTGGGCCTTTGTTAATAATTGTACCAAGGATTTTAATATGGATTATCCGTTGAAAATCCATGATGTTGTTTTAAGAAATGCAATAAATTGAGTTTGACCCTCGGGTCTTTTTCTATCATATATATATATATATATAGATGACATGTTTAAGTGTCAAACTTCAAATCCAATTCCTTCCATATATGTTATATTTAATTTCTTCCAATATCCTATCATAATAACTTGTGAATTTTATTTATGTTTGAAAATGTTTTGATAAAACAAATAAATTTTAAACTATATTGAAAAGAATAGTTGATTTCAATATGAACTTTACGAGTTTATTATGCTTATAAAAATAAATTTATACGGTAAAATCATGCAATATTGCCCTACTAGATTCATGTTCTTTTCATTATTTCTCAATAAATATGATTTGTTTCATGTATATCACATTCAATAAAGTTGTTGGAAGGCTTATCAACCAAGCAACATTGAGGCTTGGGGTCAAACGTTTTAAACCTAATAATTCATGCCAACTATTATGCTATACGTTGATAATAACAGTAAAAATAATCGTAAAATAATAAGAAAGAAAAATAAAAACACGTAGATTTTACGTGGAAAAATTTTATCGAGAAAAATCACAGGTAAGGGAGGAGAAATTCACTAATGTTGAAAAATAACAAAATACAAGAGATTTTCTGCTACACACATTTTAAGGGTTAAACAACCCTTTTGTAATCAACATCTAATAGAAAAAATGAGTTGTACCTCAAACTTTTCAAGTCAAGATTCGGATCACACAACTCTAACATCAAGTTTACTTAATTGTGTATTAAAAATTAATGGTGAAATTATATGTATATATCGAATTGATTTGGAAGAAATAAAATTGAATTTCTATCTTAAATTAAACTATAATTATGTAGAAATTGAAGTGGAGAAAGATTTGTTATTCCCTACAATAAAATGAGTTGCAATTTGTGTACTCTTTTAATTTAAACTTGAGATTAATTTTCAATTTTTTTTTGCAATTTTTAACAATTACAGAAAAAGGTAATGGAGAATCCAAGCCATTCCAATCTCAAAAACTTGAAGCATACAATAAACTCTACCAAAGCCAATAAAATCAACTCTGCAAAATCCCCTTAACTGATCAATACATAGCAGCAGAAATAAAACACCAATACTCTCATTCTCTTCAACACTCTCACCACCATGCTTTAAAGGTACCCAAATGCTTAACCCTTGTTATTGTCAGTGCAAAAGCCATTTCGTTCCCCATATGTTTAGCTTTCCCAAATGACAGATATGATCTTCTCTCAATTTCAGCCAAAAAATAGAGCAACTTTCCCAGTCTTGACTCTGTTTCCGAAAGCCATTTAAACACCACATTGAAACCAACTTCAATCAATAACGGACAACATAAGAAGGAATTATAGATAATTATATTGATTTTACATAAAGTAAAATAACTTATAAAATTTTATAATTTTGCTGAGTTGGTGTAGTGATTGATTTGGGAGAAATGTGATTGCCTAAAAGGAATATTGTAACAATTTATAGATGTGGTTGTTGAATTTAATTTTTAAGATATTAATCCAATGACAAGATTTGTTGTTGTAAATTTTTAATTTTATATGCAACAATAAAATAAATTGTCGTTAAATATTATAATGTTAGCAATGACTTTAAAATGTCGTTATGTCATTTAATTTTCTTCTTATTAATTACAGCAGCATGATTTGTCATTGTGAATTCTTAATAAAATGTGTAACGATAAAATAAGTTGTTGTTAAACGTTAAAATATTAGCAACAATCTTAAATTGTCTTTACGTAATTTAACTTTCTGCTTAGTATTCACAACAACGCGACTTGTCGTTGTGAATTCCTAATAAAATTTGTAACGAAAAAAAAAAGTTAAATGTGAAAATATTAGCAACATCTTTAAAATGTCGTTACGTAATTTGATTTTCTATTTACGAATCACAACATCTTTTGTTGGTGCATATTCTTAATAAAATTTACACGGACAAAATAAATTGTTGTTAAACATTAAAATATTAGCAATAACCTTAAAATATCGTTACATAATTTAATTTTCTTATTACTAATTACAACAAAACAATTTTACCATTATGAATTTGTAACTAATTACCTAACAACAAAATAAGTTGCTGGTAAATGTTATGTTATTAGCAACAAATTTAAAATGTTGTTAAATAATTAATTTTTAATTACTAATTGCAGCAATACAATTTATTGTTATGAATTTTAATCAAATAATACACAGCAATAAAATGAGTTGCTGGTAAATGTTACTATATTATCAACAATTTTATTAGGGATTTATCCTTTTCACCCTAACCCTAAATTCAGTTGAATTTTGAATGATTCTAAATTCAATTTTCAATGGAAAAATTATTTTATAGCTTCTTTCCAAAATTAAAAGATTAAATTTAATCTTATTTAACATTTAATTACATAAAAATAAAATAATTTATATTTAAATGTTTTAAATTTAAAACTTAACTCTAATCCTTCAAATTTTATAATCTTATTTTAAGCTCCTTAAATAAAATTTCTTACTCCCTCCCTTCTTCCAAAATAGCTTGTGATTTCCACTGGTGTACAAGGGCAGAAGGCATCACATGGAGATCCTTACAATACATACAACATTCAATTTTTCCAACTTAGAAATGCTTACAATACTTGGGCTCGAATGCATTCTTGGGATATTTGGGATGGTGCAAATATTTTGTCGTGGCTTGATATTTCGTGTGGGGAAACTTCCCTTTACGAATACATATAATCTAACACCAAAATTATTTCCTTTTATGAAGATTATATTATAGGTATTTTTTTTGCCCCATCGCTCGAACTTTCAAGACATTAAACAATAATAATGTTTTATGAGATTATTTTAATTTCTTCCAATATCTTACTATGATGGGTTATGAATTTCATTTAATTGTGAAATAACCATGAAAATAAATTTATAAACTAAAATCATGCAATATTACCCTACTAAATTCATGTTTTCTAAATTATTTCACATATATGGCCTGCCTTCATTTTATCATTGAATTTATCATTCATGATATTGATGTTTCAAAGTACAAATAAAGTTATTGGAAGACTTATCAGCTAAGCAACAAAAATAAAATTGAGGTTTGTGATCAAATTTTAAAGCCCAATTATTGGTATCAAATTTAAAATGATACATGAGGGTTTTTTAATAAACTTACTTAATTGTGTATGAAAAAATAACATAATTATTTATGAAAAATGATGTAGGAATTGTATTTGTATATGAATTGATTTGGGAGAAATAAAATTGAATTTCTATCTCAAATCAAACTATAATTATTTGGTTATTCAGTTGTAATTTGTGTATAATTATTATTATTTAATATCTATGAGAGAAAATTTCAATGCTTTTGTGTGATTTTATTTACTTTATTGATTATTATATTTGTTTGATCACATAAGTAAGCAGTTATATTATATGTTGAAAATGGCAGTAAGAATGATCGCAAAATAATAAGAAAGAAAAATAAAAATACGCAAATTTTACGTGAAAAAACCCTTATCGGGAAAAACCACGGGTAAAGGAGGATAAATTCCCTATTATAGTCAATGTCTAATAGAAGAAGCATAGTTCTATACTGATTCAACTTGCGCAGCATGGTTCGTATCGTAGGGGCTCCGCCCCCGCACTCGCATTCTAGTTTAGTGATGGATGGGGATTTGTTACGGGTTACGGCCTTAGGCCCTCTCTGTTTTATTTCTTTAATAAGTGAGTTGCACCCCAAACGGGATTCAGGTTATACAATTTTAACACAAGCTTTGTTTAAGTTGAATTATAAACTAGTATTTAATTGAAAAGGAGTTGTAATTTGTGTAATTATTATTATTTAATATCTATGAGATAAATTTTCAATACTTTTGTGTGATTTTATTTACTTTATTTTTTGTTATATTTGTTTGGTCACATAAGCAAATTGTTATATTATACGTCGATAATGGCAGTAGGAATGTTCGCAAATCAATAAGAAAAAAAGACAAGAACATGTAGATTTTACGTGAAAAATCCTTATCGGGAAAAATCAGGGGCAAAGGAGAAATTCACTAATGTTGAAAACCTCACAATACAAGAGGTTTTCAATTAACTACACACATTTTAAGGATTAAACAACCCTGTTATAATCAATGTCTAATACAAGACGTATAGTCCTATATGGATTCAACTTGTGCGGCATGGTCCGTACCCCCAGTTAAGTTTAGTGATGGATGGGGATCTGTGGTGGGCTATGCCCTCGGGCCCTCTTTATTTTATTTCTTTAACAAGTGAGTTGCACCTCAACCTTTTCAGGCCAGATCAAACGAGATTCGACTCACACACCTCTAAGACAAGCTTTGTCTAAGTTGAATTATAAACCAATATTTAATTGAAGAAATTAATAATTATATTGATTTTACATAAAGTAAGGCAACTTATTAATTTTTTATCCTAATATTTTTGTTGAGTTGAAGTAGTGATTGATTTGGGAGAGATAAAATAAATCTGAATCCAAATGAAACTAATGTTCTTTCTGTTTTGTTGTGGCTTTGTTACTTATTTGGTCTTTGTTTTGGAGCTGGTCTTGGTGGTTCTCCATTTTGATTCTTCTGATGTAGGTCTTGGTGTTAGCCAACATCTGTTTAATTCTGTCTGTTTCCGATTTGGTGCGGGTTTATGATCGGAACGCTATGTGCCGGCCACCATGCTCCTACTATGGATGTACGTATAATTGTTGTTGTAGTTGATAACGTGCTATTTCAGGATTAGCACCTAATGTTAAAAAAAGTCAATTCAATTAGCTAAATCAGTTAAGCCTTTTCCATAACCATCCAAAGTTGGTTGAAGCGAGAACAAACATTGCTGGATAAAATGTCTATCATTTTCCCTTCAAACATGGCCTCATTCCGGGCCACCCACATCGACCAAACAGCCTCATTTGTAAACTTTGCGCGGCTGTTAGGTCTTGAAAGCAAGCAATCATGGTTAGCATAGCATGGCACACAGAATGAGCACTAAGCAACAGATGGATGACAGACTTTCAAGTGAATGCAATGCAATGCAGATAGTGATAGGATGGAACAAAAGCTTCATTTAATTATCTGTTTCAAAGGTTTGAATTAGTATTACAAATCAGCTAGTGTTTAATTATTATTTCATTATTTCTAAACAAATATGATTTCTTTCACGTATAACACGTTCCTTCGTTTTATTATTAAATTGAAACAAAGGTAATTATGTATACAAAATTAGTTGAATAACTTTTTTTAAATATTTTTTATGAATTTTAATAATTTATTTATTTTAGTTTGTGGGCCAATCAATTTATATATATAAGGAACAGAATCTTATAAGCGTTGAGATTGAATACCAACTTTTTTAATAACCAAATAATTTTGATTTTTGTATATTTTAATATGATTATATATTCCTTTCATATTTAGTATAACTTATTAATAATAATTTTCAATTTTAACTATATTTCAATATCTTATATTTTATATATTTTATCATAATCATATCACGTGTATTTATATTTTATTTATCGTACCATTTCTTTGCGTAGTCAAATAATTACCATACAAATACGAAAATATATAATTTTTGAAACATAATAAAGGTATATTTTAAGGAAAATATTCGGTATATCTGCTATTGAAGTTTTTAAATATCACAAGTAGAGTCAAGGATTGACAAGTGTCGTATAAAGTACAGTAAAATATTAAAAGAAAAAAAAAACACATATACGATTAGTGTACCAAATAGTCGTCCATATTTTAATATGATAAAATTTTATAACAATAAAATTTAAATTATTTTCAACCTCATATACGCAATTCTGAAGGTTCTTGTTTTCTAATGTGTAGCTCAATAATTTTGACCATATTTAGTCAAACTCAAAGAGTTTCGTATGTGTTTTGATTTGGGTTTATTGTGATTTTTGAAAGTTTTAAAGAAATATTTTAATTTGTTTGATCAATAATTGAGATATACAAAAAAAGAAAATAAAACGTGAAATGAACAACTAACTTTAGAAATTTTAAACCTTTTTTCTGTTTGCAATTCAATCCTTCTTGTATTTATTATTTTTCTTAGATGAAATTATGCTTTTAGTTTATGAATTGTGTTATAGTGTTAGCCATCATCTGTCTTGATCTAACCCACTATCTAGTTAAGATTGACCTGACCGATTCTTGTCTATGATTATGTAGCTCTCATACTACACAGTTTGCTATAAGTTTCACTAACATGCAGTTCTTAGAAGAGAGTACGTGTTGGCATGTATGTGACCTATTTGAATCTAGTTCATCACATCAAAAGACCGTATCTTATAAATACGGAAATGGACTCTCAATAAAAAGGAAAGGAAAAACAGTCGCTCAACAAATTGTATTTAATTTATAGGTTAACTTTTCATATATTTTTCAACATCACATCACAAGTTAAATTGTATTTAACTTGTTCCCATGGGTCACGACAGACGAGATCCTCCAAGTACAACCAATGAAAGCATGTACATAAATAAAAGTTCGCTCTACTTTCTTTGAAAGTAATACCGGTGATAGTCCATTGTGCTTTCTTTAAAAGTCACGCTGGTTTCCCTAGGTTTTAGTTTCTGAGATGACAAAAAAGAGATTGGATCATATGTTGATTGGTTTTGTACATCACCGATGCAGAAGGATCTTCTAAACCCTTTAGCATTATCATATTGGTTGATCAAAGTTTTTCCTCGATGTAGTCTGATAGTAACGAGCTAGGATGCAAATTATTGGTTATTGCCCAATGTGATGCATCTTTGCTAATTTCTAAAAATCCCACTGTAGATATTATTGCAATTTGTATTTCTACGAAAGACGTGCCACTAGTGTAGTAGGTACTGTCAATTAGGGATACTACACTCATGGAAGTATCCTTTTCACTCTTTTGCTTTCTTGTAGTATTTTAACCCTCGTTTATAATCCGCCCTACACCTATATATTAAAGTGAGGGACTAAATTTCCAAATCAAATATAGTACAAGGACGAAAACCAAAATTTAACATATCTTTCTATAACGATATACAAAGAACAATCTTAGCAACTAGCCCCAAGACCCAGTCGTTGATCGAATATTTTACTCTTTTTAGCAAATCCCTCCCATACCGAATAGACTGACTTTAAATTTTAAATTTCAGATGTTGACATTTCAGCAGTCATGGATAATTAATTCTCATCTTATGGAGCTCATGGTTGTAATCAATATCAGTCTATAAATAGTAAGCTACAAAACCTCATTGTTGTGCATCATCATCCTATTGCAATTCTCCATACTAATTTGAAGATTTGGGTTACTATTAGCATTTGGCCTTAAAATGGCTTTAACTCAGGCAAAGATAGTGCTGCTGTTCATAGCCATGATGGTCCTCATCTCATCTGCTGCAGCTGCTGTTGCCCCCCAGGATTTTATTATCAAACCTTCCAATCTCGGTTAGTCATGAGTTTAACTTGAATTTTGAAATCTCAAAAATAAAATGATAGAATTACTCGAAATAAAAGTATAGAAACTAAATCCCAAATTTGTGGATATAATTTGCATGCAGGAAGGAAGCTATTAGCAACGTATTATAGCACTCCCAGTGTATATGCTGGTCGTAATGGTGGGGGAGGCAATCCATGCTGTAAATGATAACAACAGTACAAGCTAAAGACATTGATCTGCTGGGGAGAAAGATCATGTATGTTGTTTGGAAAAAATTATTAATAAATGTCGAAGACAAAGGCAGTGTTGAAACCATAAATTCCTTTCACCATACTCTATTTATCAAATGAAAAGATGCTTTTACCGTATTGCATCAATGCGTTGACTTTTTGTCCCCAAAATTATATTCTTACATGTCTTTTACTTATATGAGAGAATTATACGAGAAGATAATTAAAACCTTTGTTAGACATTTATTTAATACGGATTCAAATTATATGATTTTGTCTTTCACCTTTAATATTGTGTCAAAAAAATACAATAAATCTTTAAATATGATTAACATGATAGATTTTATTTACGTGTTGTATTTACTGAGTCATGAACAAATAAAATAAAATCATAAAAAATGAAAAAATAAAAATTAAATTAAAATAAAATCATAAAATTTCCCCACTTCTTACTACTTACTAGTAACTAAGTCACTTCCAGAAAAACTAGCAACTAAACAAATGTAAAGAGGTTGGTAGCGTGTGGTGATTACATTTTATCTCTTAACCATGTAACACAGATTTTGATTCTCGTTCATAGAAATGAACCACATTTTATAATCAGTTATTTATCTTTTCAGAATATACCTACAGCGAAGAGATTATTCACTATTGTCGGTAGTGGATAACTTGATTGCAACGAGAAAAAATGCATGTGAAGTTGTTTACTTAGGGTAATCTCTTCATGGGAACTCTATGAAACAATCAAAAGTGGGTATGTATAGTTGGCTAACTATAGAAGATAAATGGCTCATGGGTGATACTTTTCTTTTATTTGAGTCAATGGATTACTTTGATTTGGGGGATTTCTTTTTAATTTGTTAATTTTTTTATTATTTTAGTTAATATTATAAATTTAATGTAATTACATAGTACTTGAAGCTTTAATGAAATATTTTTATGAAAACTGAGAAATAAATCCAATTACTAGTAAATAAATAAATTTGAACTATTAATTTTTTAAAAATTTCTTACATGTAAATTGTTGAATTATTGAATTTTACTAATTTCATACATATAAATTATTCAAGTGCTAATTTTCTAGTGATTTAACACTTATTCAATTTGATTACCTTCTCATCTTTCGTAAACTACAATGATTGACAAATTAACGTAAAAGGGTTAAATTTTCAATTTTTATAAAATAAGGGGATGAAAATCAAAATTAGACCAATATATTCTCTTCTAGTTTTTCAATTGATAATAGTTGAAAAATGAACAAAACCAGGTGTAATGAATTTCCTTCTTAGTTCTTAGATGTGCCATGAATTAGGGTTTTGAGCCTACTCTTGACCAAATGAAAAAAAGTCAAAGAGTGCTGAGACTCATTTCTCTGCAACAACCACAGTCGTGTTACATTAGGCACTAATAATAAAAGGTATTGATCAATATATGCATTTTGTCTATAATAGGTATTCAAGGGAAGGAGAAGGAGAAGGAGAAAGAGGAGACTAAACTACCACTTAGGTTTTTTTTGGATGCCTCCCGTCACTCGTTCTTTGGGGTATATATAGGGGGTCACTTCTTGTCATGTAGTTGACAATACAAGAGGTAGGTAAGATCATGTGGTCAGTTAGGTGGCAGGGCCATTATAAGTTTGTTGTTGTCATATGATGTACTGTGTAGTCCTACTCTGACATTCTTTATGATGTTGTTATGTCTCAGTGATCCTTATAGAGGGTGCACATTGAGTGGTCTCTCAATGATCCTTATAAGAGTGCATAGTGAATCGTCTTTAAGTTAATTCAACTAGGATACGTGGAGGGTTCCTATACACAATCTTAGGCAAGGGATTGTCACAAACGGTTCTCAGTCAAGGAGAGTTTGTATATGGGTCGTTCTTAGTGAAGGGTGGTCTATAGATTACTCCACATTCTACCATCTATTCTACTTTTGTAGAGGTATAACAATTTCCTTGATCCAGAGAAAAGTTCTTGCTTCAAGACCTTCCGAACAACTACGACAAACAAAGAGTAAAACACGTGAATTATGCTGCAAAGGGTTTGACAGGCGAAAAGTTGCATTGTTTTGTGCATGTTGGTGACATTTTAGAAAAAGAGGGATGCATCGAAAGTTCTAGAATGGATGCATTATGATGGAACATTACAGTTGTGCCTTAGGAAGCTACGTCAACGATGGAGCTGGATTTGTGATCCTTTCGTGAAACACCTGTTCAATAGAGGTTGGTTGGTGAAATGTTAATTCTGTTGGGCTTAAATCAAATTGTTTTGAAGAATCCCTTTAAATACCCTCATGGCCAAAGGTTTAAGATTCACTTGCTTCACTTTTGAAACTTTCTAAAACGTTAGGTTGAGGTTAGGGGTGGTGTTAGATCGAATCGAGTGAAAAATTTTTGAGTTAATTGAATTGAGAAATCTTATTTTATCATCCTAATTCGATTTTAAAAAATTTCGAATCATGTCAAATGAAATGAAATTCGAGTTGTGTCGAGTCGAATCGAATAAAATTGTTCGAGTTAAATTAAAAAATTAAACATGTCGAATTAAAATCTTATTACAGTATAACTAATTCTATGTTTAGAGCAAATAAATTTGAAACCATATATATTTGAAAACTTTTTCAAAGCTGATTAAATGCTAAAGTTACATATTTTATGTAACTTAAATTGGTTGATTTATTAGAATGCACCACTAATTTTGCCATATTTATTGAATTTTGTGCAGGAATGCAATTTTGGGCTAAATAGAAGAAAAAGGAAACAATTGGGCCAAATTAAAGAAAGAAGCAAAGAATGAGGGCCAAAGTAGAATTTTTCCAATATTAATTAGCTGAAAATTTTGTTGACTTAGTGGGGGAGATTATTTTGGGATATTTTTTTGTCATGGAATATTTTTTTTTCCTTGAATTTCTAGACTAGTTGGCTAGGAATTCTCTAGTATAAATAGAGCATGTATTGTTCATCAATTCATGAATGAATCAAAAAAATATTTAGCTTCTATCTTTCAATTCTCTCCTTTCTCACGTAGCATTGTTTCTTTAGTTTCTTTGCCTTCAATTTATTCCTAGCAGCAACCAACTTTAGCCATTTGCAATTCCTTTCCTTTTCCAAATTCCCTTTTCAACCACCCCACTTTAATATATTCCAACTCCCATACTCAATCACATCACCCACCTTTTCACCCATTTACCTTAATTAATTTATCAAATACCAACATGTCCCAAACCTTAGCCAACTAAACCCATTTTCAGCTTTAGGCCGAAATTAACCTCGTCAAAACTCGTGAGTTACGAACCCGAGCCCATTTAACTCCTAAAATTCCAATACTTATTACTTCTCCGGATTAAGAGTATGATTTTTTCAGCTCATAAAGTCAGATCAACACTAATTCAAAAAAGACGTCGTTTGATTTAGTGTGATTAGGCGTCTGATTGGAATTCGAAAGGAACGTTTCTAATCGGTTTTACGTGAACACATTGGCGTGCCAAGTGGAGATAGTGTTTGGTTCCGTCAAGGAAGTAGTAACGGATTTGAATGCCCCACGGTTGAGGGCCTTTGGTTGAGCTAGGCTCTTCTAGAACGCCAAGCTACGGAGTTCTAAATCACGAACGTTTCGTGGTTGTTCGATCGATGAAGTTAGTTATTGGACGTTCCATAACTAATTTACACAAGGAAGAGTTGGTGTCCGAGGCGTCCTTGGTAGCTATAACTAGCTTATTGGAAAAGAGGAGTTCATCCAATTTCGAGGATCGGTTCAAAGACGAGGAAAATTCGTGCCTAAAGCTGAGCTTATTCTAATTAAATTTTTCTTAATATTTATTTCACAGTTTTTATTATTCTGTTTTCAACTTTTACTTTTGACGTTATTTTTACATTAATTTCGGTTTTCAATTTTATCCCCGACGTCTTGGGCACGACAGCTGCCCCGACATAAATCTGGTCAAGAGAGCAACAATTTACAGTAAACCAGTCTCTGAGGGATCGACCCTACTCCCTATACTGCATAATTTGCAAACTAAGGCGTAGGTTTATATTGGTGGATTCGACACCCATCAAAAGCAAAAAAAAAAAAAAAACTTTAGTATAATTAACTTGAATCATTAATTAACTTATTTAAGTCCCCAATATTATTGTTCTAGAAATTTCTAATGTTTTTACTTTTTTTATATATTTTTTAGAAATTTTTTAAAACATATAAAATTTGGAATTTTATAAATATTTTGAATTTTAAAAATTATTTTGTAACTTTTATTGAGAGAAACCAATTTACTTATTTTCAAACTTGATAGAGACCAAAAGAGTATTTACACCAATCTGTTATTTGAATTGTAAAATTCAACTTGATTCGAACTCAAAACTCGAATTACTTATTCGAGTTAACTTGAATCATTCGAATAACTCGAATGACTCGATTCGATTAACTCAATTTTTTTAAATCGAATCAAATTTTACTCACCCTTAATTGATGTTGATTAGTGACGCTTCACATCCTACCACGTGTCCTACAAGAATTTTGGCTGTTTTGGGGGAATCGTTTTATAATTACTACAATACAAAAGTTAAAAGCTTAAATATTGTTTTTACGGATTCAACAATAAGATGAAATCATTATTTTCTTCAAAATTTTCAACTTATTATTATTTTTAGATGTTGTTGACAAAGCAATTTTGAATTAATCACATTTACCTTCATTTTTATAATAACATCCGATTATGAAATCTAACTAATTTTACATGTCATCCATATATTAATAAACATATAACTACTCCGTAATTGTTGTGTAACGATGTCTATTTTACGGTACATGTTTGATATTCGTAGTTGTCCTTTTTAATAAGGCTGTTTCTAAAATTTAAACACTGTTCTTTTTTTGGGGTGTAATATGTCTTACTGCTATACTCAACATTTGTTGGTGATTGTGTATGTCATTATTATTGTTTTTAAATCAATGGATTTGAATGTGCTAATCGATGTTTCTAAAGCCGAAAAGGCGGTTGAATTGGTTTAGTTACTAGTTTTTTTCCCTGAGTCGGTGTACCAATGGATTCGGTTTCAACAATGTTGATACTAACTGTCCTTCTTAGCTATTGGGATTAAAAACAAATATGTTAGAAATAATTTGTGCATTCTAAAATGAATGTAAGCATTGTGATTGGAATCAGATCGAATCAATCAGGCAAGTTGATTGGAGTGAAAATCAATCAATATTTCAACCAAACAAAAAAGTTAAATTGACTTATAAGCGAACTCTTTGATCATAAATTAAGACAAAAAAAATGAACAGTTGGACCGATTTTATAAATTTAATTAATTATTTTTTAATCATGAATCAAACTAATCAAACTAAAAACTGACCTTTGATCGATTCGATAATCGATGTCATTATTAAAACATTGAATATAAGAATATTATATTTCAATTGTTTTTCCTTTGCAAATAATACACATACAAGATACGTCACTGGTTGGACAAGTAAGTAACTAACCCCAAGACCCAGTCGTCGATTGAATTCATCACTCTTCTATCAGTAAACCTTTCAACATCGAGTAGACTCTGACTTTAAATTTCAAATTTTCAGCAGTCTTTTATTAATTAATTATCATGTAATGAAACTCATAGCTTTAAACATATCAGTCTATAAATACTATGCTACAAAATCCCATTCTTCTCCATCATATCATCCTATTCCCAGTTTTCCATTCATTTGAAGATTTCATTTACTGTCAGAATTTGGCCTTCAAAATGGGTTTAACACAGGCGAAGATGGTGCTGCTGTTCATAGCCATGATGGTCCTCATCTCATTTGCTGCTGCCATTGTTACCCCTCACGATTTTATTCTCAAACCTTCCAATCGAGGTTAGTTCTTCTTATATCTTATAGTATAGGGTTTCTGAAATTTTCTTCTTTTTTTTTTCGATCTTTTTGAGCTTGATAGGTCAAAATTAAGTTGTATAATTTTATCATACTTAAAATACTATTTCATCATTTTAATAGTTTATATCTTTATTTTTTAAAGAATTAAATCGAAATTTTATCATTTTCAAAAAGTTAAAGTGCAAAATTTTACTATTTTTCAAATTAAAATCTTGTAAATTTAAAGATTTAAAAGTGAAATTAATAATTAATTAATTAATCCAACGCAAAGTATGGCGGAAGTCATATTAATAATATTAATGATGATGACATTTGCATGTAGGACGAAAGATTCTAGGGTATTATGACCCTGGTAGCACATATGGCCCACCAAGTGGAGGGGGAGGCGATCCATGCTGTTAATAAGAAGCTACCGAGAATACAATAAGAAGGATCATATATAGTATACGAGAATAAGAAGTTAGTGTGTTGTACGTGAGTATATGCATTTTTCCTTTTTTATATAATATTGATGTTAGGTTTGGTAGGAATATTATACTTTGAATGTGAGATATGATATTTGTTGTTTGAAGCAAGACTAATTTATACTTTGAATCCAACGTGAAAATCAAATATAAATCCATTTTTATCAAGCTACTTCAATTGATTAAATTCGTCATTAAGAGTTTCGAAATAATTTAGTAATATTTTAAAATAATTTCTAGGTGTTTGGAGGTGTTCGAAATCGATTAAATGTCTCTGAAGGTCGAAACAATTTAAAATAGGGGAGAAATATTGTTCTGTCATAGTTATATCGATACACCAAAGGTCTGTCCAAACAACTGTTTAAAGATAAGAATGAACATGGTGATCGAACTTGCTGTTTAAAGAAATGTTCGAACATGAGGACCAACTTCATACACAAGGACAACTAAACTCTTATTTTGGTTGAGGAAAAAAAACTAAGCTCCTAACAATCTCCCACTTTGGGTTTTGGACAAAATTTATTAGCAAATGACCAAAATAACTACCTTTCACCATGCATAAAATAAAGATATCGTAGTTGGAGTCGGCAGCTCCCCTAGTTTCGCTCATCTGGGATTCTTGGGGAAGAGGATCAAGTTGACCCTTGCGAACAGTTTGATGCACTACCTCCCTTCAACCCTTTGAGCGAAATGCGACAAAAGGAAGGAAAATCCATGGACTAATCCCATCATCTCCACCTCGTAATAACTACGAGATCACCCCAAGGATGCCTTCGATATCCAAGGGTTGCGGACCGACCATAGAACCCTATTCAATAAGTGGAATGCATTAGTTGTCTGCTCTCAAGTTGAGCAGTAAAGGTCGGAGAAGGGCAAGGAAAGAAAACTTCAAAGCAACAATAAAAATAGAAATAGTAAAACGATGACAACGACGACAACAACAACAACAACAACAAAAATTGGTAGTAATAATCATCAATAAACCAACAAATTATCAACTTATCTCCCCTTTTTTGTCAAAAGGCCAAAAGACTCCCCTTGTCAGTTCTATTCTGCTCCAATCCCTAGTTGAACAGGATTTTGAACATCCATGTATGTTTCAGCTCAACCTTTTCTTCCAAAATAGTATTAATGAGCCTCAAACCATAAATAGAAATTTATCTACATGTACTTCCAATCAAAAAATTTGAATGTTTGTTAAATAAAAACAACCACCAGGTTAAATCATCCCAAATGCATAAACATAAACCATACCATATCAAAATCAACAAACTTACTCCCCCCTCAATCTATGCTCCCCTTGCTCATTTGCTTCAAATTTATTTAACGGGATGAGGTGCTACATCTTCAACAATAGAGATTGTAGCTTGTGGAACAACAAGTACCTTCTCCATGAAATGAAGTATGTGTGATCTTTGAAATATTCTCAATATGATCAACTTAAGTTGCAACCTCATGCTTCACATGACCATCAATAACTTGTTGATCTTCATAGCTCAAATGTGATCGATCTTTTCTCACCCAATTTTTTTTTTGTGGTCTTCTTGTTCTATTCTGATATGAACTTCCAATATTGAATCCTTTTAAAAACAGTAAGGTTTGATGTGCCCTTTTTTTCCCACAATAAAAGCACACGTGTTTACCTTCCTTCTTGCCACATATATGATGTTGCCTAGGTGATGTTCAAATCAATGTTACAACATTACATTGAGCAAGACTTGTCTGGCCTTTCCACAATAGTATAAACATGTTTTATATTCATCTTTTTACCTGTCTCAAAGGGGAGAAGTAGTAACCATCTCTTTAGATTTAATAAAATTCGTGGGAGATATAAGTTTCTTAACAAGTTCATTATAACTAGGTTCCAATCTCCCAACAACAGAGATATCATCATTTTGGTTTCCATATTTCTTGAGAGTGGCTTTGACATCGTTTAATTTTTTCTCGTTTGCTTTCAAAGTTACATCCGTTTTAGCAATCATGTCATCGTTTTCTTTGATTGTTTCATCAAGCATCTCGTTAACCTTTTTCAAATAAAAAAATCACATCATTTTTCTTTTTGAGCCTTTCTTTTTCTCCTCTGGAAATGATAATTTCTTCCCTTAAGGGCTCATTCAATTGACATAATGCTTTCATGTTCTTCAACATATGACTGAATGCATCCTCTAGGTTGTTGCTAGGAACATCACTGTCATTGTTTGAATTTAATGCTTTAATCACCGTAGGTGGACGTGCGATATAACAATATTTCTTCTTAGACTTCATTATTGCAAATCATAGCTCAAGATCCCTTTCAAATATGTCTGAAGTCAAGCTTTGATACCAATTGTTAGAGTCTCGATTTGCTTTCTGTCCAATTTGATGTTCAGACAGATGTTTCAATAGAGGTGTAGATAGAGCAAAGGCAATCAACGAATAAGAGGAGAGAAGTAAACACAAGAGATTTATTAACGCAACTCGAATTCACCATTTCTACTATGCGGACCCTCACTCAGTGAATGATTTTATTCAAAAATTATCTGGATCACCTATTGGCTTTAGTCTAATCTACCCTTACACAAAGAAGTAATTGCAACCCCAACAATGAACCCAATTGTTACAAATACTCACCCCAAATAACCTCACTTACAAGAAGGTTTTACTTTCCAATAAAAGCTTCACACAAGAACATAAAAACACAAAGCAAAGATAAGCAAACAAACAACCAAAAGCTCCACAAGCACACCAAGGATGTGCGACAATGTAGATTATTTATAGGCTAAAAATCGTCAACTTCTCCAAGTAGTTTTGATAAGGTAAAACTCATGGTTGAATTTATCTCTTGAACAATCTTCAATAATTGTCCCTCCAAGTAAAACAGATAAGTTTGGTCTCCAAGTTCGATCTTTTCTTCTTTTCTTTACCCAAATTCGATCAGCAACATTAATGATAACCTAAAACGTGGCTTGAGGATCATTTGTTGATTGTGTAACACACCATGAAGATCAAAGTAAAAAAAATGCTAACTTTATATTGTACTTAGTTGTCTTGAAAGCACGTCCATCTATATTGTTATCCAAAGACCTGTCTAGACAACTATTTAAACATGGGAATGAACATAATGATTAAACTTACAGTTTAAAGTAATGTTCGAACATGTGGAACAACTTCGGACACAAAAACAACTAAGGTCCTAACAAACATGTTCTAAATTTATTCTTCACATGTGTTTAGAAAAAGAGTCATTTTAAATCCAAATCGACATTTAACTAAAAAGTTTATGGCTATACTCGAACATGAAGCAAGAACTTTTGGGAGCTAAGATAAAAGGTTAAATTATAATTTTTTTTAGTGTTAAAATAATTTTGTATTATTTTTTAAGTGAAAAAATATTAAAATGTTTTTTGAAAAGAATACAAAGGGAGAGGGCAAAATTAATGGAAAGACTTGATTGGAATGATACTTTAGTTTAAGCATTCAATAAGAAGAATTTGAAATTTAAGGATCAATTAAAAATTTTAACCTATATTTTAAGGACATCAAATGCAATTAACCAATAAGAAAAATAATAGATCTAAAGCCCTTATGTTCTGTTTGGTTTAAAAATAAATATTGATTTCATTTTTCTCAAAAAAGAAACACTAAAATAAACATGTCTAATTGAAAATTTTAAAAATAAAAAATTGTGCTCATTGTTTTACTAAAATACATTATAAAGAGATTCATAGTTTTGTCAAAATTTAAAAAAATATAATCCGTTAGTGAATTAACGGATTTTTTAACAACAGTGACCGATTCAAATAATCATCTTAATTAGAGTGACTAAATTAACAAAAAAAAATTAGAGTGACCAAATTAAAAATAACGCTATTTTAAATTGACCAAAATTAAAATAACGCTATTTTAAAGTGACCTTCTGGGACATTTACCCTTTATCTAACACAAAAGCACACGTGGCATAAAACCAAAGCTTTCTAACCAGGCAAAACAACTGTTCTTTTTTTTTTTTTCAATCTCTATCATCAACTCTCGTCGCTCCAGATTCTTCAAAAAAAGAAAAAAAAGGCCCCAAAAGACACTTTCTTTTACTTCATTGTATTCTAGAATTAGAACAAAGAGATGAAATGAACTTGTAAAAGGCAAATTATATATATATACTTTAATTTACTTAGTTTTTTTTTTCTAACTATTTAAAATGCAGAGATTGGTTATCCATCATAGACCCCCAGTGATTTCAAGAAGGAAACTTCCTTTATTGGTTGTTGCGGATTCATTTCCATCTTTTGATAGTGTTTCAAGACTACCCATTTCTCCTTCATGTAAGTTTTTCTCTCTATCTTCTTCCCTTTTTTTTTGGTGAATTTTACTCTCTTTTTTTTTTGTGATGGGATTCATGGAATCTTTTTGGGTGGCTTTATTTTTATGAATTAAGTTGAATTTTAGGGTTTGTTTTTATTTAAGAGATTTGGAAGGGTGTTTATTATTAGTGAAATTAACTGTTAGATGAAACCAGTGTATGAATTTAGCTGGTGTTTTGAGGTTTTAATTTTGGAGCTAAGTGGGAGTTAAATGAACCAGTTTTAAAGTTATACATAAATAGACTGGGATTTTGTGTGGCCTCTGATTGTGTTTTTGAGGATAAGGTGAGAGATGAATTCGGGTTATATTCGAGTTTCAACCGATGATAATCTTCCAAATTTTTATGAATTTGTGAAAAAAAACTTTGGAAAGGAACTCTGTATTGTATTTATTTAGTAAGTGAGCACTCCAAAGATTGTTTTCCGGTGATCCCAGAGCTTAGATTAGTTAGTTTAAGCAGTCACCTCAACAAGTCTGCAAATCCGGGGTTCAGTCTCGACATCTACGACCGCTTCTCTTAGGCTATTGTTTTATTGCATTGAACTCGGGATGCCTTTGTTTGAAGTTTATGTTACCAGAGTTTGAGTTTTGATTATAAGATTAGATTTAAGGATCGAAATGCTCTTAGCAGTTTCTTTGGATTGATATTATGGTAATCGAATCATGTCCTGTTTATCAGCTTGCTCTACATAGTTTTGATTTCTGTTCTGTTTTACTACTGTTTTACTCTTTGTGCTTTCATATTTATGTCCGTACACGATACTGATTCTAATTCGGTTTTGTTAGACACAGCAGCATTAGTTAACTTGTTCAGTAACTTTTTTTTTCTAGTACAATGTAGAAAAATATCAAGGTTGAGTTCAACGTGCAGCACGTTTAGAACACGAGCATCCAATGTAGGTATTGGATCCGGGGGCTATGAAGATAAGGATGAAAGAGAAGACCAAAGTATTGTGAAGGGCCCCTGCAGTGACAGTTCATCAGAAGCGTAAGTGATGTCTGGTAGATGCTAGTGTTTTGGACTTCTCAAACAGCATTTCGGTTTCTCTATAGTTCTATTGTGGTTCTTCCTCGTGGTTCAATAGATGTATAGCTTTTTTCACGTAACAACATATATGCACCGAAGTGCTCATAAATTTACGATGAAGTGAGGTTCTAGTTTGATGTCTTATATATCATCTAATACTATGCTTTTTTGCAGTTTGAAGCCTCCGAGTCAAATTCCTTATCCTCTTTCCGTTGCTGGTGTACTATTGGGATGTACTTTAGTATTGTCACTAATTGCCTTTGCAAAAGGTGGACCTGCATCACTCTTAGCAGCAATAGCAAAATCAGGCTTCACGGCTGCTTTCACATTGATCTTTGTTTCTGAAATCGGAGACAAGGTAACGCATTTGTCGTAAATAACTTCATGTATTTTTACCTGTTAATCGCTGCTCATTAGTGCTATGGTCCTATGTTTTGAAACATTCCGAGAATGATCCTAACTAATGATGGATTGAGGCGGAAAGTTCATGTTGCAAAAGCCAATAAGTTTGAATAAGGCTTATGATTATTTTATAGATAAGTATTTGTTGTCCTGTCTCTCTGTCCTTTTTCGAGGCCTATTACTCCATTTCATTTTTATGTTGATTGAATGGATCTGACTCTTCTTTTGAACATATACTTTTGAATATAAATCTTTGTTCTTTTCATATGCTTTTGATTGTGCTTTTAGAAACCTTTCTTGATATTTAAGTTATGTTTTTCATCTCTTGACCAGACGTTTTTCATCGCTGCACTCTTGGCAATGCAATACGAGAAAGGACTGGTATTTTCTCTCCTAAATGCTTATCTATGCGTGCCTTCATTCGTTCATTAATTTCAGTTTTATGGTATTACTGAACGCTTTTTCTTTCTTGGACTAAATCTATTTTCTTGACATTTATTAAATCATTGGAAAGGTTCTATTGGGCTCGATGGGTGCTCTTTCTCTTATGACAATCTTGTCAGTAATAATCGGACGGATCTTTCAGTCAGTCCCTGCTCAATTCCAAACCAGTAAGTTCCTACTCCTCACATCTCCCTTGTCTCGTCAAGAATTTCTAATGAGAATTGCTGTTTTCGATGATTTAAGAAGTGCGATTATGAGCATATTGGCTCCTACATAGTAGTAGTATTAACACTGCAATATGTGCCGACTTTCTTTATAGCCTTTTGATAGATATAAACATTCATTTGAATTTGATTTAGTTCAACCAACTGTTCAGCCATTTGCATGTAATAGTTCTATGCTAAATTGTCTAACACATTACACCTACGTTACTTAGGCTTAAGCATGAGTGTTGGATTATGGTATGTGTCTCGAACACTAAGTTCGTCCGTGTATTTGGGCAGTCCTTGGAGGATTGTATTCCTATACCTATGTTTGAATATGTGCTGGACAAGGGCACATCAAACAAAATGAGGAATTAGAGAAACATAGAACCCTACTGTTTCCTTCAGCCCAAGATATTCATGATTTATTATCAAGTTTGTTTACCCTTGAATCTATATATTTTTCGTAATGAATGTATCTATTGTAAAGTTTCTGATGCGCACATTAATGCTTTTCATTTATTGTGCAGCCTTGCCGCTTGGAGAATATGCAGCAATAGCTCTTCTCGTGTTCTTTGGCTTAAAATCTATAAAAGATGCATGGGACCTTCCACCGACGGCAGCAAAGAAAGGTGCTGAGGGAGGCCCTGAACTTGATGAGTTTGCTGAAGCTGAGGAACTCGTGAAAGAAAAGGTAATCGGCCGCTTCACATGTCTTATTTTATTAAAAGAAAAAGCTAATAGAAACTTCTATTTTTAATGTATTCAGGCATCAAAACAACTCTCGAATCCACTCGAAATTGTCTGGAAGTCATTCAGCCTTGTGTTCTTCGCTGTAAGCATCTCATTATCCTCACTTTCTCTCTCCGAAACAAAAGGCTGCACTTTTGGTTGTTTTCGATAACTCTCGATTTATAACTTTACTATAACTTTTAGGAATGGGGAGACCGTTCAATGCTTGCAACAATCGCGCTTGGCGCCGCACAGGTGCAACTTCACTAACTTCGTTTCTTATTTTCTATATATATATATATATATTTCTAAATCAGAATAGTTCAACGGTCTTTGCTACCTTGTCTCTACAGTCACCATGGGGTGTGGCAAGTGGAGCCATTGCCGGACACCTACTCGCAACATCAATTGCAATTCTCGGAGGAGCATTTCTTGCCAACTATATTTCTGAGAAACTGGTAAGACCCGAAACTTCTATCGTGTTATAGTAATACGACATATTCAGGTACATGCATTTCGACTTACTATGGAACTGCTGTATGTTCGATCAGGTTGGTTATGTGGGCGGAGCGCTTTTTCTTGTGTTTGCAGTTGCCACATTTTTTGGAGTTTTCTGATTGATTATACAGAACATAGAGCAAATGTCGGGCTAATTTCCGGCGCAAATGTTGTGATACAATGCTGAGAAAACAATTAGGGTAAAATGTTGCAGTTAGGGGTATTAAGAGGCTGCCATGTTAGTTCTTAGAATGGTTTATTGTATTTGGAATTATATGTGGACTTAGATGATTTCTTTGTAGCTTTTAGCTAAATATTGAAGATATGATTGACATGTTTTTGCTACAATTTTCTTCCTTCAATACTTGTTTGTTTGTTTTTTAATGAAAAATAACAATAACATGAACTATGGACTTGACGTTTTTGTCGGTCCGAAATTTCTGGTGTTCGATTTTATCTCAATTAAACCCAAAATCAAACTCGAGTTAGGTACTTAAAATTAAAATAATAACAACACTTAAATCACACGATTCAAACCCTATCATCCCCTTCCTCGTCCCCCTTATACAAGCCTTGGTTAGAGCTTAGAAGTAAGATATCAAAAGAGTGGTAAACATTGAAAATTTTCAAAGTTCCGAAGAATGGGGCATAGAAATAGAATCCCATCATGTTAACCATAGAAACTACATTCTAAAGCTGATGAAAAATGTCGAGTACAAGAACAAATGAATTATAATTTTTACTTTACAACAATCATGGTACAACTAGATGCTTGATAAAATTTTAGTACTCCTATAAAGAATGTAAGGGCCAAATTTTAAGAGTGATCAGCATCAGTTACCTTTGTTTCCCCGATTTCATATATCTCCATGTAGATTGATCCATTACATCATTCATATCGACATTGCATGGATCGATACTTATCATCTGCAAGCAAGTCGACGATACGTTTTTTGAGCCTTTTTGCTCCTGGACCAGGTCTCAAGATACTGGCATCTCCCCAAACTGAACATGTGTCATTGGCGGGATCACCTAAGCACCATCCACCTGGTACAACTTTTCCGGGGCTGCGTTTCAAAATTTCTTGGTCGATACGGTCGAGTACTGGACTGTCAAACTGGAAATGTGTTGCAAAAGCAGCTCCACTCTGAATCATAGCATCGAATTCTTCAGGCTTGAGTGAGAGAGGCTTCGTTGAAAAGGTTTTGTTGAAGGCTACATGCTGTAGGTTATGGTTTATCACAGTTTTCTTGTACTGGTCAGAGTTACAAAGGACAGTAGGGAAATAATTGGAGTAGGAATAAGGCGTGTTTGTAAAATACATTAGCAAAGTCCTCGGAAGATTGTCGGTACCAAGGATGCAGAACTCAACAAAACTACGAGTTAACATTGTAAACGACGAACCTGCAAAAAGACCAGATCTCTAGTTTTATTTCACAACTTGCTGGAAAAAAAAATCTCAGCAAAACAAATGGCTTATAATACCTCCCATGGCTGCAACAGTATATAATTAAGAAAGTAAGTAATCTTCAGGGAGCTAATTGGCCATGAAAAAGTAACTCTTGGCCAAATGAGGAACTTTATGTTGTAGCAGTTGTCTAGAATAATGATCCTTATAGAAATGTTCCACATGAGCATTTCATCAATAGAGATATTCTCCAAAGAAAAAGGAGACCCACGACGAACTTATTTATAACTTTAATCATGCATAATTGAGAAATGATTTCAATCCATAACATGCATGATGGAGTTAGTGGGTAAATAGCACATAAGGCCATTCACCAGTGGATCCATCTTCACAGTTTTGCAGAACACTGACAAAACTGCCGTACTTTATGCATTTAGCTCAGGCCACACTACATTAAAAGAGTATTCACTGCGATTTAACTTAATAGAAGAGTATTTACAATCAACAAAACAAAAATGTTGCTAGCATTATTATCTGAGCAGTCCATAATAATTTCAACCAACTACACAAAGCAGAAGGTTGGACAGGACTTTATAGATCGGCAAGGAGGATATCTATGTTCAGAAATAAAGGCTTCAAAAAAAAAAATTCAGCTTTATTTCTACAAAATCTCTGTTCTTTGAAATAAATGTAAACCACAGACAATGCTAAACTGGACTATCTCTCCTTCCTCCCTCTGTTTCTTTAAACTATATGGCCTTTATGAAAATGGATTGAATTAATGCATTCCATATGAAATTCTATTCCTACATGCATCCTTAACACCATGAGGAACCACCATTATCTTACTAGGTATTATCTATGGCTTAACTTGATATTCTGAACGCACATGCTCATTGCACTTGCTCTGTCAAATTATACTCCTAAACTTGCAAGAAAAACGAAAACACCAGCTTATACTAAATGAATTGATGTTCGTCCCATCTCCAAGACAATAATAAGAAGAATAACTATAAGATGATGCAGAGAAGTAAGAGTTGGTTTCAATCTGATTGGTCCTACTGAGTTGCATGCTCCACAAACGACATTCTCGTAGTACCTCTAATAGGTGATATAAGACTTTGAACCTATACAGTATAGCACCATACACCCACTGACTCCAATTCCATCAAGAAATAGCAAAATGACGACTGCATTCACACAAACTATGCAAATCTATGATCTCACACAAATATATAAACCAATATATTCAAATCACATTCTTAATCAACTCAGCAATTGCAGGGTCCACCATTCTAAATCTATGCTATCTTTGTTTATTGGAATCATCTAATCCAATAATTAAGAAGCTCAGAATACACATACATTTCATATTGGCTCCCTTATTTGAATAAAGAGCAGGAATTAACCAAAAACATAGGAACACATACCTGAAAACAACTTGAAAGCAGTCGGCAATTCCCGCTTCTGAGTAGCATAAAATATCTCTTCCTTTTCCAAAAGATAAAGCCCCGTATCGACAATTATCGGTTTCAATTTCTTGGACCTAAATAAATGAAACCCCGAAACATAAAATTAAATATTAGACAACATGCATCACCTTAAACCACATCAATCTAATAACCACAAAAGGAAATTGCTTAAAATGCAATGAAGTTGCTTTCTAAAGGCAAAATCATAATTTGATTACTAAAAAAGAACAAATGACTGATGTGAAACACCAATTCTAACAACGATACTAATTTGATTTTGCATCTAAATGTCCATTTAGCAAAAGTAAAGAAGTGGAAATGAAGTTAACTTACTCTTTCCAGCCAATATAATTTGTGTGATTCACAAAGTTGAGATCTTTAGGCAAGTAAGACAAGATGTGAAGAATATCTGCAAAATCAACAAAAACCCAGAAAAGAAGATCAATCAAAAGACAAAACCCAGAGACTCAAAATCCGCCCCCCCCCCAAAAAAAAGAAATTATTATTTTTAAAATTACCATCTTGAGTAGCAAGCGGGTAATCGCCGGCATTGAGGGAGATAAACCAATTCCAATCCGAAGCTAAACGTAGCAAAATCGAGGCACCGTGAAGAGTAGAAGAGATTGCCGATGGCCCTCTAGGGTAAGCATAATCTGATTTCCCTACAACATCGACGTTTTGAGCGGCTTTAAAAATGGGTATCGCTTGGATCGTAATGGCCAACCGGTCACGCTCGGTCTGCGAAGCAGATAGATCAAGGTGAAGAAGGTAATGGTTTCTCGGGTGATAAGAAGCTAAGAGTACCCGGAGGATCCGAGCCGAATCACCGGCGGATCCTGATATGAAGTAAGCAATGGAAGGAGGGGTGGGTGCGGAAGGGATCTCGGTTAGGGAAATGGGTCGATTGGGGAAAAGAGCAGGATCGGGTCGGATTATGGTTAAGGGTCGAATTGGGCTGGTGGAAGGGAGGGCGATGATAAAGAGGAAGGAAAAAAAAGAGGTGGCTAAGATTATACAAACGGTAGCTTTAGAGTTGTCTTTTGAAGCGGTGGTTGTCGCGGCGGCGTTAGAATTATACGCCGATGCGGGCGGCGTTTGTTGGTGGTTGTTATGCATTGTGACGGTGGCGGTGGCGGTGGCGGCAGCTGTTTTGAGTTTTGGCAGCTTTCTTTTGAAATCGATTTTTGTTGGGTTAATGGAGCGTCTTTTTTTTTACCATAAAGTAATAAGACCCTGTTTGGCTGCCTGTCCATCATTCACCATGGTTAAGTATTATTTAAATGCAAGGTGTAAAAATGTAATTTCACTCTTTTTTTTCTATTTTTTGGGGATAAGTTATTACAAACAAATTGCCCCCCATACCCTCAACAAATTCACATACTTTGACAATTCTTCTAACTAAATTGCAAAACAACCCCAATTTGTTGAAAAAAGTCAAAGCACATGATTGTAGGAGCCAAAGATTTTCACCACACCCAACTTCATATTTTCTGATAAGAATTCGTATATTTCGTGGATTGGATTTCACTTGATTGTCTACAATTTTATTGTGCATGTTTGGGGTAGAAGTTTTATTGTATAATGATCATATGCCTGTAATGCATTGTATGTCTCATAATAGGTCCCATTTTTCTACCCTTTTAGGGGGTTGATGACTATTCATAGCTATTACCTTAACACCAAAGAAGAGTTCGACCTAATGCTTTATTTCTGTCCTGGGGATGTTCATAGTTCGGTTAAAATCGAATTAATCGATCAAATCGATCTACCGGTTAATCGGTCAACGGTCGAATTTAGTTTGGTCGAAGGTCAATTAATAATTTTTGAAATTTCGGTTATCGGTTAATTCGGTTTGAAATCATGTACTTAACATAATTAACCAATTAACCGAAATAAATAATATATATTATATATAATTGTTAACTTTTTATTTGGTTGTTAACTTTCAAGATTTATATAGTGTTTTTAATGTCTTATTTGTTATTTTCACCACCATTTAATATTTTTTAAACTATTAAAAAAATGAACCTTAGCAATGTAATTTTTATATGTTTTATACTTATTTTAATCAAAACAAAAAAACATATAAATTTCGGCTAATTAGTTTAATCGACCGAATTAACCAAAATATTTTGGTTCAATTAATGTATTTAAAAAAACTTCGATTCGATTAACTGTTAAATATTTTTACATTTTAAATAATTTGATTCAGGTATTAATCAAACCGACCATTTACATTGCATAATCAACGTACATGTTCCGCTTAATAACCTTAAGAAATTAGCCTACTTTTAGTTGGGCCCTGTCTTATATAGCTAACCAAGAAATGAAAGGAATTGAAAGGTCTCCCCATAAAACTTTATGTCAAGGGATCTTTTACTTGCTTTATAAGGAACTTAAATTTATCTTATCTACAACATTAAGCATAAAACTAAAAAAGTGTAACAGCATGATTGAGATCAGATATTGGAGATTCTTCAAATAATTGTAAACTTGTGAATCCAGTAGTAGCATTTTGGCCACGTGATCAACAATTTCATTCTAAGATATCGGGATATGGCGGACTCGTACTTTTCAGTTACAACATAGAAGTTGATGAATTAAGCGTAACTCCACCATCCTACTATTGGCAGTGGCCCCATTTGAGAATGTCTAGAGAACCATCTCAACTTTTTAACTAGAAACATTTATATGCCAAATACTAACCCTTTTTAATACATACATCTCAATCTAAGGTGCCCACAGGGAGCCAACTTTCACTGGAATCTATCAAAGATTTCTCATCATGCATGCATTGTTCCAAATTAGTAGATCTTTTTAATCCATGTACTTTTTGAATTGGTAAATTGTAGTCCCTATACTTTATGAATTTTGAAATTTTATTCCCAACCTAAACAGTAACAATTAAATCTATTTGGTTAGATTCAATTGTTGGTATTGAACTATGCAGACAGTTGTAAATTTAGTTCATATTCTTCGATTGGATCTTTCTAAGACCTTATGCATTTCAAATTTTAAAATTTTGATCTTGGCACAAATGACCGTCATTAATCCATAAACTATATTTTAATGAATAATATGTGGAAATAACAAGTTGACATGACATTACACATATAATAATATTTTTGCCACATCAAATTTTAGAAATAGCAGGGTTTAACATAATGAATTTAACAGTTATCGTTTAGTAAGGACTGGAATTTAAAAAAATTTAAAAGTACAAGGACTAAAAATGACCAAATTATAGTACAGAGACTAAATCCATAACTTTTTTGAAGTACAGGGACAAATGGCAGAATTTAACCAAAATAGTAAATCAAGGTTCATTCCAAGTTATCTGAAGGGTGGAAGGCTAAATACGTCATTCGGCATATAAAAGTAACCCAATTTCAGCTTTTCTTAGGGCTTCTAGTTCATTTGTTTTAGCAGTGGCGGGAACGTATCAGCAAAATTACTCATCGAAATTCAATTGCAAAAATTAAAAAAAAAAAAAAAACTAAATTCCTAAAATGTCCTTCTTCATTGATGAATTTCAAGCAGGTAATTTCTCTTTTGTCAATATTTTTTTCTAAATTAATTTCTTTGGCATTTTATTCCCATCTTTTATATTCTAAATTTGAGAAGAAAAAAAGGAACCCTAATTAAGGATTTTCCGCTATGATTTATGACATATTGAAATTGTACAGACTTGGAAGCATTGCCCAATATTCTTCAGAAAAAATATGCTTTGATGCGTGATCTTGACAAAAGTTTGCAAGGTATTCCTTTAAACCCTAATTTTAATCTTTTTGGGGGTTTATTTGAAAATTTTATAAATTCAAGTTGTTAATGTTAACTATCTAATTTGAACAGATAACTTTGGAGATATTGAATTTAAAGCCAATGAATGCAATGAAGTGAAATCCTATTTCATTTGGTTGTAAAATACTATCTTTTTTGTTGATTAATATGAGCAGAAATTGTTAGGCAAAATGAACAACGATGTGAACAAGAAATAGAGGATATGAAACGAGGCTTGAGGGCCGGCAACATTACGCCTGATACTTCGCTTCTCAGATTCTCCGAAGAAGCACTTGATGAACAAAAGCATAGTGTTAGGATTGCGGATGAAAAGGTTGCCCTGGCAATTCAAGCATATGATTTGGTGCGTTGGCTTTTTCCCTTAGAACTTTGATGTTTGATCCCTGCACTTTGTTATCTGATTCATATGCTATGGCTATCACTGAGACAGGTAATTGCATTTTGCCCCCTCTACTCAGTAAATTAGTGCCTTAGATCAAATAGCAAACTAGTCCTTTTGTTAAAATTTTTATCCATTTTTACTTTTAAAAACGGGTCTCAATATATCAACATATTGTATACGTGGCACACCACATGTCACTGTCTGGTTATTTCGTCATCCACGTCAGTTTTAACAGTACAATGGATGAAATTTTTAACAAAAATGACCGATTTGCTCTTTGATCTATTGTACAAGGACTACTTTACCCATTTTTTTAGTAGAGGGGGCAAAATGCTAGTTGACTAATACAAAGGCCTTCATGGTACTTTTACCTATAATCTTCTGAATGAGTTTGTTTTTGAGGGTGATAGTATCCATGATTCGGTGTTTCCTCTTCCTACTCTGTTTTATGAACTAGTGATCTAAGAGTTGCAAATGCAAAATCATATCAATAACATGGTGGATGGTTCTCCTATTCATGAAGAAAGTATTTGTTATTATCTTAGGTTGTTCATATATGTTTGGAGTTGTCAAATTTGTGACACCAAGCATATTAAGATTTCAATGCTGGATGGAACTAGGTTCGAGCCTTATTAGTTGTTCCGTGCTTGATGTAATCATGTTTCAGGTGGATTCACATATACAACAACTTGATCAGTACTTGAAAAAGTCTGGTGAAGAGCTACGGCGTGGTATGTTGTTAATTTTCTGCTTTCACCCACCCCTATTTAACGTAGCCTTTGTTACTTTAAGCCTCTCTTCCGTAATGCATATTTAATCCTTACTCTAATTATGTTTTTTTTTTCAATAGAAAGAGAGAATACTGCTACTGCCTCGCCTACTCAAACTCCCGATGGTACCACTAAATCCGGAAGGTCTGGTGAAAGTGGAAGAGGAGGGCGTAAAAAGTATGCACCTATTATACATAAGCTCGTTAGATTTCCTTTTATGTTGTTCAATGGTCATCCATTTTGGATTCATGCTTCAAGGAATGCTCCTTTAATTTCGACTGTTACTTCCTTCTATTACATCTATATGCAAAATGTTTTACTAGATACATGATATCATCGGAGTTACGTATTTCTGTAGAACACGTCTAGCAACAGCAGCTGCGGCAACAGAAGTGGCAGCATCAGCAGCAAATCCAACCGGTGTGGAATTAGACTTGCCGGTGGATCCTAACGAGCCAACGTACTGTTTGTGCAACCAAGTTAGCTACGGAGAGATGGTAGCATGTGATAACCCCAATGTACGTAACTAAGTCCCTTACATATCTTTCTCCGATACTATTTCCGATTTCACTTCCTAATTTTGATCTGATGGAAACTCTCTCTTTCCCCCTTTTAACAGTGCAAGATAGAGTGGTTCCACTTTGGCTGTGTCGGTCTGAAAGAACAACCGAAAGGGAAATGGTATTGTCCGGATTGTGCGACCGTGAAAAATCGTCGTAAAGGCAGATAATTATGAATGTTTATTATCTTTTTTCCTTATGGAGAAGCTTGTGATAGTGTATTTGGGTAGCCTTACCGCAAAATGTAACGTTTGCTTGCATTAGGAACTTGTGTTTGATGATATATATTAGCTACTAGGATGCTTTTCTACCATTTTGTTTAAAAGCATTTTGCCTGTAAATGAATTACTGTAATTTGTTTAGAGCTTTGATCTGTATTGAAGATTTCTAAGTGTAAGATGTTTTTTGCTAATTAATTTTATTTTGTTTCATATTATGTAGATTTTGAGACATTCATATCATGTTTATGTTTTTTTTAAATTTTGTCATGTTTTAATTATTTTTTCGTAAAGTTTATGTCGTGTAATCGTATCGTGTTTAATATTATCATATGTAGAGCTTAAATAAATTTTTATAAATATTGTTTCAACATCATTTTAAATTTAATTTTATTTAAAATTCTAATATTCAAACCTAACTTGAAGAAAAGAAAAATTTTCTTACTCCCAACCTGCATGGAAATATTAAATAATGTTTTTACGAAATTAAATAAAACTAGATTTATAGTACATGATGTAATAAATATATTTATTAAAATTTCATATAAAATTACTTGATGTTTTGGTTATAATGTTATAACAAGAAATTATTTAATTGACCCTTCCGACCACATTATACATGGTCTCTTTCTAATTATTTAATGACATTTCAACAATTTTTTATATTATTGACACATAATTTTTGTAATTCTTTTACCCTAAATATCAAACCTGAACCATGAATCCAAAACTTAGAATCTTGAACTCTAAATCCTAAACCTTAAACCTTGAGGGTTTAGGATTCTGGTTTAAGGTTTGGGTTCTAGATTTAAAAGTTTAAGGTTTAATGTTCGGGTTTAAGTTTTGAGTTTGTGGTTTAAGTTTTGGGTTTACAAAATTATGTATGAATGGCATGAAAAAAATTACTAAAATGTCATTAAATAATTAGAAATAGACTATGAATGGTATGACGAGAAAATTCATAAAATAATTTCTCCAGTAAAACACTTAAAAATGTGTACAAATAAGTACATATACATATTATAAAATACTGTAAAAATAAAAATTATCAAAATTTATACCCAAATTTCATGGAAAGAGAAAGAATTTCATCTTATAATATCGAATTAAATGGGATTAAAATTATTTTACCGGAACATTAATGGCGAAATAAATGGAGAATTTAGTACTGCGACACGTGTCATCGTCTATGAATAGCGTCGGCGTCGGTGCTCAGTCTATGGGACTTCACCCATCACTGTTTTGGGTCCACACTCCACACGCCTGCCATTGCACATTTTCCATTGCCTTTCCCATTTTGTTGACTTTTGTGCTCTACATAAAGAAAAGAGTCCAAAAATAGGAACACTAATATACTATATTTGGTATATATTTGGTGTTATTTTGAGAAAAGATAAAAATATTATTATTTACAAATAATTGTATTATTTTGAGAATATTTTTATCATTTTATATTATTTATAAATAATAGTATTTTGCCATCATATTTATTCCGAGAACAATATTTAGCTATGCAATCGACCACTTTATTTATTTCATGGAAGACATGTTGAAATTTGATAATTTAATTGCGCATGCATTCCTCCTTTATTTTTCGAACTAAAGTTATTGATAATGACTTTAACGAATCATCTATTAGTATATTCACTATACTTTTATTATTAGATTCAATTATCACCTTGGTGTATCCCTTCCTCAAAGCTATTTCAGGAAGAATATTTACTATTTTCTTTTTATATTCGAAATTAATATTGAATCTCGATTAAATTTAGATTTAAAAACAAAATCAATTTTTTAAAAATTGTGATTAAATTATAAATTTTTTAAAAAAAAGTGAAAATGTAATTTTGACATCTATAAAAAGATTCCAACAAAATTGTGTATGATGAGCGATGATGCATAATATAAACAAAAACTACCATCACATCTTGGGAAGTGAATTGGTGCTCTGAAATCTATGACCCTTTCCAAGCATCGAAGAAATAAACTCTATCTTCTTGCAAATTAAACCATGCATCTACAATACTAAAATTATATTTTAACACTTTCAAAAATTTATAATTTAAATCCGATCTTTTAAAATAAAATCGTTGATACCTTGTGTAGAGTTTGAACCATGGTAGTCGATATCAATCGTATTTTCAGTCTTAAACTGGTATCAAATATTCTATGTTTTGTTCCGGTCAAAATTTCATATGTTTCGGTCATTTCGGTGTGTTTTAACCCTTTTTGGTGTCAGGGGCGAAACTAGAACATTTTTTAGGAGGTCGAAATTAAATTGTAATTTTTATTATAGTAAAAATGTAATTTAATCATTTTAATAGCCTATATCTTTATAATTTTTAAAGGATTAAATTAATTTTTTATCATTTTTAGGGAGCCAAAGTACAATTTTACCTTTATTAATTTAAAAATTTTAAAGCGCTTAAATGAAAAATTTTCCATTTTAGGGGAGACCGGGGCCCCTGCCGCCCCTGTTTTGTGTGTTTCAACTTGTATCGGTGCATATCGGCCTGTATTGATTAGTACAAAATTTTGATATTTTAAACTCACTTTTAAAATTTTTAATCTTACTCATTTTCATTTTTCTATAATTACATTTAAAATTAAAACTTATTAAATTAAATTATTGAACCTACTTAATAGTTTTAAGACTTATATTTATATATAAATATATTTATATGGATGTAATTAAGATATATTTACATGTATATGTATAGTATAATTTATTTTATCAAAATAATATATAATTTATTAAGAAATTAAAATTATCTATAAATATATGTGAAAAATTTTAAACGTATATATAATTTATAAAAGAGCTAAAAATAAATTATATAAATATACACGTGTATGTGAAAAATATTTAAAAACATCGACAAATCTAAAATAATACACATACACCTATTAATACAATATTAGCTACCTTAATTTAAACCGCAATTTTTTTTTGAACAATCTTTTATAGGTTCTGATTATCTTTACTCTTCTTGATACAATACTTAGAACTACTTATAACCTCTTCTCAACCCATAAATAGGAGAATAATGCACTTCAGTATATTCAAACCTACATCTACTTGTATATTAACAAAAATATCCATACTAATCGAACTTAGACTCAATCAATTTAAACCGAAATTACAACCCTCATTCCAATATAAGGTTTGTATGGTTGTTTGGGTATTTTAAAAAATAAGAAGAAGAAGAAAACAAGATATTTGTCATTACTGTCCTATTAATGGGCATTGAAGATGATATGTCAGCTCTGTAATCGAAGCTGCATGCAGAGAATGGAAACCATAAGAGAAGTTTGATGCAATAACTCAATTTCAATTAAACCCCAACTACCAACTACCATCTATTTAATTAAGTTGGTCAAATTATTATTTGGTCCCTTTACTATGTTCCATTTCAAAGTCCCTATAATTTAGCATAATTTAACAATTTTGCTTTTATAATGTCAGTAATATTAATTATTCCAATGCTAATGCAGATTTTTCTTAAAAACACCGATTTTGGTTAAATTATGTCTAAGTGATTTTTTTTTCTTGTCGGAATTGGTGTTTTTAAGAAAAATTCATGTTTGCATTTTGGTTAGAGTAGTTAATGATGTTAATTTTTGGATTAAGTAATGATATTATTAAAGTAAAGTAGTTGAATTATACCAAATTATTGAGTGCAATAATAAGGTGCATTACAGTCACAAGAGGAACACTCGAGTTCAAACCTTGGAAAGAAAGGGCCCGGCCCCTCAAAATTTTTGAAAATTTTAATTTACCCTTATAATTTTTTGAATATTTTAATTAGGCTCCCTAAAATTTTTTAAATTTATTATTTAACTTTTGAAAATATTTAAAAATTTCAATTAGACTTATCAAAATTTTTGAAAATTCTCACTAAAACCCTCAAAGTTTTAAAAACATCTAGTTAGCCCCCAAAACTTAATACCAAAATTCACCACTGGAGACAATATTGTTGGGAGGGGTACCCATGAACCCTGAAAGAATTAGGCTCTATGGACTATAAAACGGACATAGAGGATGCCTTAGTTATAAAAAAAATTGTAAGGGCTTAAATCCAAAATTTAACGTATTAGAAGGACCAAAACCGCAATTTCACCTATTAAGCTCTATCGTTCCAACTCTCCATCTATATAAACCCCCCAAGCCTTTCGCCATTGAAACTCATCACCTTTCAAAACACTTCTCCAGTGACCCAAAAAAGCTTCATTGTCTCTTCTATTGAAAACCCCATGGCTGCTCTTAAGCTAGTTTGTGCTCTAGTGTTGTGCATGTTGGTGGTTGAGCCCATTGCCACAACCGCCATAACATGCGGCGATGTGACAAGCAAAGTGGCCGGTTGCTTATCATACTTGCAGAACGGAGGGAACGTGCCGAAGGCTTGCTGCGACGGGATCCGGTCCCTGAACATGATGGCTCGAACCACCCCTGACCGCCAAACCGTGTGTGGGTGCTTGCAAACTGCCGCTAAGGCTGTCAAAATTAAAGGCAACTTGGCTGAGACCCTCCCGGCCAAATGTAGTGTCAACATCCC
Organism: Gossypium raimondii; assembly: GCF_025698545.1. Lineage (NCBI taxonomy): Eukaryota > Viridiplantae > Streptophyta > Magnoliopsida > Malvales > Malvaceae > Gossypium > Gossypium raimondii. The sequence continues at coordinate 3,707,507 of NC_068567.1, read as the reverse complement.
TTACAAGATCAGCACTTCCACTAACTGCAAAAAGTTAATAAACTTACATCCCTTTCCTTTTACCTTTTATTTATTGGTTTATTTCAGTTTTAATCCCTCTAAGATACTATCAGTGCTAATATTATCCTTTTTTTGTTTTTGAAATATGTTACAGTGTGAAGTGAGATGGATGAAGAGAGGGTTTTGCAGCAGCTTGCAGGAGATATAATATATGATTAAAAAGAAGAAGAAGAAGAAGAATGAATAAGGATTTTGGATGGAATTTTCAAAATCCAAAATTAGTCTCCACTTTAGTGTAGTGAGGCTTTGTTTATTTTGTTTAATGTTTTGGTCCCTGCATGTTGGCTCTTATTTTATATCCTCTATGTATTGGCTATTTTAATGTTTTAATGAAAGGAAGTTTATGCTTTGTCAGATCAGAGTAATATGTTTTAATATTGACTAGCCTATTAAATTTAATGTAAATTGATAAAGGGAAGTCTAAGAATTTATGGAAATTTATTTAAACTTTGAAACAATTCCAACACATTTGATGAATCCAAAAATCACCGATTTTTTTCTGAAAAGTAGATACCACGTGAGTATAGGTCAGTTATGATAATTGTTTATCCACTCTGACTCACTCAACTATATGAAATTATCATTTAACCTTTTTAATGCATTTACCCCGCCAAGTTTAGGCATTTTGATGCATACAAGTATTTCAGTATTGATAGAAATGATCCTTCCCTCGTAATTGGCTATAGCGAGAACTCCTGAATCTAGAGCCACTTGGCATTCCATCCCAATTCCAATAATGCATTTCTCAGAACGAGAAAGCGGAACTACTTGACGTTGCATATTAGAACTCATTAAAGCTCGATAAAAGGAATGAGGTATATATAAACTATTACAAGGGTAAAAAGTAATGAAATATAGAAAAAACACTATATATTTTATATTTAAATATTTTTTTGAAGAATTATCTTTACATTTTTTTTTTATTTTAAAAAGATTGAAAATATAAAGATAAATACTAAAAATTAAATTAAATTAAAGTGAAGCGAGGTGGGGCTAGATGTATTCGACATCCATGGAGGTAATAATGGTTTTCAATATTATACAATTATAGTGGAGCTCTAACACCCCTAACCCGAATTCGTCGCCAGAATAGGGCTACAGAGCATTACCGAAATTTACAGATTGATTTTCAGACGTTTCATTTCATCTAGCATTCATATTTGAAACCAATCAAAATTAAAACATTAATGAGCCAACGTTGGCCAAAATTAACTTATACATGCCATTATAACCAGAATCAAATCATCCAAAATTACCGATAGAACCAATGGATAGTGTGATATATCTCTGACAAGCTTCCAACCCAATTGAGCTTTCAATAATCTGTAGGGTAAATAAAAAAAATACGTAAGCAATGGATGCTTAGTATAAGCTCGTGTAGTCTTTAATCATATTAGTTCATTTAAAATATGAAATCTATACATATCAAGAATAATCCAATATTAATACCATAGTACTCATGAAGCTATATTCATCAATTCACAAGGTGAATAAATTCACAATATCACATATTATCCCAAGCTTAGTAGGACTTTATATAACTTTAACTCTTCATAATTTCTTTATTTTCATTTTCATTTCTTTACTTTCCACACTTATTCCATATGCGTGACACACAAGTCAGAAACATATCATTCAATCATAGTCACAAGCTAGTGCATTTAACTAAAGCCTTTTCTGAATTGATCACATGATAAGTCATTTCATAAGAAATTGTATAATTTAAACCATACCACTTTTTCATGAACACTAGCATATTTTCCTTCAAATACTTATCAATCCAACGCTTCCATTAAATAACCATATTACTATTCAACCAATAGCTTGGCACTTGCCTAAGCATCAAGCAACAACACTGGTTATTGTACTTGCACACATTACATATAAACTCATCATGCATAATTTTCTTGTATCAACATATTAAAGATAATCATACATTTACATGTCATGATACATATCATTCTCTTATCGTTTTTTTCATGGATATATATCATTCATTTTATTATTTCGATATTTCATGTACCATCATTTTCATGAATTTCGCGTACATACCGGTAATAGTTCATTTCAAACTCATGTTATCTCACTTCAGAACTTTACCCGTTATATCATTTAAATATCAATGGTTACATTTATTTTAGATCAATACCAATAATAATCTATAAATCTTTCAATTCAACCACATAATTATTTTACCGTTTCTTTCTGTATCGAAGAACGACTTACAAATATGAGTATATCGTTTTCAGAAGCCCGAAGGCTGAACTTAAGCTCATGAGAGCTAAATAGATAGTAAACACGAAAGTCCGCAACAAATGCTGAACCTCGGTTTACTTGGGTAATTTGCCGTCAATATCCTTTACATTTGTAATGCCATAACCCAGTTATGGTCTTATCCGTCAATTTATCCATTGGCACAGAACGATTGTACTCAATCCCGCGTTCAATCCAAACTGGGTATTAAATTCAATAATATATTTCCAATAATAATTCAATTCCATGTTTTCTATTACCCTTATTATTTTCCATATTTATCCCGTTGAATTTCTCAGAAATTCGATGGATTTTCAGAGGTACACTTTTAGTGTACAAATCTGGGTCCGTCAATTCATATTCATGTGCGCACATTTCCATTTCAGAGAGCACACTCCCGCGAACCTCATCCTTACAGCGGGATTACCAGCCCAGGCTAAATCCCCTGCAATGACAATTACTCTAATGAGCTTGGATTTGAATTACTAGTCCAAGCTAAATTCAGACCCTAATTCGGATTACCCGTCCGGGCTAAATCCATTTTCCACATATTCTTCGGGAGGGCTATATCAAGATAGGATCACTCATTCGGGCTAGATCCTTTTTACCGTCAATTCCTTTTCAGAGATCCATCGAATTTTCCTTTCATTCAACCGGGATTTATTTTCTCTTTTCATCAAGAATATCAGTACTTCATCAATTATCATACAATAAACATCCAAATCATATTCAAATCAATAACAAACATTTCAAGCATTTAAGAATATAATTCAAGTTACACGAACTTACCAGGCTAAATTGCAGAAATACCAAAATTTAAGGACATTTTGGTAATTTTCCATTTTCCTCGAATTTCCACCCAATCTTGATCTAAATTAATATTTCATTCAATTTATAATAAAACAATTCATTTCATGCAATTTGTTTATTTTTGACATTTTACAAAATTACCCTTAAAATTTCACTTTTATTCAATTTAGTCCCGAATCTAAAACATGTAAATTAGCTATTTTAAAATAAAATTATATTAGCTGAATATTCACATATATTTTCCTCCTCCTCCACTCCATTCCACATCCTTGATATATACATAATATCACTATTTACTTGTTTACTCATAACAAGCTGTTCACTTGAGTCATAGTCACTAAATTAATTATATCTTAAGCTATAGAACTCAGAATTGAGATCCTAAAATTTTCTCTAAAACTAGACTCACATATCTTGTTACCATAAAATTTTTAGAATTTTTGTTTAGCCAATAAGTACATTTTATTCTTTAAAATTTCCTCTATTTCACTGTTTGACAGTTCCGATCCCTCTTCACTAAAAATTAATTATCTCTTTTACAGAATTTGGATGATGTTATAATTTGTTTCTATTGAAAATAGACTCATTAAGGAATTTAAACATATAAATTTAAGCCTATAATTATTTTTATTAAATTTTTATGATTTTCCAAAGTCAAAACAGGGAACCTGAATTCATTCTGACCTTATCTCACAAAATTTATTATATCTCATGATTTACAATTCTATTACTTACGCCGTTTCTTCTATGAGAAACTATACTCAATAAGATTTAATTTTATGTTTTATTCATCCTCTAATTAAATTTCCAAAATTTATGGTGATTTTTCAAAGTTAACCTACTGCTGTTGTCCAAAACTATTTTAGTGCAAGATGTTGATTTCTAAGTTTATAACTTCCTTATTCCCTTTCTCTATAATATTTCCCATCACTTTCACTTATTTCTCTTCACTAATATATCAAGAACATAAGACTTTATATAAGAAAACTCTACTATAACATCTTTTCCATGCTTTTTCAATAATATCAAACTTAAAAATATATTAAAATCTCAAGGTTCTTACCTTGTCCTATTGGTTTCAACCTTTAACTCGATTTTCTCTCTCCTTCGGCTTCTATTACTTGAATCTAACTTGATATTCTAGCTCCCCATAGTCTTCTTGTTATTTTTCTCTCTTGATGGCTAAGGAAATTCTTTTGATTTCTAGGTGAAAATGATAAATTTTTGGTGGAAGGACCAAATTGTAAAGAAAGCAAAACTTTCTTTCTTTCTCTCTTCTTCTCACGTTAATGCATGGAAAAATGGTGGGATGGTAGCTTTTCATCTTTCTTTCCACATATATATACTAAATAATAAAATAATAAAATATCATTTAAAAATCAAATTAAACTTATATTTATTTATTTAATTAATCTAAAATATCTCCAACATCATCATTATCTTCTAGATTTCTCTCTCTTATTAAATGACCATTTTTCCCTTTATGATCTTTTAAAATTCCATCCTTGAGTCATTACTCAATTTGGTAAATTGCAATTTAGTCCCTCATAATTTTTCACCTATTCAATTTGGTCCTAATTCATCCATTTTCCTTAGTTTCTAGATTATTCCACCCTTAAAATATTTACACCTTTGGTCCTTCATCTTTTTCATATTTACACTTTAACCCCTTAAATTTTGAATATTTACTCTTGGGCAACAAAACTTTTCTCACTTTTGCGATTTAATCCTTTCTTGAATTAATATGTCATAATATACTTCCCAATGTTGACATAACTCAAAATTACCTTTTTATCACTTTATTTCCTTATTTTACTATATCAGAGATATTATCTTACTTTCCTTACTGTAGAAATTTTCGTGGTACTACAGGAGCAAAGCATTCCAATTATGGGCCGATGGTGGATTTAGCAATATTCACTCCTGCCCCACTCCATTGCCATCCCTACTAGAGAATGCTACGATTTTAAAGAAGAAAAAAACTTCTCAACATTAGAGGCATTTCTTAAAGAAAAGCATCGCCATATTTTTCGACGAGGGTTTTCGCAGTGTATTTGGCTTCGCCGCTATATATTGAAAAAACATCATTAGCATTCAATAAATTAAATACAGTAGAATTTATCGTTAATGTATCAATAATTATAGGGTAAACTACCTCACTAATCAATCTAAAATTAGATCGTTCTTATTTTGATCACTTAAAATATTTTTGGTTAATTTGGTCACTTTCGTTAAAGAAATTGACCAAATTGGTAGCTCAACTATTAAATCAAGTTTTTGTTTTTTTTTAATTCTCCTTTTTTTCAATTATTTTCTCTCTCCTCTCCTTTTTTTTTCATTTTCTTCCTTCTAACCTTGGAACCCTAACCACCACCATCATTAAAGATGTTGTCATTGCTTCTATCAAACCACTGCCAGCAAGCTCAAAGTAAAAAGACATCTAAAAATCAAGCCATGTTAATGGAAGAATTAGGAGATCAAAGCACAAAAATTCTAAAGTTTTGGAAGTAACCTCGTAAGTTTTTAGGGTTTTTTTAGAAATTTGATCCTATAGATTTGAAGTGGATGCTTTGTGCTTTACTTTGGTGGTTTTGACTCAACAGTCTGACTTCGAACAATCGTAGTAGCGACAGTGAGAAGTGATGGCTATGGGTAAAGAGAAGGAATGAGAAGGAAAATAGGGAGAAAGAAGCATTCCTTGTCATCGTTCATTTACAGAACAACGCTCATCGACAGTGGTTGAACGAAGAAAGTGACAACATTTTTAAGGGAATCGATGGCTAGGGTTTCTAAGGTTAGGAGGGAGAAGATTGAAAAAAATAAGAAAGAAAGAAAGAAAAATTAAAGAAGAAGAAATAAAAAAGGAAAACAATTCCATTAAACTTAACAAATGAGTGACTAATTTGACCAATTTGGTTAACGGTAGTGACCAGATTACTAAAAAAATTGGGTGAGTAAAATAAGAACGACTTAATAGGAAAATTTACCCATAATTATTCTAAATTCTAAATATTTTATTATATTTATCTTTTATGTATTACTAAAACTTAAAAAGAAACATTTTGATGTTCAATAATCATATTAGATTTTGATTAAATTTGAAATCAAACTGAATCGGACTCTTAATAGAGAGTAAGCTCTTTTAGACTTATTTGGTGAGTAAAAAAGGAAAGTTAAAAAGAACATAAAAGAAAAAAAATTACTCAAAATAAAAAATATAGAGATCGATTGGATAAATTAACCTAAAATTTTTGTTTGAAATGATGATTTAACGTATCACGTCAGCTTACCGTTACACCGTTAACGGCAATTAATGATTCAGTGATTAAAATATTACAATACGATAATATAAGTGACTAAAATATAACATTTCAAACATAAATAACTAATATGTAACATGAGACAAACAAAAGTAACTATTTTAATAGTTTCATTTCTTATTTTTATTTCAAAATCCCTACATCCACCCAATACATCTATCCATCAAAGATTGGTTCAGCCACCCAGTTTGACTTCATTGTCAACTTTATTCCACAGGAGCTATCAATGAACCCAATTTTCAATTATACTCTTTCCCCTTTCAAGTTATTGGTCCAAGCTTTCAAAAACAAAACTGCATAGATCTCAGTGCTCGAACCTCAAACATGGGTGAAGTAAAGCTGGTTGGAACATGGGTAAGCCCTTACACTTACAGAATCAAATGGGCACTGAAATTGAAAGGCATAGCCTTCGACTATATAGAAGAAGATCTCTGCAACAAGAGTGCTTTGCTTCTTCAATATAATCCCATTCACAAGAAGGTACCAGTTTTCTTTCATGGTGGGAAACCCATTTGCGAGTCAATGGTTATTATTGAATACATTGAAGAGATATGGCCGCATAATCCTTTGCTGCCAACTGATCCTTATGAGAGAGCCATGCTTCGGTTTTGGATAAAGTACGCTGAAGATAAGGTACGTAATTTTTTTTTTATAATTGTTTTTGTAAAATTTTCATATGGAATAGACTTAAAATTTTGTCAGGGCCCGATTCAACCCATGAACAGGTCTATTTGCAAGTAGGTTGTCATTTTTTTTTAAAATCAAAATATTTTTCATGTTTATTTTATGTTTTATACAAATTTTCTCTCTAAGAGTACAATTTTCTCTCTAATTTAAAACTTTAAATTATTGATGAAATGATTTATAAGCCATTTTTGTACAAAAGGATTTATACAAAGCCTTTTTTTCTAACTTGGAAAACGTTTTCCATTTCCTTGGGAGATCTTTACAGGGTCCATCAATGTGGATGGTTGGTGAAGGGCAACACAAAGCAGACCAAAATAGCTTGGAGATGCTGAAAATTATAGAAGAAAAAGCACTTGGAGACAAGAAATTCTTTGGAGGGGACAACATTAGCATGTTGGATATAGTGTTGGGACTTGGTCATTGGTTGGGAGGGGAGAAACTGCTTGAAGCTCATAAGCTCCATCGTTTGCATGTATGGCTCAAAAATTTCAAGCAAGTTCGTGTCATCAAAGAAGATCTCCCTGACCTTGATGCCATGCTTGCTTACTTAAGGCGTCAAAGGGAAATATCACCAGCAACTCATTAATGATTCCAAGGAGAATTCAAAACCAAAAGAGCCCCCTTGAATAATAGTAAGCTTGGGTATTATCTGTTCTTTTTGATACAATATTTAGAACTACTCATAGTCCTTTCCTAACCCTTAAATAGGATGATAATGCGCTTCAGCATACTTGAATCTAAGTTCTCTTACACTGGCAACAATACCAATGCCAATCGGAGGTAAGACTCAATCGGCAGAAAAAATAATTAGTTCAATTGCTTAAGTTTTTGAAAGGATGTTATTCGGAGAGGTAGCACCAAATCCTAAAAGGATTGGGTTCCTTCTTGTTTCAAGAAGTAAAGACCATTTTCATTTTTGTTTTCTAGGAAAATGAAAAAAATTAAAGAAATGTGATTGGTTGAAATTTTAAAAATGAATTTTGGAAAATAAAAATGAAAATATGAAAAATTAGAAAACAAAGTTTGTTTTCACTAAAATTACTTTGTAAAAATAATTGTTTTAAATTTAAATGAATCAGCTCTCATCCAAACACATATCAACACAAAATATTTTTAAATAATTTTTCAAATATTAAATCAGACACTCTAGTTCAAATCTATATAAATGTAATTTTATTAAAAAATATTATTTCTCATGTTTCTATTATAGAAAAATGGTTACTAAATATGCGTTCATTATTGAAAACGGAGAGATCCACTTCCACGTGTAAAACGTAAGTGGTTTTACACCTACCATAACTTTTTATATGATTGATATTTTATATTTTATATTTTATAGTTGTCATATTTCATGCTCTATTCATATAGATCATGCATATCAAGTTTGTACGAATTACAAATGTCTAACTATTTGTTTTATGTAAAAAAATTTAACCATTAAATTTATATTAATATAGACAATATTTTAGATTAATACAATAGAGGTATTGGATCAATTAAAAAATTTACATGCATGATAAGTACAAATATCTTGATAAATATAGTAATTGGAATGCAAATTGGTTATGGGGCCATACGATGAGTTTCGTAACGAGTCAGTCTTTAAAGTTGAAACAAGAGCGATGTTGGAAGGATTATTCTTAGCTTGGGATAAAGGGTTTCGGAAAGTTGAAGTTGAGTATGAAAATGCTTTGTTTGTTGAATTACTTTTGTTTGGTGGAGGAGCTAGTAGTAGTTTAGTGGAACTACAATTGTTACATCAAGCTTTGTGTCGGAAATGGAAGATTCGTATCCGACATATCCCGAGAACTCTTAATGGTGTTGTTGATCACATGACTAAATGTGCTGATACAGGTAGTTCTTTGATACGTTTATTTAGATCCCCACCAGCTTCGGTCATGAAGTTGTTAGGAATAGATTGCAACATGTCTATTTCCTCTTGACTATGGTTTTATCTAATGTAATTGCTTAATGCTGCCCTTTTCTACCAAAAAAAAATAGTGATTGGAGTTTTAAAATATCAACCATATAAAAAATTATGGAATGATGTAAAACCACTTAAATTTAAAATATTAACAAATTCTTTTTTGAAAGATAAATTAATTCAATCAATGAATGGAACCATACAAATTAGGAAAAAAAAACACTTATCGTAGATAGTGAATGACAAGCTCCACCAACACAACAAAGGCTTTAGCCTTAGCATCAATAGAACATTATGACACGTTGACAATTGGCTTTGTTACAACTCAAGCATGACATATTTGGAGTGGTTGCAAGCACTTAATACGATAAGAAAATCAACCCCAGATGGTCCAAAGCAGCGAGCAAAAATTGACAAAAGAATCAAGTGTCGAAACCTTTTTTGAATCGACTTTTTATTTAAAAAAATGAAAATAGGAGTTGCCACCAACCCTTTTTTGCTTAGGTGTGATTGGATCACCTCAAAACTAGACCATTTTAATGAAACGTTAGATTTGTTAAAACAATAATATTCAGTCTTACAAATCTAACTCCCAAAATTGGTACCTAGTTGATTACTTGATGTTTTGATGTCGGCAGTTAAAAATAGAAATTAAACTACGATCCCTCTTTGCACGATTTTTTAATTAAAATTATTTAGTTAAATCAAAACTTATATAAGAAGCCTTTTTATTTCGAGATAACCAAAATGAGAAGGTCATGTCCCGTAAGTTAGGACGCAACATCTCGAATTCTCGAAAATAAAATTGCTCATTATTTGTTTATTATGTGTTTTTAGTTTTAAAAGGATGTTCAGTTATTTAGATTCAAAGAGAAGATCAAACCCCGTAAGTTAGGGCTTGATTTCTCGAATCTCTAAATAAGAACGTTGCCTTGGTTTTGAAATTCCCCTTTTTATGCATCGAGTAAAAATTAATGCAACACTTAAAGTGATATATATATTTAGTTTATCTAGACATAGTATGAAAACGAACAAATATGTTTAAACATAATGCCTGACATAGTGATAGCAAAATAATATAAAATGGCCATGTAGGTAGAACATCTATATTAGAATGACAAATAATAAATAAATAAATACTATAGTAATAATGTAATTATAGTAATAATAAGAATATTAATTCATAGCACTAATGACAATAGTCACATCATTTATCTTAATATCAAAATAAATAAATAAGAAATATAATAACCATCTAAAATGCATAAATAAATAAAATATGAAAGGGTATAAACAACATAAATTTTAAATTGCAAAAAAGAGAGTAAAAAAAGGTGATTAAAGATGTGAACTTAAATAAAAGAAATGATTAAATTGAAATTTTAGAAAAAAATGAACTATATAAAAAAATAAAAATAAATAAAAATAAAGGACTAAAATATGACTTGCAAAACATAACAGGGGCCAAATGGGAAAATATTCCTAGTCTTATTATGCATATTGTTTCTAGGGGGCCAAATGACCAGGGGACTAATTTTGGGCCTAGTCGGAACAGTAGTTTCAGGATCACAAATCCGACAAGGAAAATTTTATTTTTCTTATGTTTTTATGGTCTACCATTTCACGGAATGATTTTATGAAAATTTCGTTCGAAAATTTCGACGTTTGGGCACTCAATTTAGTCAAAAGGACTAAATTGTAAAAAGTGAAAAAGTTGAGTTCTACATGTTAGAGGTGTTCAATTGTTATGAAACTTTAAATTGGAGGTCCTTATATGGTAATTAGACAATTTTTTAAGTTGGTAGACAAAAATGGGCATGAGATAAGTGAAATAGGAAAATTTTAAGTTAGGGGCAATTTGGTAATCTAGTAATTAAAATGAATTAAAAGGGAAAAAGATGGCAAATTGTGCTCATCTTCTTCATTTGGACGAAATCATAAAGGGGGGAAGCCATTGTTAGGGTTTTCAAGCTTCCAAGCTCCATAGTAAGTGATTCTAAGCCCCGTTTTTAATGTTCTTTACGTTTTTAGTCCCGGTCACTTGATTTTGCTTATTCTAGGAATAATTTAATCTAGGGTTTATATTTGGAAAAATACCCATATGTGAAATGTGTTTATTTTGATGTTTTATGGTAGAATATGAAGCTAGAAATTATGTTAAGCAACTTTTGCTAAGCGATTTTGAGTAAAGTAAAACGACATAATCGATAAAAATACTAAATGTTCATAAGTAAGTGTTAGAGTGGGAATTTGATGTTTCCATAGAAGGGAAAAATGTTCAGCACGTCATAATACATAATAATAAGGGATGAATTTTAATTTACGAGCTTTGGGGCAAAAGTGTAAATATGCAAAAGTTTAGGGCAAAATTGTAATTTTTCCAAAGTTTGAGTCAAGGACTGTTTTGATAAATGTGAGTACTAAATAAGTCAAATGTGTTATTATAGATCAAGAAAGAAGTGGAATCGACATTGATCGGAGAAAAGAAAAGATTAAAGACTAAATTGCTAAATTTTTATATTGTTGCATCAAAGTAAGTTATGTGTAAATAATAGTAATATACATTTATAAATTATGAATTTTATTTGATATGTGAATTAATATTGAATGTGGACGGAAAATTGTTCATGAATTATTCAAGTGATAAAGTGTTGAAAATAAAGTGTTAAGTGTAAATTCTCGGTTGAACTTAGGAATAGAAGTGGATACAAGTGACATGTCACTAGAGATCGATGTTCTGAGTGTTACAGTGAGTCCCGGTCTTTGGGTGATCTAGCATGTGTTGCAGACACTGACGACTTTTGTGAGCGGGCCCGTGGACATTTCGATGTTATTGATCGATGGTAGCTTGCTACATATCGTGATAGCTTTGGCTACATATCGGTGGTAGCTTGGCTACATATCGATGGTAGCCGACTACATTTCAATGGTAGCTTGGCTACATATCGATTAATGGCACTTATGTGCTAATTCTCTACGTCCGTGTATATTCCGAGTGTTCAACAGAAATTGACTAAGTGAAAATTGTAACGATTAAGTGTAATTGAATAATGAATATATGTGTGGAATTGAATTGAATATTGACTTGAAAATGGAAAAGTGAATTTTGAATTGAATAGTGATTAAAAGTGAAAAGTGAAATTATGAAAAGTAGAATTAGCAACAAAACAGTTTTGGACAGTAACAATAGTGTGAATTTGAAAAATCACCAAAAATGGTGGAAATTGAATTAGAGAGTGAATAAGATATGAAATGAAATCTTGTGGAGTTTATTTTTACATAAAAGAAAAAGAGAAAGCAAAAGAGTTATAAATTTTGAGATATTTGAATTTTAATGAGGCCAGGTCGGATTGACTTTGGAATCCCCTATTCTGACTTTGGAAAATCATAAAAAATTGAATAAAAATAATTATGAGTTAAAATTTATATTATTAGAATTCTTAATGAGTCTATTTTCAAAGGAAATAAACAGAAACATAATCCGAATTCTGTACAATTAGATAATTCATTTTTAGTGAAGAGTGGTCGAAACTGTCAGACAGCAAAATAGGGGATACTTTAAAGAATAAAATGTACTATTTGGATGAACTAAAAATTCTGAAAATTTTATGGTAAGAAGGTATGTGAGTCTAGTTTCAGCGAAAATTAACGTATCTTAATTTGGAGCTCTGTAGCTTCAGATAAAAATTATTTAGTAACTCTGACTCAAATAGATAGCTTTGAATTTAAATATAAGTGAATAGTGAAATTATGTATAATGCTATTTAAGCATGTTTTATACATAAAGGATGCGGAATGGAGAGGAGGAGGAGGACAATAAAATGTATGAAAGAATTATGTATAATTGTCATATGCCCGATTATAATTGGTAAATGTTAAATTGAATGGTAAATACGTATTGGTACTGAAGGAACTATTGCGGTATTGAAAACAATTGATCAAATGTTTAAGAAATTTAGTCATGACATATATATATATATATATATATATATGTGATAATAATGATATATGGATGATTATATCATTGAGTTGCATTGATTAATTCGGTCTATGTGATGGAAATGTCAAGAACATTTGTCTTTGATATGTGATGATCATGGTTTAAGCTCATATGGAAAAATAAAGTTTCATAGTATGAGAGTGTGGTATTGAAATATATATATATATATATATATATATATATATATATTGGATTGAGAAATTGATTTGAATTGTGAACATGAAAGATTGTGAATTGAAGAAAATGGAAATGAGGCTTTGAATTATATGAGTAAGTATCGGGTCTCGTAGGCCCTATTTGTTATGAATATAATATTTTGAGGATATGTTGTAAAGAATTATAAAAGCATGTTAAAAATTTGAAGAGTTTAAATTTGAATAAAATTTTGTAACTCGGTTTAATACGTTTACATGTGTAAGTGTTCTAGTAATGCCTCATACCCTATTCCGAAGTTGAATACGGGTAATGGGTGTTACAGACTAAAATGAAAAAAAAATTAAGTGGATAAATTTAAAAAAGTAAAAAAGGTTGAAAATATGACCAGATTGAAGAGTATTTAAAAAGCGGAAGGATTAAAACTGGTAATATCCCCTTTCTATTAAACACGCGGATCTTGGGGGTGATTTGGGTTGGCTTCAAAACGACGCCGTTTTGGGGCTTTTGAAGCCAGGCCAAAACGATGTCGTATTGGAGCCCTATATAAACTAAATTTTCTGAAAAAAATCATTTCTCTTCTTTTTTTAAAAAACTGCTTTCTCCCTCTTTTCTTTTTCTCTCCAGTGTGCCCTCAGGTTCGGCCATAGAGCCGACGCAACTCCGCCATGACCATCGGTCATCGGCGATGATGCAGCCACCTCCTGTGGCCAGAGTTGCAGAAAAGGGCCTTTTTTGTCTTCATTCCATGGGGCATAAGACTAGGGCAGAAAACCCCTAAAATCCCCACTAAAATTCGAAAATCAAAGGAACCTTTCGGTTCTCAATCCTCCTCCGACGCGACCTTTTGGTGAATTCCCAAGGATTCGATGGTCTTTCAAAACGGAGGGAGAGGACGACAGCGGCAGCGAAGATAAAAAGTTTCATTTTTATTTTATTATATATATTTTCGAAATAAAAAAGATAAAAAAGGAAAGAATCATCTTTTTTGGTGTGTGTATCCGATTTCTATTTAAAAAAAAATCTCCTTTACAATATGTTTATTTAGGGTTTTTATAGCCGATTGATTACAATATATTTTATTTTCCTCTTTTTTGCTATTTCTACTATTGCTTTTACTACTATTTGTTTCTTTCTCTTTGCAAGTGATGGTGCGTAGTCAACGGTGGGACGGAGACCCTTGCCTTTGCCATTTTGGTGCAAGGGCGACAAAGGCGCGTCAGGCCTCGGGACGAGGGGCCTCTGGTGGCGTGCCTACGAGGGGAGGAGCGACGCGCAGAAACCCTATGTTTTCTGAAAGTTGTTTTAGATAGTGGGCTTTAGGGTTTGTATATTTGGGCCTAGATTGTTGTTAATGGATTCCATTATTATTATTATTTGATTTCTATTAAGGCCCGGACTAAATTGGGCCTCTATGTCAAGCATTCACCAAACTAGAGAAGACGACAACAAAATCATCCCTAAAATCACTTGTAAGGCTAAGATTATATGCATAAGCAAAACTAAAAAATGTGCTACAAGAGTAGACAAAAATTTCTAAAACTAAAGACTTATAACACTAGTGACAACATGGGTCAAATCAACTTGTGAAATCATTTATTATTATGAAATACTCCCAAACAGAGTAAGAAGTTGACAAAGAGTCACTGGTGGTCGGTGGAGTTCTAGCAAACAACAGACACCGTCATCTGTCCATCACAACTTATGAAAACAATAAAGATACTCACTAAATAGATCTACATTGAAAAGAGAAAAGCCATGTGTACTGAATGAGAAGAAGAAAAAAAGAAATGATTGATGGCCGGAAGCTGGCACCACCGTTGAGTAAAACAAAAGATAAAAAGCAAAAAAATTTAAGATTTCTTTTTCATAAATAAATATTAACAAGTTGTTTGAATCAAAGAAATGCTCCCTCAACATGATGACAAATGTTTGCTTAGGTAAAACATCAAAGATAAACTATTTTAAACATACTAGATTGAGATTAGGTTCTATTTAAATTAGATAATTTTAAATACCGTAAAAAATATAATATATATTATATTCACGTAATCATGATTACAACAATATATTTATATATATTGTTTTTAATAATTTTCAGTGTAATAGTTTGTTATATTGTATTTTTAGGAAGAAAATTCGGTTAAAATTTTAAAACGATATTGTTAGGAAGAGTAACCATAAACAGAGAAATGATTGTATGAAATTGTGATTCTACGTTATCATCCCTTTTCAATAGGAGAATGACAAATCGATTTTCCTCCTAATTTTTAGCATTTTTAGTTGGATTTAAATTTTTTCAATAAAAAAACTAAAAATCAAGATCTGATTTATCATTTTTCTATTGAAAATGGATAAATATGACGTGGAACCACAGTTTTATACAATCCCTTCTCCCACAAACGGTGTTCATAAATTGTAAAATAAATATATATGCATACCTTAACTATACAAGAAAAGACCTATCTAATAATTCATTTATATATATATATATATATATATTTCTATTTGAAATTAGACTGTAAATATACAAAATTAGAACGCAACATAAAATATGTAGATATATTTTAATGTTGTCATAATCGAATTGGATCAACTTATTGAATCAAAAACTAATAATCGAATTGACTAGTTAGATTGGGAACATGTTAGAATATATGTTCAAGAAAAGTATGAAATCAATTTAATTAATTAAAAAATTAGTTGAATTTATTGTTCAACTGAATTTTTAAAATATTTTAATGAAATTATTATTATTTATTTTATCGAACTAATCAAACTTGGCAGATCGATGAATTAATAACTTGATTGATACGAACATCAATCCGATTCTCAAAATATTTATTCAAATTACAAAAACCAAGTAACAAAGTTGCATCATGCATGACATTACCTTATATTATTATTATATAAAAATATTTTTATATACTTTCTTTAATTCCTTTTATTAACACTTCATCTTTACCTTACTCAAAGCTTTGACTACTCATCCTATTACAAATTTACACTCTCCGCTCTCAGGATCTACCAGAAAATCCACTAATCTCCCAACCATGGCGGTCGTGAAACTGTTCGGAACTTGGCTTAGTCCGTACGTTTACAGAGTTATTTGGGCTCTAAAACTCAAAGGCATACCTTACGAATACATCGAAGAAGATCTCTCCAACAAAAGTCCTCTGCTTCTTCAATATAATCCAATTCATAAGAAGATCCCAGTACTCCTTCACGACGGCAAACCGATCTGCGAATCCACCGTCATCCTTCGATATATCGATGAGATTTGGCCGCAAAATCCCTTGCTGCCTGCTGATCCCTATGACAGAGCCGTTGCTCTGTTTTGGATCAAATTTGCCGATGATAAGGTAAACTCCTCTTCTTTTCTTTTTTGGTTTAAATTCAAAATTAACCCTCTAACTATATCGTATTTATCACTTAGGTGCCTAAGAGTTTTTTTATTTTTGCAAAAATGATATTTAAACGGTTAATTTTATCTTATTTTACCAAAAAAATATAGCACCATGTTTTATTGGCATCGTACACTTTTTTAGATAAAATTTAACGAAAGTAATAGTTTAAGCATATTTTTGACCAAAAAATTTATGTACTTAAATTGAGAAATTTGACATAATTTAGACAGTAATTTTGCAGTTAAACCTTTTTCTATTTATTTGACGCATATGAAGATTTTCCCATTTATTGATGTTTTATATTTATATTTATTTATTTATATCAGTAGTGAATATTATTTATTAAGTGTTGTATTGAGTTGATAAAGGTGGTCCTAGAGGTGCTCATGAGTCAGGTCGGGTTCAAATTGAGTCTAAGCGTGATATCATACATTATACTTGTCCAAATTCGGCCATCATGATAAACAATTTTAATTTTTTCATTTTAATATCTTACATATTTTATGTATTATTATTATTTGTGTCAACTTATACATTTTATTATTTATTATATGTTATTTTTAAATACACATCTGTCTTCTAAATTTGTGGTTTCCACACGCATACGTGTGTGATAGGATTACTAGTATTAATAAAGCACCTGATTAAGTTGGTGTCACAAATCAACTAGGCACCAACTCGCTTAGGAAATTACGGGAAGGCTTTAACGTAATTAAAATAAGTAATATTATTCGAGGGTATTTTAATTTTTTCATTAAAAAAATGTACATGCCATTCAGCTAAAGTTTTATTTTAATATTTTTATACATTTTTATTTTATCATGCACGATTTATTACCTCCACCGGTTGTATTTATAGTTAATAATAATAAGACCCTTAATTGAGTTAATGTCAAAAGTTAACTCTACGTTGACTCAAGATTGAGGACAACAAAATGATACACAATTTTAATCTATTTTTTCATTTTAACATCATATACATTTCATATGTTATTATTAATTAGTTTTAAACCATACGTTTCATTATTTATTGTATGTTATTTTTAAACACACATTAATGTTTGAAATTTATGGTTTTCACACGCATATGTATGTGATAGAATTTCTAATTATTTATTAAACTTTTTACCGAGTCGGTGTCATCCACCAACTCAAATAAACTATATTCAATTAATAATAAATTTCATATCAATAAAAAATTCTGCATCAAAATAAAAATATAAAAGATAAAAATAACATTATAATAATTTCATTCATGAAGTAGGTGTCTTTTATTTATTATAATCTAGTATTAAATATTTAATGATAGTTGAAAAGTTAAAATACACTCTAAGTCCCGTATTCTTCATATATTTAGAATTTAGTTCATCTACTTTTATTTTCAAGAATTTAATATCTCTACTTTTTATATATCAAAATTTATATTTAATTGTTAACACGGTTAATTTTTTTGTTAAATTTGTTGGTGCGATAGTTTGAAATTAAAAAGTTACTCATTTAATAGTCATATAACAAAAAAAAAAAAAAGAGTTATGAACTTGAATTTAGCATAAAGAATTAATTACGTTTACGACTATATTTACATTTTTAAATGGGTTAAATCATAATTTGAGGCCCGAATTTGTCAAAAATTCTCACATTGGGGTTTAAACTTTTTTTTGTCCAAATTTAATCCATAAACTTGGGAATTGTTCACATGTTAAGGCTTGAACTAGGTAATTGTTCCTACATTGGGGTATGGACTTTTTTTTTGTTCAAGTTAATCCTTAAACTTGGTAATTGTTCTCATGTTAGTGCTTGAACTAGGTAATTGTTCCCACGTAAGAGCTTCAACATTAGGGTTTTTAAGAAAATATTAAGGATTAAGGTGTTGTTTGATAAATTGGAAAATTAAGTATTGAAAAATAAGGGTTAATATTGAAATTTTAAGTGCCAAATTTAAGTTATAAAATTTGTTTGATACATTAATTAAAATTAATTACAAAATATAATTAATTTTTTGATAAATATAGAATTTTAATTATATAAAATTATAGTTTACATTTTTCATTAAATTTTAAACATTTTACTTTATTCTAAACCAAAATCAAGTTTTTAAACATTAAGTTTTTATAAGATAACTTAATATTAAAATAAATAAAATAAAATTGAGTTCATTGAAAATATTTTCCATGAAGTTATAATTAGATTTTATTTACTCATCATATTCCGCACTTTTTTATAGAAAAACTTCTATTGGAGTATCAAACATGTGTAAAATACTAATCATTGAAAATATTAATTTTCAATTAATCAATTTTTTCAATGGTTTATCAAACAAGGTTTAACTTGGACCAAAAAAAAAAAAAACCCCCAGCTTCAATGTCGGAATAATAGTCAAGTTCAGTGATTAACTTAAACAAAAAATAGTTCAGGCTATACCGTGAGAACAGTCGCCAAGTTCAAGAACTAATTTTAACAAAAAAAAAGTTTAGGCCCCTAGTGTGGGAGTAGTTACTAAGTTTTAGCCTCCTAAAGTGATTTAACCCTTTTTAACTTTAACAGTAGGGGGATTAAATTTCTTGAAACGAAAAATAGGACTAAATTGCAAACATACAAAGAATACAAAGACTTGTAGCATATTTTAACCTAGTTGAAATTGAGATTTTAGCACTTTGTAGTTTGGGTTTTTCTATGGCAAATAACTTTTGATGGCTGATACTAGAATCTCTGCTTAAAATAGAGTCATTTACTCTCAAAGCTTTACCGAACCGAAGGTGAAGAACAGGAGGCGGTAGTGAAGGAGTGGTTGGAAATGCTGGAAGCGATGGAAGAACATGCGTTGATCGGAGGGAAAAGATTCTTCGGTGGAGACGAGATAAACATGGTGGACATTGCATTTTGCATGGTTGCTCACTGGCTCGGGCTGATCGAAGACTTTGCAGGGCTTAAAATCTTTGAGCCACACAAGTTCCCTCGAGTGAGCTCGTGGATCCAAAATTTCAAATCAGTCCCTGTAATCAAAGACAACTTGCCTGATACTGATAAGATGTTAGGTTTGTTGAAGCATCGTAGAGAGATGTTGAGATCAAAATCAAATTAAGGTTTGGAACATTGATTGTATTTTCTCCCATAAGTGTTAAATAATAGTTAAACAAAGTTCAAAACCCTTATCTAAGTGACGTTGGATAAAATAATACTAATGTTTCGTTTGATTATTAGTGTAAGAACACGAGGAAAATACTTATTTATTACATATGTTTTATAATAGGTAGACATAAAATAAAGAATAGTTCAAACTGATAATTTGAAGGTGGTCAAAGCCGTACAAGAGAGTGGGGGGACGACTCAAGAGTTACTATGCTCAGGAGAGTTAAACGAATTTTAGAATTTGAAGGGCAGTGGTGGATTCGATATGTTCCTAGAGAAGCTAATCCAGTGCTTGAAAAGGAAAACACCAATTTCAAGCTCAAAATTTCTTTTTTTGAGGGTCATTTTCCCAAACATGTGGTGGATGGATTTGAAGGGAATTGTGAGACAAAGAATCAATGTTGAAGAAAGAAAGGAGGAATTTTTTTTTATATGAAAATATAATTGAAGGGTTAGCAGAGGGAGAGGGTTGGGTGAGGATGGTGGGGGATCGTTGGAGAGGAACAGGGTGTGAAAATATTTCTTAATATTATTTTTAATTAATATTAATATAAAATCAAAAAATAATTTTAATTTTTCTAAATTTTTTATTTTTTGGAATTATTTTATACAAAGAATGAGATGGTTTACTTATGTGGCTTTTTTTTGCCACGTGCTTATTAGTGATTGGGCCGCATCATCATTGAACATTGAACAATGTTGACTAATGGCTGACTAAGGGATAACTAACAGGGTACCAATGCGGGAAAAAATTACTTTAAGTACTCAATTTGACAAAAAAAAAAGGTTTAGATACCTATGTGAGAAAATGAAAATAATTTAGGGGGCAATTTTTATATTAAGCCTAGATTGAATTGGGTAGCGTGAGGGCAAAGTTTAAGTTTAGGGTAGATGCGTTGATGGGCTAAATTGTGCCGGGCTTGGGTTGGTCTTACTATTTTTCATTTAGGGTTTTAAAATAAATTTTGGTATAATTATTTTCAAATCCCTTGACTTTGATTAAAAATTTTCTAACTAATAGTCCCACAATTGGTAAGATTTTAACTCCATTAGAAGGATATATGGCAATAATAAATAGAATTAAAGTTTAGGTATCAAAATTATTTTCTCTTATTCGAGTTAAAAGCTCTGTTTTTTTTCTCTACTTTTGTAGAATCTTAAGATGATCCAAAGGTAGATTCAAGATATCGAAGTTCTATTTACAGTTTTTTTTTGGTTTAATATATTAATATTTTAAAATTGACAGCTCAATATTAAATTATTTAAGAAAATAATTTTGAATATTTTCAAAATTAGTAAGTAGCTGTTTGAGTTTTAATTCGATTAGCATGAGCATTATTGCCAATGCAGGAGGACGTGGATTCAAGTGCATTGAAGCACATTATACTCTTATTGGGACTATAGGTAGTTCTAAGCATTATGTCAAAAAGAGTAAATATAATAAGAATCTATAATAAGATTGAATAATTAATTTTACTGACGTGGATTGTTATGAATATCAAATCAACATTAATCACCCACATCATCAAAATTAACAGCTTGTTAATTTTTCACTTAGTTCCGAATCATCTGATAAAAATTAAAAGTTAAAAACGAACTGAAAGAAAAGAGATTTTTATTTTTAATATTTTGAGGGCAAAGAAATAAAAGGACATTTTAGCATATTAATTAGAACATGTAGTAGAAATAAAATTAATTAAGTTGACTTAATTAACCAAAATTGTAAAGCTAAAACATATATACAGTTTTGCGCAAAAATAATAAGATATACCAAATCCGCTTATATTTTGGGCTTAAAAATCACACACAATTTTGTATGCAGTTATGAAGGGAAGAATGATTTTGTATTTAAATTTCCAAACTCAACATTATTTTCGTATTTTCATATTAAAAATATTTTATTATCACCACCTAAAAACCATTTCTTCCTTCTCACCACTAATTTTTTATAAGAAGCAAATACAAACGTGAAAGATAAAGATGTGTGGTTACAAATCACATGTTTTATCTAACACAACCATTAACATCACATAATGCAGATTACAACAACTAAGGCCATCACCCATTTTTACCAAATCTCCTACACCCTTCCACACAACACCACACGCCTGTGATGTTGCGCCTTCTCTGTTTCTTCAACTTGAGTGGTATATCATTCCCGGAGATCCAAAAGGCAATTCCAATGGACGGTAAAATTGCATTCAGATTCTTTACATTCTAGGGCCTGCCCATTGCAAACCTCACCACATCCCTTACATGGAGGGCAATTCCAGATGTTTTTCACAACATTGAATGGATGTCGATGCCTTATACCTTCGATTTTGTTCCCAAGCTTCATATATGGGAGATCCCCAATAGCACAATTGAGATGAAGAGAGTTATCACAATTAGCACAGTAGTAAAACCAACGATTTGGCTTTCTTTTTTTTTCGCAGATATCGCAGAAAAGTTGAGAAGGCTCAGAATCATCAGAAAAAGTCAAAGTAAGAGCATGCCTGTCATACTTGTACCAAGCAGTGAGTGGTAGTGTTGCACAACCTACATCTAAACTGAAATCACAGCGCTTCATGCATCTATATGCAAATGAGTAGTATAGTTTTCTGAAACAAGCACTGCAACTCGTTCCCTCTTTGTTGTGGAAAAGAAAGAGTGAATGCTCATGACTTGGGTGCTTCAAGGTGTCCGAAAATAACATACATTGAATGTCAATTTGGTAGCCGCAATATCCTTTGTAGCATATATAACTAAATCCTTGACACGGACGACCGCAAGCACAGCAGCATGAAAAACCCAACTTACCATGTAAGTTCACGAGAGTAAGCAAATGCATGTGCGATGGGTGTGGCATTTCTTTGGGCAATTCAGCGCAATCTTTGTGGAGAAAGAACTTGCATTGCTCACAACGATAAAAAGGAGTTGATATAGGTCTCGTGCACCCATCGCACTGACAATCATCATCTTTGGTCTTCCCACTAAAAGTGAGTCTTAAATTATGATCATGATAGGAATGCTTGATCTCACTTGCTACCATTAGCTCTCCAATACGAATTTGTTCAACAACATCAGTAATCAAATTCCAAGGTTCGTCCACCACTTCCTCGGACCTCTCGTCATAGCCTTCCGGCATAATTGTTCCATCCCAAATTGCTTTATCAGTTGCACAACGTACATGAGAAATATAACGGCAACGAGAAGCAGGACAACGGTAATTGCCATACCTTATATCAACTTCCTCGTAACAAATTTTGCACATCCAATCCTCAACTTGATTTTGTCGAAGAGAATAGGAAAGAGAAATCGTGTGACGATGTCGTGTTATCATGATGTGGCGTGGCAATGAAATGCAATTCTTGTGGACAAGGAGGTGACATGTAGCACAGACAAAGGGGGAGTGATCTCCGTCAGTGCCACAAAAATCACAAACAAACCACATTTTTCTAGATACAAGCATCCACGGGTGTTCATGACTTGCAACTGTGATTGTTGGTGGTGAAAAAAGAAAATCATCAAGTGAAAGATCAAAGTTGCATAGAGAGCAGGAATAAACAAACCCCTTCCATTGGATTCTGCACAAAGAGCAACTACATTTCTGGGGATGAGTAGGCGGTTGTGGCAAGAGAGTAAGAGGATGCTTACGGTCATAGGGGTGATTAATCTCAAGGGGTAGTTCAGCACATTCCTTATGAAGGTTAAAGACTGTAGGATAAGTGCAATCTGAACAGTGGTAAAATGGACCAGATATTGGTTTCCGACACCCCAGGCAATCAGGCTCGACTTCCTTGTTATGATTTTGAATGACGTGTAAAGGATGGGGGTGCAAAGAATTAGGAAAATTTGCAGCAATGGATGATTGAAGCAAAGCACAATTGATGTCCAGATGGAAATTACAATCATTACAACGATAAGCAAATCCCCCAAATTTCTTACCACACAAATTGCACTTTCCTATCCAAGAACAACGTGATTTTGGCTGAAGAGTGAGAGGGTGTTTAGGGTGGAAGTGATTCTGAATCTTGGGGGCTAAGTCTAACTCAGCACATCCCTTGTGAAGATAAAACTCACATTGATTGCAGCCATAGCTCCAGCCCTCTACAGGTTTCTCACACACAAGGCAAAGAGCTGCTTTGCTTGCAACACTGTGAGATTGGATGAAGACCAAAGGATGGTGATGGCTGAAATGTTGAATTTCCATCTCTCTTTCTGTCCAACTCTCAGATACTGTGAAATTATTTAGAAGAAGAAGAACAAAAATGAAATTGCTTCATCAAATTAGTCCAGGCCTCATGGTTAGTAGATTCTTTTCTTGGGCGTTGGTTCTGGTCTTCATAAAGAAAGGAATATATTGATGCTTTGCCCAATTTTCAAAATTCTAAGCGTAGATATAGATATAATTAAGCATATAAAGAAAGAAAGAAGAAAGTAGGAGGAAGAAGGAAGAAGGAAGTAGGAGAGGACACTTTTCTTCGGAAATTTTCGTTGCTTGCTCTCCACGTTTCATTCCAATGATACCAGTCCCGATTTTAACAAGTATACATACATTCCAGGAGCAAAACTAAGGGTGTGCAATAGTCGGGTCAAACTGACTAAAGCAATTCAACAGGTTGATTTTAGTTTTGTCGAGTATGTTGTAGCTCCGATAAATTTGTTTCATTTTGGAAATCCAAAATTAAATTAATCGATTTTCAATTTCATATAGCGAATTTTGTCATATCCACAACTGAATTTCATATTTATATTCTTTATATAATGTTTCTCTTTGCAACGAAGATTTTTTATTTTATTTGTCGGATTTTTTTTCTTTCTATCTCTTCGCTTAAATAAATCCCTTTACTTGCCTAAGTCAACAAAGAAGATGGTTTAAAATAGAGTTGTCTATGGGTCGGATCAAGTTAGGCCCTAATAAATTTTTAGGCCCAATTGATAGGTTTGGTTTGGCCCATCCGTATTTTATTTTTATATAAAAATTTTAAAATATAATACACCAAATACACTTAAAACATTAAAATAAATGTTTCCTAACAAATTGAAAATAAATTAAAATAAAAACCTTTGTACTTAAATAAAACGAAGATAGATGCAACTTAACAAGCAAATGTCTCTAAAATAGTAGCAAAATTGACAATAAAATAAGAGTTATACAATATCCAAACAATAACAACATAATAGTGAAATAACAACAAAATAGTGAAAAACAACAAGAAAAAGTTTTTTTTTTCTTTTTTGCAAATTCGAGCTGGGTCTAGGTAAAAAAAAACCTCACTCGAGGTTCGAATCATTTTTTTGACTATTTTAGATTAATACTATAACAATTGAATTGGCGTTAAACCAATCAAATTATCAATATTTAGTTGAATCGATGTCAGTACAGCTGTGACCAAATCCAATTAATTAGAAATATCATTCATAAGTTGTAGGTGAAATACATAACTAGAAACTACAAAAGAAGCATATCTACTTAATTGATTGGATGATATGAAATAGTTTAATATCAGTTTAAAATTATTAAAATTAAAATTTTACTATTATTATAAAGATTCATTTGTTTTTAGTATTTTTTATAAAATTTATTTTTACATATTCTTTTACCCACATCAACAATGTATCATAATATAATATTTATTAAAAGTTAAATTTTATTATTAATATATGAACTATACATAAATTAAGGATTTAATTCTAAGGATTAAAAGTTAAATTTAAGTCGTTAAATGTATTTAAGAATTAATTTGAATCGATATTATTCAATTTTAAATAGCGAATTTTGTCATATCCACGAGTGAAAGAAAAATTAATATTAATGTATTTTACCAATATTATTTAGTAATTCAATATCATAGGCAGAGCAGTAAATTATTCATAATTAATTTGATTATGTTGGTTTTATAGAAAATTTGGTTCTATTTTGATTCGTAAAAGAGTTTGTTAAATCTTTAGATTGAATTTAATTGATCAATTGCTCACTTCAAAATAAATTCGAAATTAAAATATTTTAATAAAAAATGGTTAGCATAAAATATGAATTATTGAGAGCCAAACTTCAAAGTTCTAAGTTGAACAGCTAAATTAAATTGAATTGTTAAATTTTAAGAGTCTAAAATCGTGTGAGTTTGAATCTAAACACTCTTTTGATCAATTTGAGTACCTAAACTATTCCCCCCATTGGTACCCTATTAGTCCTCCGTCAATCATTTTTGTTCAGAAATCACAAGGCCCAATTACCATTTGACACGTAGCAAAAATAAAAATTAGAAAATTCCTTTTTTTTGATTTTATAATTTTATATTAATATTAATATGAATTAAAAATATATATCCTTCCCCCACCACCGCCCTCCCCTCCCACTTCCTCTCCAAAGACAACTTGCATCTCAATTTCCTTTGATCTTCAAATGGAGACTTTGTCATCTTCCATCTACCTGGTCAACATTAAGTCAAGAATTAAAACATCATAATCCCATTTTTCTCAACACTTTACTGTAAAAGATCTTATTGTAAGGAAACAAATTCAATACATTGAAAAGGAAAACACCAATTTCGGGCTTGAAATTTATTTCTTGAGGGTCATCTTCCCAAACATGTGGTGGATGGATTTGAAGGCAACTATGGGACAAAGAATCAATGTTTAAGAAAGAAATGAGAGAAATAATTCTTTTAATTTCTTTTAATGAGAGAAATAATCTTAATTTCTCTATTTTTTTAATTTTGGAATTATTTTATACAAATAACGAGGTGATTTGTTTATGTAATTTTTTTTCACACGTCGATTGGTGATTGGATCACATCATCATTGATGGAGGTTTACTAACAACTGGCCTAGTGAGTTTTACGGGCCCACTGGACCAGAAGCTTCTCAAGCTCAAGCATTTACTTTTCTAGTAGAGACCAATGTCTTGGAGCTAACGTGGGATTTGCTCAAGGGTTATTGGGTTAGGTAAATATCTAACACATTCTCTGACCAGAAAAGTTATTTTTGGAGGGGAAACTATACGTTTTTGGGATCTGCGTGCTCCTTGGTTAGAACCTCTAAGAGGTCCCAATGGTTTGCACTTGAGTAGGTTGAAAAAAGACATTCAACCTTGGCAAGAACAGTGTTCTACGAAATATATGACGCATGCTCCTTTAGGATCTTTAAATTCCGTAGGTGGCATAGCTACCGAGATCAATGCAGTTAATTATGTCTCTTCGAGAAGTCGGTTAGCTACCTCTCATGTTGTTCCAGGATTCTTCCTATTCGTGGGTTATTTATGGCACACGGGAAGAGCTCGCACAACCGCAAGAATATTTGAAAAAGGAATTGATCGTGATTTTGAGCTTGTTCTTTTCATGACTCTTCTTAACTAAGATAACTAAGACAGGAGATCCAATACTTAAGGTAGGAATCAATTTGATTACACAATATATATTGAAAGAATCAAGTGATATTTAAAAAATTATTATGTTTTCCTTTTGTTTCAACTTATTTTCTATCTAAAGTATTTTTTTTCTAGCTCAGCTATTCCACCCTGCCGAGCCATTACCTTTTATTAATATTAAGATTCTTAATTAAGAAGTTAGGAAAAAGCAATAAAGAAAGAAATATATTCATCGAGCAAAGGAGAGAGAGGGATTCAAACCTTCAATAATTCTTTGTTTCGAACTATACCGGTTTTCAAAACTAGAGCTATCAACCACTCAGCTATCTCTCCGAAAGCTAATTTCTATTTTATTTTTATTCCACCAAATCAGACTAAGGGATAACTAATGGGGATGCCAATGTGAGGAAAAAATTAGTTTAAATACTCAAATTAACAAAAAAAAAATTTAAAAATCTATTTGAGAAAACATGTATAATTTAAGTTTAAGTTTAGGGTAGATGAGTTGATGGGCTAAATTGTGCCGGACTTGGGTTGGTCTTAATCTTTGAAACAATTTTTGGTATAACTATTTTCAAATCCCTCGACTTTGATTAAAATTTTTCAAACTAATAGTGCGACATGGCAGCATACAATTGGTTGCATTCAAAGTGATGTAAGATTTTAACTCCATTAGAAGGATATATTAGATATATTGATTAAGTATAGGGGTTGAATCTGTTATTATCATTCTTTTATCATTACGTTGATCCGAAATTTATAAAGAAATTCATATTTATATTCTTTATATTATGTTTCTCTTTGCTACGAATTTTTATTTTATTTCTCGGATTATTTTTTTCCTTTTTATCTTCTCGCTTAAATAAATTCCTTTACTTGCCTAAGTCAGTAAAGAAGATGGTTTAAAATAGAAGTGTCTATAAGTCGGATCAGGTCAGGCCTTAACAAATTTTTGGGCCCAATTTATAGGTTTGGTCTAGCCTACCTGTATTTTATTTTTTATATAGAAAATTTTAAAAATATAATACAGCAAATACACTTAAAACATTAAAATAAATTAAAATAAAAATTTTTATACTTAAATAAAACTAAGATAGATGCAACTTAACAAACAAATGTCTCTAACATAGTAGCAAAATTGACAATAAAATAAGAGTTATACAATATCTAAATAATAACAACATAATAGTGAAATGACAGTAAAATAGTGACAAACAAGAAAAAGTTTTGTCGCGTATGTTGCAGGTCCGGTAAATTTGTTTTCATTCAAAGTAATCGACTTTCAATTTCAAATAGCGAATTTTGTCTTATCCACGAGTGAAAGAAAAAATTAATATTAAAATTATATTTACAAAAAAAATTATTTAGTATTTTTTGCCAATATTATTTAGTAATTCAATCATAGGTAGAGTAGTAAATTATTCATAATTAATTTGATTTTGTTGGTTTTATAGAGAATTTGGTTCTATTTTGATTCGTAAAAGAGTTCGTTAAATCTTTGGATTGGATTGAATTGATCAATTGCTCACTTCGAAACAAAATCGAAATTAAAATATTTTAATAAAATGATTAGCATAAAATATAAATTATTGAGAGCCAAACTTCAAAGTTTTAGGTTAAAGAACTAAATAAAATTGAATTGTTAATTTTTAAGAGTCTAAAATCGCGTGGGTTTGAGTGTGTTGAAGTGCATTATTCTCCTACTTAAACCCTAAACTTTAAGTATCAATTTGAACCTTGAAATCATGCTCAAATATTAAAATGTATATCTACCCTAGAATAAAACTATTTTATTGACTATTTTGAATTAATATTATAACAATCGAATTGGCGATTAAACCAATCAAATCATCAATTTTTAGTGGAATTGATCTCAGTACAGCTGTGACCATATCCAATTAATAACAAACCTATTCATTTAGCAAAGGAGAGAGAGGGCTTAAAATCTTTGAGCCACACAAGTTCCCTCGAGTGAGCTTGTGGATCCAAAATTTCAAATCAGTCCCTGTAATCAAAGACAACTTGCTTGATACTAATAAGATGTTAGCTTTGTTGAAATGTCGTAGAGAGATGTTGTTGACATCAAAATCAAATTAGGGTTTGGAACATTGATTGTATTTTCTCCCATGGAAGTGTTGAATAACATTTAAACAAAGTTCAAAACCCTTGTCTAAGTGATGTGGGATGAAATAATACTAATGCCTCGTTTGATTATTAGTGTAAGAACACGAGGAAAATACTTATTTATTATATATGTTTTACAATAGTTAGACATAAAATAAAGAGTAGTTCAAATTGATAATCCGGAAGTGGTCAAAGCCCTACAAAAGAGTGGGGGGACGAAGTAAAGAATAGTTCAAATTGATAATCCGGAGTTGGTCAAAGCCCTACAAGAGAGTGGGGGGACGACTCAAGAGTTACTATGCTTAGGAGAGTTAAACGAATTTTAGAATTTGAAGGGCAGTGGTGGATTCGGTATGTTCCTAGAGAAGCTAATTCAGTGGCCGATTGCTTGGCAAAGATGACTCTAGAATGGAAGATAAGTTTATAGATTTACGAGAACCCTCCTGATGCAGTCTTAGTGATGTTGCAATGTGATAAAAGTAGCAAAGCTTTTCTTCAAGGAAATTTGATGTAATTTTTTTATCTCACACACACACACACACAAAGTTAGTACAAATTTAAACTTGAAATTAAAAAAAAAAATGTAAAAATACTACCACTTCAAAATAAAGGACAGCTATTCATTCTCTTAGCTAAGAATAAGTCACGAGAACAACTAAATCAAACATTTTAAATTAGCTATGAGCGCCCCGGGAGCTTCATCGAAAACCCAAACACCTTCATTCTTGTCTAAAACTGTTTTAGCTATGAAATATGCAACTTTATTCTCTTTCTCATGAACATGTCTTAACCTCCGTCTAAACTATCAATGAATATCGTCATTTTATTAAGTTCTCGCTTGTATAAAGAAGCAGAGTATCTAAAATCTCCCACATATATATTTTAAATTTATAATTTCCATATGCATACGATATCAAAATTTCTAGCAAGTTCTTGGAATCAAACATGACGACATGTTTGCTTACGTAAAACATAGAACATACCAGATAGAGTTTAGGTTGTATTTAAATTAGATCATTTTTAAATACCTAAAAGATTTAATATATTATATTCACTAATCATGATATACAACAATGTTTATATATATATATTTATCGTTTTGTATTTAAAATTTATCTTATGTAATGGTAAGTTATATTATATTTTTAATAAAAAAGTTTGAGTCAAAATTTTAAAAACCATATTATTGAAAAGAATAATCACAAATCATCTCTATAAACTGCAAAACAAATATGGATAAACTGTAAAAGTAGTTATTTTTGTTTGTCTCAGATTACATTTTAGTCATTTATGTTATTGTTTTGTTACGAAGTAGTCACTCTACCGTGAAGCTCTGTTACCTCCCTAATGACAATCCTATGTGGCGATCCAGATGGGTTCTAAATGCCAATTTAGATATCTAACTGGGATAAGAATAATTTTTTCAGTCAAAATGAAAAAGAAAACTAAAAGAAAAAGGAGACGAACGGTTTTTTTTTTCAATTCAAGGTGTAATTAATTAAAAACCTATCAATGTCCAAGTTGGACATTAAAGTCGACATTTAAAACTCATTTGGACTGCCACGTAGGATTGTCATTAGGAGGTAACAGAGGTTAATGACAGAGTGACCATATCGTATCAAAACTATAAAGTAAGTGGCTACAACGTATTTTAAACATAACTGATTAAAATGTAATCTGAGGCAAACAAAAATAACTATTTTTATAGTTTACCAAATAAATATACATGAGACATTAACTATATAAGAGAAAACATATTTTTAAGCAAATATATATGGATCAAACCGGTTGGTCGAATTTATTTGTTCGATGAAGAGTATTAAACAACTTAAACCAATTAAAAATTAATTAAATTGAGAATTGAACTGAATTTTAAATATTTTTAATGAAATTATTTTATTTTTATTGAATAATCACATTAATCAAATCGACAAATTAATAACCTGACCGATTTAAACACATATTCTCAAAATATTTATTCAAATTAGAAAAACCAAGTAATAAAGTTGCATCATGCATGACATTACCTTATATTATTATATATATTAACGCTTCATCTTTACCTTACTCAAAGCTTTGACTACTAATCCTATTATAAATTTACACTCACCGCTCTCAGGATCTACCAGAAAATCGACTAATCTCCCAACCATGGCGGTTGTGAAACTGTTCGGAGCTTGGCTTAGTCCGTACGTTTTCAGAGTAATTTGGGCTCTGAAACTCAAAGGCATACCTTACGAATACATCGAAGAAGATCTCTCCAACAAGAGTCCTTTGCTCCTTCAATATAATCCAATTCATAAGAAAGTCCCGGTGCTCGTTCATGACGGAAAACCGATCTGCGAATCCACCGTCATCCTTCGATATATCGATGAAATTTGGCCGCAAAATCCCTTGCTGCCGGCTGATCCCTATGACAGAGCCGTTGCTCTGTTTTGGATCAAATTTGCAGATGACAAGGTAAAATCCTCTTCTTTTCTTTTCTTGGCTTAAATACAAAATTAACCCTCAAACTATATCGTATTTACCACTTAGGTGTCTAAGAGTTTTTTTTTGGCAAAAATGATATTTAAACGATTAATTTTATTGGCATCGTACACTTTTTAGATAAAATATAACGAATTTAATAGTTTAAGCATATTTTTTACTGAAAAATTTAGGTACTTAAAATGAGAAAATTGGCATAGTTTTAGATACTAATTTTGAATTAAACCTTTTATTTATTTGATGCATATGGCAATTTTCCCATTTATTGATTTTTTTATTTATATTTATTTTATCTATATCAATAGTCAATATTTTTGAATAAATAGTCAATATTATTTTTAAGTGTTGTATTGACTTGATAAGTGTGGTACCAACTAAATTAGAAATAATACGAAAATATTTTTCTGCAAGTAAAATAATTTATATATTTGAGGATAATTTAATTTTCTATTTAAAATAATAATAAAAATACATATGATGGGAATTGAAAACTGGTGAATTGACTTAGAAAAACTTTTAATTTATCACTTAATTAAAGTATTATTTTAATATTTTGTACATTTCAATTTGTATTATGCACACTCTTACCCCAATCAATTATATATATTTTATTGAACTGGTGTCTTAACTTAACTCAGCACTGACTCAAGATTGATGACAATATTATGATAAACAATTTTAATCTATTCATTTTCATTTTAATATCTTCAAATTTTACATGTTATTATTTTTATTTAGTGTCAACCTATACATTTTATTATTTATTGTATGTTATTTTTAACACACATTTGTGTTCTAAATTTGTGGTTTTCACATGCATACGCACGTGATAGAATTTCTAGTATTAATAAAGCACTGACTAAGTTGGTGTCACAAGTCAACCAGGCACCAACTTGTTTAGGAAATTACGAGAAGGCCTTTACGTAATTAAAATAAGTAATATTATTCAAGGTTAATTTAGTCTTGTCACTTTAAAGAATGGTAGGAATTAAACCCATGCCAATTGCACTATTAAAGTTTTTAATATACCATTCAACTAAAGTTTTATTTTGATATTTTTATACATTTTTATTTTATTACGCACGTTTTATTACCTCCACCAGTTGTATATATAGTTAATATTAATAAAGCTTTTAACTGAGTTGATGTCATAAGTTAACTAGACACTGACTCAATCTGCATTCGAAATTTGTGGTATTCACATGCATACGTGTATGTTAGAATTTCTAGTTATTTATTAAGTTTTTTACTGAGTCGGTGTCACCCACCAACCATGTCTCAATTTAGGAAATTACTAAAAAAATATTTAATCTACTAGGTAGCTTATAAGATTATGTAGATATTTTTGTCTTTTTATATTTTTAAACATTTAGTTTTTATAGGATAACATAATATTAAAATAAATAAAATAAAATTGAGTTAATTGAAAATATTCTCCATTAGCGATAATTAACTTTTATTTACTCATCATTTTCGACACTTTTTTATAGAAAAATTCTATTGGATTATTTTTTTATTTTGAATTATCAAACATGTGTAAAATACTAATCATTGAAAATATTAATTTTTTATTGATTAAATTTTTTTAGTGGTTTATCATACAATGTCTAACTTGGACCCAAAAAAAGTTCAAAC
The DNA here is from genome assembly GCF_025698545.1 of Gossypium raimondii. Classification (NCBI taxonomy): domain Eukaryota; kingdom Viridiplantae; phylum Streptophyta; class Magnoliopsida; order Malvales; family Malvaceae; genus Gossypium; species Gossypium raimondii. The sequence goes on along the minus strand of NC_068567.1, from coordinate 3,674,168 downwards.
CTCAATGTGAGAACAATTGTCAAGTTTAGGGATTAACTTGAACAAAAAATGGTCTAGGCCATACCTTGAGAACAATCGCCAAGTTCAAGGACTAGTTTGAACAAAAAAAGTTCAAGCCCCCGATGTGGGAGTAGTGGTTAAATTTCAAACCCGTAAAGTACTTTAACAGTAGTGGGATTAAATTTCTTGAAATAAAAAATAGTAGGACTAAATTGCAAACATACAAAGAATACAAGTACTTGTAACATATTTTAACCTAGTTGAAATTAAGATTCTAGCTCTTTGTAGTTTGAAAATTTTTTTGGTACATAAATTTTGATGGCTGATACTAGAATCTCTGTTTAAAACAAAGTCCTATAATCGCAAAGCTTTATCGAACCGAAGGTGAAGAACAACAGGCGGTAGTGAAGGAGTGGCTGGAAATGCTGGAAGCCATGGAAGAACATGTGCTAATCGGAGGGAAAAAACTCTTCGGTGGAGACGAGATAAACATGGTGGACATTGCATTTTGCATGGTTGCTCACTGGCTCGGGGCTATCGAAGACGCAGCATGGCTTAAAGTCTTTGAGCCACACAAATTCCCTCGAGTGAGCTCGTGGATCCAAAATTTCAAATCAGTCCCTGTAATCAAAGACAACTTGCCTGATACCGATAAGATAGTTGCTCACTTGAAGCGTCTTAAAGAGATGTTGTTGACATCAAAATTGAATTAGGGTTTGGAACATTGATTGCATTTTCTCCCATGGAAGTGATGTAATCCAATATTTGAGAGGATCTAAACACTTATGTTCTTTATCGAACGTTTTCAGAATTCGAACCAATCAAGTTATTGATTTGTTGGTTTAATAGTTTCGATTGGTCTGTTTAGTTCGTTTAAATAAATCATCAAGATTAAAAAATAATAAAAATCTAGTTCAATGGGTCCATACTGGTTTGCATCCCCTCCCTCCTATATCGGATCTATTTGGGCATTTTTATTTATCGGGTTAATTATATAGGTTGTTTTGTTTTTAAACCAACTCATATAATTTTATTCCAATAAATATTTTTTATGCTCAAAATATTTTTATTCTTTTAATTAATTAAATTAACTAAATTATTTTCTCAACTTAATTCTAATTTCGTTAAACTCACGACAACTTTACCGATAAAAATCTATGAACAAATTAATTTAACTAACTTGTCCTTATGAAACCACGATGACCTAGTAATAAAATTTCACGTCAAAATTTAATTATTTAATAAAATAATATTTCAAAGTCATTAATTAATTTTCGAGTGATCCCTTGTTTATAGTAAGATAATTCAAAGTCATTAATTAACTTGTCTATTTATACGTCTTAAAGTATGAAATAATTCTCTAACTAAGTTTAATATAACATAAGCCAATAGGTACATGCCAACCAAAATAGTAAGAGTTTCACCAACACGATGAGTGCGAGATTTTCTGCTGGATGCTGATAACAATGAGCGCACACAATTGAACCTAACCTGCACACGAAAAGCAAACCGAATGCTGAATAATCAACTCAGTAACATTTCTATAACTAATATTATAACAAAAATAAATTATGTGAGGACATAAATAAAAATCAAAAGTTCGTAAGCAGTTTAATATGTTAACTTATATTACAAGAATATAATCCTTTCATATCACGTTTGTAATCATATCAACTGGTTGTCATATATTCATCTTCAAATTCCCGACCTATAAACTCAAAAATTCAATTAAACATTACACATAAATCAATAAAAACTGAAAGAACTTACCATTAGCAACACTCAATTTGTACTTCTAAAATAACATGTCATTCCACAAATAAAACTCGATTTACTCCCAGAGTTATACATTTTAACCACAATTTACTGCTTTAAGATATCACGATTTCATTATTAAGACGGTTTAAATTAAAGCAATTAATCCATATAGATAATGTTTTAAGACAACATAAATATTCACATTTTAAACGCGATTCAGCACCATGACATCTTTTAATTGCAGCATAGGACATTAATATTTAATTATTTTCATAACAATAAGTCATATTCGGACAGCATGCATGGGTTTTGCAAGTCACGATATCTCACTCAACAACTGACAATCATCAAAACCTTTCCCTCAATTTTCATCACACTTATCAGTAGAGGTGAGCAGTCAATAGCGTAAAAAAATTTAAGTTAGTCAAGTTGACGAATACTATTTTAGCAATCGAATTCAATTTGTATTTTTTTAAAATTGAGTCGAATCGAGTAAAAAAATTTCGAGTCAAGTCAAGTCGATTTAACGAATCATATTATTTATACTCAATATTGCGCTTACATGGATTGATTATTTAACTAGTAGATGAAGTACTAACTTTTAGGTTAATTTTGAGTAAAGGAAAAAGGGAAAGTGGGGGGATTCAAGAAAGAAAATAAGGTTGATGGGTAAATATTTATCAAAACAACGTAATTTTACCTTTTAATTTTAGAGGAAGTAAATATTTATCAAAACGACGTAATTTTATATTTTTTATTTAGATTTTAGATAACTCAATTGTGTAATTCATATTCGGTTCATATTCGAATTCAACCAAAAAATTTGATTTTTTTATTCGAATTGATCCAAATAACTCGATTAATTTGAACTATTTAATTTAAATTTAAAATCTTTTATCAAAATTTTGAAATTGAATCAAATTTTATTCACTTCACCTACCAAAATAAGAATACAACCAACCATTCGAGAAAGAAATGAATTAAACTCACACCGTAACCAAGCAACGCCATTTTAGACAACCGTTTCTTCATATATCAGACATAATAAGTTCAGGAAAGAGCAGCCATTTTAGACAAATATCAGACATAATAAGTTATGAAAACAAGTTCATTTTGGACAACCATTTCTTAAATGTCAGACATGATAAGTTCTGGAAACAGCAGCCATTTTAGACAATCATTTCTTCACATGTCAGATAAAATATATTATGAAAACAACAGTCATTTTCTGCTAGAAATTAAACTAGGAAGTCTAATCGGAAATTTCTGATAGAAATTTTATTAGGTTGTCTGTAGAAAACAATTACTATGAAAATACAGTAGAAAAAAATAAAATTGGTGTAAAATTAAATTAAAATAATTTATTAGTATCAAATATTTATTGTACTAATAATTGTTGACTATCTTAGCAGGTCCTATGGACAGGGGTAAAAAGACCTCTAATAGTTGGTGAATGGACTGTAATCACTGAATTTTGTCCGGGATTAATTTCGTGCTTGAAAAAAAAAAAAGAAATTTTATTACTTTTTTGCATTTTAACCCCTATACTTCTCAAAATTTACAATTTGACCCCAAACTTTTCTAAAATTTACATTTTAACCCCAAAACTTTATAAAATTACATTTCGACCCTTATACTTTCTCAAAATTTCACTTTGACCCCTAAACTCTCAATAAATTACATTTTGGCCCATATTTTTGCTAAAATTACACTTTTGCCCCAGAAGCTTTGCATCCTATGCAATTTAGTCCTTCTGGACTTGTCTAATCGCCGCTGCACCAGCCGAGCGTACCCCTCCCAGCCGAGCTACTCCAGCAGCCCCCCCTAGGCCATCATGGCTCCTCTGCCACCTGCAAACAGTGAGAAAGAGGACAAAATTTGGAGCTTTTAAAAAGAAAAAATTGAAGAGAAGGGAGGAGGATTTTCGGCAACCAAAGCAAAAAAAATAGCAGAAAATTCCAGCAGCAAAAAATACTCCCATGGGCCGATCCCACGCTCACCGCCACCGTACCCACGCCACCACGATCGCCGTGCAACGATCATCGTTGCTCCTCGCCGAAGTCAAGCTAAGAAATGTGCAAGCATAAACAAAAGAAAGGAAAATAGCAGCAAGCAAGCAAAAAAAAAGTAAAGTAGAAAGAAGTGAAGAAAGAAGAAGAAGAGAGGAGGGAAAGGAGAACGCCGGCGACCGTCCAACCACCGCACCCAGGAGACACCGACGGCGGTGAAAAAGAAGGGCCAAGGCTTTGAGACAAGAAGAAGAGAAGAAGAAAAAAAGAGGAAGAAAAAGAGAGAAAAAAGTAATAAAAAAATAAAAACAGCAGCCCATTTTTGGTAAGCCACCAGCAGTCCACCACCAATGGACTTGACCCAGTGCAGGCCCAATACCCCAGCAGCTCCAGCGGGCCGATTGCAGCAGTGAAGCGGGCCAACTGAGGCCCAAACCGAAAAAAAGGAAAAGGGCCTTTTTGGGTAATTTTTTTTTTTAATCTATTTTATTTTATTTAATGTATTTAAATGGTGTTTTATTTAATTTAAATTAGTATGTTTAAAAATAGTTTTCATAAATATTATTATGTCATTTTAATTGCATATTTTTTTAAAAAAAATAATAATAATATTTTAATGCATAAGGCAACGAACCGATTTAGTATCGAGTCATCAAATTCATTGCTATGTTGGGTGGATATCGATAGCTCGTGTTAAATTCGGGACGCCCTTTTAAAAATAAAAATATTCAAAAATCCTCGTATTTTAATAAAAATTCTCGTGTTTTATTAGAATCCCGATTAAATATTAAATTGAATTGAGTTAACACTAATTCGATGGTTTCATCGCCATAACGGGGTGAATGTCACCGATTCGTGTTAAATACGGTATTTAAAAAAATAAAAAAAATAAAAATCTTGTGTTTTAAAAAAAAATTTCGTGTTTTTAAAGTTTCCATGTTTTAAAATTTCCGTGTTTTTAAAAAAAAATTTCTTGTTTTCAAAAATTCCCGTGTTTAAATTTTTTTTCGTGTTTTCGTGTTTTCAAAAAATTCTCATGTTTCAAAAATTTTTGTGTTTTCAAAATTTTCATGTTTTCGTGTTTTCAAAAAAATTCTCGTGTTTTTAAAAAAATTCGTATTTTAAAAAAAATTCATGTTTTCGAAATTTTCGTGTCAAAAAATTCTCATGTTTCAAAAATTTTCGTGTTTTAAAAAAATTCCCGTGTTTTCAAAATTTTCATGCTTTCGTGTTTTCAAAAAATTCTTGTGTTTTTTAAAAAAAAATTCATGTTTAAAAAAAAATTCAAGTTTTCGAAATTTTCGTGTTTTCAAAATTTTTCGTGTCAAAAAATTCTCATGTATCGAAAATTTCCTTATTTTCAAAAAAAAATCCGTGTTTTCAAAAAAATTTCGTGTTTCAAAAATCTTCGTGTTTTCAAAAATTATTATTGTGTTTCAAAGTTCTCGTGTTTAAAAACAAAAAAAAAGGTTTTCTCAAGTTTCAATCGGATCACAATTAAATATTAAATTGAACTTGTATTTTTGAAAATTAAGACAACGCGCGTTTAACGAGATACCAATTTTGGGCGTCGCGAGGGTGCTAATACCTTCCTCGCGCGTAACCGACTCCCGAACCCTAATTTTCTCTGGATTTTCACGCAGACCTAAAATTACCTCTTTTTTAGGAAAATTTAAAAATAAATTTTTCTTCTAAAAAGAGAATTTATTAGGTGTTCGATCACACTTAAAATAGATCGGTGGCGACTCCTTTTGCAAATAAAATCGAGACGTTTTTAATTTTTCAATAATTATTTCGACTAGCGCCCGTGCCATCGTACCCAAATTTTTAGATCGCTACAGCTGGCGACTCCGCTGGGGACATTTTTTTTAGAGTCGAGTCTGATGTTAAACGCGTGTTGTCAAAATTTTTAAAATTTCTTGTTCAATTTAATTTTTAATCGTGATCCTTGAATTTTGTTTTGAAAAATCATGCATCTACATCCGGTTTTGAAATTAATATTTTTCTAACCTGTTTTATTTTCGTGTTTTTTTTCAGCTTTAAGTTTTATGGTTTTAGTTTGTTTTTTTAGTAAAAATAAAAATAAAAAGGTTTGTGAGTTTCTCCCCACACACCATGCACTTGCATTCTTGCATAACATGAGCTCTCTACCCGGGCTCCATCCGTTTAAGTGGAAGTAAACGCTACGCCTTCGTGAGTTAACTCGTCCCTCCGCACAGGCTAGTGAAATACTTCCGGGTTACATATGACTTATGTTTTCGTGAGTTAACTCGTCCCTCCGCATAGGCATAAGTAAATGTAATCCCTAGAATTGAGCTCGCAAGCCCATGACGGGCGATAACCGAGACTTCGTACTAACCTTAGTAGGTGACAGTATGGACAATTCGAGTACCTCTCTAGAACCAAAGCCACATATAGTGAACCGTACGAGCCACCCAATTAGAGTCATGCCGAACCTCTGTCCGATGAATAGTCACCAAAATAAATACACGGGAGAAACGCCTCTTACCTTTTATTTCTTTCACATTTACACTTTTTGCAAGGGAATTTGGTCTGTTTAATAAATTTGATCGGGTAGATTGATGAGCATATGGGGTAAGTTTATTTTTGTAAAGCATGATGGGATAAAACAAAAAAAAAAATAGGTCGGTTTGTTAGATTTTCCATAGTTTTTCTTTGTTTATATTTGCCGTGATTGCTAACTAGGTTTATTTGTCTTAATTTTATTTTTCATCATGCATCATAGGCATCTCATTAGGATGGTGTTGATTAGAGATTGGTTGCCAAAAACGGGTTTTTGATGGAGGAATCAATTACGCAAGTAATTGAGGAAAATGTTATAGTCTGAGACTGATCTTTGAGGACCCAAAAAGCATCGTCAGAATAACCGCGAATACTTGATTAGGATTTGGAAACAATGAGACTCAGGCACTAGGGGTATCTTCATTGGCCAAATCTTTTGTAATGGACTCTTTTGATTAATGAAACGCCAAAATATGGGGCTGTCTTGAAATCAACACCAAATACTTGTATATTTATTCATGACTAATATTCACTTGTCATTCATTCATTCATGCATTGCATGTACATATCACCCTTACCATTCACTGAGGCAAAAATCGCATAATCCACAGTGGCGGTACTACAAGGCTGGAATCACATCATCTTTACAGGACACGTCTAAGAACTAGAGCTATGGACGCTGAACTTAACGAAAAAATCGAAAGGATGGAAAGGGTCCAAAGAGAGTTACAAGAGCAATTGGCCAAGTCACAATAAGAGGCAACAGATATGATGGTGAGATCTCGAGAAGAATCACTCGAGCAAAGAGACCAAATGGCTAAAATGATGGAAATGACGACAGCTTTAGTAAAAGGAAAGGGACCCATGCAGAGCCATGATATCATGGAGCCCTAGTCAAGAGCTAATAATGATCAGGATCCACTCTATCCCCCAGGATTTACTCCACCTCACGCCCATACAATCCTGGAACAACGTCCTGCACCATCTGCTCATTTGGGGCAAGGTATGTTGGTATCGAACTCCGGGGTTAATCCAGCATATCCATTTGTTCCAGATCTGGACGATCCTGTGGAAATAGCAAAATTGAAAACTAATGATTATGACGGTCAAGATAGATACCAGATTTTAGAAGAAAGGCTCAAGGCAATAGAAGGTGCTGAAGTCTTCTCTGCTTTGAGTGCTAAAGAACTCAGTCTGGTGCCCGATCTGGTTCTACCCTCAAAATTCAAGGCACCAGATTTTGAAAAGTATGATGGGACGCGATGTCCAAAGGCGCATCTCGTCATGTTTTGTCGGAAGATGACTGATTACGTGAATGAGGATAAATTGCTGATACACTGTTTTCAGGACAGTTTAGTTGGATCGGCTCTTCGATGGTATAATCAGCTCAGCAGAGAGAGGATCCGATCATGGAAGGACTTAGCATCAGCATTCTGTGAGCAATACAAGCATGTATCAGATATGGTGCCTGATCGACTAACTTTGCAAATGATGGAAAAAAAGCCGACAGAGACCTTTAGACAATACGCACAAAGATGGAGGGATATCTCAGCTCAGGTGGAACCCCCGTTAACTAAGACGGAGATAACGGTCCTCTTCATTAATACTCTGAAAGTGTCATTTTACGATAAGTTGGTAGGAAGTGCCACAAAGGACATTGTAATATCTGGGGAGCTTATAGAAAACGCCATCAAGAATGGGAGGATGGAAGGCCCTGAAAGTTCAAAAAAGACAGTACCTGTAAGGAATAAAGAGGCAGAAACCCATATGGTCGGAACTGAGAGCCACTATACCTCCAATCCGCATCCAGCCCAACCACGAACTCGTTATCGCCCGCCTTCAAACTTCTACTTTCCCTCCCAAAGTCCTTATTGTCAAACACCTCCTCTTTACCCCGTTTATGCCATGAACAACCAAAGACCGTTCACCATGTTCCCACCAAATACCATGCCCACACAAAGCCAACCCAAAAATGAGCAAGACCAGCAAGATCTAATCCTGAGAGACCTCAGTTCACCCCAATTCCTGTGTCATATAGAGAATTATACCCGAAACTATTAGAGAATCAATTAATATCACCACATTACATGGCACCCCTGAAGCCTCCATACCCAAAATGGTATGATCCTAATGCTAGTTGCATGTATCACGCTGGAAATCAGGGGCATTCTACAGAAAATTGCCTTGCCTTTAAAAGGAGGGTTCAAGATCTTATCAATGCGGGCATTTTACGATTTGATAGTGTTAGTAATGAGGCTGGAAGCCCTTTTCCTAACCATGCTGATGGGAATGTGAATTCGGTAACGAATGAAGATGAGGGGCAAAACAATCTGCGAAGCGCCTTAAATGAAAAGGGATTTTAGAACATCAGCATAAATGTTGTTGACAACGAGGGTGATGCAATTGGGGATGTTTCAATGATACGCCATTGTCCTCCAGGATATGTTTTGAACAATTAGACTTCTGTGGACCTCCTTGTAGTTTTTGATTCCCCTCTAGAGTAATGCTCAATGATAATTCTCCATTATTTTGTATATCCCTAGATAGTGGGATTCCTTTTGTAAGAGCATATGCTTGCTCTTTATCATTTCAATGAACATCGATGAAGATGCATTTTGTCATGGTCTTTTTATTTCTACTAGTCTCGTAACTATCACTTCTCTTCACATCATTCTCCTATATGTATTTCATACCATATCATATCATTGAGTGTTGATTCTAATACTTTGATACTCCTCTATAGCTGTCTTTTCTACCCATCTTTTAGGTGCTCAGATATCTATGGCAGGAATAATCCCGTTACAAATCCTGAAATTAATTTCAAGAAGGCTATTTGTTTAGGAGAATTCGAAGCCAAGGAAGATGCTGAAAATTGTGACCTGCCTCCTGACTTACAGAGAATAGTTGAACAAGAAGAGAAACAGATTTTACCTCATCAAGAATCTGTTGAGACAGTGAACTTAGGGAGTGAAGAAAAGAAACAAGAACTGAAGATTAGGACTTCCGTTTCGGAGAACACCAAACAGAATTTAATCGCCTTGCTCCGTGAGTACAAAGATATATTTGTTTGGTCGTATCAAGACATGCCAGGATAACACGACAAAACATTATTCATTTTCTTTCATGGATAGTTTCTCAGGTTATAATCAGATAAAGATGGCTTCCGAATATATGGAGAAAACCACATTCGTCACAATATGGGAAACGTTCTGCTACAAAGTGATGCCATTTGAATTGAAGAATGCTGGGGCAACATGATGAGTCAGGAAAAAGAGAAAAGATAATTTACTGCCTCAGTAAAAAGTTCACAGAATATGAGGGAGAATGGCACGATGGCAGATCCTATTGTCTGAGTATGACATTGTATATGAGAGCCAAGAGTCAGTAAAGGGGAGCGCGATATCTCGAGCATGAGTATGAGAATAAGTCCGATGGACGACCATGGTTCCATGATATCCTAGAGTACATCAAGAATCAAAGGTACCCCGAGCAAGCAAACGAGAATGATAAAAGAACAATCAGAAGAATGGCGATTGGATTTGTTCTTGACGGGGATATTCTATACAAAAGAGGGAAAGATCAAGTGCTCATGAGATGTGTGGACACTGTTGAAGCTAGAAAGATACTTGAGGAGGTTCAGGAGGGAATTTGTGGAACGCATGCTAGTGGTTTCACCATGGCTAGACAGATTATGAGACTTGGTTATTATTGGTTGACGATGGAAAGGGATTGCATTGGCTACGCACGAAAGTGTCATAAGTGTCAAATTTATGGCGATAAAATTCATGCAGCTCCATCGCCCCTTTATGTCATGACTTCTCCGTGGCCCTTTTCTATGTGGGGCATGGATGTTATAGGGCCGATTTCCCCGAAAGCTTCCAATGGACATCGATTCATCTTTGTGGTTATAGACTACTTCACAAAATGGGTAGAAGCCACTTCGTTTGCTAATATGACGAAGGCTACGGTCTGTAGGTTCTTAAAAAAGGAAATCATATGTCGACATAGTCTGCCTGAAAGAATCATCTCAGATAATGCTTTAAATTTGAACAACAAAATGATGAAAGAAATGTGCGAGCAATTCAAGATAAAACATCATAATTCCTCACACTATCGCCCGAAAATGAACGGAGCTGTTGAAGCGGCCAACAAAAACATTAAGAGGATTCTCGGAAAGATGAGTGAGACATATAAAGATTGGCACGAGAAGCTACCATTAGCTTTGTATGCGTACCGCACCTCCGTGCGGACATCTACGAGAGCAAGTCCTTTCTCATTAGTCTACGGAATGGAAGCCGTTTTGCCTATTGAAGTAGAGATCTCATCCTTGTGAGTCATGATGGAGACAAAATTAGAAGAATCGAAATGGGTTCGAGTTCGATATGACCAGCTAAACCTTATTGAAGGGAAATGCTTGAAGGCAATTTGTCATGGACAGATGTACCAGGAGAGAATGATCACGGCCCATGATAATAATGTGCGACCAAGAGAATTTCGCGAAGGGGAACTCGTTTTAAGAAAGATCCTCCTGATACAAAAGGACTTTCAAGGAAAATGGTCACCAAATTGGGAAGGACCATACGTTGTAAAAAAGGCATTCTCAAGAGGGGCTCTGATTCTTACTGAAATGGATGGGAAAGAATTACCTAATCCAGTGAACTCAGATGCTGTGAAGAAATATTATGCTTAAAAAAAGGGACAAAAAAAATAAAAAAACAAAAACAAAAATAAAAACAAAAAAAACAAAGAAAAGAAAAAGAAAAATCAAGATGAAAACCCAAAAAGGGCGTCTTGATAAACAAAAAAGATTAGGATGAAAACCCAAAAGGGCGTCCTAACAAAGTGGGCTCGGACTTAAGGAGCAAGGCGACTTGAACAGGGAGTCGAATGGCAAGGTTACAATATTTGAAGCATTCTCAGAAGCTCAAAATCTTCTACACAAGAAGCCGTGCTCGAAAAGATCCAGGATGAAGAAACGTGGAAAGTTCATGCATTGGATATCTAGAGCATTTCTGGCCATTGAATTCGCTTTCTTTTCTTTATGACAATTTATTTGTTGAACTTTCCTTGTCAATTTCTTTCGTTGCTTTAAAAAATGAATGTGAGGTATTTCTTTCATGCCTACTTTGCCACTTTTGTCATGCATCTTGTGTTTGATTCATTTAAATGATAAATAGTAAGATGACATACTCTAAACAAAAGGAATGTTGAGCATTACCTGGATGAGAATTTGATAAATATAAGGGCCCCAAAGTAGGAACAATGTTCAGCAGGGGGCAAGAGAGCGATATACGAAGAAATGTAGATTACTCACAGAACTTGAGGATGAGTACAAAATTAGAGAGAAAAGTCAAGAATTGAGGAAATGAATGCGGACCCTCACAAAAATCAAAAGTGGGGCACGTGACAAATAGCCTACGGTGCATTGCATGATCATGTAGACACAAAAGCATTTAGGACAAACATGTGCATATCGTAATAACATCATACATGACGTATACAGGTATACCGGTAGAGCAAGGAATACTAGGAGAAAGCTGCACAGAATCAGTGAAGATGAAGGCTTTTAGTTTCACCTGATGTTTTTTGAAACCTTGTTTCTTTCAAGAAATATTTTTAAAATTCTGTTTTTTGCAAGAAATCAACTCATAATACAGAGGTGAGTTGAGCCTCGGGTCACGCTGAGGTATTTTTAAATTTCTGCTTTTTTTCAAAAAATCAACTCATAATACAGAGGTGAGTTGAGCCTCGGGTCACGCTGAGGTATTTTTAATTTCTGTCTTTTTTAAAATCAACTCATAACACAGAGGTGAGTTGAGCCTCGGGTCACGCTGAGGTATTTTTAATTCATGTCTTTTTTTTCAACTCATAATACAGAGGTGAGTTGAGCCTCGGGTCACGCTGAGGTATTTTTAATTCCTGTCTTTTTTTAAATCAACTCATAATATGAGAGGTGAGTTGAGCCTCACGTCACCCTGAGGTATTTCTTTTAAATTTTTGTTTTTTTTTTTTAAAATCAACTCATATTGCGAGAGGTGAGTTGAGCCTCGGACCATGTCGAGGTATTTCTTTTAAATTTCTATTTTTTTTCAAAAAAATCAACTCATATTGCGAGAGGTGAGTTGAGCCTCGGACCATGCCGAGGTATTTCTTTTAAATTTATGTTTTTCAAAAAATCAACTCATATTGCGAGAGGTGAGTTGAGCCTCGGACCATGCTGAGGTATTTCTTTTAAATTTATGGTTTTTCAAAAAATCAACTCATATTGCGAGAGGTGAGTTGAGCCTCGGACCATGCCGATGTATTTCTTTTAAATTTATGTTTTTCAAAAAAATCAACTCATATTGCGAGAGGTGAGTTGAGCCTTGGACCATGCCGAGGTATTTCTTTTAAATTTATGTTTTTCAAAAAATCAACTCATATTGCGAGAGGTGAGTTGAGCCTCGGGTCACGCAGAGGTATTTTTCAATTCATGTTTTTCAAAAATCAACTCATATTGCGAGAGGTGAGTTGAGCCTCGGGGCACATGTCGAGGTATTTTCGATTTTTGTTTTTCGAAGATCAACTCATAATTCAAGAGGTGAGTTGAGTCTCGGGTCGCACGCCGAGCTGTTCTCGATTTCTGCTTTTCAAATAAAGAGGAAAATTTTAGATGGTCGAACAAAATTCAGTGCTTTTTAGTCTTTGCTCTATCCCTGTTTCATAGCGATGAGCAAAGAGGGGCAGCTGTAATCACTGAATTTTGTCCGAGATTAATTTCGTGTTTGAAAAAAAAAGAATTTTTTATTTTTTCATTTAACCCCTGTACTTTTCAAAATTTACATTTTAACCCTAAACTTTTCTAAAATTTACATTTTGACCCAAAACTTTCTAAAATTACATTTTGACCCTTAGACTTTCTCAAAAATTCACTTTGACCCCTAAACTCTCAAGAAATTACATTTTGGCCCATATTTTTGCTAAAATTACACTTTTGCCCCAGAAGCTTTGCATCCTATGCAATTTAGTCCTTCGGACTTGTCTAATCGCCACTGCACCAGAGAGAGTATTCTCCCAGTAGAGCTACTCCAAAGAACCCCCTAGGCCATCATGGCTCCTCGCCACCGCAAACAATGAGAAAGAGGACAAAATTTGGAGCTTTTAAAAGAAAAATTGAAGAGAAGGAGGAGGATTTTCAGCAACCAAAGCAAAAAAATAGCAGAAAATTCCAGCAGAAAAATACTCCCATGGGCCGATCCCACGCCACCGCCACCGCACCCACGCCACCACGATCGCCGGTACAACGATCATCGTTGCTCCTCGCCAAGTCAAGCTAAGAAATGTGCAAGCATAAACAAAAGAAAGGAAAATAGCAAAGAAGCAAGCAAAAACAAAAAGTAAAGTAGAAAGAAGTGAAGAAAGAAGAAGAAGAGAGGAGGGAAAGGAGAACGCCGTGAACGTCCAACCACCGCACCTGTGAGACATCGACGGCGGTGAAAAAGAAGGGCCAAGGCTTTGAGACAAGAAGAAGAGAAGAAGAAAAAGAGGAAGAAAAGAGAGAAAAAGTAATAAAAAATAAAAACAATGAGCCCATTTTGGTAAGCCACCAGCAGTCCACCACCAATGGACTTGACCAGTCAGAGCCCAATACCCAAAGCTCCTGTGGGGCCGATTGCAAAGAAGAAGCGGGCCAACTGAGGCCCAAACCAAAAAAAAGGAAAAGGGCCTTTTGGGTAATTTTTTTCTTTTAATCTATTTTATTTTATTTAATGTATTTAAATGGTGTTTTATTTAATTTAAATTAGTATGTTTAAAAATAGTTTTCATAAATATTATTATGTCATTTTAATTGCATATTTTAAAAAAAATAATATTTTAATGCATAAGGCAACGAACCGATTTAGCATCGAGTCATCAAATTTATCGCTATGTTGGGTGGATATCGATAGCTCGTGTTAAATTCGGGACGCCCTTTTAAAAATAAAAATATTCAAAAATCCTCGTATTTTAATAAAAATTCTCGTGTTTTATTAGAATCCCGATTAAATATTAAATTGAATTGAGTTAACACTAATTCGATGGTTTCATCGCCATAACGGGGTGAATGTCACCGGTTCGTGTTAAATACGGTATTTAAAAAAATAAAAAAATAAAAATCTTGTGTTTTAAAAAAAAATTCGTGTTTTTAAAGTTTCCATGTTTTAAAATTTCCGTGTTTTCAAAAATTCCCATGTTTAAAAATTTTTTCGTGTTTTCAAAAAATTCTCATGTTTCAAAAATTTTCGTGTTTTCAAAATTTTCATGTTTTCATGTTTTTTAAAAAAATTCGTATTTTAAAAAAAATTCATGTTTTCGAAATTTTCGTGTCAAAAAATTCTCATGTTTCAAAAATTTTCGTGTTTTAAAAAAATTCCCGTGTTTTCAAAATTTTCGTGCTTTCGTGTTTTCAAAAAATTCTCGTGTTTTTTAAAAAAAAATCATGTTTAAAAAAAAATTCAAGTTTTCGAAATTTTCGTGTTTTCAAAATTTTTCGTGTCAAAAAAATTTCGTGTTTCAAAAATCTTCGTGTTTTCAAAAATTATTATTGTGTTTCAAAGTTCTCGTGTTTAAAAACAAAAAAAAAGGTTTTCTCAAGTTTCAATCGGATCACAATTAAATATTAAATTGAACTTGTATTTTTGAAAATTAAGAAAACGCGCGTTTAACGAGATACCAATTTTGGGCGTCGCGAGGGTGCTAATACCTTCCTCGCGATAACCGACTCCCGAACCCTAATTTTCTTTGGATTTTCACGCAGACCTAAAATTACCTCTTTTTAGGAAAATTTAAAAATAAATATTTCTTCTAAAAAGAGAATTTATTAGGTGTCCGATCACACCTAAAAAAGATCGGTGGCAACTCCTTTTGCAAATAAAATCGAGACGATGTTTTTAATTTTTCAATAATTATTTCGACTAGCGCCCGTGCCATCGTATCCAAATTTTTAGGTCGCTACATGGACTACCATTCACAAAAAGCCTAACAAAGGGAAAACAACAACAAATTCCAAACAAGGATTTGTACCTGCACAAATATCATTTTATCCTAATCAAGGACATTATGTGCCATATCCAATGGTAAATCAACCAATTGGAACTTGTTTGTCATTGACACCAAAAACAGTAAGTCAATCACAATGGTTCCAAGATCCAAATTCGGCATTTCAAACCAGTTATGCTGATATTATTAAGGATGCAGAAAATTTGTTGAAACAACAACAATTTCCAGAAATAAAAGATTTTTTTAGTCCTGGTATACCGCCAGAATTTTATAATTTTATAAACGAAATATGGAAAACCCATATTTTAAATCAAAGAGCAAATTTCAGGAGAGCTCTTACACCATTTTCATTACTTTAAGTTGAAAAAACAACTAAGGAAAATGAAGCTGAAGATTTATTATTAAAATCTATTTTATACATAGATTGGGATGAATTCCAACTCTTTATTATGGATATTAAGGAGATAAATAATCTTCTTGATATAATTTAATATTTTATTCATAAAGGGAAAAACAGTCCTATTGTGAATAAGGTATTTAGGATCTATTTATATAATAAATCTAGACAGATTTTACCTCTAGAAATATTTTCTAAAATAAATAGAGTTATCTACAACCAAGAGACAATTTGAAAAATCTTTTTCTAATATTTTCTATAATCTTATGTTTTTACCAATTTTATAGGAGAAAGTTTTCCAACTATAAAATTTAGATTGGATCACGAACCGCTCGATATAACAAGTATTGAATGGGGTTTTGTAAAAGAAATAGTTGTACAAAACTTTTCTTTTCATCATTTAAAAGATTTTCCAGCAATGGTAAAATCTAAATTACAAAACATCATAAACAATGATGATTTCTTCTACTATTTTCATATTGAAATAAGTAGTTTAATTGGTATAGCTGAAAAAGAAAAATTTTATCAGCCATATCAAATATGGATTATTCAAAGAATAATTGGAAGTCCCTGATTATCCGCTATAAAAGAGGTCAAAGAACACTTGACAAAAAATATTGACAGGTGTTATAATGATCCAAGTTATTATCAAACCCAAGTAGGGATTGATATAATAGCAACAGCCCAAGATCTTTTCCAGCAAAAAAATTATCATCTATGGACTGATGGCAGAAGAATACTGGCATACTACACTGGAAACACCTAGGAAGAAAGAGATGAAGAATCTTTGAAGCTATTAAAAAAGATAGCTGATATAGAATTTGAAGATTATCCATCTCACATTCTGGAACAAATCAGAAGCACGTGGGAAGCTTGTAACTCACCAAGACTTTCATCTGACTCATTGCATTTAGATGAAATTAAAGCAATGAATCTCAACAATATGCAAGAAGGTTAAAGTCAAAGAATATGGCAACATGAAAGGATGGAAATCCACATACCAACAACAAAGTTTGGCAACGTGGATGCATCAAAGATATATTATCTTTTTTTGGTGAATTGTAAGAGGAGAGCAAAGTCTTAACAACAACAAGATTAGCATGACTTGAACCCAAATCACATCTGAGATGGTGAACACCTCGATCATCAAATCAACACACGGGTAAAATAAATATATATGATACCTTAATCATAAAAAAGAACATATATATTCAATTATATATGGGGTTCAAAATTATATATGGGGTTTTTACTTGTGTTTAAATAGGATTGGATTGTTCGGTTGGACCGGAAATAGGTCAAAATATAAATTTAAAAAAA
Source organism: Gossypium raimondii (assembly GCF_025698545.1). Lineage (NCBI taxonomy): Eukaryota > Viridiplantae > Streptophyta > Magnoliopsida > Malvales > Malvaceae > Gossypium > Gossypium raimondii. Next base: position 3,657,143 of record NC_068567.1, on the reverse strand, counting down.
ATATCAAATCGATTGAACTCATTAAAAATCAATTAAATTGATGTTGAATTGGATTTCTTAAATATTTTTTATGAATTTATTATTATATCTTTATCGAACTTATCAAATCGACGAATTAATGACCTAATCAATTCAACCAGCCACTAATTTATTTCTAAAAACATTTATTCAAATTAAAAAAACAATTAATAAAGATGCATCATGCATGACATTACCTTATATTATTATATAAAATCTTTAATAATACTTCATATTTGTATAAAAAAATATCTTAGTGATAAATTCATAACTTTTAGGGCTACAATTTTGTCAATTTCTCTTTTTAGTTAAAATTGGGATTATTTTTTTTGAAAAGAGTCGAATTTGATCATCAATCTTTATCGGGTCTATTTGGGCATTTTTATTTGTCGGGTTAATTATATGGGTTGTTTTGTTTTAAACCAACTCATATAATTTTTATTTCAATAAATATTTTTATGCTCAAAACATTTTTATTCTTTTAATTAATTAAATTAATTAAATTATTTTCTCAACTCAATTCTAATTTCGTTAAACTAATGACGACTTTATCGATAAAAATCTATGAACAAATTAATTCAATTAACTTGTCCTTATGAAACCACGACGAATTAGTAATAAAATTTCACCTCGAAATTCAATTATTTAATAAAATAATAATTCCAAGTCATTAATTAATTTTGAGTGATTCCTTTTTATAGTAAGATAATTCAAAGTCATTAATTAAGTACTTGTCTATTTATACGTCTCAAAGTATGAAACAATTCTCTAACGAAGCTTAATATAACATAAAAACTTATAGGTACATGCCAACTAAAATAGTAAGAGTTTCACCAACTCGATGAGTGCAAGATTTTCTGCTAGATGCTGATAACAATGAGTGCACACAATTGAATCTAACCTGTGCACGGAAAGCAAACACGAATGTTGAGTAATCAACTCAGTGACATTTCTATAACTAATATAGTAACAAAACATAAATTATGTGAGGACATAAATAAAAATCAAAAGTTCGTAAGCAGATTAATATGTTAACTTATATTATAAGAACATAATACTTTCATATCACATTTGTCATCATATCAACTGGTTGTTATATATCCATCTTCAAATTCCCGACCTGTAAACTAAAAAATTCAATTAAACATTACACATAAATCAATAAAAACTGAAAGAACTCACCATTAGAAACACTCAATTTGTACTTCTAAAATAACATGTTATTCCAGAAATAAAACTCGATTTACTCCCAGAGTTATACATTTTAACCACGGCACCAAAGCACGATAAACTCCTCTCAATTTACTGCTTTAAGATATCACAATTTCATTATAAAGACGGTTTAAATTACAGTAATTAATCCATACAAATAATGTTTTAAGACAACATAAATACTCACATTTTAAACACGTACGATACAGCACTATGACATCTTTGTAGAAAAAAACTAAATTAGTTATTTGTGTACAGTTAGTTAAAGTAGTGAGCTGTATAGTGTAATTAGCAATGTAATTAGTTACACATTAGCTGTATATATTCTGTAGCTCTATTCATTTGTAAAGATAATCATAAACGTAGAAAATATTCTTCATATTTCTTTTATCATCTTAACATTGTATCAGAGCCAGGTTTTTCATAACAATAAGTCATATTCGAACAACATGCATGGGTTTTGCATGTCACAGACAACTCACTCAACTACTGACAATCATCAAAATTTTTCCCTCAATTTTCATCCTTACCAGTAGAGGTGAGCATTCAATAGAGTAAAAAAATTTAAGTTAGCCAAGTTGATGAATACTATTTTAGCAATTGAACTCAATTTGTACTTTTTTTTTAAAATTGAGTCGAATCGAGTAAAAAAAATTTTGAGTCAAGTCGAGTCGAGTTAACAAATCCTATTATTTATATTCAATATTGTGTTTACATGGACTGATTATTTAACTAGTAGACGAAGTACAAACTTTTAGGTTAATTTTATTAAAGGAAAAAGGGAAAGTGGGGGGATTCGAGAAAGAAAATAAGGCTAATGGGTAAATATTTATCAAAATAACGTAATTTTGCCTCTTAACTTTAGAGGAAGTAAATATTTATCAAAACGGCATAATTTTGTGTTTTTTATTTAGATTTTCAGATAACTCGAATTGTGTAATTCATATTCGAGTTCATATTCGAATTAAACAAAAAAATTGATTTTTATTCGAGTTGGTCCAAATAACTTGATTAATTCGAACAATTTAATTTAAAATTTAAAATTTTTATCAAAATTTTGAAATCGAATCAAATTTTATTCACCTAACTTACCAACACAAGAGTAAGAAATGAATTAAACTCACACCATAACCGAACAACAGCCATTTTAGACAACCATTTCTTCATATGTCAAGACATAATAAATTATGAAAACAACGGTCATTTTGGACAACCATTTCATCAAATTTCCAACACGTTTGATTTGCTATCTTTGACGGTTGAACTTATATAATATAAAAAAAAATAGAATTTTCTAAAACAATTCTAAAATATTTTTCACTTATTATTTATCGACACATTAGCATGGTTTGATTTTATAGTCAAATGCTCCCTCGACATGATGACACGTTTCTAAAACATCAAAGATAAATTATCTTTTTTTTTTTGAATTATAAGAGGAGAACAAAGTCCTAACATTATCGCTTCATCTTTGTATAAAAAAGTCTTAGCGACAAATTCTAACTTTTAAGGCCAAAAATTTTGGTCAATTTCTCTTTTTTTTTTAGTTACATCTGGGATTAAATTTTTTTCAAAAGAGTAGAATTTGATCACCAGTCTTTTTAAGATGGGTAAACTACACCCATGGTCATTTTTGTTTACCTTAGGTTACGTTTTAGTCACTTATGTTTGAAATGTTACGTTTTAGTCATTTACGTTATCATGTTGTAACATTTTACTCACTGAGCCATTAATCGTTGTTAATGGTGTAACGGTAAGCTGATGTGGCACGTTAAATCATCATTTCAAACAAAATTTTAGGTTAAATTATACAATTGATCCCCATATTTTTTTCATTTTAAGTAATTTAATTTTTTTCTTTTATGTTCTTTAAACTTTCCTCTTTTTTTCCATTCTCTTTTGTTTCTCCCTCTGTTATCATACCTTTCCCATTTCTTTTAACATATTAGAAAGTCGAATTTTAATCTATTCATTTTCATTTTAATATCTTCAAATTTCACGTGTTATTATTATTATTTAGTGTCAACCTATACATTTTATTATTTATTGTATGTTATTTTTAAACACACATTTGTATTCTAAATTTGTAGTTTCCACACGCATACGCGTGTAATAGGATTTCTAGTATTAATAAAGCACTGACTAAGTTGGTGTCACAAGTCACTAGGCACCAACTCGGTTAGGAAATTACGAGAAGGCCTTTACGTAATTAAAATAAGTAATATTATTCAAGGTTAATTTATTCTTGTCACTTTAAAAAATGGTAGGAATTAAACCCATGCCAATTGTACTATTAAAGTTTTTAATTTACCATTCAACTAAAGTTTTATTTTGATAATTTTATACATTTTTATTTTATTACGCACGTTTTATTACCTCCACCAGTTGTATATATAGTTAATATTAATAAAGCTTTTAACTGAGTTGATGTCACAAGTTAACTCGACACTGACTTAAGATTGAAGACAACAAAATGATAAACAACTTTTTATTTATTTTTCATTTTAACATCAAATATGTTTCACATGTTATTATTAATTAGTTTCAAATCATATATTTCATTATTTATTGTACGCTAATTTCTTAAACATACATTTGCATTCAAATTTGTGGTACTCTATGCATACATGTGTGATAGAATTTCTAGTTATTTATTAAGCTTTTTACTGAGTCGGTGTCACCCACCAACTATGTCCCAATTTAGGAAATTACTAAAAAATATTTAATCTACTAAGTAACTTATAAGATTATATAGATATTTTGACTTTTATATTTTTAAACATTTAGTTTTTATAGGATAACATAATATTAAAATAAATAAAATAAAATTGAGTTTATTGAAAATATTCTCCATTAAGTGATAATTAAATTTTATTTACTCATCATTTTCCACACTTTTTATAGAAAAAATTCTATTGGATTATTTTTATTTTGGATTATCAAACATGTGTAAAATACTAATCATTGAAAATATTAGTTTTAATTGATTAAATTTGCTTAGTGGTTTATCAAACAATGTCTAACTTGGACCTATTTGGGCATTTTTATTTATTGGGTTAATTATATGGGTTGTTTTGTTTTTTAAACCAACTCATATAATTTTATTCCAATAAATATTTTTACGTCAAATATTTTTTATTCTTTTAATTAATTAAATTAACTAAATTATTTTCTCAACTCAATTCTAATTTTGTTAAACTCGTGACAACTTTACCGATAAAAATCTATGAACAAATTAATTTAATTAACTTGTCACGATGACCTAGTAATAAAATTTCACCTCGAAATTCAACTATTTAATAAAATAATAATTCAAAGTCATTAAGTAATTTTCGAGTGATTCCTTGTTTATAGTAAGATAATTCAAAGTCATTAATTAACTTGTATATTTATACGTCTCAAAGTATGAAATAATTCTCTAACTAAGCTTAATATAACATAAAAACCTATAGGTACATGCCAACCAAAATATAAGAGTTTCACCAACTCGATAAGTGTGAGATTTTCTGCTGGATGCTGATAACAATGAGTGCACACAATTGAACCTAACCTGCAATGCTGAGTAATCAACTCAGTGACATTTCTATAACTAATATTATAACAAAACATAAATTATTTGAGGACATAAATAAAAATCAAAAGTTCGTAAATAGTTTAATACGTTAACTTATATTATAAGAATATAATCCTTTCATATCACATTTGTAATCGTATCAACAGGTTGTCACATATTCACCTTCAAATTCCCGATCTGTAAACTCAAAAATTCAATTAAACATTACACTTAAATTGATAAAAACTGAAAGAACTCACCATTAGCAACACTCAATTTGTACTTCTAAAATAACATGTCATTCCACAAATAAAACTCGATTTACTCCCAGATTTATACATTTTAACCACAATTTGTGCTTTAAGATATCACGATTTCATTATTAAAACGGTTTAAATTACAGTAATTAATCCATACAGATAATGTTTTAAGACAACATAAATACTCAGATTTTAAACACGATACAGCACTATGACATCTTTTAATTGCAGCATAGGACATTAATATTTAATCAACTCCGGCAGGACATTAATTTCATAACAATAAGTCATATTCGGACAGCATGCATGGGTTTTGCATGTCACGACAGCTCACTCAACAACTGACAATCATTAAAACTTTTCCTTCAAATTTGATCCCACTTACCAGTAGAGGTGAGCATTCAATAGAGTAAAAAAAAAAAGTTAGTCAAGTTGATAAATACTATTTTAGCAACTGAACTCAATTAGTATTTTTTTTTAAATTGAGATGAATCGAGTAAAAAAAATTCGAGTCTAGTTAATGAATCCTATTATTTATACTCAATATTGCGTTTACATGGACTGATTATTCAACTAATAGATGAAGTACAAGCTTTTAAGTTACTTTTGAGTAAAGGAAAAAGCGAAAGTGGGGGATTTGAGAAAGAAAATAAGGATGATGGGTAAATATTTATTAAAACAACGTAATTTTGCCTTTTAACTTTGAAGGGAGTAAATATTTATCAAAACAACGTAATTTTGTATTTTTTATTTAGATTTTCAGATAACTCGAAATTGTGTAATATTCGAGTTCATATTCGAGTTCATATTCGAATTAAACCAAAAAAATTGATTTTTTATTCGAGTTGATGCAAATAACTCGATTAATTTAAAATTTAAATTTTTTATCAAATTTTTAAAATCGAATTGAATTTTATTCACCCCACTTACCAACATAAGAATACAACCAACTATTGAAGAAAGAAATGAATTAAACTCACACCATAACCGAACAACAGCCATTTTAGACAACCATTTCTTCATATGTCGGAAATTATGAAAACAACGGCCGTTTTGGACAACCATTTCTTAAATGTCAGACATAATAAGTTCTGGAAACAGCAGCCATTTTAGACAATCATATCTTCATATGTCAGACAAAATATATTATGAAAACAACAGTCATTTTGGACAACCATTTCTTCATTTATCCAACACGTTTTCTTTGCTACATACCGAAGTCAACAGCAGCTAATTCACAGTTTATTCATAAAATTCAGACAACTTAATTGAAGTCACCAACTAGTTTACTTCAACCTGGGAATTAAGTAAAGGAGTAAGTGTATAAATTTCAAGGAAACATGAATTTGACCGTCACAAGCACAAGCTTGCTCCTTGACTTTACCACTTTGACCGTCTCCCACATGAAGAAACAACTATTTAACATGCAAATTTCAAAAGTTTTTAAAAAAAATTCTTAAGGTCTCAAACTTGTTGGGTGTGATTTAATAATGAATTTTACGAATTTGATTTACGGAAATGAAGTGTCGATATTTCACTTTCCAACACTACAAAAAATCGGATTATTACAGAATTCAACGAGTAAGAAACATGAAAAAAGAAGTAATCTTATTTTATTTTATTTTTGTTTATTCTATATGTTAGCATACATACACATATAATATATAATAAAATAGAATTTTCGAATAATTTAAGTAGTAGTTAGTTCTAAAACAATTCTAAAATATTTTTCTCTTATTACATATCGACGACACATTAGCACGGTTTGATTTTATAGTCAAATGCTCCCTCGACATGATGACACGTTTGCTAAAACATCAAAGATAAATGATCTTTTTTTTTTATAAGGGGAGAGCAAAGTCCTAACAGCAATGCGATTAGCGTGACTTGAACGCAGATCACATCTGAGACGGTGAACACCCTGATCATCAAATCAACACATGAGTAAAATTAATATATATGATACATTAATTATAAAAAAAACATATATATTCAATTATATTGGGGTGTTTACTTGTGTTGCTTACTTGAAGCGTCGTAAAGAGATGTTGTTCACATCAAAATCGAATTAGGGTTTGGAACATTGATTGTATTTTCTCCCATGGAAGTGTTAAATGTTCCACATAAGGTTGAAGATGTAATCCGATATTTGAGAGGATCTGAACACTTATGTTCTTTATCGAACGTTTTCAGAATTCAAACATAACAAGTTATTGATTTGTTGGTCTAATAGTTTCAATTGGTCTGTCTAGTTCGTTTAAATAAATCATCAAGATTAAAAAACAATAAAAATCTAGTTCAATGGGTCTATACTGGTTTGCATCCCCTCCCTCCTATATCGGGTCTATTTGGGCATTTTTTATTTATCGGGTTAATTATATGGGTTGTTTTGTTTTTAAACCAACTCATATAATTTTTATTCCAATAAATATTTTTTATGCTCGAAATATTTTTTATTCTTTTAATTAATTAAATTAACTAAATTATTTTTCAACTCAATTCTAATTTCGTTAAACTCATGACAACTTTATCGATAAAAATCTATGAACAAATTAATTTAATTAACTTGTCACGATGAAATAGTAATAAAATTTCACCTCAAAATTCAATTATTTAATAAAATAATAATTCATAGTCATTAATTAATTTTCGAGTGATTCCTTGTTTATAGTAAGATAATTCAAAGTCATTAATTAACTTGTCTATTTATATGTCTCAAAGTATGAAATAATTCTCTAACTAAGCTTAATATAACATAAAAACCTATAAGTACATGCCAACCAAAATAGTAAGAGTTTCACCAACTCGATGAGTGTGAGATTTTCTGCTGGATGCTGATAACAATGAGTGCACACAATTGAACCTAACCTGCGCACGGAAAGCAAACCGAATGCTGAGTAATCAACTCAGTGACATTTCTATAACTAATATTATAACAAAACACAAATTATTTGAGGATATAAATACAAAACAAAAGTTCGTAAGCAAATTTAATATGTTAACTTATATTATAAGAATATAATCCTTTCATATCACATTTGTAATCATATCACATGAGAAAGAAAATAAGGCTGATGGGTAAATATTTATCAAAACAATGTAATTTTATCTTTTAACTTTAGAGGAAGTAAATATTTATCAAAATGACGTAATTTTGTATTTTTATTTAAATTTTCAAATAACTCAATTGTGTAATTCATATTTGAGTTCATATTCAATTAAACCAAAATTTAAATTTTTTATTCGAGTTGATCCAAATAATTCGATTAATTAAAACTATTTAATTTAAATTTTTAATTTTTTATCAAAATTTTAAAACGAATCGAATTTTATTCAGAAGAAATGAATTAAACTCACACATAATACAACAGCTATTTTAGACAACCATTTCTTCGTATGTCAGACATAATAAATTATGAAAACAACGGTCATTAAGGACAACCATTTCTTAAATATCAGATATAATAAGTTCTGGAAACAGCAGCCATTTTAGACAATCATTTCTTGATATGTCAGATGAAAACACCAGTCAGTTTGGACAACCATTTCTTCAAATTTCCAACACGTTTGATTTGCTACATACCCAAAATCAACAGCAGCTAATTCACAGTTTATTCATAAAATTCAGAAAACTTAATTGAAGTCACCAATTAGTTTAATTACTTCAACCTGGCAATTAAGTAAACGAGTCAGTGTGTAAATTTCAAGGAAACTTACCGAAATCTTCCCCAAGGTTGTCACAAGCACAACCTTGCGCCTTGCCTTTACCACTTTCACCGTCTCCCACATGAAGAAACAACTATTTTAATGTTTTTTTCAAGTAAGAAGGAGATAAAATCACGTGAATTATTCTATCAAGAAATATCATCAAAGAGTAAGGTAGATTCACATGAGATTCCTATTTATATCTATGATTAATATTTCATTATGTCAATGCTCAATCAAGATTTCATTGCTAAATAGAAAGGCTATTAGCATAATTAGGTGAAATAGGGATTATAGACCAATTTGACACTTCTTCTAGGTGTGAAGACTATGCTACCATGTCCAACCAACTTTACCAAATATAAACTTTTATTAAGCTTTATATACATATATGTTCACTTATATAAGTAATTAAGAGCTAGCTAAATTATACTTGGGTTAAGTTATATATAGATAATTAAAAAATATTATCAAATATTATAGTTTACGTCAAATTTTACTATTAATCCGTATATTTTACAAAAGTTATTGGTCATTTTATTTCTTGCAATTTTTGATAAATTCATTAAGTTATGTTATGTTATTTTCAAATTTTGATGCGATAAATATATCATCATATGTGTAATGCTTTATCAGCTTGTTATTTCTACATATTACTCATTCGAAATCTAATTAATAGATTGACAATTGTTATTTGCATGAAGACCAAAATTTCAGAATTAAAAAAAAGTATAGGGACTTAGAATGATTCAATTGCATAATATGGACTAAATATACAATTGTACACATGGCGACTAGTAATTGAATTTAACCAAATGGATCTAACCACTACTGTTCGGGTGAGGATTAAAACTTCAAAATTCGAAAAGTAGAGATACTAAATATGACCGTTCCGAAAGTACAAGGACTAAATTCACAACTTTTGCAAAATACACAAATTAATAGCATAATTTAACCATTGGTTTATATAGTGAATTCAATACACAAATTCTTAAGGTCTCAAACTTGTTGGGTGTGATTTAATAATGAATTTTACGAATTTGATTTATAGAAATGAAGTGTCGATATTTTACTTTCCAACACTACAAAAAATTGGATTATTACAGAATTCAACGAGTAAGAAGCATAAAAAAAGAAGTAATCTTATTTTATTTATTTTTGTTTATTATATATGTTAGCATACATACACATATAATATATAATAAAATAGAATTTTCGAATAATTTAAGTAGTAGTTAGTTCTAAAACAATTCTAAAATATTTTTCTCTTATTACATATCGACGACACATTAGCAAGGTTTGATTTTCTAGTCAAATGCTCCCTCGACATGATGACACGTTTGCTAAAACATCAAAGATAAATGATCTTTTTTTGGCGAATTATAAGAGGAGAGCAAAGTCCTAAACAGCAACGCGATTAGCGTGACTTGAACCCAGATCACATCTGAGACGGTGAACACCTTGATCATCAAATCAACACATGGGTAAAATTAATATATATGGTACATTAATTATAAAAAAACATATATATTCAATTATATTGGGGTGTTTACTTGTGTTTAAATAGGATAGATTGTTCGGTTGAACTGGAAACAGGTCGAAATATAGATTCAAAAAAAAAAACATCGAATCGATTGAACCGGTTATAAAATCAATTAAATTGACGGTTGAACTGGATTTCTTAAATATTATTTTTTATGAATTTATTATTATATCTTTATCGAACTTATTAAATCGACGAACTAATGACCTAATCAATTCAACTAACCACTAATTTATTTCTAAAAACATTTATTCAAATTAAAAAAAACAATTAATAAAGATGCATCATGCATCACATTACCTTATATTATTATATAAAATATTTTATAAAATCTTATATAGCATCATGCATGATATTATTATATAAAATCTTTTATAATACTTCATCTTTGTATAAAAAAGTTATAGTGACAAATTCTAACTCTTAGGGCCTACAATTTTTGTCAATTTCTCTTTTTTATGTCATGAAAAAAAACAGTCACCATCGTTACCTTAGACAAATCTTTGACCAGTAATCCTATTATAAATTTGCACTCAGCGCTCTCAGAATCTCTGAACTAATCTCCCAACCATGGCGGTCCTGAAATTGTTCGGATCTTTTTTTAGCCCGTACGGTTACAGAGTAATTTGGGCTCTGAAACTCAAAGGCATACCTTACGAATATATTGACGAAGATCTCCGCAACAAGAGTCCTTTGCTTCTTCAATATAATCCAATTCATAAGCAAGTCCCGGTGCTCGTTCATGACGGAAAACCGATCTGTGAATCCACCGTCATCCTTCAATATATCGATGAAATTTGGCCGCAGAATCTCTTGCTGCCGGCTGATCCCTATGACAGAGCTGTTGCTCTGTTTTGGATCAAATTTGCAGATGACAAGGTCAAATCTGTTCTTTTCTTTTTTGGATTAAATACAAAATTAACCCTCCAACTATATCGTATTTATCACTTAGGTGTCTAAGAGTTAATTTTTTTTCTCTTCTTTGCAAAATGATTTTTAAATGGTTAATTTTGTCTTATTTTACCAAAAATACAGTAGCATGTTTTATTGCCATCGTGCACTTTTTAGGTAAAATGTAATAAAATTAATAGTTTAAGAATATTTTACCAAAACTTTTAGGTACTTAAAATGAGAAAATTGATATAGTTTAGACACTAATTTTGCAATTAAACCTTTTATTTATTTATTTGATGCATATGACGATTTTCCCGTTTATTGATTTTTATATTTATATTTATAGCCAAAATTATTTATTAAATGTTGTATTGGGAGAAACTATTTTATGGACCTTTCCCACCACCTCATCTATTGTCTATTTCTAATTATTTAATAATATTTTTAGTAATTTTTCATGTCATTGACATATAAAATTGGTAATTTTTACTCTAAACCCGAACTCAATTGTTAACACAGTTAATTTTTTTATTAAATTTTTTGGTATGATATTTTGAAATAAAAAATAGTTATTCATTTGGTAGTCATATAACGAAAAAAATGAGTTATGAACTTGAATTTAATCCAAAAAAATCATGTTTACGATTATATTTACATTTTTAAATGGGTTAAATCATTATTTGAGGCCTGAACTTGGCAACAATTCTCATATTGGGTCACATGTTAAGGCTTGAATTAGGTAATTGTTCCTACATTGAGGCTTGAACTTTTTTTTGTCCAAGTTAGTCCCTAAATGTGGTAATTGTTCTCATGCTAGTGCTTGGACTAGGCAATTGTTCCGATGTTGGGGCTTATTAGGGTTTTCAAGAAAATATAGGGACTAAGGTGTTCTTTGATAAACTAAAAGATAAAGTGCAGAAAAAATAAGGGTTGAAAAATTAAGTATTGAAAATTTACGTGCGAATTTAAGTTATAAAATTTGTTTGATACATTACTTAAAATTAATTACGGAATATAATTATATTGTTTGATAAATATAGATCTTGAATTATAAAAAAAATATATTTTACATTTTATTCTTATTTTTAAACATTTTACCTTATTCTAAACCATAATTAAAATTTTAAACATAAGGTTTTTATAGGATAACGTAATATTAAAATAAATAAATTAAAATTGAGTTAATTAAAAATATTATTTATTAAGTGATAAGTAACTTTTATCAGGCCATACCGTGAGAATAATTGTCAAGTTTAAGGACTAATTTGAACAAAAAAAAAGTTCATGCCCTAATGTGGGAGTACTTGCTAAGTTCAAACCCCGTGAAGTGATTTAACCCTTTTTAAATTTAAAAGTAATGGGATTAAATTTCTTAAAACAAAAATAGGAGGACTAAATTTTAAACATACAAAGAATAAAAGGATTTGTAGCATATTTTAACCTAGTTGAAATCTTTGAAAATCTTTTATTGTACATAACTTTTGATGCCTCATACTAGAAATCCCATATCTCTGTTTAAAACAGGGTTATTTAATGTTAAAGCTTTATCGAGCCAATGGCGAAGAACAACAGGCAGCAGTGAAAGAGTGGTTGGAAATGTTGGAAGTCATGGAAGAACATGCGCTGATCGGAGTGAAAAAGTTATTCGGCGGAGACGAGATAAACATGGTGGACATTGCATTTTCCTTTGTTGCTATCTGGCTTGGGGTTCTCGAAGACATACTAGGGCTTGAAATCTGTGAGCCACACAAGTTCCCTCGAGTGAGCTCGTGGATCCAAAATTTCAAATCAATCCCTGTAATCAAAGACAACTTTCCTGATACCGATAAGATGTCTACTTTCTTGAAGCATGGTAGAGAGATGATGTTGACATCAAAATCGAATTAGGGTTTGGACACTTGTGTTCTTTATTGAAGGTTTTCAAAGTTCGAACTGATCAAGTCACTGCTTTGTTAGTCCAATAATTTCGATCAGTTTGTTTAAATAAATTATCAAAATAAAAATAAAAAAATTCAATGGGTCCATACTAGTTTGCCGCCCCTCCCTCCTATATCGGCCTTTTCATTTATTAAGTCAATTATATGTGTTATCTTGTCTCTAAACTAACTAATATAGTTTTTTAGCACAATAAATATCTTTCATTTGCCCAAAATATTATTTATTCTTTTAATTTACTTGTAATGACCCGATTTTAAACATTGTCGAAAAAATACAATTTTAAAATCCAATTCCGTAAATTGAGTTAGTGGAATCATGAATAGAAAGGTTTATGAAGTTAGTATGAAAATATAAATTATGAAAAAAAAGGGTTATTTTGGACAACCATTTCTTAAATATCAGATATAATAAGTTCTGGAAACAGCAGCCATTTTAGACAATCATTTCTTCATATGTCAGATGAAAACAACAGTGATTTTGGACAACCATTTCTTCAAATTTCCAACAGCAGCTAATTCACAGTTTATTCATAAAATTCAGATAACTTAATTGAAGTCAGCAACCAGTTTACTTCAATCTGGCAATTAAGTAAACGAGTCAGTGTGTAGATTTCAAGGAAACTTAACGAAATCTTCCCCAAGTTGCTGTCGCAAGCACAAGCTTGCTCCTTCCCTTTACCACTTTGACCGTCTTCCACATGAAGAAACAACTATTTGACATGCAAATTTCTAAAGTAAAAAAAAAACATTCTCAAGGTCTCAAAATTGTTGGGTGTGATTTAGAGGAGAGCAAAGTCCTAACAGCAACACGATTAGCGTGGCTTGAACCAATATCACATTTGAGACGGTGAACACCCTAATCATCAAATCAACACACAGGTAAAATAAATATATATGATACCTTAATTATAAAAAAAACATATATATTCAATTTTATATGGGGTGTTTACTTGTGTTTATATATGATTGGATTGTTCGGTTGAACTGGAAACAGGTCGAAATATAGATTCGAAAAAAAACATCGAATCGATTGAACCGGTTAAAAAATCAATTAAATTGACGGTTGAACTGTATTTCATAATTTTTTTTATGAATTTATTATTATATCTTTATTGAACTTATCAAATCGACGAACTAATGACCTAACCAATTCAACCAACCACTAATTTATTTCTAAAAACATTTATTCAAATTAAAAAAACAATTAATAAAGATGCATCATGCATCACATTACCTTATATTATTATATAAAATCTTTTATATAAAAAAGTCTTAGTGACAAATTCTAACTTTTAGGGTCTACAATTTTTGTCGATTTCTCTTTTGTCTACAAATCTTTGACCAGTAATCCTATTATAAACCTTAGGCAAATCTTTGACCAGTAATCCTATTATAAATTTGCACTCAGCGCTCTCAAAATCTCTGACCTAATCTCCCAACCATGGTGGTCGTGAAATTGTTCGGAGCTTTCTTTAGCCCGTACGGTTACAGAGTAATTTGGGCTCTGAAACTCAAAGGCATACCTTACGAATATATTGACGAAGATCTCCGCAACAAGAGTCCTTTGCTTCTTCAATATAATCCAATTCATGAGAAAGTCCCGGTGCTCGTTCATGACGGAAAACCGATCTGTGAATCCACCGTCATCCTTCAATATATCGATGAAATTTGGTCGCAGAATCCCTTGCTGCCGGCTGATCCCTATGACAGAGCTGTTGCTCTGTTTTGGATCAAATTTGCAGACGACAAGGTAAAATCTGGTTTATTATGTAAATTATGTGAGGACATAAATAAAAATCAAAAGTTCGTAGGCAGTTTAATATGTCAACTTATATTATGAATATAATCTTTTCATATCACATTTGTAATCATATCAACTGGTTGTCACATAATCATCTTCAAATTCCCGACCTGTAAACTCAAAAATTGAATTAAACATTACACATAAATCGATAAAAACTGAAAGAACTCACCATTAGCGACACTCAATTTGTACTTCTAAAATAACATGTCATTCCACAAATAAAACTCGATTTACTCCCAGAGTTATACATTTTAACCACAATTTACTGCTTTAAGATATCACAATTTCATTATTAAGACGGTTTAAATTACAGTAATTAATCCACACAGATAATGTTTTAAGACAACATAAATACTCACATTTTAAACACGATACAACACTATGACATCTTTTAATTGCAGCATAGGACATTCATATTTAATCAACTCCAGCAGGACATTATTTTCATAACAGTAAGTCTTATTCGGACTACATGCATGGGTTTTGCATGTCACGACAGCTCACTCAACAACTGACAATTGTCAAAACCACTTTTTGAAAACAAAATTTAGTTGTTGACTTAGAAACGAAAATTGGAGTCGCCACCAATCCTTTATTGAGGTGTGATCAGCTCACATTAAAAACGATTTTGGTCTTCGAAATTTGAGAAAACAGGTTTGGGAGTTGGTTACGCATGGGGAAGGGTTAGCACCCTCGTAACGCCCAAAATTGGTACCGAATTGATTATTTGATATCTTAGTGTTGAAAATTTAAAAAGATTTTAAAATACGATCCTTTGAAAAGAAAATTTGAATAAAACGAATTGAATGATAAGACACACTCATTTCAAAGAAATAAATTGTCACACTCAGTGAGTTAGAATGCAACATTTTTAATCTTCAAAATTAAGTTTATCTTTTTAACTTTAAAAACTTGTGCATTTTGAGAAGGATATTTGGCTATTTGGGTCAAACGAAAAAAATCAGAACCCAGTAAGTTAGGATTCAATTTCTCGAAATTCCTAAACACCGAATATTGCCTTTATTTTAAAAATCCTTAATTCGAGGTAGCAAAATGTCATATCCAATGAGTTAGGATTCAACATTTTGAAATCCCAGAAAAACTTTATTTTGAAATTGTATGGTTTTATTGCAAAATAAATACTTGGCTATCTAAATTCATAGAAAAGAATTGAAGCCCAGTAAGTTAGGGCACAATCCTCTCGAGAATCGTGAACACCGAGCATTTTTTAAAATTCACGGAATAGAATGATTTTAGTGCTCTAATGAAACACAATTTTTAAAACAAATGTAGTATAATTTAATGTTTATGTACAACGCCAAAAAAAAAAAAGACAATTTGTAAATAAACTTACACTAATCAAATAAACAGTAAATAAAGACAAACCCAATAATTCACATAGCAACAATAATCACAATCACATATTATGCGAACGCTAATAAAATCAATATTCCAAAACCAAATGAATTGTCAATTTATTTGCTAAATGTACAAAAGAACAAATTGCAATCAATATACATTCAAAATTAAAAACATATACATAAGTTTAAAACAAATTTGCAAAAACATTAACTAATGGTGTTTAGATGAATTTTGAAGCAAATTTTACACAAGGAAAAATAAAGCATAAAAAATATATATTAATTTTTAAATAAATAATACATAGGGTTTGGAATTTCATGCAAGTGATAATATACAAATATACAAAATGTGAAATAAACTAAATATATTAGGAAGAAATAAAATATCTATGTATATATAGAAATATACAGTTCCAAAATTAAATAATATACTATATATATGTATACAAAATAATAATTTAATATAAATTGTATGTATATATATATGAAATTACATTATAGAATGTTACCATACAAATTTAAAGATAAAAGTATATGAAAGAACTAAAATGAAATCAATTTGGTATAGATTTTATTGAATTAAAATACAAAAAATATTCATGACTAAAGTAAATAGTAATATAAAACTTAAAATAATGGTACATGCTAAACTTATGATACTATAATAACATTAAGAAAATAATAATATAAATATGAATTTTAAAATAATTATACATAATACAATTAAAATATGCATACATAATAGATTTAAAAATAATGATGTATGATACATTTAAAATATTCATAATAAATTAAAATATACATGACTAACTTAAAATAATAATCCATAACAAATTTAAATAATTAATACATTTTTAGACTAAACAAATGTGGGCTAAAATGTATTTAATACAAAATTAAGAGAGAAAAATGAAAATACTATATCAGTGAGGGCCAAAGAAAAATGCGTGAATTACATAGGGATTAAACGAGAAAATATCCCATCCCCCAAAACGTGGCGTTTCATCGCGGACCAAATGGCATTTACAAAGAAATAGGTGGCCAAAATTAAAAAAACAAAAGGATTAGATTGAACCAAAACGCAAAACAGAGGGATCTGATGCGCAAAAATCCCAACAGACTCAAAACGCGCGGATCCCACCTCGTTCGGGTCGGGTCATCGGGTGTTAGTCAACACGGTGTCGTTTTGAAGCCATCAAATCAGGCTTAAACGGCACTGTTTTATTATCTTTAAAAAACTAAAAACTAAAACCTTGATAAGTTGTTTTGCTATCCTAAAACATACCAACAACCTAGCCTTTCTCCCCGTCGGTCTCCAGTCACGAACCCGATTTGACTCTGATTCAGACGGAGCAAACCAGGTTCCAATGGCGCCCGCTCTGGTAAGACGCTTCTTCTCTTCCTCTTTTAGCTTATAATCAAAGCCAATCAAATGAAACAAGGAAAATAAATTGAAATCGAAAAAAAAAACCTTCAGAAAAAAAAAAACTCTATTCTTCTTTTTTTGATGATTCTGTTTCTTTTTCTTTGAATGCGTCTCCTTTTACAGTGCTTGAATCGGCTCTTTTATAGCCGAAAAATGAAATAGAAAAATAATAATAAAATAAAAATAAACAAAGAAATACATTTCCTATATTCTATTATTCCCTTTTCTGTTATTCTATTTTGCTGTTACTGCTTTGTTGGTATTGTTTGCTGTTTGCTGTTGCAGGTAGGGGTGTTTGTTCGGTTAACCGACCCGAAATAATATTAACCGAATTAATCGACCTTTCAAAATTTTTAACCGTTAACCGAACCGAAAATTTTTCAAAAAAATTAACCGAACCGAAATTTTTCAGTTAATTCGGTCGGTTATCTGAATTAACCGAAAATTATATGTTTTTTATTTTTGGTTAAAAATTAACCGAATTACCAGAATTAACCGAATTGAATCACTACATAATTAAATTATATTTAGACTTTTAGACTTTAGTTTTAGTTTTAGTTTTAGAATTTTATTTTTATTTATTAAATTATTTGTAATTTTTATGATTGGGTTGAGTTGGGTAATTGGGTTGGATTGAATACTTGGGTTTGGATTGGGTTTAGGTGAATAGTGGGCCTATTTATATATTATAATTTTATTTATTAATTTTTTTACTTAAACCGAAAAAATTCGGTTAATCGACTAGTTTCGAACCGAATTAACCGTTAACCAAAAAATTAAAAAATAATTAACCGACCCTCGACCAAAAAAATTCGGTTAACCGACCAATTAATCGAATTCAGTCGGTTAACTGAATTTTTTTCGATTTTACACGAATTTTGCACACCCCCTAGTTGCAGGTACAACTAGGGGCGCACGCACGCGGGTGGCTATGGTGAGAGGCTGCTGGCGGCGTGCGAGGAAGGCGGGATGGTTTCTGGAATTGGGTTAACAATTGTATTTGGGTCGAAGCTTTGGGCTTTTTTTTGGTTATTGGGCTATATGGGCTGGTGTAATTAATTGGACTATGTCAATGGACTGTCTAATATTTGGACTTTATTTATATTTTGGTTTTTGTATTATTTTAACAGGCCCGGGGCAAAATTGGGTATTACAACAATCATCAAAACTTTTCTCTCAATTTTCATCACACTTACCAGTAGAGGTGGGCATTATTTTAGCAACCGAGTTTAATTTGTATTTTTTTAAATTTTGTCGAATCGAGTAAAAAAATTTCGAGTCAAGTTGAGTCGAGTTAACGAATCTTATTATTTATATTCAATATTGCGTTTACATAGACTGATTATTTAACTAGTAGACGAATTATAAACTTTTAGGTTAATTTTTAGTAAAGAAAAAAGGGAAAGTGGGGGGATTCGAGAAAGAAAATAAGGCTGATGGGTAAATATTTATTAAAACAACTTAATTTTGCCTTTTAACTTTAGACAAGTAAATATTTATCAAAATGATGTAATTTTGTATTTTTATTTAGATTTTCAAATAATTCAATTGTGTAATTCATATTCGAGTTCATATTCGAATTAAACCAAAAAATTTGATTTTTTATTCGAGTTGATCCAAATAACTCGATTAATTCGAACTATTTAATTTAAATTTTAAATTTTTTATTAAATTTTTAAAGTCGAATCAAATTTTATTCACCTACTTACCAAAATAAGAATACAACCAACCATTCAAGAAAGAAATGAATTAAACCCGCACCATAACCGAACAACAGCCATTTTAGACAACCATTTCTTCATATGTCAGAAATAATAAATTACGAAGTCGTTTTGGACAACCATTTCTTAAATGTCAGACATAATAAGTTCTGGAAACAGCAGCCATTTTAGACAATCATTTCTTCATATGTCAGACAAAATATATTATGAAAACAACAGTCCTTTTGGACAACCATTTCTTCAAATTTCCAACACGTTTGATTTGCTACATACCGAAAATCAACAGCAGCTAATTCACAGTTTATTCATAAAATTCAGACAACTTAATTGAAGTCACCAACTAGCTTACTTCAACCTGGCAATTAAGTCTGTAAATTTCAAGGAAACTTACCCAAATCTTCCCCAAGTTGCCGTCACAAGCACAACCTTGCTCCTTGCCTTTACCACTTTGACCGTCTCCCACATGAAGAAACAACTATTTAACATGCAAATTTCAAAAGTTCAAAAAAAAATTCTCAAGGTCTCAAAATTGTTGGGTGTGATTTAATAATAATTTTTACGAATTTGATTTACGAAAATAAAGTGTCGATATTTCACTTTCCGGCACTACAAAAAACTGAATTATTACATAATTCAACGAGTAAGAAACATGAAAAAAGAAGTCATCTTATTTTATTTTATTTTTGTTTATTATATTTGTTAGCGTACATACACATATAATATATAATAAAATAGAATTTTCGCATAATTTTAGTAGTTAGTTCTAAAACAATTCTAAAATATTTTTCACTTATTACATATCAACACGGTTTGATTTTATGGTCAAATGTTCCCTAGACATGATGACACGTTTGCTAAAACGTCAAAGATAAATTATCTTTTTTAGTGAATTATAAGAGGAGAGTAAAGTCCTAGCAGCAACGCGATTAGCGTGACTTGAAACCAAATCATATCTGAGACGATGAACACCCTGATCATCAAATCAACACACGGGTAAAATAAATATATATGATACCTTAATTATAAAAAAACATATATATTCAATTATATATGGGGTTTTTACTTGTGTTTAAATAGGATTGGATTGTTCGGTTGGACTAGAAACAGGTCGAAATATAGATTCGAAAAAAACATCAAATCGATTGAACCAGTTAAAAAATCAATTAAATTGACAGTTGAACTAGATTTCTTAAATATTCTTTTTTATGAATTTATTATTATATCTTTATCGAACTTATCAAATCGACAAACTAATGGCCTAATCAATTCAACCAACCACTAATTTATTTCTAAAACATTTATTCAAATTAAAAAAATTAATAAAGATGCATCATGCATGACACTACCTTACCTTATATTGCATCATGCATGACATTACCTTATATTACTATATAAAATCTTTCATAATACTCCATCTTTGTAAACTTATTTAATCATATTATAAAATTTCTTCTAAATTAAAACTTTCAAAATTTTAACATGCTTTTATAATTCTTCACAATATATCCTCTAAATATTATATTCATAATAAATAGGGCCTACGGATTCGATTTATATTCATGCAATTCACAAGTCTTAACAATTCAATGCTTCATTTCCATTTCATTCAATTCATAATTTATCATGTTCACAATTCAAATCAATTTCTCAATCCAATATACATTTCAATATCGCAATAATTTTTTAATTCAAATCATATCACTAGCAATAGAAATTTCCATTTACTTCTCATACAATTCAATATCATTAAGTTCAATACTAATACGTATTTACCATTTAACTCAACGTTTATCGATTATGCCATTCATTAACACATTTATGAAATTCTTAATTTTTCAATGAAAACATCGCTTTAGCTTTTAATTTAGCTAAAATCGATATCATCAATCTCACAAGAACTATTTGAAATAAAACATTACATCGTTTCTAATTCAACATTTATCGATTATGATCGAATATATGACCGATTTATGCACAAGTCATTCATATATTTTCTAATTTTCCTCCTCCTCCTTTTCATTCCACATCCTTAATGTATATAACATGCTTAATAACATTAACTATATTTTCACTATTTACTTATAAGTAAATTCAAAGCTGTCTATCCGAGTTAGAGTCACTAAATTATTTATATCTCGAGTTACGAAGCTTTAAATTAAGATCTGTTAATTTTTCCGGAAACTAGACTCATATATCTTTTTAACATAAAATTTTTAGAATTTTTGGCTTAGCCTTTAAAGTCTCTCCTATTTCACTATTAAACAATTTCGATCCTTCTTCACTAAAAATTAATTATCTCCTTGTACGAGACTTGAATGATGTTTCTATTTGTTTCTCTTGAAAATAGACTTATTCATGATTTTAAATATATAAATTTAAGCCCCTAATTATTTTTATTCAATTTTTGATGATTTTCCAAAGTCAGAACAGGGGAACCCGAAATCTTTCTGACCTTGTATCACAAAATTTATTATATCTCATAATTTACAATTCTATTGCTTACACCGTTTCTTCTATGAGAAACTAGACTCAATAAGCTTTAATTTCATGTTTTATTCATTCTCTAATTCGATTCCCATAATTTTTGGTGATTTTTGAAATTTAAACTACTGTTGCTATCCAAAACTGTTTTAGTGCAAAATGTTAATTTCTATTTTGCCCTAAATTTCACAGTTCATACAATTCAGTCCTTGCTCAATTAACCCCTCAATTAAGGTAATTTTTCTCAATTAGTACTTTACCTAGACCTTATAAGTTATTCATAACTATTGAAATTCAAAATTTCCTCATAAAACCCTAACTTCAAACTCTTTTACTATTAGGTCCCAAACATTGACTTTCTATTCATTTCTTTCAATAAAATTAGCATATAAACAATTTAAAGCTCTAATTCCATGCTAAATCATCATATACTTCCAGCACATATTCATAGCAACTTTCAACTTCTTTCATAGAATCAAAAACTAATGAATTCAACAAGTGGGCCTAGTTGTAAAAGTCACAAAAGCACAACAATTTCAAGAAATAATCAAGAATTGAACTTACTTGCAGTAAAAATATGAAGCACCATCTTAAGGAAACCCTTCTATGGTGTTTTAGCTGATTAGAATGCAGAAAAATAAAGAGAAATCTAGATAATTCCACTTTGATCCTAGCTTTATTAAGTAATTTTACAATATTCCAATTTTGCCCTTAATTCTCCTTACTTTCTTGCTGATTTCATGCCTTTGCCGTCCAGCCCAAATAGACATTGGGTCTATTTTCCTTTTAAGTCCTCTTCCTTTTATCATTTAAGCTATTTAATCATTTCCCAGAATTTTGCATTTGTTACAATTTAGTCCTTTTTGTTCAATTAATTATTGAAACTTTAATACTAACTTTTTAACACTCCATAAATATTTATAAAAATATTTATGGCTCGGTTTAAAATCTTTGAGGTCTCGATACCTCGTTTTTTATTCTAACTATTTTAATATTTATTTCTAGTGCACTATTCACTATTTCAAAAATTTTCTTAACTTCACATTTAACTTATACTCACTAAATTAATAATATTTTCTACTCAGTTGTCGGATTTAGTGATCTCGAATCACTGTTCTGACACCCCTGAAAATTCAGGCAATTACATTTTTCCTCGTCGGATTTGTGGTCCCGAAACCACTGTTCCGACTAGACCCAAAATTGGGTTGTTACAACATGTCATTCCACAAATAAAACTCGATTTACTCCCAGATTTATACATTTTAACCACAATTTACTGCTTTAAGATATCACAATTTCATTATTAAGACGGTTTAAATTACAGTAATTAATCCATACAGATAATGTTTTAAGACAACATAAATACTTACATTTTAAATATGATACAGCACTATGATATCTTTTAATTGCAGCATAGGACATTAATATTTAATCAACTCCAGCAGGACATTATTTTCATAACAATAAGTCATATTAGGACAACATGCATGGGTTTTGCATGTCACGACAGCTCACTCAACAACTGACAACCATCAAAACTTTTCCCTCAATTTCCCCTCAATTTTCATCACACTTGCCGGGGTGAAAAAAAAATTAAGTTAGTCAAATTGATGAATACTATTTTAGAAACCGAATTCAATTTGTATTTTTTTAAAATTGAGTTGAATCGAGTAAAAAAATTTCGAGCCAAGTTGAGTTGAGTTAACGAATCCTATTATTTATATTCAATATTGCATTTACATAGACTAATTATTTAAGTAGTAGACGAATTACAAACTTTTAGGTTAATTTTGAGTAAAGAAAAAAGGGAAAGTGGGGGGATTCGAGAAAGAAAATAAGGCTGATGAGTAAATATTTAGCAAAACAACGTAATTTTGCCTTTTAACTTTAGAGAAAGTAAATATTTATCAAAACGACGTAATTTTGTATTTTTTATTTAGATTTTCAGATAACTCAAATATTGTAATTCATATTCGAGTTCATATTCAATTAAACCAAAATAATAATTTTTATTCGAGTTGATCCAAATAACTCGAATAATTCAAACTATTTAATTTAAATTTTAAAATTTTATCAAATTTTAAAATTAAATCAATTTTATTCACTTC
This sequence comes from Gossypium raimondii, assembly GCF_025698545.1. Taxonomy (NCBI): domain Eukaryota; kingdom Viridiplantae; phylum Streptophyta; class Magnoliopsida; order Malvales; family Malvaceae; genus Gossypium; species Gossypium raimondii. The sequence goes on along the minus strand of NC_068567.1, from coordinate 3,633,120 downwards.
ACTTACCAACATAAGAATACAACCAACCATTCAAGAAAGAAATGAATTATGAAAACCACATACATTTTAGACAACCATTTCTTCATATGTTAGACATAATAAATTATGAAAACAACGTTCGTTTTGGACAACCATTTCTTAAATGTCAGACGTAATAAGTTCTGGAAACAGCAGCCATTTTAGACAATCATTTCTGAAAACAACAGTCATTTTGGACAACACTAATTAATCAACTAGGTACCAATTTTTGGGCGTTACGAGGGTGCTAATCCTTCCTCGTACGTAACCGACTTCCGAACCCATTTTTCTGAATTTCATGAACCAAAATCGTTGTTTTAATAAAACCGAATGGTTTATTAAAAACAACCACTTTTTGAATTGACCCGATCACACATCATCAAAAAAGATTGGTGACAACTTCTATATTCGTTTTCATTTTTAATATCCAAGTCAACTCCGTTTTATCAAAAAATGGTGTCGACAACCATAACCCAACAACAGCCATTTTAGGCAACAATTTCTTCATATGTCGGACATAATAAATTATGAAAACAACGGCCGTTTTGGACAACCATTTCTTAAATGTCAGATATAAAAAGTTCTGGAAACAGCAGCCATTTTAGACAATCATTTCTTCATATGTCAGACAAAATATATTATGAAAACAACAGAACTCATTTTGGATATGTTACAGAATTATTACAGAATTCAACGAGTAGGAAACATGAAAAAAGAAGTCATCTTATTTTATTTTTGTTTATTATATATGTTAGCATACATACACATATAATATATAATAAAATAGAATTTTCGATTAATTTAAGTAGTAGTTAGTTCTAAAACAACTCTAAAATATTTTTCACTTTTTACATATCGACACATTAGCACGGTTTGATTTTATAGTCAAATGCTCCCTAGACATGATGACACGCTTGCTAAAACGTCAAAGATAAATTATCCTTTTCAGTGAATTATAAGAGGAGAGTAAAGTCCTAACAGCAACGCGATTAGCGTGACTTGAAACCAAATCACATCTGAGACGATGAACACCCTGATCATCAAATCAACACACGGATAAAATAAATATATATGATACCTTAATTATAAAAGAAAACATATATATTCAATTATATATGGGTTTAAAATTATATATGGGGTTTTTACTTGTGTTTAAATAGGATTGGATTGTTCGGTTGGACTACCTTACCTTATATTGCATCATGCATGACATTACCTTATATTATTATATAAAAATCTTTTATAATACTTCATCTTCGTATAAAAGTCTTAGTGACAGATTCCAACTTTTAGGGCCTACAATTTTTGTCAATTTCTCTTTTTTTATATCATGAAATTTTTAGACAAATCTTTGACCAGTAATCCTATTATAAATTTGCACTCAGCGCTCTCAGAATCTCTGAACTAACCTCCCAATCATGGCGGTCGTAAAATTGCTCGGAACTTGGTTTAGTCCGTACGGTTACAGAGTAATTTGGGCTCTAAAACTCAAAGGCATACTGTACGAATATATTGAAGAAGATCTCCTCAACAAGAGTCCTTCGCTTCTTCAATATAATCCAATTCATAAGCAAGTCCCGGTGCTCGTTCATGGTGGAAAACCGATCTGTGAATCCACCGTTATCCTTCAATATATCGATGAAATTTGGCCGCAGAATCCTTTGCTGCCGGCTGATCCCTATGACAGAGCTGCTGCTCTGTTTTGGATCAAATTTGCAGATGACAAGGTAAAATCTGTTCTTTTCTTTTTTGGATTAAATACAACATTAACCCTCCAACTATATCGTATTTCTCATTTAGGTGTCTAACAGTTATGTTTGTTTTCTCTTCTTTGCAAAATGATTTTTAAATGGTTAATTTTGTCTTATTTTGCCAAAAATACAGTAGCATGTTTTATTGCCATCTTGCACTTTTTAGGTAAAATGTAACAAAATTAATAGTTTAAGTATATTTTACCGAAAATTTTGGGTACTTAAAATGAGAAAATTGATATAGTTTAGACACTAATTTTGCAATTAAACCTTTTATTTATTTATTTATTTGATCCATATGACGATTTTCGCGTTTATTGATTTTTTATATTTATATTTATTTATCAATATTTATAGCCAAAACTATTTATTAAGTGTTGTATTGGGAGAAACTATTTTATGAACCCTTCCCACTACATCATCCATTGTCTATTTCAATTATTTAATGATATTTCAGTAATTTTTTCATGTCATTGACATATAAAATTGGTAATTTTCACTCTAAACCCGAACTCAATTGTTAACACAGTTAATTTTTTATTAAAATTTTTTGTGTGATATTTTGAAATAAAAAATTAGTTATTCATTTGGTAGTCATATAACAAAAAAATGAGGTATGAACTTTAATTTAACCAAAAAAATTCATGTTTACGATTATATTTACATTTTTAAATGGGTTAAATCATTATTTGAGGCCTGAACTTGGTAACAATTCTCACATTGGATCACATGTTAAGGCTTGAATTAGGTAATTGTTCCCACATTGGGACTTGAACTCTTTTTTATCCAAGTTAGTCCATAAACGTGGTAATTGTTCTCATGTTAGTGCTTGGGCTAGGCAATTGTTCCTATGTTGGGGCTTGGATATAAGGGTTTTCAAGAAAACATAGGGGCTAAGGTGTTCTTTGATAAACTAAAAGATTAAGTGCAGAAAAAATAAGGGTTGAAAAATTGAGTATTGAAATTTTAAGTACCGAATTTAAGTTATAAAATTTTGTTTGATACATTACTTAAAATTAATTACGGAATATAATTATATTGTTTGATAAATATAAATTTTGAATTATAAAAAATTATATTTTACATTTTATTCTTAATTTTAAACATTTTACCTTATTCTAAACCGTAATTAAAATTTTAAACATAAGGTTTTTATAGGAAAACATAATATTAAAATAAATTAATTAAAATTGAGTTAATTAAATATATTCTTTATTAAGTTATAAGTAGCTTTTATCAGGCCATACCGTGAGAATCATTGTCACGTTTAAGGACTAATTTGAACCAAAAAAAAGTTCATGCCCTAATGTGGGAGTAGTTGCTAGGTTCAAACCCCGTGAAGTGATTTAACCCTTTTTAAATTTAAAAGTAATGGGATTAAATTTCTTAAAACAAAAATAGCTAGGAGGACTAAATTTTAAACATACAAAGGATACAAGGATTTGTAGCATATTTTAACCTAGTTGAAATCTTTGAAAATCTTTTATCGTACATAACTTTTGATGGCTGATACTAGAAATCTCATATCTCTGTTTAAAACAGGGTCTTTTAATGTCAAAGCTTTATCGAGGCGATGGCGAAGAACAACAGGCGGCAGTGAAGGAGTGGTTGGAAATGTTGGAAGTCATGGAAGAACATGCGCTGATTGGAGTGAAAAAGTTCTTCGGCGGAGACGAGATAAACATGGTGGACATTGCATTTTCCTTTGTTGCTCACTGGCTTGGGATTCTCGAAGACGTACTAGGGCTTGAAATCTTTAAGCCACACAAGTTTCCTCGAGTGAGCTCGTGGATCCAAAATTTCAAATCAAGTCCTATAATCAAAGACAACTTGCCTGATGCCGATAAGATGTCTACTTTCTTGAAGCGTGGTAGAGAGATGATGTTGACATCAAAATCGAATTAGGGTTTGGAAACTTGAGTTCTTTATCGAAGGTTTTCAAACTTTGAACTGATCAAGTCACTGCTTTGTTTGTCCAATAATTTCGATCAGTTTGTTTAAATAAATTATCAAAATCAAAATAAAAAAATTTCAATGGGTCCATACTAGTTTGCCACCCCTCCTCCTATATCGGGCTTTTTCATTTATTAAGTCTATTATATGTGTTATCTTGTCTTTAAACTAACTCATATGTTTGTTTAGCCCAATAAATATCTTTCATATGCCCAAAATATTATTTATTCTTTTAATTAACTTGTAATGACCTGATTTTAAACATTGTCAAAAAAAATACAATTTTAAAATCCAATTCCGTAAATTGAGTTAGTGGAATCATGAATAGAAAGGTTTATGAAGTTAGTATGAAAATATATTAAAGAATGGTTAAGTAATTTAATCAAGAAAATCATTAATTAAAGTTCAGGGACTAATTTGTAAAAGTTCAACCGCTATTGAAATTTTAATTTAGAAAAATGATTGAGGACTTAATTAATAATTAATTTGAGGACCTTGGAATTAATTTACAATTTTTAAAATATGATGGTGGAACGGTATGATTACATCCACTTATCTTAATTAGCTTGACCACTAATGGTGATTAATTAAGCTAATTAAGGGCTTAATCATAGTATAAATACTAAGAGAGTGGAGAGAAAAATGAAGTTATCATCTTCCTCATTTTGTTTGGCTGTCCAAAGCTGAAAAGAAGAAGGAAAAACATCTTTGTTTTCTTTTCCATTTTAATCCAAAATTAATCGCCGGAATTAAGTTCTTTCCTTAAGATTTTTATAAAGTTTGAACCACGGGAGTTTGATTTAGCTAACACATGTATTATTTTCTTCAATTGTTAGATGTTCAGAAAGTTTCCATTAAAGTTTAATTGATGATTTTAAGCTTGAATTTGAAGAGATTGTTAATTAGTAAGTTTAGATTATGTTAAGGATTTGGAAATTAAGTTCACTTAAAAGATAATTTTGTGAAATTAGGGTAAAATTGAATAAAGCGAAAGCTATTGTAAACTTATGGTATAGATTAAAAATACAAGGTCACTAATGGAAGGATATGAAATCAGATTTTGCTTTTATGTTAAGTATCGAAAAATAAGAACATTTTGGATATAAGGACTAAAATGAATAAAATGGAAATATATTTGATTATATATTTTTCATGAGTTTGAGTGAAACTAATACTATTTTTATAATTAAATTATCAAACATAGCTAAAGACGACATCGAGCCGTCTCGAGAGAAAGAAAAGGCGAAAGTCGTAGACGAGTAGCTAATGCGATTTTTACTTTCATGATTTGAATTCAATATATATATACGGTTAAAAACTAACTTGCTTGAGGTAAGTATGTCTCATGATTTGGTTTGTAGATAATGATATGAAATGTTATGAATTTAATTGAGACGAGCATGGCATAAATGAGTATTATATGAAACTATGGTAAAAGATCATGAATATAAATATGTTTTTGGAATATTGTTACCTTAGTAATTGACTCGGGTATATTTGGCATGCTATAAGATTAGTGTACAAGATTATACTGATGAGGTATGGAATGCATGCTATACTTCGAATGTTCCGATGATCTAACAACCCTTACCTGACTCGTTAAAAGATACAGACAAGGAATGTCACATTAAAATTTTCAGTTTCAATCCCTAACCCTTGCTTACTTTTCTAACGTCATCTAGACTCCATATGATATTAAATCTATTTCTAAAATTGTATATTATTAAAATTTTAATTAGAGAAACCAAAATCCTTTTTCCAGGGTATTTTCAGGCGAATTTACGATTTTAAGAACAAAGACATCAGTACCTCATCCATAGTATCAAAACCAATACAAGATTACTAATCATTTTTAGCTTTGAAGTATTCATGTATTGAAACTTTGAAACACATGTACCAGAACCTCATACCTATTGCAATATAATTTTTAATTATATATTTAATTTAATGAATTTCAAAATTTAATCCTTTCTCAAAATGTACTAATACTAACTACACTTTGCCTTTCCTATTTTTCTTTTGGTAAAATAAACAGCTTTACACGACACTATTAAGATAACACATTAGCCCATGTAACACTAATATAGTCTGTTTGTACTAAATATTGCACAGAATAAGGTTGATCCTCAAATACTTAGACCTCAGTGAGTCTTGTCGCCATAACCTTAGCCATATTCTTTGTAAGATATACTTCATAATATAATTCTCTTCACTTTAATGTATCTAATCTATAATAATTCAAGTTTCATTTTTTTTACTCAATTATTTTAGTTTAATACACTTAATTTAGTAAAATTTTCAAATATTACATTTAAACACTTATGTAACAAATCTGCTCATTTCCACTCCTATATTTTTCCAAATTTACTAGACAACCCTTAAAATTATAGTTACACAATTTTTACGATTTAGTCCCAAACTCCTAAATTTACACTATTTTACGATTTAGTCCCTGGAAGTCATTTTGTTTTCAATTCAGCCTTAAATCCCAGTTTGCCTAGTTTTGCAAAACAGTCTCTCTCTTCTTTTTCTTTTTCTTTTTTCAAAATTTTGAGATTTTATAATTTAATTCCTACTATTAAAATCTTGTCAAATTTTCCACAAATTAGTCCAGGATTTTGAACCATTAAACTTTCATATTCTATTTTTAGAATTGTAAATTCTCAACCCACATAAATTAGTTCTAAAACTCGTGTTTTGGAATCTTTACAATTTAATCCTATAATTTCAAACTTTACTATTTTATGCCCAATCGTTCAATTTTCATATTTCATAATCATATAATTTAGTACAACACTAAATTTTTAGATTTCAGTAATCAACATTTAACATTTAGAATTTTACAAATTTTACAATTTAATCCTTGCTTCAGCTTTTATCAAATTGATCACTTAACAAATTGTTTTCAATTTACTTCCAAATAGTATTCAAAATATTCCAAATAAAAATATTTTATTGTCTCTATATGCGGCATTGCATTATATATATTTTGAAAAATTACATGTATTTATGCTTTTTACTCGAAGTTACTTTTTATATTTAAATTTGTTGAGGAGAGGTCTAATTTATTTTAGAAGTTTTCAAAATATAATCCATTGAAAGTTGATATATTCTTCTTTTTTTTGTGAATTATAATAATAAAGTAAAATTCAAACAACAAACGAGACTCGAACTCTATCCCACACTTAGGGTGATGAATACTTTTAACTAAACCATCATATGAAATTCAAAGCTAATAAATTCTTTAATATATTTAATTTTAACTTCGAATTTTATCTTTCTAACTGTACGTAACATATTGGGGGTGAGACAAGTGGCATCCATCTTAAATTACTTTATATTGCATCATGCATGATAATAGCTTGTATTATTATATAAAATTATTTCTATATACTTTCTTTAATTCCTTGTATTTACACTTCATCTTTACCTTACTGAAAGCTTTGACTGCTAATCCTATTATAAATTTACACTCACCGCTCTCAGAATCTACCAGAAAATCGACTAATCTCCCAACCATGGCGGTCGTGAAACTGTTCGGAGCTAGGCCTAGTCCGTACTGTTACTGAGTAATTTGGGCTCTGAAACTCAAAGGCATGGCTTACGAATACATCGAACAAGATCTCTTCAACAAGAGTCCTTTGCTTCTTCAATATAATCCAATTCATAAGAAGATCCCGGTACTCCTTCACGACGACAAACCCATCTGCGAATCCACCGTCATCCTTCGATATATCGATGAAATTTGGCCGCAAAATCCCTTGCTGCCGGGTGATCCCCATGAGAGAGCCGTTGCCCTGTTTTGTATCAAATTTGCTGATGACAAGGTAAAATCTTTTTTTTTTTGGTTTAAATACAAAAATAACCCTCAAACTATATTTAAACTGTATCTTATTTTACCAAAAAACACAGTACCATGTTTTATTGACAACTTAATTGAAGTCACCAACTAGTTTACTTCAACCTGACAATTAAGTAAACGAGTAAGTGTGTAAATTTCAAGGAAACATACCGACATCTTCCCCAAGTTGCTGTCACAAGCACAAGCTTGCTCCTTGCCTTTACCACTTTGACCGTCTCCCACACGATGGAACAACTATTTAACATGCAAGTTTCAAAAGTTTATAAAAAAATTCTCAAGGTCTCAAAATTGTTGGGTGTGATTTAATAATGAATTTTACGGATTTGATTTATAGAAATGAAGTGTCAATATTTTACTTTCCAACACTACTAAAAACTGGATTATTACAAAATTCAACGAGTAAGAAACATGAAAAAAGAAGCAATTTTATTTTATTTTATTTTTGTTTATTATATATGTTAGCATACATACACATATAATATATAATAAAATAGAATTTTCGAATAATTTAAGTACTAGTTAGTTCTAAAACAATTCTAAAATATTTTTCACTTTTACATATCAACACATTAGCACGATTTGATTTTATATTCAAATGCTCCCTCGACATGATGATACGTTTGCTAAAACATCAAAGATAAATTATCCTTTTGGTGAATTATAAGAGGAAAGCAAAGTCCTAACAAATCACATCTTGAACTAATTAAAAATCAATTCAATTGACTCTTAAACTGAATTTCTTAAATATTCTTTTTTTTATGAATTTATTGTTATATCTTTATCAAACTTATTAAATCGATGAACTAATTACCTAATCAATTCAACCAACTACTAATATATTTCTTAAATAATTTAAAGTTAATGTTTTAAATAGTATTTTCGTTAAAAAAAGTATTATTTTTTAAAAGGTTAATAACCGAATTTAGGGTGGATTTGGATGGGTGATGCGTTTAGCTTCGATTTGTGCAAAAAACAGTTATGACGGTGAGATTAGATACTGTAACGATATTGTATCGTGAGACAAAAATTAAGTTAAACACACCGTACCGCACCCGATCACCCATCCAAACTCACACTTAGTTAAAAAAAGATGAGGGCCAAATTGATAAAAAATATAAATATTCAGGTTGAAATTTAGAATTATGTCATGAAAAAAACACACACCATCGTTACCTTAGACAAATCTTTGACCAGTAATCCTATTATAAATTTGCACTCAGCGCTCTCAGAATCTCTGAATTAATCTCCAAACCATGGCGGTCGTGAAATTGTTCGGAGCTTGGTTTAGTCCGTACGCTTGCAGAGTTATTTGGGCTCTGAAACTCAAAGGCATACCTTACGAATATATTGAAGAAGATGTCCGCAACAAGAGTCCTTTGCTTCTTCAATATAATCCAATTCATAAGAAAGTCCCGGTGCTCGTTCATGACGGAAAACCGATCTGTGAATCCACCGTCATCCTTCAATATATCGATGAAATTTGGCCGCAGAATCTCTTGCTGCCGGCTGGTCCCTATGACAGAGCTGTTGCTCGGTTTTGGATCAAATTTGCGGACGATAAGGTAAAATCTGTTCTTTTCTTTTTTGGATTAAGTACAAAATTAACCCTCCAACTATATCGTATTTATCACTTAGGTGCCTAAGAGTTTTTTTTTTCTCTTCTTTGCAAAATGATTTTTAAATGGTTAATTTTGTCTTATTTTACCAAAAATACAGTAGCATGTTTTATTGCCATCGTGCACTTTTTAGGCAAAATGTAACAAAATTAATAGTTTAAGTATATTTTACCAAAAATTTGAGGTACTTAAAAGGAGAAAATTGATATAGTTTAGACACTAATTTTGCAATTAAACCTTTTATTTATTTATTTGATGCATATGACGATTTTCCCGTTTATTGATTTTTATATTTATATTTATTTATCTATATTTATAGCCAAAATCATTTATTAAGTGTTGTATTGGAAGAAACTATTTTATGGACCTTTCCCACCATATTATCTATTGTCTATTTCTAATTATTTAATAATATTTCACTAATTTTTTCATGTCATTGACATATAAAATTAGTAATTTTTTACTCTAAACCCGAACTCAATTGTTAATACTGATTAATTTTTATTAATTTTTTGGTGTGATATTTTGAAATAAAAAAATAGTTATTCATTTGGTAGTCATATAACAAAAAAAAAGTTATGAACTTCAATTTAACCGGAAAAAAAATCATGTTTACGATTATATTTACATTTTTAAATGGGTTAAATCATTATTTGAGGCCTAAACTTGGCAACAATTCTCACATTGGGTCACATGTTAAGGCTTGAATTAGGTAGTTGTTCCAACATTAAGGCTTGAACTTTTTTTTATCCAAGTTAGTCCCTAATCGTGGTAATTGTTCTCATGTTATTGCTTGGACTAGGCAATTGTTCCCATGTTGGGGCTTGAATATTAGGGTTTTCAAGAAAATATAGGGACTGAGGTGTTCTTTGATAAACTGAAAGATTAAGTGCAGAAAAAATAAGGGTTGAAAAATTAAGTATTGAAAATTTAAGTACCGAATTTTAAGTTATAAAATTTGCTTGATACATTACTTAAAATTAATTAGGAATATAATTATATTGTTTGATAAATATAGATTTTGAATTATAAAAATTATATTTTACATTTTATTCTTAATTTTCTAAACATTTTACCTTATTCTAAACCATAATTAAAATTTTAAACATAAAGTTTTTATAGGATAACATAATATTAAAATAAATAAATTAAAATTGAGTTAATTAAAAATATTCTTTATTAAATGAGAAGTAGCTTTTATTAGGCCAAAATATTCTTTATTAAATGATAAGTAGCTTTTATCAGGTCATACCATGAGAATAATTGTCAAGTTTAAGGACTAATTTGAAAAAAAAAGTCCATGCTCCAATGTGGGAGTAGTTGCTAAGTTCAAACCCAGTGAAGTGATTTAACCCTTTTTAAATTTAAAAGTGATGGAATTAAATTTCTTAAAACAAAAATAGGAGGACTAAATTTTAAACATACAAAGAATACAAGGATTTGTAGCATATTTGAACCTAGTTGAAATCTTTAAAAATCTTTTATCGTACATAACTTTTGATGGCTGATACTAGAAATCCCATATCTCTGTTTAAAACAGGGTTATTTAATGTCAAAGCTTTATCAAGCCGATGGCGAAGAACAACAGGCGGCAGTGAAGGAGTGGTTGGAAATGTTGGAAGTCATGGAAGAACATGCGCTGATTGGAGTGAAAAAGTTCTTTGGCGGAGACGAGATAAACATGGTGGACATTGCATTTTCCTTTGTTGCTCACTGGCTTGGGGTTCTCGAAGACGTAGTAGGGCTTGAAATCTTTGAGCCACACAAGTTCCCTCGAGTGAGCTTGTGGATCCAAAATTTCAAATCAATCCCTGTAATCAAAGACAACTTGCCTGATACCGATAAGATGTCTACTTTCTTGAAGCTTGGTAGAGAGATGATGTTGACATCAAAATTGAATTAGGGTTTGGACACTTGTGTTCTTTTATGGAAGGTTTTCAAAATTCAAACTGATCAAGTCACTACTTTGTTAGTTCAATAATTTTGATCAGTACAAATACTAAGAGAGTGGAGAGAAAGATGAAGTTATCATCTTCCTCATTTTGTTTGGCCATCCAAAGCTGAAAAGAAGGAAAAACATATTTGTTTTCTTTTCCATTTTAATCCAAAATTAATCACCGGAATTAAATTCTTTCCTTAAGATTTTTATAAAGTTTGAACCACGGGAGCTTCATTTAGCTAATACATGTATTATTTTCTTCAATTGTTAGATGCTCAGAAAGTTGCCATTAAAGTTTAATTGATGATTTTAAGCTTGAATTTGAAGAGATCGTTACTTAGTAAGTTCAGATTATGTTAATTTGAATTTGAATTTTGCGTTCTTTATTTAGATTTTCAGATAATTCGAATTCTGTAATTCATATTCGAGTTCATATTCGAATTAAACCAAAAAATTTAATTTTTTATTCGAGTTTATCCAAATAAATTATTAATTCAAACTATTTAATTTAAATTTTAAATTTTTTATCAAATTTTTAAAATCGAATCGATTCAAGAAAGAAATGAATTAAACTCACACCATAACCGAACAGCAGCCAATTTAGACAACCATTTCTTCATGTCTTATGAAAACAACAGTCATTTTGGACAACCATTTCTTCAAATTTCCAGCATGTTTTATTTGCTACATACCGAAAATCAACAGCAGCTAATTCACAGTTTATTCATAAAATTCAGCCAACTTAATTGAAGTCACCAACTAGTTTTTTTCAACCTGGCAATTAAGGAAACGAGTCAGTGTGTAAATTTCAAGGAAACTTCCCGAAATCTTCCCCAAGTTGCTGTCACAAGCACAAGCTTGCTCCTTGCCTTTACCACTTTGACAGTCTCCCCCATGAAGAAACAACTATTTAACATGCAAACTTCAAAAGTTTTAAAAAAAAATTCTCAAAATTGTTGAGTGATTTAATAATGAATTTTACGGATTTGATTTACGAAAATGAAGTGTCGATATTTCACTTTCCAACACTACCAAAAACCGGATTATTACAGAATTCAACGAGTAAGAAACATGAAAAAAGAAGTAATCTTATTTTATTTTATTTTATTTTTGTTAATTTATTATATAAGTTAGCATACATACACATATAATATATAATAAAATAGAATTTTCGAATAACTTAAGTAGTAGTTAGTTCTAAAACACTTCTAAAATATTTTTCACTTATTACATATCGACACATTAGCACAATTTGATTTTATAGTCAAATGCTCCCTCGACATGATGACACGTTTCTAAAACATCAAAGATAGATTATCTTTTTTTGGTAAATTATAAGAGGAGAGAAAAGTTCTAACAGCAACGCGATTAGCGTGACTTGAACCTAGATTTCATTTGAGACGGTGAACACCCTGATCATCAAATCAACACATGGGTAAAATAAATATATATGATACCTTAATTATAAAAAAAACACTGTTTAGTTGCTTATTAAAAAAACTGTCTATTTCTTCTATTAAAAATTTCATTCATTTTACTTAAATTAGTCCCTCTATGTCAACATAAGGTACACATCGCACACCAAGTGTCACTGTTTAGTTGCTCATTCAACCACGTCAGTATTTAACAATAAAAATGAATGAAATTTTTAATAAAAATATTAGTTTGCTCTCTGATCGACTATACAATGATTAATTTGTCCATTTTTTAGTTAGAGGAGGCAAATTATAATTGTAATTTTACGATGGCCAAAATGTAATTTCATCATTTTAATAGTCTATATCTTTATTTTTTACAAGGATTAAATCAATTTTTTATATTTTAGGAGGTCAAAGTGTAATTTTACCTTTACTAATTTAAAATTTTAAAAATTTTAAAGAACTTAAATAGAAAAGTTTTCATTTTAGGGGGCCGAGGACCCCTAGTTTCACCCATGCTCTTCTTGCTCAAGAAATTCATACCAATTATTTAAAGTAGATTTAAATTTTGAAATAAATACTTAAATATGTTTTTTAATTGAGATGGTAAAGTTGAGAGAATAAAATTCATGATGTTTTGAGTTCGAATCTCATTACGTGAATGTATTTTCTAGATTTTATATAAAAACATAAAAAAAAAGCTTAATTGAACATTAGGTCCTTAAACTATGCCCTTCATTTGAGTTAGGTACCTAATTTTGTTTTGTCAAATTAAGTACTTAAATTTTATTTCTGTAACTGAAATTAACCCTTACCATTACACTTCATTAAAAAAAAAAAAGCCAAAACCAATCAAAGAGCCTCACGTCATCATCAAAATAAAATAAAACATACCTCAACTCCATCCCTCTCCTCTCCCCCATGTCTCTCTCCCCTCCCTTCCACCATCACCATCTCTTTCCTTCCCCCTCCCACAATCCCACCTTCTCACTAGATGGATAACTCAATCCAATTTTACCTCCAACTCCCACTCCATTTTACTGAATATTTTATGGGGGCTCTTGGAATATTTTCTCAAATAAGTAAAGGAAGAGGGGACCATATATATATACAAGTAAAAGTGCTGCCGATTTTTAGTTGGAAGGTTGACGATTTTGCTTGATGATCAAGGCATATATATTAATATATAAAATTTCTGTTTGTTTTTATTTACATCTTTTTTAAATATTTTTAGTTGGGAGGTAATCTTTTTTATTTAATATTAATATAAAATTTTTATTTGATTATATTTTAATGAGATAGTGACATGACACTTTTTGATTGGTTGGAATGATTTTTTAAACGAATGTGAAAAAGAGCGGCCAATTTCGATTACGAAATAAAATTTAGGTATCTAATTCGGTCAAAAAAAATTTAAGTACTTAACTCAAACAAAGGACATAGTTTAAGGACCTCATTTTCAATTAAGCCAAACAAAAATATCCTTAAAATAATATTGACCATTTTATAAAAATTAAGAGTTTTTAATAAATTCATGGTATAAATTATAATCACAAAAATGTAATTGTATGGACTTAAAAATTATTATTACAGTCAAGAAAAGTGAAGAATTTGGCTAAATTAGTCATATATACCGTTGTTTTTTTAATTGGTCAAATAGGCCATCTTTTTGAAGATTTAAGGAACTCAACCGATTTTGGAGAGAGAGTATGAAAAACGTGACCAGCTGCACAGTTGGCAGGAAGCTGGACGAGCTTTTTTTGGAATTTTCAGAAAACGCTTTTAACTTGGCACCTTTTCATGACGTGTCAGCAAAAGCTTGTCTAACTGGACGCACTTTCATACACTCTCATCAAAATTAACCTATTTCCTTAAATCTTGAAAAAAAACGACCTATTTAACCAATTAAAAAAAAAAACCGGCATATATGCATAATTTAACTGGAGAATCTGGCAAAATATAATTTGCAGCAAGCCATAGTATTAGTAATTGCGATACATCATCCATGACGATTGTATTTAGGCTGACCAAGAACAGTCCAAATCCCCCCACCTAAAACAATTATATAATGGCCCCTAGTTTACTTCACAAAACAGATACCAAAACACTACACCATGGATGAAGTGAAGCTCTTTGGGTTTTGGGCAAGTCCTTTTAGTAGAAGGGTCATTTGGGCATTAAAGCTAAAAGGTGTGGAATATGAATACATTGAAGAAGATCTGCCTTATAATAAGAGTGATCTGTTGTTGCAGTACAACCCAGTTCATAAAAAGATCCCAGTGCTGGTTCATGGAGGAAAGCCAATTGCAGAGTCATTGGTTATTTTGGAATATATAGATGAAGTGTGGCCACATAATCCTTTGTTGCCAAAAGATGCTTACGAGAGATCCGTAGCTAGAATTGGGTTGATTTTTTGAGTTTGTGTTAGAATCAACGGATTAACATCGACCCCATTACTCCTTTTTTTCATTAATAATATCCAATACAATTATCATCACCATTTAAATATGTAGGACCATTTAAATGTGAATATTAATTAGAGAATGATCATTAGACATGCATTGGATATTAATAGATTAAAAAGTAATGGACTGAAGTCAAATCCAGGATTGACTGATCAAAACTTGCCCAATCCAAACTTAAAAACAAGCTACACCATCAAAAAATCTAACCCAAAATGACCAAAACAAGTAATTCAAAATGTAAAAAATTTTAAAATTCGAATTAATCCATTTCAAAACCAATTTCACCCCTCCAATCTGGGGATCTAGTCTGAAACCACTTGTAGACCAGTAATATTTGATCCTAACCTTAAGTTTGCAGACTCAACCAATGTGGGAATTTTTCGTAAATTCGGCGAAGAACAGCAGAAGGCAATCGAGAACAACTATGAAATTCTGAGGACGATTGAGGAACATGGTCTTGGAGACAAAAGTTCTTTGGTGGCGACCAAATTGGCATAGCTGATCTTGTTTTGGAATGATTATTCATATGTTGGCGCCTATGGAAGAGGTGGTGGGATATAAGTTTATTAAAGCCGATAGCTTCCCACGCCTGCATGCTTGGGCCAAGCATTTCAGCGAACACCCTGTGATCAAAGACAATGTCCCTGATTACACTAAAGTTGTTGATTTCTTGAAGATAAGAAGAGAATTTTGTAGGAATTCTCAACAGAATAGCTAGAAAAAAGAAAGAAAGAAGGTACTTTTGATCGTTTAAGAACTAAAAATTGGGAAATAATGCAAAAGGATTGATTGTTCTTTTTCTTGTAGCATTTTTACTTTTTTTTTATGCATTGTATGTTTGTAACAATAAAAAAATTTTTTTTTGCCAATAATTAATGTTTTGTTTGGTGTATAAAATCGAACCCAAAATGGCCAAAACAAGTAATCCAAAATGATAAAAAAAATTTAAAACTCGAATTAATCCATTTTAAAGCCAATTTCACCCCCTCGAATCTAGGGATCTAGTCTCAAACCACTAGCAGACCAGTAATATTTGATCCTAACCTTATTAATATAAGGTTGCAGACTCAACCAATGTGGGAATTCTTTCGTAAATTCGGTGAAGAACAGCAGAAGGCAATCGAGAACAACTATGAAATTCTGAGGACGAGAGGAACATGGTCTTAGAGACAAAAAAGTTCTTCGGTGGCGACCAAATTGGCGTCGCTGACCTTGTTTTTGGAATGGTTATTCATATGTTGGCACCCATGGAAGAGGTGGTGGGGCGAGTAAAGTTCATTAAAGCCGATAGCTTCCACGCCTGCATGCCTGGGTCAGGCATTTCAGCGAACGCCCTGTGATCAAAGACAATGTCCCCGATTACAATAGAGTTGTGGATTTCTTGAAAAAAAGAAGAGAACTTTATAGGAAATCTCAACATAATCACTAGAAAAAATTAAGTACTCTTGATATTGAGAAATAATGCAAAAGGATTGGGATTTTCTTTTAGTACATTTCTATGTTTTCTCCATGCATTGTAAGTTTGTAACAATTTCTTTTTGCCAATAATTAATGTTTGGTGTGGTGGATGAGCTCAGCCAATACAACCTCCTTCCCTTGGATTGGATCTAAATTAAATTATAAAATTTTGAAAGGTTAAAATGTAATTTATCATATTTAAAGGGATTAAATAGAATTGTTTTCATTTTAAAGGATTAAAATAGAATTTTTACTATATATTAATTTATAATATCATCATTTATATGAAAACTCATATTTGGGTGACAGTCCCCTATAGTGACGAAGCCAAAAACTTTGCGGGGGCTAAGATAAAATTTTAAAATTTTGAGACTGAAGTTAAAAGTTCTATTCTAAAAGAGCTTAAATTATATGATTAATTTTCACGAAGGGCTAAAATTACAATTTTTCCATTTATTCGAATGATTAAAAAACTTAAAATTGATTAATGTTTAACCTCAAGGTTCAATTTAGTACTTAATTTTTTTTTGCTCAATTAGGTATTTAAACTTTCCATTTTGGTTCAAATTAGCACCGAACTTGACTTCGTAGTTCAAATTGGTTCAAATACGTCATCTAACTCAAGTACTAATTTAGACTAAAAAGCTAATTTGAACCAAGACGTCAAGTTCAAGTACGTAATTGAACCAAAATAAACCTTCGGTACCAAAATAATCCTACTATAAGAAAGCAAATCCAATACATGAAAAGGAAAACACCAATTTCAGGCTCAAAATTTATTTTTTTTAAGGGTCATTTTCCCAAACATGTGGTGGATGGATTTGAAGGGAATTGTGAGACAAAGAATCATTGTCAAAGAAAGAAAGGAGGGAAATTTTTTTTTTAATGAAAATATAATTGAAGGGTTAGCAGAGGGAGAGGGTTGGGTGAGGATGGTGGGGGACCGTGGGAGAGGGACAGGGTGTGAAAATATTTCTTAATATTATTTTTAATTAATATTAATATAAAATCAAAAAATAATTTTAATTTTTCTAAATTTTTTATTTTTTGAAATTATTTTATACAAAGAATGAGATAGTTTACTTATGTGGCTTTTTTTTGCCACGTGCTTATTAGTGATTGGGCCGCATCATCATTGAACATTGAACAATGTTGACTAATGGCTGACCAATCCGCTTATATTTTGGTCTTAACAATCACACAGAATTTTTTATGCAGTTATGAATGGAAGAATGATTTTGTATTTAAATTTCCAAACTCAACATTATTTTAGTATTTTTATAGATTCAAGATATCGAAGTTCCATTTAGAGTTTTTTTTAATTTAATATATTAATATTTTAAAATTGACAGCTCAATATTAAATTATTTAAGAAAATAATTTTGAATATTTTCAAAATTAGTAAGTAGCCGATTGAGTTTTAATTCGATTAGCATGAGCATTATTTTCAATGCAGGAGGACGTGGATTTAAGTGCATTAATGAAGCACATTATACTCCTATTCATGAGTTGAGGAGGGGCTATAGGTAGTTCTAAGCATTATATCAAAAAGAGGAAATATAATAAGAATCTATAATAAGATTGAATAATTAATTTTTACTGATGTGGATTGTTATGAATATCGAATCAACATTAATTATCAAAATTAACACAACCTTCCACACAACACAACACATCTCTCATATTGCGGCTTCTCTGTTTCTTAAACTTGAGTGGAATATCATTCAAATGATTCGCCAGAGTCTCCGAAGGCAATTCCAGTGGACGGTAAAATTGCATTCAGATTCTTCACATTCTAGGGCCTGCCCATTGCAAACCTCACCACATACCTTACATGGAGGGCAATTCCAAATGTTTTTCTCAACAGTGAATGGATGTTTATGCCTATAATATTTCAATTTGATCCCAAGCTTCATATATGGGAGATCCCCAAGAGCACAATTGAGATGAAGAGAGTTATCACAATCAGCACAGTAGTAAAACCAATCATTTGGCTCTTTCTTTTTCGCAAAGATCGCAGTAAAGTTGAGAAGGCTCAGAATCATCAGAATAAGTCAAAGTAAGAGGATGCCTGTCATACTTGTACCAAGCAGTGAGTGGTAGTGTTGCACAACCTACATTTAAACTGAAATCACAGCGCCTCATGCATCTATAGGCAACATCCCACCAGTATAGTCCTTTGAAACAAGCACTGCAACCCGTTCCCTGGTTGTTGTGGACAAGAAAGAGTGAATGCTCATGACTTGGGTGCTTCAAGGTGTCCGACAATAACATACAATGAATGTCAATTTTGAACCTGATATCTCCTTTGTAGCATTCATAGCTAAATCCATGATACTCACGACCGCAAGCTTTGCACACTGGAAAATAATCCCCAACGTGTGAGTTTGGGAGAGTAAGCAAATGCTTGTGAAATGGGTGTGGCATTTCTTTAGGCAATTCAGCGCAATCTTTGTGGAGAAAGAACTTGCATTTCTCACAACTACAAAAAGGAGTTGATATAGGTCTCGTGCACCCATCGCACTGACTATCATCATCTTTGGTCTTCCCACTAGAAGTGAGTCTTAAATTATGATCATGATAGGAATGCTTGATCTCACTTGCTACCATTAGCTCTCCAATACGAATTTGTTCAACAACATCAGTAATCAAATTCCAAGGTTCATCCACCACTTCCTCGGACCTCTCATCATAGCCTTCCGGCATAATTGTTCCATCCCAAATTGCTTTATCAGTTGCACAACGTACATGAGCAATATAACGGCAACGAGAAGCAGGACAACGGTAATTGCCATATCTTATATCAACTTCCTCGTAACAAATTTTGCACATCCAATCCTCAACTTGATTTTGTCGAAGTGAATAGGAAAGAGAAATCATGTGACGATGTCGTGTTATCATGATGTGGCATGGCAATGAAATGCAATTCTTGTGGACAAGGAGGTGACATGTAGCACAGAAATAGGGGGAGTGATCTCCGTCAGTGCCACAAAAATCACAAACAAAGGACATTTTTCGAGATATAAGCATCCACGGGTGTTCATGACTTGCCACCGTGATTGTTGGTGGTGGAAAAAGAAAATCAGCAAGCGAAAGATCAAAGTTGCAAAGAGAGCAGGAATAAACAAACCCCTTCCATTGGATTATGCACAAAGAGCAACTACATTTCTGGGGATGAGTAGGCGGTTGTGGCAAGAGAGTAAGAGGATGCTTACGGTCGTAGGGGTGATTAACCACAAGGGGTAGTTCAGCACATTCCTTATGAAGGTTAAAAAGTGTGCAATCTTAACAGTGGTAAATTGGACCAGATATTGGTTTCTGACATCCGGAGCAATGAGTCTCGACTTCGTTGTTATGATTTTGAATGAAGTATAAAGGATGGGGGGTGCAAAGACTTAGGAAAATTTGCAGCAACGGATGATTGAAGCAAAGCACAATTGATGTGCAGACCGAACTCACAATCAAAACAATTATAAACAAATCCCTCCGAATTTTTACGACAGAAATTGCACCAGTTTGTGCCCAAAGAATAAGGTGATTTTGGCAGAAGAGTGAGAGGGTGGAAGGGGTGGAAGGGATGCTGAATCTTGGGGGCTAACTCTAACTCAGCACATCCCTTGTGAAGATAAAACTCACATTGATTGCAGCCATAGCTCCAGCCCTCTACAGGTTTCTCACACCCAAGGCAAAGAGCTGCAACACTGTGAGCTTGGATGAAGACCAAAGGATGGTGGTGGCTGAAATGTTGAATTTCCATCTCTCTTTCTTTCCAACTCTCAGATACTGTGAAATTATTTAGAAGAAGAAGAACAAAAATGAAATTGCTTCATCAAATTTTTCCAGACCTCATGGTTAGTAGATTCTTTTCTTGGGTGTTGGTTTTGGTCTTCATAAAGAAAGGAATATATTGATGCTTTGCCCAATTTTCAAAATTTTAAGCATGGATATAGATATAATTTAGCAAATAAAGAAAGAAAGAAGAAAGAAACAGCAGAAGAAAGTATGAGGAAGAAGGAAGTAGGAGAGGACACTTTTCTTCGGAAAATTTCGTTGCTTGCTCTCCACGTTTCATTCCAATGATACCAGTCCCGATGTTAACAAGTATACATACATTGAGGGAGCAAAATTAAGGGTGTGCAATAGTCGGATCAAACTGACTAAAGCAATTCAACGGGTAAATTTTAGTTTTGTCGAGTATATTGTAGGTCCGGTAAATTGGTTTTCATTTTGGAAATCCAAAATCAAATTAATCAGCTTTCAATTTCAAATAGCGAATTTTGTCATATCCATGAGTGAAAGAAAAAATTAATATTAAAATTATATTTACAAAAAAAATTATTTAGTATTTTTGCCAATATTATTTAGTAATTCAATCATATGTAGAGAAGTAAATTATTCATAATTAATTTGATTTTGTTGGTTTTATAGAGAATTTGGTTCTATTTTGATTCGTAAAAGAGTTTGTTAAATCTTTGGATTGGATTGAATTGATCGATTGCTCGATTCGAAACAAAATCAAAATTAAAATATTTTAATAAAATGATTAGCATAAAATATAAATTATTGAGAGCCAAACTTCATAGTTTTAGGTTAAAGAACTAAATTAAATTGAATTGTTAATTTTTAAGAGTCTAAAATCTCGTGGGTTTGAGTGTGTTGAAGTGTATTATCTTCCTATTTAAACCCTAAACTTTAAGTACCAATTTGGACCTTGAAATCAAGTTCAAATATCAAAATGTATGTTTATCCTAGAATAAAAATATTTTATTGACTATTTTGCATTAATATTATAACAATCGAATTGGCGATTAAACCAATCAAATAATCAATTTTTAGTTGAATCGATCTCAGTACAGCTGTGGCCAAATCCAATTAATTACAAACCTATTCATCGAGCAAAGGAGAGAGAGGGATTCAAACCTTTGATAATTCTTTGTTTCGAACTATACCGATTTTGAAAACCGGAGCTATCAACCACTCAGCCATCTCTCTGAAAGCTAAATTTTGCCGGGCTCGAGTTGGTCTTAATGTTTTTCTTCTTCTTTTTGCCTTTAAAACAATTTTTGGAATAACTATTTTCAAATCCCTTGACTCTGATTAAAATTTTTCAAACTAATAGTGCCACATGGCAGCATACAATTGGTTGCATTCAAAGCGATGTAAGATTTTAACTCCATTAGAAGGATATATGGCAATATATTTTAAAAGTAAAGATACCATATTAGATATATTGATAAAGTATAGGGGTTGAATCTGTTATTATCATTATTTTATCATTACGTTGATCCGAAATTTCTTTAACAAGTTACAAAGAATTTCATATTTATATTCTTTATATTATGTTTCTCTTTTATTTTAAAAAATCAATAAAAATACATATGGTGGGAATTGAAAACGAGTAAATTGGGTTAGAAAATTTTTAATTTATCACTCAATTAAAGTACTATTTTAATAGTTTTGTACATTTCAATTTTTATTATGCATGCTTTATTACCCCAATCAATTATATATAGAGATAGGATTTCTAGTATATATATTAATGTATTTGATTGAACTCGAACCTCGACTCAAGATTGATTACAATATCACGATAAACAATTTTAATCTTTTTTTTATTTTAATATCTTGCATATTTTACGTGTTATTATTATTATTTGTGTCCACTTATACATTTTATTATTTATTATATGTTATTTTTAAATACACATTTGTATTCTAAATTTGCGGTTTCCACATGCATACGTGTGTGATAGGATTTCTAGTATTAATAAAGCACCTGATTAAGTTGGTGTCACAAGTCAATTGGGCACCAACTCGGTTAGGAAATTACAGGAAGGCTTTAACGTAATTAAAATAAGTAATATTATTAGAGGGTATTTTAATCTTTTCATTAAAAAAAATGTACATGGTAGGAATCAAACCCATGCCAATTGCATTATTAAAGTTTTTAAGTTACCATCCAACTAAAGTTTTATTTTAATATTTTTATACATTTTATTTTATTATGCACGATTTATTACCTCCACCGGTTGTATATATATAGTTAATAATAAAACCCTTAACTGAGTTGATGTCACAAGTACATTGACTCAAGATTGAGGACAACAAAATGATAGACAATTTTAATCTAGTTTTCATTTTAACATCATATATATTTCATATGCTATTATTAATTAGCTTTAAACCATATGTTTCATTATTTATTGTATGATATTTTTAAACATACATTAGTGTTTGAAATTTGTGGTTTTCACACGCATATGTATGTGATAGAATTTCTAATTATTTATTAAGCTTTTTATCGAGTTGGTGTCATCCACCAACTCAAATAAACTATATTCAATTAATAATAAATTTCGTATCAATAAAAAATTCTACATCATAATAAAAATATAAAAGATAAAAATAACATTATAATAATTTCATTCATGAAGTAGGTGTCTTTTATTTATTATAATCTAGTATTAAATATTTAATGATAGTTGAAAAGTTAAAATACACTCTAAGTCCCATATTCTTCATATATTTAGAATTTAGTTCACCTACTTTTATTTTCAAGAATTTAATCTCTCTACTTTTATATATCAAAATTTATATTTAATTATTAACACGGTTAATTTTTTGTTAAATTTGTTGGTGCGATATTTTGAAATTAAAAAAGTTACTCATTTGATAGTCATATAACAAAAAAAAAAGAGTTATGAACTTGAATTTAGCATAAACAATTAATTACGATTACAATTATATTTACATTTTAAATGGGTTAAATCATAGTTTGAGGCCTGAACTTGACAACAATTCTCACATCAACAATTCTCACATTAGAGTTTGAACTTTTTTTTTGTCCAAATTAATCCATAAACTTGGCAATTGTTCACATGTTAAGGCTTGAACTAGGTAATTGTTCCTACATTGGGGTATGGACTTTTTTTTGTTCAAGTTAATCCTTAAACTTGGTAATTGTTCTCTTGTTAGTGCTTGAACTAGGTAATTGTTCCCACGTAAGAGCTTGAACATTAGGGTGTTTAAGAAAATATTAAGGATTAAGGTGTTGTTTGATAAATTGGAAAATTAAGTACTGAAAAAATAAGGGTTAATATTGAAATTTTAAGTGCCAAATTTAAGTTATAAAATTTGTTTGATACATTAATTAAAATTAATTACAAAATATAATTAGATTTTTTTATAAATATAGAATTTGAATTATATAAAATTATAGTTTACATTTTCATTAATTTTAAACATTTTACTTTATTCTAAACCAAAATCAAGTTTTTAAACATTAAGTTTTATAAGATAACTTAATAATAAAATAAATAAAATAAAATTGAGTTCATTGAAAATATTTTCCATGAAGTTATAATTAGATTTTATTTACTCATCATATTCCACACTTTTTTTATAGAAAACTTCTATTGGAGTATCAAACATGTGTAAAATACTAATCATTGAAAATATTAATTTTCAATTAATCAATTTTTTTCAATGGTTTATCAAACAATGTTTAACTTGGACCAAAAAAAAAAAAAATCCAAGCTTCAATGTCGGAATAATTGTCAAGTTCAGGGATTTAAACAAAAAATAGTTCAGGCTATACCGTGAGAATAGTCGCCAAGTTCAAGAACTAATTTGAACAAAAAAAATGTTCAGGCCCCAGTGTGGGAGTAGTTACTAAGTTTTAGCCTCCTAAAGTGATTTAACCCTTTTTAACTTTAGCAGTAGGGGGATTAAATTTCTTGAAACAAAAAATAGGAGGACTGAATTGCAAACATACAAAGAATACAAAGACTTGTAGCATATTTTAACCTAGTTGAAATTGAGATTTTAGCACTTTGTAGTTTGGATTTTTCTATGGCAAATAACTTTTGATGGCCGATACTAGAATCTCTGCTTAAAATAGAGTCATTTACTCTCAAAGCTTTACTGAACCGAAGGTGAAGAACAAAAGGCGGTAGTGAAGGAGTGGTTGGAAATGCTGGAAGCCATTGAAAAACATGCACTAATTGGAGGGAAAAAATTTTGTGGCAGAGACGAGATAAGCATGGTGGACATTGCATTTTGCATGGTTGCTCACTGGCTCGGGCTTATAGAAGACACAAGTTCCCTCGAGTGAGCTCGTGGATCCAAAATTTTAAATTAGTCCCTGTAATCAAAGACAACTTGCCTGATACTGATAAGATGTTAGGTTTGTTGAAGCATCGTAGAGAGATGTTGACATCAAAATCAAATTAGGGTTTGGAACATTGATTGTATTTTCCCCAATGGAAGTGTTAAATAATAGTTAAACAAAGTTCAAAACACCTATCTAAGTGATGTGGGATAAAATAATACTAATGTTTCGTTTGATTATTAGTGTAAGAACAAGAGAAAAATACTTATTTATTATATATGTTTTACAATAGTTAGACATAAAATAAAGAATAGTTCAAATTGATAATCCGGAGGTGGTCAAATCCCTACAAGAGAGTGGGGGGACGACTTAGGAGTTACTATGCTTAGGAGAGTTAAACGAATTTTAGAATTTGAAGGGCAGTGATGGATTCTGTATGTTCCTAGAGAAGCTAATTCAGTCCGTGAAAAGGAAAACACCAATTTCAAGCTCAAAATTTATTTTTTTGAGGGTCATTTTCCCAAACATGTGGTGGATGGATTTGAAGGGAATTGTGAGACAAAGAATCAATGTTGAAGAAAGAAAGGAGGAACTTTTTTTTATATGAAAATATAATTGAAGGGTTAGCAGAGGGAGAGGGTTGGGTGAGGATGGTGGGGGACCGTGGGAGAGGAACAGGGTGTGAAAGTATTTCTTAATATTATTTTGAATTAATATTAATATAAAATCAAAAAATAGTTTTAATTTTTCTAAATTTTTTAATTTTTGGAATTATTTTATACAAAGAATGAGATGGTTTACTTATGTGGCTTTTTTTTGCCACGTGCTTATTAGTGATTGGGCCGCATCATCATTGAACATTGAACAATGTTTACTAATGGCTGACTAAGGGAGATCTAACAGGGTACCAATGCGGCGAAAAATTACTTTAAGTACTCAATTTGACAAAAAAAAAAGGTAAGATACCTATTTGAGAAAATGAATATAATTTAGGGGGCAATTTTATATTAAGCCTAGATTGAATTGGGTAGTGTGAGGGCAAAGTTTAAGTTTAGGGTAGATGTGTTGATGGGCTAAATTGTGCCGGGCTTGGGTTGGTCTTAATATTTTTCATTTAGGCTTTTAAAATAAATTTTGGTATAATTATTTTCAAATCCCTTGACTTTGATTAAAAATTTTCTAACTAATAGTCCCACAATTGGTAAGATTTTAACTCCATTAGAAGGATATATGGCAATAATAAATAGAATTAAAGTTTAATAATAAATAGAATTAAAGTTTAGGTATCAAAATTATTTTCTCTTATTCGAGTTAAAAGCTCGTTTTTTTTCTCTACTTGTCTAGAATCTTAAAATGATCCAAAGGTATGTTAAAAATTAGTGCATCTTCTTGGATTTTTAATTTACTTGTTTTCTTTATCAAATAAGTTGGTTCCTATTTTATAGGGATATGATCGATTATGTTTTGTTAGTTGCAGGTTTTTTAGCTTTAACGTTACATGTAGTTAAACTATTTATATGTCATTTTATCTAATGTAATTTTGTGTTTTTCTTTAATCAAAAACGTTCTTCAATACTTTGAGCTTTTCTTGTTATTATTTCTTTCATCACCTCGGTCATTCCCTTTTGTTTTATGGTATCAGAGCCAGGTTATTCATTGGTTAATTGTGTGAAAGGGTGTTTTGCTAGTTGCTGCAATGGAGGTTTCAAATGGAGGAAATAATCAGATTGGTATGGAGAAGCTTGTAGGCACTAACTACAAGTATTGGAGGATGTGTATGGAGGCATTTCTTCAAGGCCAGGACTTGTGGGGATTGGTTGTTGACGTTGATGCAACAATCCCTCCCGATATTCCCGAGAATGTCGAGTCACGAAGGAGGTGTAAGGTCAAGTGCGGTAAAGCTCTCTTTGCTTTGAGGACTTCTATTAGCAAAGAGTTCATTGATCATGTTCGTGATGTTAACTCTCCAAAAGAAGTTTGGGAAACGCTCGAAAGGTTGTTTACCAAGAAGAATACCGCAAGGTTGCAATTGTTGGAGAACGAATTGGCCGAGTTAAAACAAGGAGGTATGTCAATTTCAAAATATTTTTTACGAGTTAAAAATATTTGTGCTGAAATTTCAGATACGGATGAGAAAGTTAGTGAAGCTCGTTTGCATCGTTATCTTGTCCGCGGTTTGAAGAAGGAGTATGGGCATTTTGTCACTTCTATTCAAGGGTGGTCGACACAGCCTTCGATGGAGGAGTTAGAGAATTTGTTCTCTAATCAAGAAGCTTTGGCAAAGCAGATGGCGAAAAGTTTCGAATCTGATGTCGTTCTCTTCTCAAAAGGGAAGCCAAGCAAGAAGAATGAGTTTGGAAATAAAGGCAGATCTGAAGACTCTAGTTCGGAAAAAGATGGCAACTCGCAAAGAAAAAAGTCTTTCAAATGCTTCAGATGCGAAAAGACTGGACATATCAAGAGAAATTACCGTGTGAAGATTTCCAAGGCCAATGTCGAGTCCACGGAAGAAACCGATGATCGACTCAAATGGGAGCATTGTTTTACTGTTGAAGCTATTGAACAAAAGTCATCAAAAGCTTTTGTCAATTATGCTGATAACAAGAAGGAGGAGTGGATCATTGATTCTGGTTGTTCTCACCATGTAACCGAAAATGATACTTTGTTCTCGGAGATGCATGAACATCATGGAGATCAAGTTATTGTGACTGCGGATAACTCCACTCATCCGGTAGCAAAAGAGGGCGTTGTGGGGATCGATGTTGCCGACGATATGAGAACCGAAAGTGTCAAATTGACTGATGTGTATCATGTTCCAGGTTTGACGAAAAATTTAGTTTCAGTTTCTCAAATTACTGATTCTGGAAAATATGTCTTGTTTGGCCATAAAGATGTGAAGGTTCTTGATAATGTGAAAGAAATTTCTCCTGATGTTGTGTTTTCTGGTGAAAAGAGAGGCTCGTTGTTCGTTATGTCGGCATGTGAAGCTTATGTGAAGAAAAAAAGCCAAACCGATAACGCCGCTATTTAGCATGCTTGATTGGGTCATGTGGGGTACCAAATGCTGTAACAAATTTCTTCGAAAAGGTTGTTAGATGGGATGCCGATCTTAAAGAGTGTACGTGAAGATGTGATTTGTCAAGGCTGTCAATATGGTAAATCTCATCGTCTTCCTTTCAAAAGCTCATCAAATCAGAGATCTTCTTTGCTCGAATTGGTTCATACGGACTTGACGGGACCAACGAGAACATTGAGTTGTAGCGGCCACTGTTATGTCATGGTTTTGGTGGATGATTACTCAAGGTTTGCTTGGGTGAAATTTTTGAAAGAGAAGAGTGAAGCATTATCCAAGTTTGTGGAGTTCAAAGCTGCGGTTGAAAAAGAGTTTAGAAAGAAGATTAAGTGTCTTCGAAGTGACAATGGCAGAGAATACATGTCCAATGATTTTTTTCAGTATTGTGATGACAATGACATCTGTCGTCAAATGACTTGTCCAGATACTCCACAGCAGAATGGAGTTGCAGAAAGAAAGCTTGGTTATCTTGCTTCGATTTGCCTTTCATGGCTGCATGACAAGAATCTTCCTCGAGAGCTTTGGGCGGAAGCTGTTCTTTGTGCATGTCATGTGACAAATAGGCTGCCTCATTGGCCAGGTACACAGAAATCTCCTTTTGAGATTTTATATGGTGAAAAGCCAAATGTGAATTATTTTCGAGTCTTTGGTTCTATTTGTTATGTACATGTTCCGAAATCGAAAAGAACTAAACTTGATCCGAAAGCAAAGAAGTGTGTATTTGTTGGCTATGATTCTTACAGAAAGGGATGGAGGTGTATGGATCCGGATACGAAAAAGTTTACTACTTCGAGAGATGTCGTGTTCGATGAAGTATCATCTTTCTACTCCACTCAAAGATTTGCTACAGAAAATATTGTTCTTGAAGGTGATGATGAAAACTTGGATGAGCTATTTCCAAGAGTTAATTTGCAACCATTCACTAATGATGAGTTGGAAAATGAATCTCCAACACAAACTCCAAGTCAGAATGTTCAACGGCATGAGGGTGGTGAGTAACAGAGAGTGAGGAGGTCTACCAGAGAAACGAGACAACCTGAGTATCTCAGAGACTATGAGGTGCAGCTTAATCATTGTAGTATCACTTCTTGTTTCTTTGTTGGAGCTTCTGATGAAGAACCAGTAAGTTATGAAGAAGCCAAAGGCCATTCAAAATGGGAGGCAGCCATGGAAGAAGAAATGAAGCTTTAGACAAAAATGAGACATGGGAGTTGGTTCCTAAACCAGAAAATTGTAAGCTGATCACTTGTAAATGGGTTTTTCGCGTGAAGAAAAAATTAGATGGCACCATTGGTAGATTTAAAGCTCGTCTGGTGGCTCGTGGTTTTTCTCAAAATTATGGATTGGACTACGAGGAGACGTTCAGCCCAGTAGCAAAGATGGTGACAGTGAGATCGATTATTTCGCTTGCTGCGTTTAAAGGTTGGAGACTATGACAACTTGATGTAAAGAATGCGTTTTTACAGAGATTTAGACCGTGAAGTATTTATGGAGCAACCTGTTGGCTTTGTCTCTAAGGAATTTCCCGATCGTGTTTACCGTTTGAAGAAAGCGCTATATGGCCTTAAGTAAGCCCACGAGAATGGTATGGTAAAGCTGCTCAATATCTCATTTTTTGTGGCTTTAGAGTTTCTGAATCAGATTCTAGTTTATTTATAAAATTGGAACCAGGTGCACATCTCTTGGTATTATTATATGTTGATGATATGATAATAACTGGAGATAATGAATCAGAAATTTGTAATTTGAGGAATGACTTGTCTGTTTGTTTCGAGATGAAAAATTTAGGGGAAATTGGATGTTTTCTTGGTCTAGAAGTGGAAAAATCAGATCAAGGTTACTTTGTTTCTCAAAAAGGCTATGCAAGGAATCTCCTGGAGCGTTTCGGTATGGGAGAGTCGAAAGAAAAAGCTACTCCGATGGAGCCGAATTTGAAGTTGAAGAAAGATGATGAGAGGCCGTTGGAAGATGCAAGGAAGTTCCGACAACTTGTTGGAAGCTTAATCTATTTGACCATTACAAGGCCTGAAATTTCATACTCTGTTAGTGTTGTTTCTCAATTTATGCAGAATCCAACAACTATTCATATGGATGCAGCAAAGAGGATTTTGCGTTATGTTAAAGGAACTATTGGTTATGGTCTTCTATATAAGAGATGTGATAGCTTTATGTTGAGTGGATTTACTGATGCCGATTGGGCTGGAGATACAAACGATCGTCACTCGACTTCGGGATATTGTTTCAGTATCGGTTCAGCAACGGTTTCTTGGTGTAGCAAAAAGCAAGGTGTTGTTGCTTTGTCGAGTACTGAAGCCGAGTATGTAGCAGCAACTATGGCTACACAAGAGTGCATTTGGTTGAAGAGGTTGATTGGAGACATATGCAAAGTTGATTATGCTGTAAAAATCAAGTGTGATAATGAAAGTGCCATTAAGCTTGCATCGAACTCGGTTTTTCATGCTCGAACGAAGCACATCGAGGTTCGACATCATTTTGTTCGAGGAAAGGTTCAAAGTGAAGAGATTGAGCTTGTAAACATTCGCACCAACGATCAAGTGGCTGATATTTTCACTAAGGCTTTGGTGTAGCCTAAGTTTCAGCAATTTAGAGATGCTCTTGGAGTTCTTGATCGTAAGCATGCACTAAGGGGGAGTGTTAAAAATTAGTGCATCTTACTGGATTTTTTAATTTACTTGTTTTCTTTATCAAATAAGTTGGTTCCTATTTTATAGGGATATGATCAGGTTATGTTTTGTTAGTTGAGGTTTTAGTGGGCTATTAGTTGCAGGTTTTTTAGCTTTAACGTTACATGTAGTTAAGCTATTTATATGTCATTTTATCTAATGTAAATTTGTGTTTTTCTGTAATAAAAAACGTTCTTCAATACTTTGAGCTTTTCTTGTTATTATTTCTTTCATTACCTCGGTCATTCCCTTTTGTTTTAAGGTAGATTCAAGAGATCGAAGTTCTATTTAGAGTTTTTTTTGGTTTAATATATTAATATTTTAAAAATATTTTATTATGACCAGCTAAAAACCATTTCTTCCTTCTCATCACTAATTTTAGATAAGAAGCAAATAGAAAAGTGAAAGATTAAGATGTGTGGTTACAAATCATGTTTCATCTAACACAACCTTCTACTGCTCAAACAACCATTAACATCACATAATGCAGATTACAATAAGGCCATCACCCATTTTTACCAAATCTCCTACACCCTTCCACCCTACGCAACACACCTGTGATGTTGCGGCTTCTCTGTTTCTTAAACTTGAGTGGAATATCATTCAAATGATTCCCAGAGACCCCAACGGCAACCCCAATGGACAGTGAAATTGCATCCAGATTCTTCACATTCTAGGGTCTACCCATTGCAAACCTCACCACATACCATACATGGAGGGCAATTCCAGATGTTTTTCACAACAGTGATTGGATGTCGATGATCTGTACTTTTGATTTTGTTCCCAAGCTTCATATATGGGATATCCCCAATAGCACAATTGAGATGAAGAGAGTTATCACAATCAGCACAATAGTAAAACCAACGATTTGGCTCTCTTTCTTTCTCGCAGAGATCGCAGTAAAGTTGAGAAGGCTCAGAATCATCAGAAAAAGTCAAAGGAAGAGGATGCCTGTCATACTTGTACCAAGCAGTAAGTGGTAGTGTTGCACAACCTACATCTAAACTGAAATCACAGCGCTTCATGCATCTATATGCAACATCCCTTGATTGTAGTTTTCTGAAACAAGCACTGCAACTCGTTCCCTCATTGTTGTGGACAAGAAAGAGTGAATGCTCATGACTTGGGTGCTTCAAGGTGTCCGACAATAACATACATTGAATGTCAATTTTGAACCTGCAATCGAAGCATCTGTAGCTAAATCCTTGATACACACGTCCGCAAGCATCGCACCATGAATAATCATACTCATTGTGTGAGTTTGGGAGAGTAAGCAAATGCTTGTGAAATGGGTGTGGCATTTTTTTAGGCAATTCAGCGCAATCTTTGTGGAGAAAGAACTTGCATTGCTCACAACTATAAAAAGGAGTTGATATAGGTCTCGTGCACCCATCGCACTAACTATCATCATCTTTGGTCTTCCCACTAAAAGTGAGTCTTAAATTATGATAATGATAGGAATGCTTGATCTCACTTTCTACCATTAGCTCTCCAATACGAATTTGTTCAACAACATCAGTAATCAAATTCCAAGGTTAATCCACCACTTCCTCGGACCTCTCATCATAGCCTTCCGGCATAATTCTTCCATCCCAAATTACTTTATCAGTTGCACAACGTACATGAGCAATATAACAGCAACGAGAAGCAGGACAACGGTAATTTCCATACCTTATATCAACTTCCTCGTAACAAATTTTGCACATCCAATCCTCAACTTGATTTTGTCGAAGAGAATAGGAAAGAGAAATCGTGTGACGATGTCGTGTTATCATTGTTGAAAAAAAAGGCTGCTGCTAAAAAAAACAGAACAAAGAACTGCAACGGAAGTAATGGGAATTTAGAGAAATTGATAACAGTGATACAAAACACTTTATTCCATGAAGAGTTTAAATACTGAAATAGCTAACAACTTAGAGATATATTAGGACTCTAATAGAATCTTGATACATCTCCTAAATAAAAGGAACACTACTGGAATTAAAAACAGACTTACAACAGACTTTGACTGACTCAACGTCTAAATTATTCAATCAGTAAATAATTTCTACATTACCCATTAACAATCATGATGTGGCGTGGCAATGAAATGCAATTCTTATGGACAAGGAGGTGACATGTAGAACAGAAATAGGGGGAGTGATCTCCGTCAGTGCCACAAAAATCACAAACAAACGGCATTTTTCTAGATACAAGCATACACAGGTGTTCATGACTTGCAACTGTGATTGTTGGTGGTGAAAAAAGAAAATCATCTAGTGAAAGATCAAAGTTGCAAAGAGAGCAGGAATAAACAAACCCCTTCCATTGGATTATGCACAAATAGCAACTACATTTCTGGGGATGAGTAGGCGGTTGTGGCAAGAGAGTAAGAGGATGCCTACGATCGTAGGGGTGATTAATCTCAAGGGGTAGTTCAGCACATTCCTTATGAAGGTTAAAAATAGGATATGTGCAATCTGAACAGTGGTAAATTGGACCAGATATTGGTTTCTGACATCCGGAGCAATGAGACTTGACTTCGTTGTTATGACTTCGTTGTTATGATTTTGAATGAATAACAAAGGATGGGGGTGCAAAGAATTAGGAAAATTTGCAGCAAATGATGATTGAACAAAGCACAATTGATGTGCAGATCGAAACTACAATCATTACAATTATAAACAAATCCCCCAAATTTCTTACGACAAAAATTACAAATTCCTAACCCAGAATAAGGTGATTTTGGAAGAAGAGTGAGAGGGTGTTTGGGGTGGAAGGGATGCTGAATCTTGGGGGCTAACTCTAACTCAGCATATCCCTTGTGAAGATAAAACTCACATTGATTGCAGCCATAGCTCCAGCCCATTACAGGTTTCTCACACACAAGGCAAAGAGCTGCTTTGCTTGCAACACTGTGAGCTTGGATGAAGACCAAAGGATGGTGATGGCCGAAATGTTGAATTTCCATCTCTTTCTTTCCAACTCTCAGATATTGTGAAATTATTTAGAAGAAGAAAAACAAAAATGAAATTATTCCAGGCCTCATGGTTAGTAGATTCTTTTCTTGGGTGTTGGTTTTGGTCTTCATAAAGAAAGGAATATATTGATGCTTTGCCCAATTTTCAAAATTCTAAGCATAGATATAGATATAATTAAGCAAATAAAGAAAGAAAGAAGAAAGAAACATCAGAAGAAAGTACGAGGAAGAAGGAAGTAGGAGAGGACACTTTTCTTCGGAAAATTTCATTGCTTGCTCTCCACGTTTCATTCCAATGATACCAGTCCCGATGTTAACAAGTATACATACATTCCGGGAGCAAAACTAAGGGTGTGCAATAGTCGGGTCAAACTGACTAAAGCAATTCAACGGGTAAATTTTAGTTTTGTCAAGTATGTTGTAGGTCTGATAAATTTGTTTTCATTTGGAAATCCAAAATCAAATTAATCGACTTTCAATTTCAAATAGCGAATTTTGTCATATCCACGAGTGAAAGAAAAAATTAATATTAAAATTATATTTACAAAAAAAAATTATTTAGTATTTTTTGCCAATATTATTTAGTAATCCAATCCAGTAAATTATTCATAACTAATTTGATTTTGTTGGTTTTATAGAGAATTTGGTTTTATTTTGATTAAGTAAAAGAGTTTGTTAAATCTTTGGATTGGATTGAATTGATTGATTGCTCACTTGAAAAAAATTGAAATTACAATATTTTAATTAAAACGATTAGCATAAAATATAAATTATTGAGAGCCAAACTTCAAAGTTTTAGGTTAAAGAACTAAATTAATTAAAATGAATTGTTAATTTTAAGAGTCTAAAATCGCGTGGGTTTGAGTGTGTTGAAGTGTATTATCCTCTTATTTAAACCCTAAACTTTAAGTACCAATTTGAACCTTGAAATCAAGTTCAAATATCAAAATGTATATTTATCCTAGAATAAAAATATTTTATTGACTATTTTGGATTAATATTATAACAATCGAATTGGCAATTAAACCAATCAAATCATCAATTTTTAGTTGAATCGATCTCAGTACAGTTGTGACTAAATCCAATTAATTACAAACCTATTCATCGAGCAAAGAAGAGAGAGGGATTCAAACCTTCGATAATTATTTGTTTCGAACTGTACCGGTTTTCATAACCGGAGCTATGAACCACTCAGCCATCTCTCCGAAAGCTAAATTTTGCTGGGCTCAGGTTGGTCTTAGTGTTTTCTTTCTTCTTTTTGCCTTTTAAAACAATTTTTGGAATAACTATTTTCAAATCCCTTGACTCTGATTAAAATTTTTCAAACTAATAGTGCCACATGGCAGCATACAATTGGTTGCATTCAAAGCGATGTAAGATTTTAACTCCATTAGAAGGATATATGGCAATATATTTTAAAAGTAAAGATACCATATTAGATATATTGATAAAGTATAGGGGTTGAATCTGTTATTATCATTCTTTTATCATTACGTTGATCCGGAATTTCTTTAACAAGTTATAAAGAATTTCATATTTATATTCTTTATATTATGTTTCTCTTTGCAACCAATATTTTTTATTTTATTTGTCGGATTATTTTTTTCTTTCTATCTCCTCGCTTAAATAAATCCATTTACTTGCCTAAGTCAGCAAAGAAGATGGTTTAAAATAGAGGTGTCTACGGGTCGGATCAGGTCAGGCATTAACAAATTTTTAGGCCCAATTGATAGGTTTGGTTTGGCCCACCCGTATTTTATTTTTTATATAAAAAATTTTAAAAATATAATACACCAAATACACTTAAAACATTAAAACAAATATTTCCTAACAAATTGAAAATAAATTAAAATAAAAACCTTTATACTTAAATAAAACTAAGATAGGTGCAACTTAACAAGCAAATGTCTCTAAAATAGTAACAAAATTGACAATAAAATAAGAGTTATACAATATCCAAATAATAACAACATAATAGTGAAATGACAACAAAATAGTGGAAAACAACAAGAAAAAGTTTTTTTTTTTTTTGCAAATTCGAGCTGGGTCCAGGTCAAAAAAACCTTACTCCAGTTTCGACACATTTTTTTGCCTAAACAAGCCTTAATTTTTGTCCAAACCTATTTTGGGCTTATATTTCTGCCTAAACTCTCTCACTTTTCAGGCAGGCCTTCGGGTTGGGTCGCCCAACCCATGAACACCCTTAGTTTTAAAAAATGAAGCAAAGCTTTAGCACCGTAATAAAAAATATAAAATCCAAGCTTCAATGTCGGAATAATTGTCAACTTCAAGGATTAACTTAAACAAAAAATAGTTTAGGCCATACCGTGAGAACAGTCGCCAAGTTCAAGAACTAATTTGAACAAAAAAATGGTTCAGGCCCCAATGTGGGAGTAGTTGCTAAGTTTTAGCCTCGTAAAGTGATTTAACCCTTTTAAACTTTAACAGTAGGGGATTAAATTTCTTGAAACAAAAAAATAGGAGGACTAAATTGAACATACAAAGAATACAAAGACTTGTAGCATATTTTAACCTAGTTGAAATTGAGATTTTAGCACTTTGTAGCTTGGATTTTTTTTATGGTAAATAAATTTTTATGTAACGACCCAAAATCCGTGGGCATCGAAAAAGTGTGTTATCGGGCCTCCGTCTTAGTAAACTGAGTTAGTAAATAATTATTAGGAGTAATTATGAGTCTAATAGTGTGTTTATTTAAATTTTTATTTAGTGAATTTAGCCTAATTTAAAGTAATTAGGAAAAAGGATTAAATTGAATAAAGAATGAAATCTTAATTATAGATTAAAAGAAAGTAAAAAGGCTAAAATGAAAATTAAGTCATTTATATGAAATGAAGCGGCATATATGCATTAAAATCTAAGATTTTATTTAAGTTCTACATAAATATTATATATATAATTATTATAATTATTAACCATTATTATGGTTTTATATTATTATTATTATTATTATTATTATTATTATTATTATTATTATTATTAAGTAAAGTAAATAGTAGACAATTGTATGGTAATAAAATATACATGTGTAAAAATTATATTTGTACATTTGTAAACTAAACACCTAAATTACTTAAAATTTAAGTATGAAGATATTTTATAATTAATTATTAATTGTATTAATTAAATTATAAGATTTTTCTGTGATAAATAAAATAAATGATGACAAATGTATGGTATAGATGATACTGTACATTTATGAATAAAATATATACGTACATTTGTAATATTATTATTTGTTGTTAAATAGATTTTTATTAAATAAATAAGATAATTGACAAATATATGGTACAAAATTTATACAAGTGTAATAATATAATATGTACAAATGTAATTAAATAATTGGTTTACTTAACATTTAAGCATAAGATATTATATTAATTATTAAGTAAATAAAATAAAGTAAATAAAAGAAACTAAAGAAATAAAAGAAAAAAGAAGAAAAAGAAACAAAAGAACAGCAAAAGCCATTCGAACAGGAGAAGAAACAATAGGAAAGAAAAATAAAAGGGAAATATCTAGGGATTTGAAGCTTGAAGTTTAATGGGTAAGTTTAATCAAGTCATTTTTCTTACAAATTTGATGTTTTGGAATCCTAGAGTGAAATACTCTTGGATTTAAGTTGAAATTTTGAAAGTTAATAGATTTTTTAATAGGGTTCATGTTGAATAAATGATGGAATCGGGGATTTATTTGATAGAAATTT
The DNA here is from genome assembly GCF_025698545.1 of Gossypium raimondii. NCBI lineage: Eukaryota > Viridiplantae > Streptophyta > Magnoliopsida > Malvales > Malvaceae > Gossypium > Gossypium raimondii. The sequence goes on along the minus strand of NC_068567.1, from coordinate 3,596,090 downwards.
TGATTGGAATTGAATAAAGGATTGAATTGTAAACTAAGCCATAAGTTTTGAGTTTTCGGGATTAAATTGAAATAAATTTGAAATTATGAAAATATGATAAAAATTAGATAGTTAAATGTGAGTTTGGCAAGAAATTGAGTAGCAAAAAGGTATGAATTGAGAAAGAAAAATATATAGGTTTAGTTAGGATTAAATTGAAATTAAAGTAAAAGTTAGATAAAAATTTTAGCAAATAAATTGTGTTGTGTTAATGATTGTAAAATTATTTTAATTGTTCATAGCTAATATCGAGCCTGAAGCATCGGCCCAAAAAGGAAAAGAAAAGATCGTCGAGGATTAAATCCGAAGAGAATTCTGGTTTCTATCACTATAATTCAAACTTTATCATTATTATGTGTTTAATTTACTAATTATGTGTGGTAAGTATTTTAAGGTAAGTGTTTAGTAAAATGAAAATTTATGATTGGATTTGAAATTGAGACTGATACGAAACTGAATTATGGAATACTGAATTTTGTTTTGAATACTGAATTGAATTGTGAAGTTACTGAATATTGTTAAGTGTACTGCATTGAACTGTGAAATTACCGAAGTAATGAATTACTGCAATACTGTGATCAGGGATTTAAATAGCGGTCCGTTACAGAAATAGCGGCCGTTATATAGCGGTAGCGGCATCGTCCGAAACCGCTACTACTGAAACCGCTATTATATTTTACAATAAGTTGTGTGAATTTTTTTTTAAAATTCACGACCGCGATAGCCGCAATGACCGCAATAGCATCCGTTATGTCCGCAACGCGATGAGCATAATCTTGATGAAAACGCGACATGCGATCGCAATTTAAATCCACGATCGTGATCTTGATCAAAATAAGAAATTTTAATTGATACTAAACTAAGATGGAAATTGTACTGAAAAGTGAATTAAATACCCTATTAACTAGTCGGGCTAGTCAGATATAGGTGGCATGCCATAGGATATGGAAGAGTATGGGTTTTTGCCGACTTACTGATCAGGCACTTATGTGCCGACTCATTACATCAAGCATCGATTCGATACTTTGTGTGTCGATCATCATTATCATATCTTTATGATTCACACTTTGTGTGTTGAACATCATTCTTCATTCTTTATTCTCGCTATCGTTCTTCGATTCGACATCGATCGGTACTATGTACCGTTTTAGGCACTATGTGCCGTATTGGTGTGTTGGCTGGAATCCGTGTATCCGCTGAGTCCGAGTCAAGTTAATAGGGACAAATGAAATAAATTTACTGATAAAACTAAACTTGAATGATATAGTATATGTGAAAGGCAAGAATTGAAATAAAGAAATAAGAATGGTACATATATATTTAAACAATTGATAATATAAAAAGATTGAATTGTTCATTAATTAATGATAATTGTAATGAATAAGTATGTGTGTGATTTAATGTATTTAATTATAAATTGAATTATAGTGATACCACTGAGTATATGCATACTCGACATCAGTTGTTTCCGTTACACAAAGTTGTAGAAGTCAAGTATTGAACCAGCATCCAAAGCCAGACCCGACTTCAGCAAAATTTTGGTGATGTATATTTTCTTTTGGTAATGTGGCATGTACATAGGATGTGTATAAAGGTTATTATGTTTTGAATATGAATGGTTAAAAATGTTAGTATTATAAATCTAAGAATTATAATGAAAGAAGTTTATCCATTTCAATTTAATTAGTACATTGATAAATTTAAATTGATATTATATTGATTGAGTTTGATTAGAAGGTATTTAGAATAGAAAATGAGAATGTGAAATGAATTGGTTGAATTGGTTATGTTGGAAATGATACGATTTTAATTGTAGGGGATTTTATGAGAAAATAAGTAGAAATGCTGTCGAAATTTATAAAAAAAAATTTGAAGTACTTGAACGAGTCCCATTTCACTTTTAATACATGTTTTAGACTTCGAAAGTTCATTACAGGGACTTAGTTATTCAATTATATTATGAATGTTATTTTATTTATGAATTATTCGTAAGTTGTCTGATATATTTGGTAATGCCTCGCAGCCTTGTTCCGGCGACAGTTCGGGGTTAGGGGGTGTTACATTTTATGACTGATACTAGAATCTCTGCTTAAAATAGAGTCATTTACTCTCAAAGCTTTATTAGACCGAAAGTGAAAAACAGGAGGCGGTAGTGAAGGAGTGGTTAGAAATGTTGGAAGCCATGGAAGAACATGTATTGATCGGAGGGAAAAAAATTCTTCAGCGGAGACGAGATAAACATGGTGGACATTGCATTTTGCATGGTTGCTCACTGGCTCGGGTTTATCGAAGACTTTGCAGGGCTTAAAATCTTCGAGCCACACAAGTTCCCTCGAGTGAGCTCAGGGATCCAAATTTTCAAATAAGTCCCTGTAATCAAAGACAACTTGCCTGATATTGATAAGATGTTAGCTTTGTTGAAGCGTCGTAGAGAGATGTTGTTGACATCAAAATCAAATTAGGGTTTGGAACATTGACTGTATTGTCTCCTATGGAAGTGTTCATTAATAGTTAAACAAAGTTCAAAACCCTTATCTAAGTGATGTGGGATAAAATAATACTAATGTTTCGTTTGATTATTAGTGTAAGAACACAAGGAAAATACTTATTTATTATATATGTTTTATAATAGTTAGACATAAAATAAAGAATAGTTGAAACTGATAATCTGATGGTGGTCAAAGCCCTACAAGAGAGTGGGGGGACAACTCAAGAGTTACTATGCTCAGGAGAGTTAAACGAATTTTAGAATCTGAAGGGCAGTGGTGGATTCGATATGTTCCTAGAGAAGCTAATTTAGTGGCCGGTTGCTTAGCAAAGATGAGTCTAGAATGGAAGATAAGTTTACATATTTACGAGAACCCTCCTGATGCAGTCTTAGCGATGTTGCAACGTATAAAAGTAGCCAAGCTTTTCTTCAAGGAAATTTGATGTAATTTTTTTATCTCTCTCTCTCTCACACACACACACACACACACACAAAAGAATAGTTAGTACAAATTTAAACTTGAAATTAGAAAAATAAATAATAACTATTGTAAAAATATGATCACTTCAAAATAAACGACAACTATTCATTCTCTTAGCTAAGAAAAAGTCACGGGAATGACTAAATACTCTCAATTCAATAATTAGTTATGAAAACAAAATCAAATTGCTAAATCAAATATTTTAAGCTATGAGCTCCCCAGGAGCTTCATCGAAAACCTGAACACCTTCATTCTTGTCTAAAGCTATTTTAGCTAGGAAATATGCATCTTTATTCTCTTTCTCATGAACACGTCTTAACCTCCGTTATTCAATATGCTTTAAAATTTGAAGAATTTGATATTATCAATTGCCCGTGTCTAAATTATCAGTGAATATCATCATTTTATCAAGTTCTCGATTGTGATAAAGAAGCAGGCTACCTAAAAGCTCCCACATATATATTTTAAATTTATAATTTTCATACGCATTCGATATAATTACTATTAGTGTATAAATATATTCACAATGGCTCAAAAATTTCTAGCAAGTTCTTGGAATCAAACATAATGACATGTTTGCTTACGTAAAACATCGAACATACCAGATAGAGTTTAGGCTGTATTTAAATTAGATAATTTTAAATACCTAAAAGATTTAATATATTATATTCACTAATCATGATATACAGCAATGTTTATATATATATATATATATATATCGTTTTGTACTTAAAATTTTTCTTGTCTAATCATTAAGTGTAATGGTAAGTTATATTATACTTTTAATAAAAAATCGAGTCAAAATTTTCAAAACGGCATTATTGAAAAGAACAATCACAAATCATCTTTATAAACGCAAAACAAATATGGATAAACTATAAAAATAGTTATTTTTATTTGTCCCAGATTATATTTTAGTTGATTATGTTTGAAATGTTACGTTTTAGTCACTTATTGTTTTGTTACGAAGTAATCACTTTGCCATTAAGCTCCATTACCTCCCTAATGACAATCCTATATGGCAATCCAGATGGGTTCTAAATTCTAATTTGGATATCTAACTGGGATAATAATAGTTTTTTCAGTCAAAATGGAAAAGAAAACTAAAAGAAAAAGGAGATGGCCGGTTTTTCTTTTCCAGTTCAAGGTGTAATTAATTAAAAACCTATCATTGTCCCAGTTGGACATCCAAGTCGACATTTAAAACCCATTTGGACTGCCACGTAGGATTGCCATTAGGGAGGTAACGAAGGTTAACGACAGAGTGACCGTTTCGTATCAAAACTATAATGTAAGTGATTACAACGTAACATTTTAAACATAACTGACTAAAATGTAATCTAAAACAAACAAAAATAACTATTTTTATAGTTTACCAAACAAATATATAGGAGACATTAACTATATAAGAAAAAACATATTTTCCGGTTGGTCGAATTTATTTGTTCGAAAAAGAGTATTGAACAGTTTAAACCGATTAAAAATTAATTGAATTGAGAATTGAATTGAATTTTAAATATTTTTAATGAATTTATTTTATTTTTATTGAACAATCACATTTATCAAATCGACAAATTTAAACACATATTCTAAAAATATTAATTCAAATTACAAAAACCAAGTAATAAAGTTGCATCATGCATGACATTACCTTATATTATTATATAAAAGTATTTCTATCCACCTTTGTTTAATTCCTTTTATTAACACTTCATCTTTACCTTAATCAAAGCTTTGACTACTAATCCTATTATAAATTTACACTCACCGCTCTCAGGATCTACCAGAAAATCGACTAATCTCCCAACCATGGCGGTCGTGAAACTGTTCGGAGCTTGGCTTAGTCCGTACGTTTTCAGAGTAATTTGGGCTCTGAAACTCAAAGGCATACCTTACGAATACATCGAAGAAGATCTCTCCAACAAGAGTCCTTTGCTTCTTCAATATAATCCAATTCATAAGAAAGTCCCGGTGCTCGTTCATGACGGAAAACCGGTCTGCGAATCCACCGTCATCCTTAGATATGTCGATGAAATTTGGCCGCAAAATCCCTTGCTGCCGGCTGATCCCTATGACAGAGCCGTTGCTCTGTTTTGGATCAAATTTGCCGATGACAAGGTAAAATCCTTTTCTTTTCTTTTTTTTTGGCTTAAATGCAAAATTAATCCTCAAACTATATCGTATTTACCACTTAGGTGCTTAAGAGTTTTTTTTTTTTTGCAAAAATGATATTTAAACGGTTAATTTTATTGGCATCGTACACTTTTTAGATAAAATCTAACGAATTTAATAGTTTAAGCATATTTTTTACCGAAAAATTTAGGTACTTAAAATGAGAAAATTGACATACTTTAGATACTAATTTTGAATTAAACCTTTATTTATTTATTTGATGCATATGGCAATTTTCCCATTTATGGATTTTTATTTATATTTATTTTATCTATATCAATAGTCAATATTTTTGAATAAATAGTCAATATTATTTTTTAAGTGTTGTATTGATGATAACATCATGATAAACAATTTTAATCTATTCATTTTCATTTTAATATCTTCAAATTTTACGTGTTATTATTATTTAGTGTCAACCTATACGTTTTATTATTTATTGTATGTTATTTTTAAACACACATTTGTGTTCTAAATTTGTAGTTTCCACACGCATACGCGTGTGATAGGATTTCTAGTATTAATAAAGCACTGACTAAGTTGGTGTCACAAGTCAACCAGACACCAACTCGGTTAGGAAATTACGAGAAGGCCTTTACGTAATTAAAATAAGTAATATTATTCAAGGTTAATTTAGTCTTGTCACTTTAAAAAATGGTAGGAATTAAACCCATGCCAATTGTACTATTAAAGTTTTTAATTTACCATTCAACTAAAGTTTTATTTTGATATTTTTATACATTTTTATTTTATTACGCACATTTTATTACCTCCACCAGTTGTATATATAGTTAATATTAATAAAGCTTTTAACTGAGTTGATGTCACAAGTTAACTCGACACTCGACTCAAGATTGAAGACAACAAAATGATAAACAACTTTTAATCTATTTTTCATTTTACCATCATATATGTTTCACATGTTATTATTAATTAGTTTCAAATCATATATTTCATTATTTATTGTACGCTAATTTCTTAAACATACATTTGCATTTGAAATTTGAGATATTCACATGCATACGTGTGTGATAGAATTTCTAGTTATTTATTAAGCTTTTTCTTGAATCGGTGTCACCCACCAACTATGTCCCAATTTAGGAAATTACTAAAAAATATTTAATCTACTAAGTAACTTATAAGATTATATAGATATTTTTGTCTTTTATATTTTTAAACATTTAGTTTTTATAGGATAACATAATATTAAAATAAATAAAATAAAATTGAGTTTATTGAAAATATAATTAAATTTTATTTACTCATCATTTTCCACACTTTTTATAGAAAAAATTCTATTGGATTATTTTTTATTTTAGATTATCAAACATGTGTAAAATACTAATCATTGAAAATATTAGTTTTAATTGATTTAATTGTTTTAGTGGTTTATCAAACAATGTCTAACTTGGACCTAGAAAAAGTTCAAACCTCAATGTGAGAACAATTGTCAAGTTTAGGGATTAACTTGAACAAAAAATAGTCTAGGCCATACCTTGAGAACAATCGCCAAGTTTAGGGACTAGGTTGAACAAAAAAGTTCAAGCCCCAATGTGGGAGTAGTTGTTAAGTTTCAGACCTGTAAAGTGATTTAACCCTTTTTAACTTTAACAGTAGTGGGATTAAATTTCTTGAAATAAAAAATAGGAGGACTAAATTGCAAACATACAAAGAATACAAGTACTTGTAACATATTTTAACCTAGTTGAAATTAAGATTCTAGCTCTTTGTAGTTTGAAAATTTTTTTCGTACATAAATTTTGATGGCTGATACTAGAATCTCTGTTTAAAACAGAGTCCTATAATAGCAAAGCTTTATCGAACTGAAGATGAAGAACAACAGGCGGTAGTGAAGGAGTGGTTGGAAATGCTGGAAGCCATGGAAGAACATGTGCTAATTGGAGGGAAAAAATTCTGCGGTGGAGACGAGATAAACATGGTGGACATTGCATTTTGCATGATTGCTCACTGGCTCGGGGTTATCGAAGACGCAGCAGGGCTTAAAGTCTTTGAGCCACACAAATTCCCTCGAGTGAGCTCGTGGATCCAAAATTTCAAATCAGTCCCTATAATCAAATACAACTTGCCTAATACCGATAAGATAGTTGCTTACTTGAAGCGTCGTAAAGAGATGCTGTTGACATCAAAATCGAATTAGGGTTTGGAACATTGATTATATTTTCTCTTTCTCCCATGGAAGTGTTAAATGTTCCACATAAGGTTGAAGATGTAATCCAATATTTGAGAGGATCTGAACACTTATGTTCTTTATCGAACGTTTTCAGAATATCAAGTTATCGATTTGTTGGTCTAATAGTTTCAATTGGTCTGTTTAGTTCGTTTAAATATATCATCAAGACTAAAAAACAATAAAAATCTAGTTCAGTGGGTTCATACTGGTTTGCATCCCCTCCCTCCTATATCGGGTCTATTTGGGCATTTTTTATTTATCGGGTTAATTATATGGGTTGTTTTGTTTTTAAACCAACTCATATAATTTTTATTCCAATAATTATTTTTTATGCTCGAAATATTTTTTATTCTTTTAATTAATTAAATTAACTAAATTATTTTCTCAACTCAATTCTAATTTCGTTAAACTCATGACAACTTTACCGATAAAAATCTATGAACAAATTAATTTAATTAACTTGTCCTTATGAAACCACGATGACCTAGTAATAAAATTTCACCTCGAAATTCAATTATTTAATAAAATAATAATTCAAAGTCATTAATTAATTTTCGAGTGACTCCTTGTTTATAGTAAGATGATTCAAAGTCATTAATTAACTTGTCAATTTATACGTCTCAAAGTATGAAATAATTCTCTAACTAAGCTTAATATAACATAAAAACCTAGAAGTACATGCCAGCCAAAATAGTAAGAGTTTCACCAACTCGATGAGTGTGAGATTTTCTGCTGGATGCTGATAACAATGAGTGCACACAATTGAACCTAACCTGCAATGCCGAGTAATCAACTCAGTGACATTTCTATAACTATTATTATAACAAAACATAAATTATTTGAGGACATAAATAAAAATCAAAAGTTCGTAAGCAGTTTAATATGTTAACTTATATTATAAGAATATAATCCTTTCATATCACATTTGTAATCGTATCAACAGGTTGTCACATATTCACCTTCAAATTCCCGACTTGTAAACTCAAAAATTCAATTAAACATTACAAATAAATTGATAAGAACTTTAGAGGAAGTAAATATTTATCAAAACGACGTAATTTTGTCCTTTTGTATTTAGATTTTTAGATAACTCGAATTGTATAATTCATATTCAATTAAACTAAAAATTTAATTTTTATTCGAGTTTATCCAAATAACTCGATTAATTCGAACTATTTAATTTAATTTTTAAATTTTTTATTAAAATTTTAAAATCGAATCGAATTTTATTCACTCACTTACCAAAATAAGAATACAACCAACCATTCAAGAAAGAAATGAATTAAACTCACACCAAAACCGAACAAGAGCCATTGTAGACAACCATTTCTTCATATGTCAGAAATAATAAATTATGAAAACGACGGTCGTTTTGAACAACCATTTCTTAAATGTCAAACATAATAAGTTCTGGAAACAGCAGCCATTTTAGACAATCATTTCTTCATATGTCAGATGAAAACAACAGTGATTTTGGACAACCATTTCTTCAAATTTCCAACAGCAGCTAATTCACAGTTTATTCATAAAATTCAGATAACTTAATTGAAGTCAGCAACCAGTTTACTTCAACCTGGCAATTAAGTAAACGAGTAAGTGTGTAAATTTCAAGGAAACTTGACGAAATCTTCCCCAAGTTGCTGTCGCAAGCACAAGCTTGCTCCTTGCCTTTACCACTTTGACGGTCTTCCGCATGAAGAAACAACTATTTAACATGCAGATTTCAAAAGTTAAAAAAAACATTCTCAAGGTCTCAAAATTGTTGGGTGTGATTTAATAATGAATTTTACGAATTTGATTTACGAAAATGAAGTGTCGATATTACACTTTCCGACACTACAAAAAACCGAATTATTACAGAATTCAACGAGTAAGAAACATGAAAAAAAGAAGTAATCTTATTTTATTTTATTTTTGTTTATTCTATATGTTAGCATACATACACATATAATATATAATAAAATAGAATTTTCGAATAATTTAAGTAGTAGTTAGTTCTAAAACAATTCTAAAATATTTTTCACTTATTATATATCGACGCATTAGCACGGTTTGATTTTATAGTCAAATGCTCCCTCGACATGATGACACGTTTGCTAAAACATCAAAAATAAATTATCTTTTTTTGGTGAATTATAAGAGGACAGCAAAGTCCTAATACCAATGCGATTTGTGTGACTTGAGCCCATATCACATCTGAGACGGTGAACACCCTGATCATCAAATCAACACATGGGTAAAATAAATATATATGATACCTTAATTATAAAAAAAAAACATATATATTCAATTGTATATGGGGTTCAAAATTTTATATGGGGTTTTTACTTGTGTTTAAATAGGATTGGATTGTTCGGTTGGACTGGAAACAAGTCGAAATATAGATTCGAAAAAAAAAATCGAATCGATTGAACCGGTTAAAAAATCAATTAAATTGGCGGTTGAACTGGATTTCTTAAATATTCTTTTTTATGAATTTATTATTATATCTTTATCGAACTTATCAAATCGACGAACTAATGACCTAATCAATCCAACCAACCACTAATTTATTTCTAAAAACATTTATTCAAATTAAAAAAAAAAACAATTAATAAAGATGCATCATGCATCACATTACCTTATATTATTATATAAAATCTTTTATAATACTTCATCTTTGTATGAAAAAGTCTTAGTGACAAATTCTAACTTTTAGTTAAAAAAATATAAATATTGAAGGTGAAATTTAGAATTATGTCATGAAAAAACACACACCATTGTTACTTTAGACAAAGCTTGAATTTGAAGAGATCGTTAATTAGTAAGTTTAGATTATGTTAAGGATTAAGTTGGAAATTAAGTTCAGCTTAAAAGATAATTTTGTGAAATTAGGGGTAAAATTGAATAAAGTGAAAGCTATTATAAACTTATGGTATAGATTAAAAATACAAGGTCACTAATGGAAGGATATGAAATCAGATTTTGTTTTTATGTTAACTATCGAAAAATAAGAACATTTTGGATATAAGGACTAAAATGAATAAAATGTAATTTTTTAATAATTATTTAATAATATTTTTAGTAATTTTTTCATGTCATTGACATATAAAATTGGTAATTTTTTACTCTAAACCCGAACTCAATTGTTAACACGTTAATTTTTTATTAAATTTTTTGGTGTGATATTTTGAAATAAAAAAATAGTTATTCATTTGGTAGTCATATAACGAAAAAAATGAGTTATGAACTTGAATTTAACCCAAAAAATCATGTTTACGATTATATTTACATTTTTAAATGGGTTAAATCATTATTTGACGCCTGAACTTGGCAACAATTCTCACATTGGGTCACATGTTAAATCATTATTGTACATAACACTTTTGATGCCTGATACTAGAAATCCCATATCTCTGTTTAAAACAGGGTTATTTAATGTTAAAGCTTTATCGAGCCAATGGCGAAGAACAACAGGCAGCAGTGAAGGAGTGGCTGGAAATGTTTGAAGTCATGGAAGAACATGCGCTGGTCGGAGTGAAAAAGTTATTCGGCGGAGACGAGATAAACATGGTGGACATTGCATTTTCCTTTGTTGCTATCTGGCTTGGGGTTCTCGAAGACATACTAGGGCTTGAAATCTTTCAGCCACACAAGTTCCCTCGAGTGAGCTCATGGATCCAAAATTTCAAATCAGTCCCTGTAATCAAAGACAACTTGCCTGATACCGATAAGATGTCTACTTTCTTGAAGCATGGTAGAGAGATGATGTTGACATCAAAATCGAATTAGGGTTTAGACACTTGTGTTCTTTATAGAAGGTTTTCAAAGTTCGAACTGATCAAGTCACTGCTTTGTTAGTCCAATAATTTCGATCAGTTTGTTTAAATAAATTATCAAAATCAAAATAAAAAAATTCAATGGGTCCATACTAGTTTGCCACCCCTCCCTCCTATATCGGCATTTTCATTTATTAAGTCAATTATATGTGTTATCTTGTCTTTAAACTAACTAATATAGTTTTTTAGCACAATAAATATCTTTCATATGCCCAAAATATTATTTATTCTTTTAATTTACTTGCAATGACCCGATTTTAAACATCGTCGAAACAATACAATTTTGAAATCCAATTCGCAAATTGAGTTAGTGGAATCATGAATAGAAAGGTTTATGAAGTTAGTATGAAAATATATTAAAGAATGTTTACGAAATTTAATCAAGAAAATCATTAATTAAAGTTCAAGGACTAATTTGTAAAAGTTCAACCGCTATTGAAATTTTAATTTAGAAAAATGATTGAGGACTTAATTAATAATTAATTTGAGGGCCTTGGAATTAATTGACAGTTATTAAAATATGATGGTGGAATGGTATGATTACATCCACTTATCTTAATTAGCTTGACCACTAATGGTGATTAATTAAGCTAATTAAGGGCTTAATCATAGTATAAATACTAAGAGAGTGGAGAGAAAGATGAAGTTATCATCTTCCTCATTTTGTTTGGCCGTCCAAAGCTGAAAAGAAGAAGGAAAAACATCTTTGTTTTCTTTTCCATTTTAATCCAGAATTAATCGCCGAAATTAAGTTCTTTCCTTAAGATTTTTATAAAGTTTGAACCACGGGAGCTTGATTTAGCTAACACATGTATTTTTTCTTCAATTGTTAGATGTTCAGAAAGTTGCCATTAAAGTTTAATTGATGATTTTAAGCTTGAATTTGAAGAGATCGTTACTTAGTAAGTTTAGATTATGTTAAGGATTAAGTTGGAAATTAAGTTCAGCTTAAAAGATAATTTTGTGAAATTAGGGGTAAAATTGAATAAATTGAAAGCTATTATAAACTTATGGTATAGATTAAAAATACAAGGTCACTAATGGAAGGATATGAAATCGGATTTTGTTTTTATGTTAACTATCGAAAAATAAGAACAATTGGGATATAAGGACTAAAATGAATAAAATGAAAATATATTTGATTATATATTTTTCATGAGTTTGAGTGAAACTAATACCATTTTTATAATTGAATTATCAAACGTAGCTAAAGACGACATCGAGCTGTCTCGAGAGAAAGAAAAGGCGAAAGTCATAAACGAGTAGCTAATACGAGTTGTAGTTTCATGATTTGAATTCAATATATATATATATATATATATACTGTTAAAAACTAGCTTGCTTGAGGTAAGTATTCTACTTGTCTCATGATTTGGTTTGTATATAATGATATGAAATGTTATGAATTTAATTGAGATGAGCATAGCATAAATGAGTATTATATGAAACTATGGTAAGTGATCATGAATATAAATATGTATTTGGAATATTGCTACCTTAGTAATTGTCTCTGGTATGGTTGGCATGCCATAAGATTAATGTACAAGATTATACTGATAAGGCATGGAATGCATGCTATACTTCGGATGTTCCGATGATGTAACACCTCTTACCTTCCGATGATGTAACACCTCTTACCTAACTCATTAACAGATACGGACAAGGAATGTCACATTAAAATTTTTAGTTTCAGTCCCTAACCCTTGCTTACTTTTCTAACGTTACCTAGATTCCATATGATATTAAATCTCTTTCTAAAATTGTATATTATTTAAATTTTAATTAGAGAAACCAAAATCCTTTTTCCAGGGTATTTTCAGGCGAATTTACGATTTTAAGAACAAAGTTATCAATACCTCATTCATAATATCAAAACCAATACAAGATTACTAATGTATTGAAACTTTGAAACACATGTAGCAGAACCTCATACCTATTGCAATATAATTTTTAAGATATACTTCATAATATAATTCTCTTCACTTTAATGTATCTAATCTTTACTAATTCAAGTTTCAATTTTTTTACTCAATTATTTTAGTTTAATACACTTAATTTAGTAAAATTTTCAAATATTACATTTGAACACTTATGTAACTAATATGCTCATTTTCACTCCTATATTTTTCCAAATTTACTAAACAACCCTTAAAATTATAGTTACATATTTTTTACGATTTAGTCCCAAACTCTCAAATTTACACTATTTTACAATTTAGTCCTTGGAAGTCATTTTTTTTCAATTCAGCCTTAAATCCCAGTTTGCCTAGTTTTGCAAAACAGTCTCTCTCTTCTTTCTTTTTTTCAAAATTTCTAGATTTTATAATTTAATTCCTACTATTAAAATCTTATCAAATTTTCCACAAATTAGTCCATGATTTTTGAACCATTAAACTTTCATATTTTATTTTTGGAATTGTAAATTCTCATCCCATATAAATTAGTTCTAAATCTCGTGTTTTGGAATCTTCACAATTTAATCCCTATAATTTCAAACTTTACTATTTTATGCCCAATCTTTCAATTTTCATATTTCATAAGCAAATAATTTAGTACAACACCAAACTTTTAGATTTCACTAATCAAACTTTAACATTTGGAATTTTACAAATTTTACAATTTATTCCTTACTTCAATTTTTATCGAATTGATCACTTAATAAATTGTTTTCAATTTACTTCAAATAGTATTCAAAATATTCCAAATAAAAATAATTTTATTGTCTCTTTATGCGGCATTGCATTATATATATATTTTTGGAAAATTTACATGTGTTCATGCTTTTTACTCAAAGTTACTTTTTATATTTAAATTTGTTGAGGAGAGGTCTAGTTCATTTTTTTGAGAAGTTTTCAAAATCTAATCCATTGAAAGTTGATAGATTTTTTTTTGGTGAATTACAATAATAGGGTAAAACCCGAACAACAAGCGCGACTCAAACTCAGCCCCACACCTAGGGTGATGAACACTCTTAGCCATCAATCCATCATATGGGATTCAAAGCTAATAAATTCTTTAACGATGGTCGAAATTATATTTAAAATGTTTATATTTAATTTTAACTTCAAATTTTATCTTTCAACTCTACATAACATCTCAAGAGTGAGACAAGTGACATCCAAATTAAATTACTTTATATTGCATCATGCATGACATTACCTTGTATTATTATATAAAATTATTTCTATATACTTTCTTTAATTCCTTTTATTAACACTTCATCTTTACCTTACTCAAAGCTATGACTTCTAATCCTATTATAAATTTACACTCACCGCTCTCAGACTCTACCAGAAAATCGACTAATCTCACAACCATGGCTGTTGTGAAACTGTTCGGAGCTTGGCCTAGTCCGTACTGTTACAAAGTAATTTGGGCTTTGAAACTCAAAGACATAGCTTACGAATACATCGAAGAATATCTCTCCAACAGGAGTCCTTTGCTTCTTCAATATAATCCAATTCATAAGAAGATCCACCGTCATCCTTCGATATATTGATGAAATTTGGCCGCAAAATCCCTTGTTGCCTGCTGACCCCCATGAGAGAGCCGTTGCTCTGTTTTGGATCAAATTTTCTAATGACAAGGTAAAATCTTTTTTTTTTGGTTTAAATACAAAAATAACCCTCAAACTATATCGTATTTCTCACTTAGGTGTCTAAGGGTTTTTTTTGGTCAAAAATGATATTTAAACTGTTAAATTTATCTTATTTTACCAAAAAACACAGTACCATGTTTTATTGATATCGTACAATTTTTGTAATACCTCGAAAATTTTTACAAGAAGATATTATCTTTGATATAGTAAGGAAATAAAGTGACAAAATGAGAATTTTGAGTTATGACAACATTGGAAAGTATATTATGACATATTAATTCAATAAATGATTAAATTGCAAAAGTGAGAAAAGTTTTGTTACCCAAGAGTAAATACTCAAAATTTGAGGGGTTAAAGTGTAAATATGAAAATTTGAATGACCGATAGTATAAATATTTTAAGGGTGGAATAATCTAGAAACTAAAGAAAATGGATGAATTGGGACCAAATTGAATAGATGAAGAATTATGAGGACTAAATCATAATTTTACCAAATTAAGTGATGACTCGAGGATGGAATTTTAAAAGATATAAAGGGCAAAATGGTCAAGTAGAAGAAAGAGAAATCTAGAAAATAATGATGAAGTTGGAGATATTTTAGATTAAATAAATAAATAAATATTAGTTTATTAATATTTTAATTTGATTTTTAAATGACATTTTATTATTTTATTATTATTATTTTATTTAGTATATATATATATATGGAAGAAAAGATGAAGAATCATCATCTTCTACCTTGCATCCCAACGTATGAAGAGAAAAGAAAGAAAGAAACTTTCTTTTCTTTACAATTTGGTCCTCTCACCAAAAATTCACCATTTTCACTTAGAATTCAAAGAAATTTCCATAGCCACCAAGAGAGAAAATTGATAAGGAGACTATGGGGAGCTAGAATATCAAGTTAGATTCAAGAAATAGAGGCTAGAGGAGAGAGAAAATCAAGTTAAAGATTGAAATCAATAGAGCAAGGTAAGAACATCAAGATTTCAATATATTTTTGAGTTTGATATTATTCAAAAGTATGAAATTTATGTTAATGTAGGGTTTTATTATATAAGGTTCTATGTTCTTGATATTTTAGTGAAGGGAAACAAGAGGAATTGATAGAAAATATTGTAGAGAAAGGAAAGGAGGGTGTTATAAATTTGAGTATCAACATCTTGCACTAAAACAATTTTGGATAGCAGCAGTAGATTAACTTTGAAAAATCACAATAAATCATGGAAATTGAATTAGAGGATGAAAAAATATGGAATTAAATCTTATTGAGTCTAGTTTTTCATAGAATAAACAGAGTAAGCAATGGAATTTTAAATCATGAGTTATAATAAATTTTGTGAGATAAAGATAGAATGATTTTGGGTTCCCTGTTCTGAATTTGGAAAATCATCAAAATTGGATAAAAATGATTAGGGTCTTAAATTTATATGTTTAAAATCTTTAATGAGTCTATTTTCAATAGAAACAAATGGGAACATTATCCTAATCTTTTACGGGAGATAATTAATTTTAAGTGAAGAAGGGTCAAAACTGTCGAGACAGTAGAATAGGGATGATTTTAAAGAATAAACTGTACTTATTAGATAAACCAAAATTCATAAAATTTTATGGTAACGAGATATATGAGTATAGTTTCAGAGAAAATTCTGGATCTCAATTCGGAGTTCTTTAGTTTAATATATAAATAATTTTGTGACTATGACTCAAGTGGACAGCTTTGAATGAACAAATAAGTAAATAGTGAAATTATAAATAATGTTACATATAAGCATGTTATATACATTAAGGATGTGGAATGGAGAGGAGGAGGAAAATATATGATTATTCAACTAGCACGAGTTTTCATTAAAATGGCTAATTTTCATGTTTTAGGTTTAGGGACTAAATTGAATAAAAGTAATATTTTAAGGGTAAATTTGTAAAAAGTAAAAAGTGACCAAATTGCATGAAATGAATTGTTTTATTATTTAAATTAATAAATTGAATGAAATATTAATTTAGATCAAGATTGGGTGGAAATTGAGGAAAATAGAAAATTACCAAAATGTCCACAATTTTGGTATTTACATAATTAGCTCGGTAAGTTCGTGTAACTTGAATTATATTCTTAAATGTTTGAAATGTATGTTATTGATGTGAATATTATTTGAATGGTCATTGTATGAAAATTGATGAAACATGGATATATTTGATAAAAAGAGGAAGAAATACTGGTTGAATGAAAGGAAAATTCGATGGATTTCTGAAAAGGAATTGACAGTAAAAAAGGATCTAGCCTAGATGGGTGATCCTATCCTGATATAGCCCTCCCGAAGAATATGTGAAAAATGGATTTAGCCCGGACGGGTAATCTGAATTAGGTCGAATTTAGCTTTGATGATAATTGGATCGAAGCTCATTAGAGTAATTGTCATTGCAGGGTTTAGCTTTGGGTGATAATCCCGACAATACTCTATGAGTTTATATTACAGGAGATTTAGCTTGGACTGGTAATCCCGCTGTAAGGATGAGGTTCGCGGGAGTGTGCTCTCTGAAAAGGAAATGTGCGCACATGAATATGAATTGACGGACCCGAATTTGTACACTAAAGTGTACCCCTGAAAATCCATCGAAATTCTGAGAAATTCAACGGGATAAATATGGAAAAATGAAAAGGGAATGGAAATCATGGTATATATGTTATTGATACATGGAAATTATTGAACTAACTTGAATGTTGAGTTTGTGCATGTTAGGGGAATAATGCATTGAATGACATATATAAGTTAAATTGGCTAACGTTAGCTCATTAATGTTTTGATTTTGTTTGGTTTTAAATATGAATGCTTAATGAAATGAAATGTCAGCAAATTAATTTGTAAACTCCGATAATGCTCTATAACCCCATTCTGGTGATGGATACGGGATAGGGGTGTTACAATTTTTGGGTAAAATGTAATGAAATTAATAGTTTGAGTATATTTTTGACAAAATTTAGGTACCTTAATGAGAAAATTGATATAGTTTAAGCATCAATTTTGCAATTAAACCTTATTTATTTGATGCATATGACGATTTCCCATTTATTGATTTTTATATTTATTAATCTATACCTATATGGTAAGAGAGCGGTTTATTTATTAATCTATACCTATAATAGCAAAGCTTTATCGAGCCGAAGGTGAAGAACAACAGGCGGTAGTGAAGGAGTGGTTGGAAATGCTGGAAGCCATGGAAGAATATGCGTTAATTGGAGGGAAAAAATTCTTCGGCGGAGATGAGATAAACATGGTGGACATTGCATTTTGCATGGTTGCTCACTGGCTCGTCGGGGTTATCGAAGACGCAGCAGGGCTTAAAGTCTTTGAGCCACACAAATTTGTTCGAGTGATCTCGTGGATCCAAAATTTCAAATCAGTCCCTGTAATCAAAGACAACGTACTTGCCTAAAACCGATAAGATAATTGCTTACTTGAAGCGTCGTAAAGAGATGTTGTTGACATCAAAATCGAATTAGGGTTTGGAACATTGATTGTATTTTCTCCCATGGAAGTGTTAAATGTTACACATAAGGTTGAAGATGTAATCCAATATTTGAGAGGATCTGAACACTTATGTTCTTTATCGAACGTTTTCAGAATTCAAACCGATCATGTTATCGATTTGTTGGTCTAGTAGTTTCGATTGGTTTGTTTGTTCGTTTAAATAAATCATCAAGATTAAAAAACAATAAAAATCCAGTTCAACGGGTCCATACTGGTTTGCATCCCCTCCCTCCTATATCGGGTCTATAATTTTTATTCCAATAAATATTTTTTATGCTGAAAATATTTTTTTATTCTTTTAATTAATTAAATTAACTAAATTATTTTCTCAACTCAATTCTAATTTCGTTAAACTCATGATGACTTTACCGATAAAAATCTATGAACAAATTAATTTAATTAACCTGTCCTTATGAAACTACGATGGCTTAGTAATAAAATTTCACCTCGAATTCAACTATTTAATAAAATAATAATTCAAAGTCATTAAGTAATTTTCAAGTGATTCCTTGTTTATAGTAAGATAATTCAAAGTCATTAATTAACTTGTATATTTATACGTCTCAAAGTATGAAATAATTCTCTAACTAAGCTTAATATAACATAAAAACCTATAGGTACATGCCAGCCAAAATAGTAAGAGTTTCACCAACTCGATAAGTGCGAGATTTTCTGTTGGATGCTGATAACAATGAGTGCACACAATTGAACCTAACCTGCAATGCTGAGTAATCAACTCAGTGACATTTCTATAACTAATATTATAACAAAACATAAATTATTTGAGGACATAAATACAAAACAAAAGTTCGTAAGCAATTTAATATGTTAACTTATATTATAGGAATATAATCCTTTCATATCACATTTGTAATCATATCAACAGGTTGTCACATATTCATCTTCAAATTCTTGACCTGTAATCATACCAAAACGACGTAATTTTGTACTTTTTTATTTAGATTTTTAGATAACTCGAATTGTATAATTCATATTCGAATTAAACTAAAAAATTTAATTTTTTATTCGAGTTGATCCAAATAACTCGATTAATTCGAACTATTTAATTTAATTTTTAAAATCGAATCGAATTTTATTCACCTACTTACCAAAATAAGAATACAACCAACCATTCAAGAAAGAAATGAATTAAACTCGCACCATAACCGAACAACAGCCATTTTAGACAACCATTTCCTCATATGTCAGACATAATAAATTATGAAAACAACGGTCATTTTGGACAACCATTTCTTAAATATCAGATATAATAAGTTCTGGTAACAGCAGCCATTTTAGACAATCATTTCTTCATATGTCAGATGAAAATACCAGTCAGTTTGGACAACCATTTCTTCAAATTTCCAACACGTTTTATTTGCTACATACCCAAAATCAACAGCAGCTAATTCACAGTTTATTCATAAAATTCTTTTTAAGATATACTTCATAATATAATTCTCTTCACTTTAATGTATCTAATCTTTACTAATTCAAGTTTTAATTTTTTTTTACTCAATTATTTTAGTTTAATACACTTAATTTAGTAAAATTTTCAAACATTACATTTAAACACTTATGTAACTAATCTGCTCATTTCCACTCCTATATTTTTCCAAATTTACTAAACAACCCTTAAAATTATAGTTACACAGTTTTTACGATTTAGTCCCAAACTCCTAAATTTACACTATTTTACAATTTAGTCCCTGGAAGTCATTTTGTTTTCAATTCAGCCTTAAATCCCAGTTTGCCTAGTTTTGCAAAACAGTCTCTCTCTTCTTGTTCTTTTTCTTTTTTCAAAATTTTGAGATTTTATAATTTAATTCCTACTATTAAAATCTTGTCAAATTTTCCACAAATTAGTCCATGATTTTTGAACCATTAAACTTTCATATTCTATTTTTAGAATTGTAAATTCTCAACCCACATAAATTAGTTCTAAAACTCGTGTTTTGGAATCTTTACAATTTAATCCCTATAATTTCAAACTTTACTATTTTATGCCCAATCGTTCAATTTTCATATTTCATAATCATATAATTTAGTACAACACTAAATTTTTAGATTTCAGTAATCAACATTTAACATTTGGAATTTTACAAAATTTACAATTTAATCCTTGCTTCAATTTTATCAAATTGATCACTTAACAAATTGTTTTCAATTTACTTCCAAATAGTATTCAAAATATTCCAAATAAAAATATTTTTATTGTCTCTATATGCGGCATTGCATTATATATATTTTGAAAAATTACATGTATTTATGCTTTTTACTCGAAGTTACTTTTTATATTTAAATTTGTTGAGGAGAGGTCTAATTTATTTTGAGAAGTTTTCAAAATATAATCCGTTGAAAGTTGATAGATTCTTTTTTTTTTGTGAATTACAATAATAAAGTAAAACCCAAACAACAAACGAGACTCGAACTCTACCCCACACTTGGGGTGATGAACACTTTTAACTATCAAGCCATCATATGAAATTCAAAGATAATAAATTCTTTAACGATGGTCGATATTATATTTAAAATGTTTATATTTAATTTTAACTTCAAATTTTATCTTTCAACTCTACGTAACATCTTGGGGGTGAGACAAGTGGCATCCATACACATATAATATATAATAAAATAGAATTTTCGAATAATTTAAGTAGTAGTTAGTTCTAAAACAATTCTAAAATATTTTCACTTATTACATGTCAACACATTAGCACGGTTTAATTTTATAGTCAAATGCTCCCTTGACATGATGACACATTTTCTAAAACATCAAAGATAAATGATCTTTTTTTTGGTGAATTATAAGAGGAGAGCAAAGTCTTAACAGCAACACGATTAGCGTGGCTTGAACCCAGATCACATCTGAGACGGTGAACACCCTGATCATCAAATCAACACACAGGTAAAATAAATATATATGATACCTTAATTATAAAAAAAACATATATATTCAATTATATATGGGTTCAAAATTATATATGGGGTTTTTACTTGTTTTTAAATAGGATTGGATTGTTCGGTTGGACTAGAAACAGGTCGAAATATAGATTCGAAAAAAAACATCGAATCGATTGAACCGGTTAAAAAATCAATTAAATTGACGGTTGAACCAGATTTCTTAAATATTCTTTTTTATGAATTTATTATTATATCTTTATCGAACTTATCAAATCGACAAACTAATGGCCTAATCAATTCAACCAACCACTAATTTATTTCTAAAAACATTATTCAAATTAAAGAAACAATTAATAAAGATGCATCATGCATGACACTACCGTACCTTATATTGTTATATAAAATCTTTTATAATACTCCATCTTTGTATAAAAGTCTTAGTGACAGATTCTAACTTTTAGGGCCTACAATTTTTGTCAATTTCTCTTTTTTATGTCATGAAATTTAGAATTATGTCATGAAAAAAAACAGTCACCATCGTTACCTTAGACAATCTTTGACCTGTAATCCTATTATAAATTTGCACTCAGCGCTCTTAGAATCTCTGAACTAACCTCTCAACCATGGCGGTCGTGAAATTGCACGGATCTTGGTTTAGTCCGTACGGTTACAGAGTAATTTGGGCTCTAAAACTCAAAGGCATACTGTACGAATATATTGAAGAAGATCTCCTCAACAAGAGTCCTTCGCTTCTTCAATATAATCCAATTCATAAGCAAGTCCCGGTGCTCGTTCATGATGGAAAACCGATCTGTGAATCCACCGTTATCCTTCAATATATCGATGAAATTTGGCCGCAGAATCCTTTGCTGCCGGCTGATCCCTATGACAGAGCTGTTGCTCTGTTTTGGATCAAATTTGCAGATGACAAGGTAAAATCTGTTCTTTTCTTTTTTGGATTAAATACAACATTAACCCTCCAACTATATCGTATTTATCATTTAGGTGTCTAACAGTTATGTTTGTTTTCTCTTCTTTGCAAAATGATTTTTAAATGGTTAATTTTGTCTTATTTTGCCAAAAATACCGTAGCATGTTTTATTGCCATCGTGCACTTTTTAGGTAAAATGTAACAAAATTAATAGTTTAAGTATATTTTTACCAAAACTTTTGGGTACTTAAAATGAGAAAATTGATATAGTTTAGACACTAATTTTGCAATTAAACCTTTTATTTATTTATTTATTTATTTGATCCATATGACGATTTTCCTGTTTATTGATTTTTATATTTATATTTATATTTATATTTATTTATTAATATTTATAGCCAAAATTATTTATTAAGTGTTGTATTGGGAGAAACTATTTTATGGACCCTCCACCACATCATCCATTGTCTATTTCCAATTATTTAATGATATTTCAGTAATTTTTTCATGTCATTGACATATAAAATTGGTAATTTTTACTCTAAACCCGAACTCAATTGTTAGCAATGTTAATTTTTTATTAAATTTTTGGTGTGATATTTTGAAATAAAAAAAAAGTTATTCATTTGGTAGTCATATAACAAAAAAAATGAGTTATGAACTTTAATTTAACCAAAAAAATTCATGTTTACAGTTATATTTACATTTTTAAATGGGTTAAATCATTATTTGAGGCCTGAACTTGGTAACAATTCTCACATTGGATCACATGTTAAGGCTTGAATTAGGTAATTGTTCCCACATTGGGACTTGAACTTTTTTTTGTCCAAGTTAGTCCATAAACGTGGTAATTGTTCTCATGTTAGTGCTTGGGCTAGGCAATTGTTCCTATGTTGGGGCTTGGATATAAGGGTTTTCAAGAAAACATAGGGGCTAAGGTGTTCTCTGATAAACTAAAAGATTAAGTGCAGAAAAAATAAGGGTTGAAAATTTAAGTACCGAATTTAAGTTATAAAATTTTGTTTGATACATTACTTAAAATTAATTACGGAATATAATTATATTGTTTGATAAATATAAATTTTGAATTATAAAAAATTATATTTTACATTTTATTCTTAATTTTAAACATTTTACCTTATTCTAAACCGTAATTAAAATTTTAAACATAAGGTTTTTATAGGAAAACATAATATTAAAATAAATTAATTAAAATTGAGTTAATTAAATATATTCTTTATTAAGTGATAAGTAGCTTTTATCAGGTCATACCGTGAGAATCATTGTCAAGTTTAAGGACTAATTTGAACCAAAAAAAAGTTCATGCCCTAATGTGGGAGTAGTTGCTAGGTTCAAACCCCGTGAAGTGATTTAACCCTTTTTAAATTTAAAAGTAATGGGATTAAATTTCTTAAAACAAAAATAGGTGGACTAAATTTTAAACATACAAAGGATACAAGGATTTGTAGCATATTTTAACCTAGTTGAAATCTTTGAAAATCTTTTATCGTACATAACTTTTGATGGCTGATACTAGAAATCCCATATCTCTGTTTAAAACAGGGTCCTTTAATGTCAAAGCTTTATCAAGCCAATGGCGAAGAACAACAGGCGGCAGTGAAGGAGTGGTTGGAAATGTTGGAAGTCATGGAAGAACATGCGCTGATTGGAGTGAAAAAGTTCTTCGGCGGAGACGAGATAAACATGGTGGACATTGCATTTTCCTTTGTTGCTCACTGGCTTGGGATTCTCGAAGACGTACTAGGGCTTGAAATCTTTCAGCCACACAAGTTCCCTCGAGTGAGCTCGTGGATCCAAAATTTCAAATCAAGTCCTATAATCAAAGACAACTTGCCTGATGCCGATAAGATGTCTACTTTCTTGAAGCGTGGTAGAGAGATGATGTTGACATCAAAATCAAATTAGGGTTTGGAAACTTGTGTTCTTTATCGAAGGTTTTCAAAATTTGAACTGATCAAGTCACTGCTTTGTTAGTCCAATAATTTCGATCAGTTTGTTTAAATAAATTATCAAAATCAAAATAAAAAAATTTCAATGGGTCCATACTAGTTTGCCACCCCTCCCTCCTATATCGGGCCTTTTCATTTATTAAGTCTATTATATGTGTTATCTTGTCTTTAAACTAACGATATATTTTTAGCCCAATAAATATCTTTCATATGCCCAAAATATTATTTATTCTTTTAATTAACTCAGTAATGACCCGATTTTAAACATTGTCAAAAATTACAATTTTAAAATTCAATTCCGTAAATTGAGTTAGTGGAATCATGAATAGAAAGGTTTATGAAGTTAGTAAGAAAATATATTAAAGAATGGTTAAGTAATTTAATCAAGAAAATCATTAATTAAAGTTAGGGACTAATTTATAAAATTTCAACGCTTTTGAAATTTTAATTTAGAAAAATGACTGAGGACTTAATTAATAATTAATTTGAGGACCTTGGAATTAATTGACTGTTATTAAAATATGATGGTGGAAGGGTATGATTACATCCACTTATTACATACACATATAATATATAATAAAATAGAATTTTGAATAATTTAAGTAGTAGTTAGTTCTAAAACAATTCTAAAATATTTTTCACTTATTACGTGTCAACACATCAGCACGGTTTAATTCTATAGTCAAATGCTCCCTCGACATGATGACACGTTTCCTAAAACATCAAAGATAAATGATCTTTTTTTGGTGAATTATAAGAGGAGAGAAAAGTCTTAACAGCAACACAATCAGCGTGGCTTGAACCCAGATCACATCTACCAAAACCTCATACCTATTGCAATATAATTTTTAATTATATATTTAATTTAATTAATTTCAAAATTTAATCCTTTCTCAAAATGTACTAATACTAACTACCCTTTGCCTTTCCTATTTTTCTTTTGGTAAAATAAACAGCTTTACACAACACTATTAAGATAACGCATTAGCCCATGTAACACTAATATAGATTTCTTTTTGTTTTTTATGAATTATAATAATAAAGTAAAACCCAAACAACAAACGCGACTCGAACTCTACCCCACACTTGGGGTGATGAACACTTTTAACTATCAAGCTATCATATGAAATTCAAAGCTAATAAATTCTTTAACGATGGTCAATATTATATTTAAAATGTTTATATTTAATTTTAACTTCGAATTTTATCTTTCAACTCTACGTAACATATTGGGGGTGAGACAAGTGGCATCCATCTTAAATTACTTTATATTGCATCATGCATGACATTACCTTGTATTATTATATAAAATTATTTCTATATACTTTCTTTAATTCCTTGTATTAACACTTCCATCTTTACCTTACTGAAAGCTTTGGCTGCTAATCCTATTATAAATTTACACTCACCGCTCTCAGAATCTACCAGAAAATCGACTAATCTCCCAACCATGGCGGTCGTGAAACTGTTCGGAGCTTGGCTTAGTCCGTACTGTTACAGAGTAATTTGGGCTCTGAAACTCAAAGGCATAGCTTACGAATACATCGAAGAAGATCTCTCCAACAAGAGTCCTTTGCTTCTTCAATATAATCCAATTCATAAGAAGATCCCGGTACTCCTTCACGACGACAAACCCATCTGCGAATCCACCGTCATCCTTCGATATATCGATGAAATTTGGCCGCAAAATCCCTTGCTGCCGGCTGATCCCCATGAGAGAGCCGTTGCTCTGTTTTGGATCAAATTTGCTGATGACAAGGTAAAATCTTTTTTTTTTTGGTTTAAATACAAAAATAACCCTCAAACTATATCGTATTTCTCACTTAGGTGTCTAAGGGGTTTTTTTTTTGGTCAAAAATGATATTTAAACTGTTAATTTTATCTTATTTTACCAAAAAACACAGAACCATGTTTTTTTGACATCGTACAATATTTGGGTAAAATGTAATGAAATTAATAGTTGAAGTATATTTTTGAAAAATTTAGGTACCTAAATGAGAAAATTGATATAGTTTAAGCATCGATTTTGCAGCTAAACCTTATTTATTTGATGCATAAGACGATTTCCCATTTATTGATTTTTATATTTATTAATCTATACCTATATGGTAAGAGAGCGGTTTATTTATATTTGTGTCCCTTTATTATGTTGAAATTTCGGATCTAGTCATTCTATTTTAATTTTGACATAATTTAATTTTATACTTTTATAATATTATTAGTAATGTCTTGATGTGAATTTTTAATAGATCTAAATTATATTTAATTAATAATAACATAAGAAGATGAAAACACCATTTGAAGAAAATTTTACATTAGTACATCTAAATTGCCTTTTATATACTTTATATAAAAATATAAAAAGATAAAGATACGGTCATTCCACTTATGAAGTAGGCATATTAACGGAATAGAGGTGTTCATGGTCAAGCCGGGTTGAGTTTGGACTGGGTCTAAATATAATATTAACATATTTTATATTTGCTCAACTTCAGTTCAACCCGAAATGGGCTTAAAATTTTGCTTGAGCCTATTCATAATTTGTAAAAGATTAACCCAAGCCCATTTTAGACCCGTCCATATTATTTTTAAAATTTTTTTAAAAATATTTGTATTATATTATTTTAATATTTAATATTTTATATATTTTATTCATTAAAATTTTCATATAGTCATCTTAACATTAATTTAATGTTTACATTAGAGTAGTATTATATATTTTATTATAAACTTAAAAAGCAGGTTGAGTTGGGTTGACACATGAATAGGTCTATAATGGAGTGAGTGTGTTGTAATTCAATATTAAATATTTTATGATAGTGAAAAGCTAAAATACGCTCTAAGTCTTTTTACTTTTCATATATTTGGAATTTAGTTGATTTATTTTATTTTAAAAATTTAATTATTTTACGTTTTTATTTCAAAATTAACGTTCAACTGCTAACACCTTTAATTTTTTTTGTTAAATTTATTGATTTGATATTTTGAAATAAAAATATTACTCACTTGATAGTCATGTAACAAAAAATGATGTCATGAACTTGATAACAAACAAAATTAGGTAAACAACACTAGAGTTCACCCAACTATGATTTATTTTTCTCTCTTTTGGTTTCCTGTCTATAAAAAGTTATAAAATGGTCATCCAACTATTCAATTTTGTTTGTTTTGGTCACCAGTTGACTAACATAAAAGTGGAAACACCTAAAAATCCAAGAGAGTTGGTTGACCAAAAAAGACAAAATTGAATAATTGAGTGATTATTTTATAACTTTTTATAGTTGGATGGGCAAAAAGAAATTTACTATTAATTGGGTGACCATTTTGTAACTTTTAACTAAAAAAGAAAAAAAAGCATAGGGTGATTACTGGTGTAATTTACCCAAATAATTGTGTTCAAGATTTGATTTACATTTTTAAGTTTAAAAAGGTAGTGGGATTAAATTTCTTGAGGATTAATTTTTAAATGTATAAAGAGTATAAGGACTTGTAGCATATTTTAAGTTAGTTCAAATTAAGATTTTAGCACCGTGTTGTTTGTAATTTTTTTTATCGTACATAACTTTTGACTGGAAAACCCATCTTTGTTTAAAACAGAGTCCTTTAATCTCAAAGCTTTTTCGAACCGACGGCGAAGAACAGCAGGCGGTAGCGAAGGAGTGCTTTGAAATGCTGGAAGTCCTTGAAGAGCACGCGCTGATCGGAGGGAAAAAATTCTTCGGCGGAGACGAGATAAACATGGTGGACATTGCATTTTGCTCGGTTGCTCACTGGCTCGGGGTTATCGAAGACTTTGCAGGGCTTAAAATCTTTGAACCACACAAGTTCCCTCGATTGAATTCGTGGATTCAAAATTTCAAATCAGTCCCTGTAATCAAAGACAACTTACCCGATACTGATAAGATGCTTGCGTTGTTGAAACGTCGGAGAGAAATGTTGCTGGCATCAAAATCGAGTTAGGGTTTGGAATATTGATTGCATTTTCTCCCATGGAAGTGTTAAATGTTCCCCATGCAAATAAATAAAACAAAATCTAAGGTTTTAAGAATTTGAGAGGATTTGAACATTTTTGTTCTTTATTTAAGGTTTTTAGAATTTGAATGACTCAAGCTACCAATTTATTGAACCAATTCCAATTGGTTTCCTCTTCATCGATACCTCAATTGATTTTCGATTTGATCTAATTCAAATATCACCGATTTTATCACGTACACAATTTGAGTGTTAAATGTAGTTTGAGATCATTCTATCAACTTGAAGGTTAAGTGTTAACACCTCATATATGACATAGAAGATATTTAAAACACATTCATCAAACTTTAAACATAACATTTTAATATTTGTGTATAATTTTACCTAAATATTTTAATTTTATGAGATTTTATAATATATATTTTAACCTTATAAAAATTAAGCTAATATAAAAAATTATTTAATATTTCAAAGCAGCTCGAGTAAAAAAGAATTTTTCTTTTAGGCATTAGGTTTGTGCAATAAAAATTTAAACAAGATCGAATTCAGAACAAGGTTAAGATAGGAAGTAAAAATTTTGGTTAAGTTAAGGCGAGTTAAAACCTATTTATCCTATCAATAAGTGATTGGGTTTAATGGTAAAGTATATTATACTCTCAAAAGGAGAACCCAAGTTTGAATCTTGAAGATCATATTGTTAGAAGGGACAGCCATGAATTCTAAACATAAATCATAAAGCAACATTGTTGGAAGAGGCATCCATGAAATCTGAATATGAACCATAAAACAGACATACATAATAATAGTAAGAAGCACAATATTTTATTGGTTTATATTTAGTTTCATGTGATATAAATTACATAATATATAAAAATAAAATAAAAATATATTACAAAAGTATAAAACGAGTCTGACCCAACTCAGACATCGAAAGTTAAAATTTAAATTTAACCAATATTTTAAATGAATCTTATTTTCTTTACCTTAGCCTATTTTAAAAACCCGTACTTTTATCTAATCCTTTCAATATTTCGAGTGGATTTTCAAACTTGGACCGTTGTAGAAATAGATCCTATAAAGAGGTTTAACTATAATAGAGAAATTGCAGGAAGCATGGTGATTGAGATACATCATCCATGACGCAAATAATTGGGTCAAATTTCAAACAAAGACAGTTTGTACTTTATTCGTTGACAATCTCTTTGCAAAAATTGGAACATTGCATTTAGACTGACCAAGAATAGTCAAAATCCGCCACCCAAAAACAACGATATAAAGCCACCTTTAATCTAATTCAGAACAGAAACCAAACAAAAATATCCTCAAAAATATATAAAGTTTAGGTATCTAATTCGGTCAAAAAAAGTTTTAAGTACTTAACTCCAACAAAGGACATAGTTTAAGGACCTCATTTTCAATTAAGCCAAACAAAAATATCCTCAAAATAATATTGACCATTTTATAAAAATTAAGAGTTTTTAATAAATTGATGGTACAAATTATAACCACAAAAATGTAATTGTATGGACTTAAAAATTATTATTACAGTCAAGAAAAGTGAAGAATTTGGTTAAATTAGTCATATATACCCCTTTTTTTTTAATTAGTCAAATAGGTTATTTTTTTGAAGATTTAAGAAACTCGACCGATTTTGGAGAGAGAGTATGAAATACGTGTCCAGCTGCACAGTTGCCAGGAAGCTGGACGAGCTTTCTTTGGAATTTTTAGAAAACCTTTTAACTGGCACGTTTTTCTGACGTGTCAGCAAAAGCACGTACAACTGGACGCACTTTCATACAATCTCATCAAGTACTTTCATACAATCTCATCAAAATTAACCTATTTCCTTAAATCTTGAAAAAAACGACCTATTTAACTAATTAAAAAAAACCAGCATATATGCATAATTTAACTGGAGAATCTGGCAAAATATAATTTGCAGCAAGCCATAGTATTAGTAATTGCGATACATCATCCATGACGATTGTATTTAGGCTGACCAAGAACAGTCCAAATCCCCCCACCCAAAACAATTATATAATGGCCCGTAGTTTACTTCACAAAACAGAGACCAAAACACTACACCATGGATGAAGTGAAGCTCTTTGGGTTTTGGGCAAGTCCTTTTAGTAGAAGGGTCATTTGGGCATTAAAGCTAAAAGGTGTGGAATATGAATACATTGAAGAAGATCTGCCTTATAATAAGAGTGATCTGTTGTTGCAGTACAACCCAGTTCATAAAAAGATCCCAGTGCTCGTTCATGGAGGAAAGCCAATTGTAGAGTCATTGGTTATTTTGGAATATATAGATGAAGTGTGGCCACATAATCCTTTGTTGCCAAAAGATGCTTACGAGAGATCCGTAGCTAGATTTTGGGCCAAATTCATTGAGGAAAAGGTATGTGTTAGCCTGATTTTGTTCAATATTTGTCATATGCCTCCTCATTTTTTTTAATCTACTTTTTCTTCCCAAATTTGTTCTCTTGTCACTTTTAACTAAAAAAGAAAAAAAGCATAGGGTGATTACTGGTGTAATTTACCCAAATAATTGTGTTCAAGATTTGATTTACATTTTTAAATTTAAAAAGGTAGTGGGATTAAATTTCTTAAGGACTAAATTTTAAATGTATAAAGAGTATAAGGACTTGTAGCATATTTTAAGTTAGTTCAAATTAAGATTTTAGCACCATGTTGTTTGTAATTTTTTTATCGTACATAACTTTTGACTGGAGAACCCATATCTTTGTTTAAAACAGAGTCATTTAATCGCAAAGCTTTATCGAACCGATGGCGAAGAACAGCAGGAGGCAGCGAAGGAGTACTTTGAAATGCTGGAAGTCCTTGAAGAGCACGCGTTGATCGGAGGGAAAAAATTCTTCGGCGGAGACGAGATAAACATGGTGGACATTGCATTTTGCTCGGTTGCTCACTGGCTCAGGGTTGTCGAAGTCTTTGCAGGGCCTAAAATCTTTGAACCACACAAGTTCCCTCGATTGAATTCGTGGATTCAAAATTTAAAATCAGTCCCTGTAATCAAAGACAACTTGCCCGATACTGATAAGATGCTTGCGTTGTTGAAACGTTGGAGAGAAATGTTGCTGGCATCAAAATCGAGTTAGGGTTTGGAATATTGATTGCATTTTCTCCCATGGAAGTGTTAAATGTTCCCCATACAAATAAATAAAACAAAATCTAAGGGTTTAAGAATTTGAGAGGATTTGAACATTTCTGTACTTTATTTAAGGTTTTTAGAATTTGAATTACTCAAGCTACCGATTTATTGTACTAATTCCAATTGGTTTCTTCTTAATCGATACTTCGATTGGTTTTCGATTTGATCTAATTCAAATATCACCTATTTTATCACATAGACAATTTGAGTGTTAAATGTAGTTTGAGATCATTCTATCAACTTAAAGGTTAAGTGTTAACAGCTCATATATGACGTAGAAGATAATTAAAACACATTCATCAAACTTTAAACATAACATTTTAATATTTGTATATGATTTTAACTAAATATTTTAATTTTTATGAGATTTTATAATATATATATTTTAACCTTATAAAATTAAGGTAATATAAAAAATTTATTTAATATTTCAAAGCAGCTCGAGTAAAAAGAATTTTTGTTTTATGCTTTAGGTTTGAGCAATAAAAATTTAAACAAGATCGAATTCAGAACAAGGTTAAGATAGGAAGTAAAAATTTTGGTTAAGTTAAGGCGAGCTAAAACCTATTTATCCCATTAATAAATGATTGGGTCTAATGGTAAAGTATATTATACTCTTAAAAGGAGAACGTAGGTACAAATTTTGAAGACAACATTGTTAGAAGGGACAGCCATGAATTCCAAACATAAATCATAAAACAACATTGTTAGAAGAGGCAGCCACGAACTCTAAACATAAACCATAAAACAGACATACATAATAATATAGTAAGAAGCACAATTTGCCCATCATTTCTCAATTGAGTTGGTGACCAATTTATATATATGTAAATGACTAATTCAAGTCTATTTTGAGTTTGCTCATATTTATCTTTTAAAAAAATAAATATTATTCTAATTTAATATTTTAACTAGTATTTCTTTCATTAAAATTATAAATTTGGACAAATTAATATGCTTTTAATGATTACACAATATTTTATTATTTTATATTTAATTTCACGTGATATAAATTACATAATATATAAATGAACCTATTTTAAAAACTCAGACATCGAATGTTAAAGTTCGAAGTTTAACTAATATTTTAAATGAGCCTATTTTAAAAACTCGTACTTTCATCTATTCCCTTCAACATTTCGAGTGGTTTAACTATAATAGAGAAATTGCAGGAAGCATGGTGATTGAGATGCATCATCCATGACGCAAATAATTGGGTCAAATTTCAAACAAAGACAGTTTGTACTTTATTCGTTGACAATCTCTTTGCAAAAATTGGAACATTGCATTTAGACTGACCAAGAACAGTCAAAATCCGCCACCCAAAAACAACGATATAATGCCACCTTTAATCTAATTCAGAACAGAAACCAAACATCACACACCATGGATGAATTGAAGCTCTTTGGATTTTGGCCAAGTCCTTATAGTCGAAGGGTCATTTGGGCTATGAAGCTAAAAGGTGTAGATTATGAATACATTGAGGAAGATCTACCCTTTAATAAGAGTGAGTTGCTGTTGCAGTACAACCCAGTTCATAAGAAGATTCCGGTGCTGGTTCATGGCGGAAAGCCAATTGCAGAATCATTGGTTATTTTGGAATACATAGATGAAGTGTGGCCACATAATCCTTTGTTGCCAAAAGATGCTTATGAGAAATCTGAAGCCAAGTTTTGGGCCAAATTCATTGATGAAAATGTATGTGTTTTCGAGATTTTTTTTTTTTTTTTTGCTTTTACTTGTGTCATTTCAACTTTGGATGGAGTTTGGGCTTGAGACATTTTCGATTCAGGTATTTTGAATTGGGGTCTTATGACTTAGATTTTTTCTAGTCGAGTCATCTGAACTTCATGTTATTTTGAGATACTTGTTCAGATCATTTTGAGTCTAGATCATTTAAAAGTTAACTCATTTATGTTTTAGAATTTGGTTATTTAGAATAATTGTCGGGTTTGGGTTAGATTTAGCGAATCTAAACTTGCCCACTTTGAACTTAAAAATGACCTATTAATATTATGCTTGCAGACTGGACCAATGTGGGGATTCTTTCAAAAATTCGGTGAAGAACAACAAAAGGCAATTGAGAGCTACTCTGAAATTCTGAGAAAAATAGAAGAACATGGTCTACGAGACAAAAAATTCTTTGGGGGTGACCAAATTGGCATAGCTGATCTTGTTTTTGGAATGGTTATTCATATGTTGGCGCCTATGGAAGAGGTGGTGGGATATAAGTTCATTAAAGCCGATAGCTTCCCACGCCTGCATGCTTGGGTCAAGCATTTCAGCGAACACCCTGTGATCAAAGACAATGTCCCTGATTACACTAAAGTTGTTGATTTCTTGAAGATAAGAAGAGAATTTTATAGGAATTCTCAACAGAATAGCTAGAAAAAAGAAAGAAAGAAGGTACTTTCGATCGTTTAAGAACTAAAAATTGGGAAATAATGCAAAAGGCTTGAGTGTTCTTTTTCTTGCAGCATTTTTACTTCTTTTTTTTTATGCATTGTATGTTTGTAACAATAATTTTTTTTTTGCCAATAATTAATGTTTTGTTTGGTGTATAAAATGATAGCATTCAATGATTTTTGAAAAATCCAAGAGATAAAAAAAAAATTAAAATTTGGGTGATTGTAATAAGAATCAGAAAAATATCGAGTTTTAGTTTAATTGATACCAGAAAAATTTGGGTGTTTGGTGTATAAAATGTTTATGGGTTTGTTTTATATTTGAAATGAGCTTAGTGAATATTTTACCTCAACCCCAATCCCACTCCCACTCCATTTTACTGAATATTTTATGGCGGCTCTTGGAATATTTTCTCAAACAAGTAAAGGAAGAGGGGGCCATATATATAAAAGTAAAAGTGCTGTTGATTTTAGTTGGAAGGTTGACGTTTTTGCTTGATGATCAAGGTCTATTAATATATACAATTTCTGTTTGTTTTTATTTATATCTTTTTTAAATATTTTTTGGATGATGCTATGATCCTTTTTATATATTTTTAGTTGGGAGGTAATCTTTTTTATTTAATATTAATATAACATTTTTATTTATTTATATTTTAATTAGATAGTGACATGACACTTTTTGATTGGTTGGAATGATTTTTTTTAACGAATGTAAAAAAAGGGGCCAATTTCGAGTACGAAATAAAGTTTAGGTATCTAATTCGGCCAAAAAAAATTTAAGTACTTCACTCAAACAAAGGACATAGTTTAAGGACCTCACTTTCAATTAAGCCAAACAAAAATATTCTCAAAATAACATTGACCATTTCATGAAAATTAAGAGTTTTTAATAAATTCATGGTATAAATTATAATCACAAAAATGTAATTGTATGGACTTAAAAATTATTATTACAGTCAATAAAAGTGAAGAATTTGGCTAAATTAGTCATATATATTGTTGTTTTTTTAATTGGTCAAATAGGTCATTTTTTTGAAGATTTAAGGAACTAGACCAATTTTGGAGAGAGAGTATGAAAAGCACGCCAGCTGCACAGTTGGCAAGAAGCTGGATGAGCTTTCTTTGGAATTTTTAGAAAATGCTTCTAACTCGGCACGTTTTCCTGATGTGTCAGCAAAAGCTCGTCCAACTGGACGCACTTTTATACGCTCTCTCCAAAATTAACCTATTTCCTTAAATCTTGAAAAAAACGACCTATTTGACCAATTAAAAAACAAACCCAGCATATATGCACAATTTAACTGGAGAATTTAGCAAAATATGATTTGCAGCAAGCCATAGTATTAGTAATTGCGATACATCATCCATGACGATTGTATTTAGGCTGACCAAGAACAGTCCAAATCCCCCCACCTAAAACAATTATATAATGGCCACTAGTTTACTTCACAAAACAAAGACCAAGACAGGCTGACCAAGAACAGTCCAAATCCCCCCACCTAAAACAATTATATAATGTCCCCTAGTTTACTTCACAAAACAGAGACCACCATGGATGAAGTGAAGCTCTTTGGGTTTTGGGCAAGTCCTTTTAGTAGAAGGGTCATTTGGGCATTAAAGCTAAAAGGTGTGGAATATGAATACATTGAAGAAGATCTGCCTTATAATAAGAGTGATCTGTTGTTGCAGTACAACCCAGTTCATAAAAAGATCCCAGTGCTCGTTCATGGAGGAAAGCCAATTGCAGAGTCATTGGTTATTTTGGAATATATAGATGAAGTGTGGCCACATAATCCTTTGTTGCCAAAAGATGCTTACGAGAGATCAGTAGCTAGATTTTGGGCCAAATTCATTGAGGAAAAGGTATGTGTTATCTTGATTTTGTTCAACATTTGTCATATGCTTCCTCATTTTCTTAATCTACTTTTTCTTGCCAAATTTGTTCTCTTGTCAATTCTGATTCGAGTCTAGAAGTTCAATTCAATTAATTTGTCTGTTTTGATCATCATAAGTCAATATTTCGAACTCATATATTTTTACTTATAACCTCTCCTATCTTTAAACTCAAACTCATGTCTTTCTAGTTATTGCAATAGTAATTGTGTCGATTGAGCTAAGACTCGCTCAATTGATAATTCCAATTTAATTTTTAAAACTTTGGGTTGTTTTGGGCCCAAGTCATTTCAACTTTAAATCAGTTTTGAGTTTGTGATGTTTGGGTTATTTTCGGTTCGGATATTTCCAATTTACTAGTTGGTTTTTTTTTTCCTGCTTGAGTCATCTCGAGTTCAAGTCAATTCGAGGTACTTGATCAAGTCATTTTGGATTTAGATCATTCCAAATCATTTTGGATATAAATCATTTTTTGTTCGGATTCAATATAATTGGGTTGATTTTTTGAGTTTAGGTTAGAATTAACGGGTTAAGATCTACTCCATTACTTTTTCTTCCATTAATAATAACCAATACAATTATTATCACTATTCAAATGTGTAGGACCATCTATTAAATGTGAATATTAATTAGTGAATGATCATTAGGCATGCGTTGGATATATTAATAGATTAAAAAGTAATGGAGTAAAGCCAAATCCAGGATTGACTGATCAAAACTTGCCCAATCCAAACTTAAAAACGAGCTAGACCATAAAAAAATCTAACCCAAAATGACCAAAACAAGTAATCCAAAATGATAAAAAATTTTAAAATTCGAATTAATCCATTTCAAAACAAATTTCACCCCTCCAATCTGGGGATCTAGTCTCAAACCACTTGTAGACCAGCAATGTTAATTTGATCCTAACCTTAAGTTTGCAGACTCAACCAATGTGGGATTTCTTTCGTAAATTCGGCGAAGAACAGCAGAAGGCAATCGAGAACAACTATGAAATTCTGAGGACGATTGAGGAACATGGTCTTGGAGACAAAAAGTTCTTTGGTGGCGACCAAATTGGCATAGCTGATCTTGTTTTTGGAATGGTTATTCATATGTTGGCGCCTATGGAAGAGGTGGTGGGATATAAGTTTATTAAAGCCGATAGCTTCCCACGCCTGCATGCTTGGGTCAAGCATTTCAGCGAACACCCCGTGATCAAAGACAATGTCCCTGATTACACTAAAGTTGTTGATTTCTTGAAGATAAGAAGAGAATTTTATAGGAATTCTCAACAGAATAGCTAGAAAAAAGAAAGAAAGAAGGTACTTTTGATCGTTTAAGAACTAAAAATTGGGAAATAATGCAAAAGGATTGAGTGTTCTTTTTCTTGTAGCATTTTTACTTCTTCTTTTTATGCATTGTATGTTTGTAACAACAATTTTTTTTGCCAATAATTAATGTTTTGTTTGGTGTATAAAATGATAGCATTCAATGATTTTTGAAAAATCCAAGAGATAAAAAAAATTAAAATTTGGGTGATTGTCAATCAGAAAAATATCAAGTTTTAGTTTAATTATCAATATTATTGGCAATATAAGAGTATGTGGGTTCGAGTGGGTTGAAACCATTATCCTCCTATTTAATTGTTAGAGAGGAGATATGGGTAGTTCTAGGCATTGTATAAAAAAGAGTAAATATGATAAGAACTTATAATGAGATCAAAAACTAGTCTTTCTATTAAAGATTCTATCCATCTCTATTATTAAGTGATGACCTATTACAGTTTAGTTTCTTATTTAAAAAAAATTGTCTATTTATTCTATTAAAAATTTCATTCATTGAACTTAAATTAGTCTCTCTATGTCAACATAAGGTACACATTGCACACCAACTGTCACTGTTTAGTTGCTCATTCAACCACTTCAGTATTTAACAATAAAAATTAATAAAATTTTTAACGAAAATATAAATTTGCTCTTTGATCGACTATATAATGACTAATTTGCCCATTTTTTTAGGTAGAGGAGGCAAATTATAATTGTAATTTTTACGATAGCCAAAATGTAATTTCATTATTTTAATAGTCTATATCTTTATGTTTTTTAAAAGATTAAGTCAAATTTTTATATTTTTAAGGGTCAAAGTGTAATTTTACCTTTACTAATTTAAAATTTTAAAACTTTTAAAAAACTTAAATAGAAAACTTTTCATTTTAGGGGGCCGAGGCCCCTGTCAGACCCTTAGATTCGCCCCTGCTCTTCTTGTTCAAGAAATTCAATACCAATTATTTAAACTAGATTTAAAATTTGAAATAAATATTTAAATATGTTTTTTAATTGAGATGGTAAAGTTGAGAGAATAAAATTCACGATGTTTTGAGTTCGAATCTTGTGAATGTATTTTTTAGGTTTTATATAAAAACATAAAAAAAGGCTTAATTAACATGAGGCCCTTAAACTATGCCCTTTATTTGAGTTAGGTACTTAAATTTTTTTTGTCAAATTGGGTACTTAAATTTTATTTCTGTAACCGTAATTAACCCTTACCATTACACTTCATTAAAAAAAAAAGCTAGAGCCAATCAAAGAGCGTCACGTCATCATCAAAATACAATAAAACATACCCCAACTCCATCCCTCTCCTCTCTCCCATGTCTCTCTCCCCTCCCTTCCGCCATCACCATCTCTTTCCTTCTCTCTCCCGCAATCCCACCCTCTCACTAGAGGTGTTTATGGGTTTGTTTTATATTTTAAATGAGCTTAATGAATATTTTACCTCAACCCCACTCCCACTCCCACTCCCACTCCCACTCCCATTCCACTTTACTGAATATTTTATGGCGGCTCTTGGAATATTTTCTCAAACAAGTAAAGGAAGAGGGGACCATATATATAAAAGTAAAAGGGCTGTTGATTTTTCGTTGGAAGGTTGACGTTTTTGCTTGATGATCAAGGTCTATTAATATATACAATTTCTGTTTGTTTTTATTTACATCTTTTTTAAATATTTTTTGGTTGATGCCATGATCTTTTTTATTTAATATTAATATAACATTTTTATTTATTTATATTTTAATGAGATAGTGACATGACACTTTTTGATTGGTTGGAATGATTTTTTTTAACAAATGTAAAGAAAGGGGCCAATTTCAATTACGAAATAAAGGGTCTGTTTGATTGGCAGTAAAATATTTTCCGTAAAATGATTTCGGAAAATGTTTTACTTTTCGTAAAATGATTTCTTGGAAAATATTTTACGGTGTTTGATTGAATCATGTAAAATATTTTCTATTTGTTTGGCGATTTCTGAAATATTTTTGAAAAAATTGTTTTACATATATTGATATATATTAATAAATTTTATATTTTAAATTATTTTTACATATATTGCAATGATTTATTTATAATAATACTCAATTATTAAGCCACAATATTAATCGTTATAAATTGAAAAAAAATTAATATCAAATAAATTATTTGTAATTGTGTTAAAAAACAAGTATTGAATAATTAAAAAAATAAGTTACTGGAAAATCGATAAATAAAAGTAATTTTCTACCGGAAATGAATGAAGGAATGAAGGAGGCGATAGAGAGGAGAGCACGGAAAATGTCTTACGGAAATTGAAAGGGTAAGACATTTTCCCTAAAATGTAACCCATTTTCCCTTGTTTTGGAGTTCATTTTCCAAATGGAAAATATTTTCCGCCAATCAAACGCTGGAAAAGTTGGAAATGATTTTCCGGAAAATCAATTCCTTCAATCAAACAGACCCAAAGTTCAGGTATCTAATTCGGCCAAAAAAAAATTTAAGTACTTAACTCAAACATAGGACATAGTTTAAGGACCTCATTTTCAATTAAGCCAAATAAAAATATTCTCAAAATAATATTGACCATTTTATAAAAATTAAGAGTTTTTAATAAATTCATGGTATAAATAATAATCACAAAATTGTAATTATATGGACTTAAAAATTATTATTACAGTCAAGAAAAGTGAAGAATTTGGCTAAATTAGTGATATATACAGTTGTTTTTTAAATTGGTCAAATAGATCATTTTTTGAAGATTTAAGGAACTAGACTGATTTTGGAGAGAGAGAATGAAAAGGCGCCAGCTGCACAGTTGGAAGGAAGCTGGACGAGCTTTCTTTGGAAATTTCAGAAAACGCTTCTAACTTGGCACATTTTCTTCATGTGTCAGCAAAAGCTAGTCCAGCTGAACGCACTTTCATACACTCTCTCCAAAATTAACCTATTTCCCTAAATCTTGAAAAAAATGAACTATTTGACCAATTAAAAAAAAAGCCGGTATATATGCACAATTTAACTGGAGAATTTGGCAAAATATGATTTGCAGCAAGCCATAGTATTAGTAATTGCGATACATCATCCATGACGATTGTATTTAGGCTGACCAAGAACAGTCCAAATCGCCCCACCTAAAACAATTATATAATGGCCACTAGTTTACTTCACAAAACAGAGACCAAAACACTACACCATGGATGAAGTGAAGCTCTTTGGGTTTTGGGCAAGTCCTTTTAGTAGAAGGGTCATTTGGGCATTAAAGCTAAAAGGTGTGGAATATGAATACATTGAAGAAGATTTGCCTTATAATAAGAGTGATCTGTTGTTGCAGTACAACCCAGTTCATAAAAAGATCCCAGTGCTCGTTCATGGAGGAAAGCCAATTGCAGAGTCATTGGTTATTTTGGAATATATAGAAGTGTGGCCACATAATCCTTTGTTGCCAAAAGATGCTTACGAGAGATCCGTAGCTAGATTTTGGGCCAAATTCATTCAGGAAAAGGTATGTGTTATCTTGATTTTGTTCAACATTTGTCATATGCTTCCTCATTTTTTTAATCTACTTTTTCTTCCCAAATTTGTTCTCTTGTCAAATCTGATTGGAGTCTGGAAGTTGAATTCAATTAATTTGTCTGATTTGATCATCATAAGTCAATATTTCGAACTCATGTATTTTTACTTATAACCTCTCCTTATCTTTAAATTCAAACCCACTTCGCAATAGTAATTGTGTCTAGCTCGATCGATAATTTCAATTTAGTTTTTAAAACTTTGGGTTGTTTTGGGCCCGAGTCATTTCAAGTTTAAATTAGTTTCGAGTTTGTGATGTTTGGGTTAGTTTGGGTTCGGATATTTCCATTTTACTAGTTTTTTTTTCAACTTGAGTCATCTCGTGTTCAAGTCAATTCGAAATACTTGATCAGGTCATTTTAGATTTAGATCATTCCAAATCATTTTAGATATAAGTAATTTTTTGTTCGGATTCAATATAATTGGGTTGATTTTTTGAGTTTGGGTTAGAATTAACCGGTCAAGATCTACTCCATTACTTTTTCTTCCATTAATAATATCCAATATAATTATCATCACCATTCAAATGTGTAGGACCATCTATTAAATGTGAATATTAATTAGTGAATGATCATTAGACATGCATTGGATATTAATAGATTAAAAGTAATAGAGTGAAGCCAAATCCAGGATTGACTGATCAAAATTTGCCCAATCCAAACTTAAAAACGAGCTAGACCATAAAAAAATCGAACCCAAAATGACCTAAATTAAGTAATCCAAAATGATAAAAAAAAAAATTTAAACTCGAATTAATCCATTTTAAAACCAATTTCACCCCTCCCCCCCAATCTAGGGATCTAGTCTCAAACCACTTGCAGACCAGTAATGTTTGATCCTAACCTTATTAATATAAGTTTGCAGACTCAACCAATGTGGGAATTCTTTGCTAAACATGGCGAAGAACAGCAGAAGGCAATCAAGGACAACTACGAAATTCTGAGGACGATTGAGGAACATGGTCTTGGAGATAAAAAGTTCTTTGGCGGCGACCAAATTGGCGTAGCTGACCTTGTTTTTGGAATGGTTATTCATATGTTGGCACCCATGGAAGAGGTGGTGGGGGGAGTAAAGTTCATTAAAGCCGATAGCTTCCCACGCCTGCATGCCTGGGTCAGGCATTTCAGCGAACACCCTGTGATCAAAGACAATGTCCCCGATTACACTAGAATTGTGGATTTCTTGGAAAAAAGAAGGGAACTTTATTGGAAATCTCAACATAATCACTAAAAAATTAAGTACTCTTGATATTGAGAAATAATGCCAAAGGACTGGGATTTTCTTTTCGTACATTTCTATGTTTTCTCCATCATGCATTGTAAGTTTGTAACAGTTTCTTTTTGCCAATAATTAATGTTTAGTGTGGTGGATGAGCTCAACCAATAGAACCTCCTTCCCTTGGATCTAAATTAAATTATAAATTTTTGAAAGGTTAAAATGTAATTTATCATATTTAAAGGGATTAAATAGAACTGCTTTTATTTTAAAGGACTAAAATAGAATTTTACTATATATTAATTTATAATATCATTATTTATATGAAAACTCAAATTGGGTGACAGACTGACAGTCCCCTACCTGCCCCTTCAGGATTTGCTCATTTTCTTGTGATTTAGTCTCTTATAGTGACGAAGCCAAAAACCTTGCAGGCGGCTAAGATAAAATTTTAAAATTTTGAGACCGAAGTTAAAAGTTTTATTCTAAAAGAGCTTAAATTATATGATTAATTTTCATGAAGGGCCAAAATTACTATTTTTCCATTTATTCGAATGATTAAAAAACTTAAATGATTAATACTTAACCTCAAGGTTCAGTTTGGTACTTAAATTTTTTTTGTTCAATTAGGTATTTGAATTTGTCATTTTGGTTCAAATTAGTACCGAACTTGACTTCATAGTTCAAATATGTCATCTAACTCAAGTACTAATTTGGAATAAAAAGCCAATTTGAACCGAAACGTCAAGTTCAGGTACCAATGTGAACCTTAGAGCCAAGTTTAGGTACCAAAATGTATATTTAACCTAAAAGAATTCTCATGACTAGCCTCAAATCATGTTTGATTTATACAAGGTTGAAGTTCTTAGACAACAATAACATAATAAAAAGCAATTAAGAAAAACAAACGGACATGAGCCCTTGTTGGCAAATCTGGTACGTGCATGCAGATGGACAGAACAGACATGTGAAGTTGCGACTTCTCTGTCTGGTAGTCTTGAGTGGAGTATCATTGAAATGGTTCACCAGAGTCCTAGAAGGTCTAATACCAACAACAATCCCAGTGTATGGTAAAGTTGCATCCAGATTCTTTGCATTCTAGGGCCTGTCCGTTGCAAAG
The DNA here is from genome assembly GCF_025698545.1 of Gossypium raimondii. Classification (NCBI taxonomy): domain Eukaryota; kingdom Viridiplantae; phylum Streptophyta; class Magnoliopsida; order Malvales; family Malvaceae; genus Gossypium; species Gossypium raimondii. Next base: position 3,553,329 of record NC_068567.1, on the reverse strand, counting down.
CTCACGACATTCCTCACATGGAGGGCAATTCCAGATGTTTTTCACAACAGTGAGTGGCTGTCGATGGTCTCCCCCCTACTTATTTTACACAATTTTGTATGCAGTTATGAAGGGAAGAATGATTTTGTTTTTAAATTTCCAAACTCAACATTATTTTCGTATTTTCATACTTCTCATATTAAAAATATTTTATTATCACAACCTAAAAACCATTTCTTCCTTCTCATCACTAATTTTAGATACAAGTTGAATGCATAATAAGCAAATAGAAAAGTGAAAGATACAGATGTGTGGTTACAAACCATGTTTCATCTAACACAACCTTCTACTGCTCAAACAACCACCATTAACATCACATAATGCAGATTACAACAACTAAGGCCATCACCCATTTTTACCAAATCTCCTACACCCTTCCACACAACACCACACACCTATGATGTTGCAGCTTCTCTGTTTCTTCAACTTGAGTGGTATATCATTCCCGGAGATCCCAAAGGCAATTCCAATGGACGGTAAAATTGCATTCAGATTCTTTACATTCTAAGGCCTGCCCATTGCAAACCTCACCACATTCCTTACATGGAGGGCAATTCCAGATGTTTTTCACAACAGTGAATGGATGTTTATGCCAAGCAGTTTTGAATTTGTTCCCAAGCTTCATATATGGGAGATCTCCGATAGCACAATTGAGATGAAGAGAGTTATCACAATCAGCACAGTAGTAAAACCAACGATTTGGCTCTCTTTCTTTTTCGCAGAGATCGCAGTAAAGTTGAGAAGGCTCAGAATCATCAGAAAAAGTTAAAGTAAGAGCATGCCTGTCATACTTGTACCAAGCAGTGAGTGGTAGTGATGCACAACCTACATCTAAACTGAAATCACAGCGCTTCATGCATCTATATGCAACATCCATTGATAGTAAATAACTGAAACAAGCACTGCAACTCGTTCCCTCGTTGTTGTGGACAAGAACGAGTGAATGCTCATGACTTGGGTGCTTCAAGGTGTCCGACAATAACATACATTGAATGTCAATTCCGAACCTGCAATCTCTTTTGTAGCATCTGTACCCAAATCCTTGATACCGACGACGGCAAGCAACGCAGTATGAATAGCCATACTCATCGTGTGAGTTTGAGAGAGTAAGCAAATGCTTGTGAAATGGGTGTGGCATTTCTTTAGGCAATTCAGCACAATCTTTGTGGAGAAAGAACCTGCATTGCTCACAACTATAAAAAGGAGTTGATATAGGTCTCGTGCACCCATCGCAGTGACTATCATCATCTTTGGTCTTCCCACTAAAAGTGAGTCTTAAATTATGATCATGATAGGAATGCTTGATCTCACTTGCAACCATTAGCTCTCCAATACGAATTTGTTCAACAACATCAGTAATCAAATTCCAAGGTTCATCCACCACTTCCTCGGACCTCTCATCATAGCCTTCTGGCATAATTGTTCCATCCCAAATTGCTTTATCAGTTGCACAACGTACATGAGCAATATAACGGCAACGAGAAGCAGGACAACGGTAATTGCCATACCTTATATCAACTTCCTCGTAACAAATTTTGCACATCCAATCCTCAACTTGATTTTGTCGAAGAGAATAGGAAAGAGAAATCGTGTGACGATGTCGTGTTATCATGATGTGGCGTGGCAATGAAATGCAATTCTTGTGGACAAGGAGGTGACATATAGCACTGAAATAGGGGGTGTGATCTCCGTCAGTGCCACAAAAATCACAAACAAACGACATTTTTCTAGATACAAGCATCCACGGGTGTTCATGACTTGCAACTGTGATTGTTGGTGATGAAAAAAGAAAATCATCCAGTGAAAGATCAAAGTTGCATAGAGAGCAGGAATAAACAAATCCCTTCCATTGGATTCTGCACAAATAGCAACTACATTTAGGGGGATGAGTAGGCGGTTGTGGCAAGAGAGTAAGAGGATGCCTACGATCGTAGGGGTGATTAATCTCAAGGGGTAGTTCAGCACATTCCTTATGAAGGTTAAAATAAGGATATGTGCAATCTGAACAGTGGTAAATTTGACCAGATATTGGTTTCTGACATCCGGAGCAATGAGACTTGACTTCGTTGTTATGATTTTGAATGAATAACAAAGGATGGGGGTGCAAAGAATTAGGAAAATTTGCAGCAATGGATGATTGAAGCAAAGCACAATTGATGTGCAGATCGAAACTACAATCATTACAATCATAAACAAATCCCCCAAATTTCTTACGACAAAAATTACAAATTCCTAACTCAGAATAAGGTGATTTTGGAAGAAGAGTGAGAGGGTGTTTGGGGTGGAAGGGATGCTGAATCTTGGGGGCTAACTCTAACTCGGCACATCCCTTGTGAAGATAAAACTCACATTGATTGCAGCCATAGCTCCAGCCCTCTACAGGTTTCTCACACACAAGGCAAAGAGCTGCTTTGCTTGCAACACTGTGAGCTTGGATGAAGACCAAAGGATGGTGATGACCGAAATGTTGAATTTCCATCTCTCTTTCTTTCCAACTCTCAGATACTGTGAAATTATTTAGAAGAAGAAGAACAAAAATGAAATTGCTTCATCAAATTTTTCCAGACCTCATGGTTAGTAGATTCTTTTCTTGGGTGTTGGTTTTGGTCTTCATAAAGAAAGGAATATATTGATGCTTTGCCCAATTTTCAAAATTCTAAGCATAGATATCGATATAATTAAGCAAATAAAGAAAGAAAGAAGAAAGTAGGAGGAAGAAGGAAGTAGGAGAGGACACTTTACTTCGGAAAATTTCGTTGCTTGCTCTCCACGTTTCATTCCAATGATACCAGTCCCGATGTTAACAAGTATACATACATTCTGGGAGCAAAACTAAGGGTGTGCAATAGTCTGGTCAAACTGACTAAAGCAATTTAACAGGTTGATTTTAGTTTTGTCAAGTATGTTATAGGTCCGGTAAATTTATTTTTATTTTAGAAATCCAAAATAAAATTAATTTACTTTCAATTTCAAATAGCGAATTTTGCTATATCCACGAATGAAAGAAAAATTAGTATTAAAACTATATTTACAAAAAAAATTATTTATTATTTTTGCCAATATTATTTAGTAGTTCAATCACAGGTAGAGCAGTAAATTATTCATAAATAATTTGATTTTGTTGGTTTTATAGAGAATTTGGTTCTATTTTGATTTGTAAAAGAGTTTGTTAAATCTTTGGATTGGATTGAATTGATCGATTGCTCACTTGAAACAAAATCGAAATTAAAATATTTTAATTAGAATGATTAGCATAAAATATAAATTATTGAGTGCCAAACTTCAAAATTTTAGGTTAAAGAACTAAATTAAATTGAATTGTTAATTTTAAGAGTCTAAAATCGGTGAGTTAATTTAAGTGTATTGAAGTGCATTATACTCTTATTTAAACCCTAAACTTTAAGTACCAATTTGAACCTTGAAATCAAGTTCAAATATCAAAATGTATATTTATCCTAGATTAAAAATAGTTTATTGACTATTTTGGATTAATATTATATCAATCGAATTGGCAATTAAACCAATTAAATCATCAATTTTTAGTGGAATCGATCTCAGTACAGCTGTGGCCAAATCCAATTAATTACAAACCTATTCATCGAGCAAAGGAGAGAGAGGAATTCAAACCTTCGATAATTCTATGTTTCGAACTATACCGATTTTCAAAACAGGAGCTATCAACCACTCAACCATCTCTTCGAAAGCAAATTTCTATTTTATTTTTATTCCACCAAATCAAACTAAGGGAAAACTAATGGGGTACCAACTGACAAAAAAAAAGTTTAAAAATCTATCTGAGAAAACATGTGTAATTTAGACAGCAATTTTTATATTAAGCGCAGATTGAATTGAGAGCAAAGTTTAAGTTTAGGGCAGAAGAGTTGATGGGCTAAATTGTGCCGGGCATGGGTTGGTCTTAATGGTTTTTTTTTTCTTCTTTTTGCCTTTAAAACAATTTTTGGGATAACTATTTTCAAATCCCTCGACTTTCATTAAAATTTTTCAAACTAATAGGGCCACATGGCAGCATACATTTGGTTGCATTCAAAGTGATGTAAGATTTTAACTCCATTAGAAGGATATATTAGATATATTGATAAAGTATAGGGGTTGAATCTGTTATTATCATTCTTTTATCATTACGTTGATACGAAATTTATAAAGAATTTCATATTTATATTCTTTATATTATGTTTCTCTCCGCAACGAAGATTTTTTATTTTATTTGTCGGATTATTTTTTTCTTTCTATCTTCTCGCTTAAATAAATCTATTTCCTTGCCTAAGTCAGCAAAGAAGATAGTTTAAAATAGAGGTGTTTATGGATCGGATCAGGTCAGGCCTTAAAAAATTTTTGGGCCCAATTGATGGTTTGGTCTTGCCCACCTGTATTTTATTTTTTATATAAAAAATTTTAAAAATATAATACACAAAATACACTTAAAACATTAAAATAAATATTTCTCAGTAAATTAAAAATAAATTAAAATAAAAACCTTTATAGATAAATAAAACTAAGATATCTGCAACTTAACAAGCAAATGTCTCTAAAATAGTAGCAAAATTGACAATAAAATAAGAGTTATACAATATCCAAACAATAACAACATAATAGTGAAATGACAGCAAAACAGTGAAAAACAACAAAAAAAAGTTTTTTTTTGTTTGCAAATTCGAGCTAGGTCCAGTTCAAAAAAAACCTTACTCAAGATTCGACTCGTTTTTTCGCCTAAACAAGCCTTAATTTTTATCCAAACCTATTTTGGGCTTATATTTTTGTCTAAATTCTCTCACTTTTCAGGCAGGCATTCAGGCTGGGTCACCCAACTCATGAACACCTCTAGTTTTAAAAAAAGAAGCAAAGCTTTCAAGTAACTTTTTTGAACGATCACTAATTTTTACCGAAATAGTGCTTGGAAAGTCATCTGATAATTGGACTTGTAATTACCTAAGGATGTCATGTTTGTGGATCCAACTAAATTGGTTGTAATCGAAGCACCCCACTTATACTTTCCAATTTCTAGGGGAGAGTGAGAATTAGAATAATTACGTATATAATTACACAGAAATCTAATTTTTAAAAGTTATACTTTACAAGTTATAAAAATTACATCATAAGTATAAACACATATGATTATCTAAGATCGTTGTGGCAAAAAAAATTATATTATAAATTTTAAAAATGTAATACAAAAATAATCTGTGTATCTTATAAAACTATAACAAAATTATATTATTTAAATCCTAAAAAATTCTAAAGTTTAGGTATCAGAATTGATATTTTAAAAGTGAAGATACCATATTAGATATTTTGATAAAGCATAGGGATTGAATATGCCATTATCATTCTTTTATCGTTACAACTTTGGTGGAGATAAATTACACAATACTTGAATTTTGGTATCAAAATACAATAATTTGGAATTTGGTCACTCTCATTCTGGCTATGTCCCTTCAACCAGTATTATGTTTGACTTTAACTGATAATAAAAATATAATAGAGAGGAATAATTTTGGAATACTTAATTCAAAAATAAAATGAATCAAAATTTAAAATATTTTTGGGGATTAATAAGAATTTTAAAACTCTTGAAAAATTAACGAGAATTTTTAAAAATTTGAGAGAACTTAAATAAAATTTTCAAATTTTCTCATATTTAGTTTTGTTATTTTTAGCTTTGAGCTATTATAAGGCGTATAAAAGGCTAGAACTATATGGATTTATTCATCAATTCAATAAAAATAATGTTCTCTCATTTGAGTTAAAAGCTCGTTTCTCTACTTGTAAGTGCAACATGCTATGTTTAGAATCTTCAGATGATACGAATGTGGGTTCGAGAGATTGAAGTACCTTTTAGAGTTCATTTAGGTTTTGTTTTTTTTTAAAGAATAAGGAAGAAAATGTTCTTTATTAATGGAAAAAGTGTTTAGTTTAATTTATTAATATTTTAAAATGAGCAGCTTAATATTAAATTATTTAAGAATTTGAAATTTTAAAATAATAATTAAAAAAGTCAGACATTAAGTTTTAATATTTAATATTTTTTAATTTTATAAAATAATTAATTTCTAATGACGTGATACACGTGTATTTTCATGAATGTCACGTAAACGTCAATCATTCCCATCATCAAAATTAATGACTCGTTAATTTTTCACCTAATTCTGGATAATTTGATAAAAATAAAATTAAAAAGCAAAATAAAAGAAATGGGGTTTTCTTAATATTTTGAGGGCAAAGAAAAAAAGGACTTTTGCCTAAATTGACTTTATTCTTTTCTAAGTTGTGAAAAGTGCTGATTTATCTTTAAAATGAAATTACAATAAAATCTGATGGAAAATTCAAAAATTTAGAATAAGATCTAAAACAAAGAAAAATTATTTTCTAGAATTTAGGCATAATATTATTATTTTGAATATGGAGTACAAATAATTACTGATTAAGTGAAATAAAATGAACCTAAATTGTAAAGCTAAAACATATGTACACTTTTTTTTTTATGGCTGGTTGATTTAAGGTCACAAAATCTTGATTGATTTATGTCACAAAATCTTGTTGGTGGTGAAAAAATATCATCAACTGAAACCTCAAAGTTGCAAAGCGAGCAGGAATAAACAAACCCGCTCCATTGGATTTTGCACAAATAGCAACTACATTTCTCGGGATGTGCAGGTCGTTGGGGCAAAAGAGTAAGGGGATGCTTACGGTCACACGGGTGATTAATTTCTAGGGGTAGTTCAGCACATTCCTTATGAAGGTAAAGAATGTAGGATAAGAACAATCTATACAATGGCAAATCGGACCAGATAATGGTTTCTGACATCCGGAGCAATCGCGCTCAACTTCCTCGTTATGGTTTTGAATGAAGTGTAAAGGATGGTGGTGCAAAGAATTAGGAAAATTTGTAGCAATGGATGATTGAAGCAAAGCACAATTGATGTGCAGATCAAATAAACAAGAACCACAATGATAAACAAATCCCCAGAATATTCCGCCACACAAACCACAAACGTATTCACCCTGATAAGGTGATTGGGGGAAAAAGGTGAGAGGGTGTTGTGGGTGAAAGGGATGTTGAATCCGGGGGACTAACTCCAACTCAGCACATCCCTTATGAAGGTAAAACTTACATTGATTGCAGCCGTAGCTCCCGTCCTCTAAAGGATTCTCACACCCAAAGCAACGAGCTGCTTCTGGGTCTACTTCTTTGCTTGCAACAGTCTGATATTTGAAGAAGACCAAAGGATGTGGATGACTGAAATGTTGAAGTTCCATGGTCTCCTCCTCTGTCCTACTCTCACATTCACTCACATCCATTACAAGAAAACACTTGATTTTGCTTCACTTTACTCTAGCCTTTGTGGTATACTTCCTTAGTTCTTGCTCTTGTTCTTCATAAAGAGAAGAATCATTTTCGTCTTTGACTTGTGAGACTATATGTTAATATTTTTTCCCATAATATCCCAAGCATTTCCAAACTTCAAAGTTTTAGGTTAAAGAACTAAATTAATTAAATTAAATTGTTAATTTTTAAGAGTCTAAAATCACGTGGGTTTGAGTGTGTTGAAGTGCATTATCCTCCTATTTAAACCCTAAACTTTAAGTACCAATTTGAACCTTGAAATCAAGTTCAAATATCAAAATGTATATTTATCCTAGAATAAAAATATTTTATTGACTATTTTGGATTAATATTATATCAATCGAATTGGCAATTAAACCAATCAAATCATCAATTTTTAGTTGAATCGATCTCAGTACAACTGTGACCAAATCCAATTAATTACAAACCTATTCATCGAGCAAAGGAGAGAGAGGGATTCAAACCTTCGATAATTCTTTGTTTCAAACTATACCAATTTTCAAACATGCGTAAAATACTAATCATTGAAAATATTAGTTTTTAATTGATTAAATTTTCTTAGTGGTTTATCAAACAATGTCTAACTTGGACCCAGAAAAAGTTCAAACCTCAATGTGAGAACAATTGTCAAGTTTAGGGATTAACTTGAACAAAAAATAGTCTAGGCCATACCTTGAGAACAATCGCCAAGTTTAAGGACTAGTTTGATTCTTTTAATTAATTAAATTATTTTTATGCTCAAAATATTTTTTATTCTTTTAATTAATTAAATTATTTTCTCAACTCAATTCTAATTTTGTTAAACTCATGACAACTTTACCGATAAAAATCTATGAACAAATTAATTTAATTAACTTGTCCTTATGAAACCACGATGACCTAGTAATAAAATTTCACCTCGAAATTCAATTATTTAATAAAATAATAATTCAAAGTCATTAATTAATTTTCGAGTGATTCCTTGTTTATAGTAAGATAATTAAAAGTTATTAATTAACTTGTCTATCTATACGTCTCAAAGTATGAAATAATTCTCTAACTAAGCTTAATATAACATAAAAACCTATAGGTACATGCCAACCAAAATAGTAAGAGTTTCACCAACTCGATTTTCTGCTGGATGCTGATAACAATGAGTGCACACAATTGAACCTAACCTGCGCACAGAAAGCAAACCGAATGCTGAGTAATCAACTCAGTGACATTTCTATAACTAATATTATAACAAAACATAAATTATGTGAGGACATAAATAAAAATCAAAAGTTCGTAAGCAGTTTAATATGTTAACTTATATTATAAGAATATAATCGTTTCATGTCACATTTGTAATCATATCAACAGGTTGTCACATATTCATCTTCAAATTCCCGACCTGTAAACTCAAAAATTCAATCAAACATTACACATAAATCAATAAAAACTGAAAGAACTCACCATTAGCAACACTCAATTTGTACTTCTAAAATAACATGTCATTCCACAAATAAAACTCGATTTACTCCCAGAGTTATACATTTTAACCACGGCACCAAAGCACGATAAACTCCTCTCAATTTACTCTTTAAGATATCACAATTTCATTATTAAGATGGTTTAAATTATAGTAATTAATCCATACAGATAATGTTTTAAGACAACATAAATACTCACATTTTAAACACGATACAGCACTATGACATCTTTTAATTGCAGCATAGGACATTAATATTTAATCAACTCCAGCAGGACATTATTTTCGTAACATTATTTTAGCAACCGAACTCAATTTGTAAGTTTTTTTTTAAATTGAGTCGAATCGAGAAAAAAAAATTCGAGCCAAGTAAAGTCGAGTTAACGAATGCTATTATTTATACTCAATATTGCGTTTACATGGACTGATTTTTTGACTAGTAGATGAAGTACAAACTTTTAGATTAATTTTGAGTAAAGGAAAAAGGGAAAGTGGGGGGATTTGAGAAAGAAAATAAGGCTGATGGGTAAATATTTATTAAAACAACGTAATTTTTCCTTTTAACTTTAGAGGAAGTAAATATTTATCAAAACAATGTAATTTTGCACTTTTATTTAGATTTTCATATAACTCAAATTGTGTAATTCATATTCGAGTTCATATTCTAATTAAACCAAAAATTTAATTTTTTATTCGAGTTGATCCAAATAGCTCGATTAATTCGAACTATTTAATTTAAATTTTAAATTTTTATCAAATATTTTTTGAAATTAAATCGAATTTTATTCACCCCAGATACCAAAAAAAGAATACAACCAACCATTCAAGAAAGAAATGAATTAAACTCACACCACAACTTAACACCATCCATTTTGGACATCCATTTCGTCAAATGTCAGACATAATAAGTTCTGGAAACAGCAGCCATTTTAGACAATCATTTCTTCATATGTCCGATAAAAACAACAGTCATTTTGGGCAACCATTTCTTCAAATTTCCAACACGTTTTATTTGCTACATACCGAAAATCAACAGCAGCACAGTTAATTCATAAAATTCAGACAATTGAAGTCACCAACTAGGCTACCTGGCAATTAAGGAAACAAGTAAGTGTGTAAATTTCAAGGAAACTTACCCAAATCTTCCCCAAGTTGCTGTCACAAGCACAAGCTTGCTCCTTGCCTTTACCACTTTGACCGTCTCCCACATGAAGAAACAACTATTTAACATGCAAATTTCAAAAGCTTAAAAAGAAAATTCTCAAGGTCTCAAAATTGTTTGGTGTGATTTAATAATGAATTTTACGAATTTGATTTACGGAAATGAAGTGTCGATATTTCAGTTTCCGACACTACAAAAAACCGGATTATTACAGAATTCAATGAGTAAGAAACATGAAAAAAGAAGTAATCTTATTTTATTTTATTTTTGTTTATTATATATGTTAGCATACATACACATATAATATATAATAAAATAGAATTTTCGAATAATTTAACTAGTAGTTAGTTCTAAAACAATTCTAAAATATTTTTCACTTTTTACATATCGACACATTAGCACGGTTTGATTTTATAGTCAAATGCTCCCTCGACATGATGACACGTTTGCTAAAACATCAAAGATAAATTATCTTTTTTTTTGGTGATCATAAGAGGAGAGCAAAGTCCTAACAGCAACGCGATTAGCGTGACTTGAACCTAGATCACATCTGAGACGGTGAACATCCTGATCATCAAATCAACACACGGGTAAAATAAATATATATGATACCATAATTATGGGGTTCAAAATTATATATGGGGTGTTTACTTGTGTTTAAATAGGATTGGATTGTTCGGTTGAACTGGAAACAAGTCGAAATATAGATTCGAAAAAAAACATCGAATCAATTGAACTGGTTAAAAAATTAATTAAATTGACGGTTGAACTGGATTTCTTAAATATTATTTTTTTATGAATTTATTATTATATCTTTATCGAACTTATCAAATCGAAGAACTAATGACCTAATCAATTCAACCAACCACTAATTTATTTCTAAAAACATTTATTCAAATTAAAAAAACAATTAATAAAGATTCATCATGCATGACATTACCTCGACTTAGTCAATTCAACCAACCACTAATTTATTTTATCGTGCATGACATTACCTTACCTTCTATTGCAACATGCATGACATTACCTTAGCGACAAATTCTAACTTTTAGGTAAAACAATATAAATATTGAGGGTGAAATTTAGAATTATGTCATGAAAAGAACACACACCATCGTTACCTTAGACAAATCTTTGACCAGTAATCCTATTATAAATTTGCACTCGGCGCTCTCAGAATCTCTGAACTAATCTCCCAAACATGGCGGTCGTGAAATTGTTCGGAGCTTTTTTTAGTCCGTACGCTTACAGAGTAATTTGGGCTCTGAAACTCAAAGGCATACCTTACGAATTTATTGACGAAGATCTCCGCAACAAGAGTCCTTTGCTTCTTCAATATAATCCAATTCATAAGCAAGTCCCGGTGCTCATTCATGACGGAAAACCGATCTGTGAATCCACCGTCATCCTTCAATATATCGATGAAATTTGGCCGCAGATTCCCTTGCTGCCGGCTGATCCCTATGACAGAGCTGTTGCTCTGTTTTGGATCAAATTTGCAGATGACAAGGTGTTCTTTTCTTTTTTGGATTAAATACAAAATTAACCCTCCAACTATATCGTATTTATCACTTAGGTGTCTAAGAGTTAATTTTTTTCTCTTCTTTGCAAAATGATTTTTAAATGGTTAATTTTGTCTTATTTTGCCAAAAATACAGTAGCATGTTTTATTGCCATCGTGCACTTTTTAGGTAAAATGTAACAAAATTAATAGTTTAAGTATATTTTACCAAAAATTTTAGGTACTTAAAATGAGAAAATTGATATAGTTTAGACACTAATTTTGCAATTAAACCTTTTATTTATTTATTTGATGCATATGACGATTTTCCCGTTTATTGATTTTTATATTTATCAATATTTATAGCCAAAATTATTTATTAAGTGTTGTATTGGGAGAAACTATTTTATGGACCCTTCCCACCACATCATCCATTGTCTATTTCCCATTATTTAATAATATTTCACTAATTTTTTCATGTTATTGACATATAAAATTGATAATTTTTTACTCTAAACCCGAATTCAATTGTTAACAAAGTTAAATTTTTTTAAATTTTTGGTGTGATATTTTGAAATAAAAAATAGTTATTCATTTGGTAGTCATATAACCAAAAAAAAATGAGTTATGAACTTTAATTTAACCAAAAAAATCATGTTTACGATTATATTTACATTTTTAAATGGGTTAAATCATTATTTGAGGCCTGAACTTGGCAACAATTCTCATATTGGGTCACATGTTAAGGCTTGAATTAGGTAATTGTTCCTACATTGAGGCTTGAACTTTTTTTTTGTCCAAGCTAGTCCCTAAATGTGGTAATTGTTCTCATGCTAGTGCTTGGACTAGGCAATTGTTCCGATGTTGGGGCTTATTAGGGTTTTCAAGAAAATATAGGGACTAAGGTGTTCTTTGATAAACTAAAAGATAAAGTGCAGAAAAAATAAGGGTTGAAAATTTAAGTATTGAAAATTTAAGTACCGAATTTAAGTTATAAAATTTGTTTGATACATTACTTAAAATTAATTACGGAATATAATTATATTGTTTGATAAATATAGATCTTGAATTATAAAAAATAAATTTTACATTTTATTCTTAATTTTAAACATTTTACCTTATTCTAAACCATAATTTAAATTTTAAACATAAGGTTTTATAGGATAACATAATATTAAAATAAATAAATTAAAATTGAGTTAATTAAAATATTCTTTATTAAGTGATAAGTAGCTTTTATCAAGCCATACCGTGAGAATAATTGTCAAGTTTAAGGACTAATTTGAACAAAAAAGTTCATGCCCTAATGTGGGAGTACTTGCTAAGTTCAAACCCGTAAAGTGATTTAACCCTTTTAAATTTAAAAGTAATGGGATTAAATTTCTTAAAACAAAAATAGGAGGACTAAATTTTAAACATACAAAGAATACAAGGATTTGTAGCATATTTTAACCTAGTTGAAATCTTTGAAAATCTTTTATTGTACATAACTTTTGATGCACGATACTAGAAATCCCATATCTCTGCTTAAAAAGGGTTATTTAATGTTAAAGCTTTATCGAGCCAATGGCGAAGAACAACAGCAAGATGAAAGAGTGGTTGGAAATGTTGGAAGTCATGGAAGAACATGCACCGATCGGAGTGAAAAAGGTATTCATGGAGACAAGATAAACATGGTGGACATTGCATTTTCCTTTGTTGCTATCGGCTTGGGGTTCTCGAAGACATACTAGGGCTTGAAATCATGAGCCACACAAGTTCCCTCGAGTGAGCTCGTGGATCCAAAATTTCAAATCAATCCACGTAATCAAAGACAACTTTCCGATACCGATAAGATGTCTACTTTCTTGAAGCATGGTAGAGATGATGTTGACATCAAAATCGAATTAGGGTTTGGACACTTGTGTTCTTTATCGAAGGTTTTCAAAGTTCGAACTGATCAAGTCACTGCTTTGTTAGTCCAATAATTTCGATCAGTTTGTTTAAATAAATTATCAAAATCAAAATAAAAAAATTCAATAGGTCCATACTAGTTTGCCACCCCTCCCTCCTATATCGGCCTTTTCATTTATTAAGTCAATTATATGTGTTATCTTGTCTTTAAACTAACTAATATGGTTTTTTAGCTCAATAAATATCTTTCATATGCCCAAAATATTATTTATTCTTTTAATTTACTTGTAATGACCGTTAACTAAAGTTCAGGGACTAATTTGTAAAAGTTCAACCGTTATTGAAATTTTAATTTAGAAAAATGATTGAGGACTTAATTAATAACTAATTTGAGGACCTTGGAATTAATTGACTGTTATTAAAATATGATAGTGGAATGGTATGATTACATGCACTTATCTTAATTAACTTGACCACTAGTGGTGATTAATTAAACTAATTAAGGGCTTAATCATAGTATAAATACTAAGAGAGTGATGAGAAAGATGAAGTTATCATCTTCCTCATTTTGTTTGGCAGTCCAAAGCTGAAAAGAAGAAGGAAAAACATCTTTGTTTTCTTTTCCATTTTAATCCAAAATTAATCACCGGAATTAAGTTCTTTCCTTAAGATTTTTATAAAGTTTGAACCACGGGAGCTTGATTTAGCTAACACATGTATTATTTTCTTCAATTGTTAGATGTTTAGAAAGTTGCCATTAAAGTTTAATTGATGATTTTAAGCTTGAATTTGAAGAGATCGTTACTTAGTAAGTTTAGATTATGTTAAGGATTAAGTTGGAAATTAAGTTCAGCTTAAAAGATAATTTTGTGAAATTAGGGGAAAAATTGAATAAAGTGAAAGCTATTATAAACTTATGGTATAGATTAAAATACAAGGTCACTAATGGAAGGCTATGAAATCGGATTTTGTTTTTATGTTAACTATCGAAAAATAAGAACATTTTAGATATAAAGGACTAAAATGAATAAAATGCAAATATAATTGATTATATATTTTTCATGAGTTTGAGTGAAACTAATACCATTTTTATAATTGAATTATCAAACGTAGCTAAAGATGACATCGAGCCGTCTCGAGAGAAAGAAAAGGCGAAAGTCGTAGACAAGTAGCTAATGTGATTTGTAGTTTCATGATTTGAATTCAATATATATATATATATATATATTGTTAAAAACTAGCTTGCTTGAGTAAGTATTCTACTTGTCTCATGATTTGGTTTGTATATAATGATATGAAATGTTATGAATTTAATTGAGACGAGCATGGCATAAATGAGTATTATATGAAACTATGGTAAGTGATCATGAATATAAATATGCATTTGGAATTTTGTTACCTTAGTAACTGTCTCAGGTATAGTTGGCATGCCATAAGATTAGTGTACAAGATTTTATTGATGAGGCATGGAATGCATGCTATACTTCGGATGTTCCGATGATGTAACACCCCTTACCTGACTCGTTAACAGATATGGACAAGGAATGTCACATTAAAATTTTCAATTTCAGTCCCTAACCCTTGCTTACTTTTCTAACGTTATCTAGACTCCATATGATATTAAATCTCTTTCTAAAATTGTATATTATTAAAATTTTAATTAGAGAAATCAAAATCCTTTTTCCAGGGTATTTTCAGGGACATTTACGATTTTAAGAACAAAGATATCAGTACCTCATTCATAGTATCAAAACCAATACAAGATTACTAATCATTTTTAGCTTTGAAGTATTCATGTATTGAAACTTTGAAACACATGTACCCGAACCTCATACCTATTGCAATATAATTTTAATTATATATTTAATTTAATTAATTTTAAGATTTAATCCTTTCTCAATATGTACTAATACTAACTACACTTTACCTTTCTTTTTTTTTCTTTTGGTAAAATAAACAACTTTACGCGACACTATTAAGATAACGCATTAGCCCATATAACACTAATATAGTCTATTTGTACTAAATCTCGCACAAAATAAGGTTGATCTTCAAATACTTAGACCTAAGTGAATCTTGTCGCCGCAGCCTTAGCCATATTCTTTTTAAGATATACTTCATAATATAATTCTCTTCACTTTAATGTATCTAATCTTTACTAATTCAAGTTTCAATATTTTTTTTTACTCAATTATTTAGTTTAATACACTTAATTTAGTAAAAATTTCAAATATTACATTTAAACACTTATGTAACAAATCTGCTCATTTCCACTCCTATATTTTTCCAAATTTACTAGACAACCCTTAAAATTATAGTTCACAGTTTTTACGATTTAGTCCCAAACTCCTAAATTTACACTATTTTACGATTTAGTCCCTGGAAGTCTTTATTTTTTCAATTCAGCCTTAAATCCCAGTTTTCCTAGTTTTGCAAAATAGTCTCTCTCTTTTTTTCTTTCAAAATTTGAGATTTTATAATTTAATTCCTACCATTGAAATCTTATCAAATTTTCCACAAATTAATCCATGATTTTTGAACCATTAAACTATGATTTTTGAACCATTAAACTTTCATATTCTATTTTTAGAATTTTAAATTCTCAACCCGTATAAATTAGTTCTAAAACTCAAAGGCATAGCTTACGAATACATCAAAGAAGATTTCTCCAACAAGAGTCCCTTTGCTTCTTCAATATAATCCAATTCATAAGAAGATCCCGGTACTCCTTCACAACGACAAACCCATCTGCGAATCCACCGTCATCCTTCAATATATCGATGAAATTTGGCCGCAAAATCCCTTGCTGCCGGCTGGTCCCCATGAGAGAGCCGTTGCTCTGTTTTGGATCAAATTTGCTGATGACAAGGTAAAATCATTTTTTTGGTTTAAATACAAAAATAACCCTCAAACTATATCGTATTTCTCACTTAGGTGTCTAAGGGTATTTTTTTTTGGTCAAAAATGATATTTAAAATGTTAAATTTATCTATTTTACCAAAAAACACAGTACCATGTTTTATTGACATCGTACAATTTTTGGGTAAAATGTAATGAAATTAATAGTTGAAGTATATTTTGACAAAATTTAGGTACCTAAATGAGAAAATTGATATAGTTTAAGCATCAATTTTGCAGTTAAACCTTATTTATTTGATGCATATGACGATTTCGCATTTATTGATTTTATATTTGTTAATCTATACCTATATGGTAAGAGAGCGGTTTATTTATGTTTGTGTCCCTTTATTATGTTGAAATTTTGGATCTAGTCCTTCTATTTTAATTTTGACATTATTTAATTTTATACTTTTATAATATTATTAGTAATGTCTTGATGTGAATTTTAATAGATCTAAATTATATTTAATTAATAATAATATAAGAAGATGAAAACACCATTTGAAGAAAATTTTACATTAGTAGATCTAAATTGCCTTTTATATATATTATATAAAATATACGAGATAAAGATACGGTCATTTCACTTATGAAGTAGGTATCTTCTTATTCCTTTAACGGAGTAGAGGTATTCATGGCTAAGTCAGGTTAGGTTTGGATTGGGTCTAAATATGATATTAACATATTGTATGTTCATTCAAGCTCGGTTCAACCCGAAAATGGGCTTAAAATATTGCTTGGACCTATTCATAATTTACAAAAGATTAACCCAAGCCCATTTTAGGCCTGCCCATATTATTTTTTAAAATTTTTAAAATTTTTATATTATATTATTTTAATTTTAATATTTTTATATATTTTATTCATTGAAATTTTTATATAGTATTATTTTAATGTTTAATTTAGAATAGTATTATATATTTTATTATAAACTTAAAACGGGTTGAGTCAAGTGACACATGAATAGATCTATAATGGAGTATTGAGTGTGTTATAATTCAATATTAAATATTTTATGATAGCTAAGAAGCTAAAATACACTCCAAGTCTTTTTACTTTTCATATATTTGGAATTTAGTTGATTTAATTTTATTTTCAGAATTTAATTATTTTACTTTTTATATTTCAAAATTTATGTTCAACTGTTAACACCGTTGAAAAATCACATTTATCAAATCGACAAATTTAAACAAATGTTCTAAAATATTAATTCAAATTACAAAACCAATTAATAAAGCTGCATCATGCATGACATTACCTTATATTATTATATAAAAGTATTTCTATCCACCTTTGTTTAATTCCTTTTATTAACACTTCATCTTTATCTTAATCAAAGCTTTGACTACTAATCCTATTATAACATTTAGGTACTTAAAATGAGAAAATTGACATAGTTTAGATACTAATTTTGAATTAAACCTTTTTATTTATTTGATGCATATGGCAATTTTCCCATTTATGGATTTTTTATTTATATTTATTTTATCTATATCAATAGTCAATATTTTTGAATAAATAGTCAATATTATTTTTAAATATTGTATTGACTTTATAAGTGTGGTACCAACTAAATTAGAAAAAATACGAAAATATTTTTATGTAATTAAAATAATTTATATATTTGAGGGTAATTTAATTTTCTATTTAAAATAATAAAAATACGTATGATGGGAATTGAAAACGGGTCAATTGACTTAGAAAACTTTTAATTTATTACTCAATTAAAGCATTATTTTAATATTTTGTACATTTCAATTTGTATTATGCACATTCTATTACCCCAATCAATTATATATATTTGACTGAACTGGTGTCTCACCTTAACTCAGCACTGACTCAAGATTGATGACAACATCATGATAAACAATTTTAATCTATTCATTTTCATTTTAATATCTTCAAATTTTACGTGTTATTATTATTATTTAGTGTCAACCTATACATTTTATTATTTATTATAGGTTATTTTTAAACATACATTTGTGTTCTAAATTTGTGGTTTCCACACACATACGCGCGTGATAGGATTTCTAGTATTAATAAAGCACTGACTAAGTTGGTGTCACAAGTCAACCAGGCACCAACTTGTTTAGAAAATTACGAGAAGGCCTTTACGTAATTAAAATAAGTAACATTTTTATTTTATTACGCACGTTTTATTACCTCCACCAGTTGTATATATAGTTAATATTAATAAAGCTTTTAACTGAGTTGATGTCACAAGTTAACTCGACACTGACTCAAGATTGAAGACAACAAAATGATAAACAACTTTTAATCTATTTTTTTCATTTTAACATCATATATGGTTCACATGTTATTATTAATTAGTTTCAAATCATATATTTCATTATTTATTGTACGCTAATTTCTTAAACATACATTTGCATTCGAAATTTGTGTTATTCACATGCATACGTGTGTGATAGAATTTCTAGTTATTTATTAAGCTTTTTACTGAGTCGGTGTCACCCACCAACCATGTCCCAATTTAGGAAATTACTAAAAAAATATTTAATCTACTAAGTAACTTATAAGATTATATAGATATTTTTGTCTTTTTAAATTTTTAAACATTTAGTTTTTATAGGATAACATAATATTAAAATAAATAAAATAAAATTGAGTTTATTGAAAATATTCTCCATTAAGTGATAATTAAATTTTATTTACTCATCATTTTCCACACTGTTTTATAGAAAAAATTCTATTGGATTATTTTTTATTTTGGATTATCAAACATGTGTAAAATACTAATCATTGAAAATATTAGTTTTTAATTGATTAAATTTTCTTAGTGGTTTATCAAACAATGTCTAACTTGGACCCAGAAAAAGTTCAAACCTCAAGGTGAGAACAATTGTCAAGTTTAGGGACTAACTTGAATAAAAATAGTCTAGGCAATACCTTTAGAACAATCGACAAGTTTAAGGACTAGTTTGAACAAAAACAGTTCAGGCCCCAATGTGGTAGTAGTTGTTAAGTTTCAGACCTGTAAAGTGATTTAACCCTTTTTAACTTTAACATTTTGTGGGATTAAATTTCTTGAAATAAAAAATAGGAGGACTAAATTGCAAACATTCAAAGAATACAAGTACTTGTAACATATTTTAACCTAGTTGAAATTAAGATTCTAGCTCTTTGTAGTTTGAAAATTTTTTCGTACATAAATTTTGATGGTTGATACTAGAATCTCTATTTAAAACAGAGTCCTATAATAGCAAAGCTTTATCGAACCGAAGGTGAAGAACAAGAGGCGGTAGTGAAGGAGTGGTTGGAAATGCTGGAAGCCATGGAAGAACATGCGCTAATTGGAGGGAAAAAATTCTGCGACGGAGACGAGATAAACATGGTGGACATTGCATTTTGCATGGTTGCTCACTGGCTCGGGGTTATCGAAGACGCATCAGGGCTTAAAGTCTTTGAGCCATACAAATTCCCTCGAGTGAGCTCGTGGATCCAAAATTTCAAATCAGTCCCTGTAATCAAAGACAACTTGCCTGATACTGATAAGATAGTTGCTTACTTGAAGCGTCGTAAAGAGATGTTGTTGACATCAAAATCGAATTAGGGTTTGGAACATTGGTTGTATTTTCTCCCATGAAAGTGGTAAATGTTCCACATAAGGATGAAGATGTAATCCAATATTTGAGAGGATCTGAACACTTATGTTCTTTATCGAATGTTTTCAGAATTCAAATCGATCAAGTTATCGATTTGTTGGTCTAATAGTTTCGATTGGTCTGTTTCTTCGTTTAAATAAATCATCAAGATTAAAAAACAATAAAAATCCAGTTCAATGGGTCCATATTGGCTTGCATCCCCTCCCTCCTATATCGGGTCTATAATTTTTATTCCAATAAATAGTTTTTATGCTCAAAATATATTTTATTCTTTTAATTAATTAAATTAACTAAATTATTTTCTCAACTCAAATCTAATTTCGTTAAACTCATGACGGCTTTACTGATAAAAATCTATGAACAAATTAATTTAATTAACTTGTCCTTATGAAACCACGATGACTTAGTAATAAAATTTCACCTCGAAATTCAATTATTTAATAAATAATAATTCAAAGTCATTAAGTAATTTTCGAGTGATTCCTTGTTTATAGTAAGATAATTCAAAGTCATTAATTTACTTGTATGTTTATACGTCTCAAAGTATGAAATAATTCTCTAACTAAGCTTAATATTACATAAAAACCTATAGGTACATGCCAACCAAAATAGTAAGAGTTTCACCAACTCGATAAGTGCAAGATTTTCTGTTGGATGCTGATAACAATGAGTGCACACAATTGAACCTACTAGGGATTTAAATAGCGGTCCGTTACCGAAATAGCGGCCGTTATATAGCGGTAGCGGCACTATCC
Source organism: Gossypium raimondii (assembly GCF_025698545.1). Lineage (NCBI taxonomy): Eukaryota > Viridiplantae > Streptophyta > Magnoliopsida > Malvales > Malvaceae > Gossypium > Gossypium raimondii. Next base: position 3,532,636 of record NC_068567.1, on the reverse strand, counting down.
GAAACCGCTACTGCCAAAACCCGCTATACCCGCAATACACAATAAGTAGTGTAAAATTCACGACCGCGATACCCGCAATGACCGCAATAGCATCCGTTATGTCCGCAACCGCGATAAACGCAATGCGACCGAAAACGCGACCTCGACCGCGACCGCAATTTAAATCCCTGAACCTAACCTGCAATGCTGAGTAATCAACTCAGTGACATTTGCATAACTAATATTATAACTAAACATAAATGATTTGAGGACATAAATAAAAATCAAAAGTTCGTAGGCAGTTTAATATGTTAACTTATATTATAAGAATATAATCGTTTCATATCACATTTGTAATCATATCAACAGGTTGTCACATATTCATCTTCAAATTCCTGACCTGTAAACTCAAAAATTCAATTAAACATTACACATAAATTGATGAAAACTGAAAGAACTCACCATTAGCAACACTCAATTTGTACTTCTAAAATAACATGTCATTCCACAAATAAAACTCGATTTACTCCCAGATTTATACATTTTAACCACAATTTACTGCTTTAAGATATCACAATTTCATTATTACAGTAATTAATCCATACAGATAATGTTTTAAGACAACATAAATACTCAGATTTTAAACACGATACAGCACTATGACATCTTTTAATTGCAGCATAGGACATTAATATTTAATCAACTCCAGCAGGACATTATTTTTATAACAATAAGTCATATTCGGACAACATGCATGGGTTTTGCATGTCACGATAGCTCACTCAATAACTGACAATCATCAAAACCTTTCCCTCAATTTTCATCACACTTACCAGTAGAGGTGAGCAGTCAATAGAGTAAAAAAATTTAAGTTAGTCAAGTTGATGAATACTATTTTAGCAACCGAATTCAATTTGTATTTTTCTAAAATTGAGTCGAATCGAGTAAAAAAATTCGAGTCAAGTCGGGTCGATTTAACGAATCCTATTATTTATACTCAATATTGCGCTTACATGGACTGATTATTTAACTAGTAGATGAAGTACTAACTTTTAGGTTAATTTTGAGTAAAGGAAAAAGGGAAAGTGGGGGATTCGAGAAAGAAAATAAGGTTGATGGGTAAATATTTATCAAAACAACGTAATTTTACCTTTTAACTTTAGAGGAAGTAAATATTTATCAAAACAACGTAATTTTGCATTTTTTATTTAGATTTTCAAATAACTCGAATTGTGTAATTCATATTTGAATTAAACCAAAAAATTTGATTTTTTATTCGAGTTGATCCAAATAACTCGATTAATTCGAACTATTTAATTTAATTTTTAAATTTTTTATTAAATTTTTAAAATCGAATCAAATTTTATTCACCCACTTACCAAAATAAGAATACAACCAACTATTCAAGAAAGAAATGAATTAAACTCACACCATAACCGAACAACAGCCATTTTGGACAACCATTTCTTAAATGTCAGACATGATAAGTTCTGGAAACAGCAGCCATTTTAGGCAATCATATCTTCATATGTCAGACAAAATATATTATGAAAACAACAGCCATTTTGGACAACCATTTCTTCAAATTTCCAACACGTTTTATTTGCTACATACCGAAAATCAACAGCAGCTAATTCACAGTTTATTCATAAAATTCAGACAACTTAATTGAAGTCACCAACTAGCTTACTTCAACCTGGCAATTAAGTAAACAAGTAAGTGTGTGAATTTCAAGAAACATGAATATGACCGTCACAAGCACAAGCTTGCTCCTTGCCTTTACCACTTTGACCGTCTCCCACATGAAGAAACAACTATTTAACATGCAAATTTCAAAAGCTTAAAAAGAAAATTCTCAAGGTCTCAAAATTGTTTGGTGTGATTTAATAATGAATTTTACGAATTTAATTTACGGAAATGAAGTGTCGATATTTCAGTTTCCGACACTACAAAAAACCGGATTATTACAGAATTCAATGAGTAAGAAACATGAAAAAAGAAGTAATCTTATTTTATTTTATTTTTGTTTATTATATATGTTAGCATACATACACATATAATATATAATAAAATAGAATTTTCGAATAATTTAACTAGTAGTTAGTTCTAAAACAATTCTAAAATATTTTCACTTTTTACATATCGACACATTAGCACGGTTTGATTTTATAGTCAAATGCTCCCTCGACATGATGACACGTTTGCTAAAACATCAAAGATAAATTATCTTTTTTTTTGGTGATCATAAGAGGAGAGCAAAGTCCTAACAGCAACGTGATTAGCGTGACTTGAACCTAGATCACATCTGAGACGGTGAACATCCTGATCATCAAATCAACACACGGGTAAAATAAATATATATGATACCATAATTATGGGGTTCAAAATTATATATGGGGTGTTTACTTGTGTTTAAATAGGATTGGATTGTTCGGTTGAAATGGAAATAGGTCGAAATATAGATTCGAAAAAAAAACATCAAATCGATTGAACCGGTTAAAAAATCAATTAAATTGACGGTTGAACTGGATTTCTTAAATATTATTTTTTATGAATTTATTATTATATCTTTATCGAACTTATCAAATCGAAGAACTAATGACCTAATCAATTCAACCAACCACTAATTTATTTCTAAAACATTTATTCAAATTAAAAAAACAATTAATAAAGATGCATCATGCATCACATTACCCTACCTTATATAGAATCATGCATGATATTACCTTATATTATTATATAAAATCTTTTATAATACTTCATATTTATATAAAAAGTTTTAGTGACAAATTCTAACTTTTAGGGCCTACAATTTTTGTCAATTTCTCTTTTTTATGTCATGAAATTTAGAATTATGTCATGAAAAAAAACAGTCACCATCGTTACCTTAGACAAATCTTTGACCAGTAATCCTATTATAAATTTGCACTCAGCGCTCTCAGAATCTCTGAACTAATCTCCCAACCATGGCAGTCGTGAAATTGTTCGGAACTTTTTTTAGTCCGTACGCTTACAAAGTAATTTGGGCTCTGAAACTCAAAGGTATTCCTTACGAATATATTGACGAAGATCTCCGCAACAAGAGTCCTTTGCTTCTTCAATATAATCCAATTCATAAGAAAGTCCCGGTGCTCGTTCATGACGGAAAACCGATCTGTGAATCCACCGTCATCCTTCAATATATCGATGAAATTTGGTCGCAGAATCCCTTGCTACCGACTGATCCCTATGACAAAGCTGTTGCTCTGTTTTGGATCAAATTTGAAGATGACAAGGTAAAATCTGTTCTTTTCTTTTTTGGATTAAATCAAAATTAACCCTCCAACTATATCGTATTTATCACTTAGGTGTCTAAGAGTTTTTTTTTTTCTCTTCTTTGCAAAATGATTTTTAAATGGTTAATTTTGTCTTATTTTACCAAAAATACAGTAGCATGTTTTATTGCCATCGTGCACTTTTTAGGTAAAATGTAACAAAATTAATAGTTTAAGTATATTTTACCAAAAATTTTATGTACTTAAAATGAGAAAATTGATATAGTTTCGACACTAATTTTGAAATTAAATCTTTTATTTATTTATTTGATGCATATGACGATTTTCCCGTTTATTCATTTTTTATATTTATATTTATTTATCTATATTTATAGCCAAAATTATTTATTAAATGTTGTATTGGGAGAAACTATTTTATGGACCTTTCCCACCACATCATCCATTGTCTATTTCTAATTATTTAATAATATTTCAGTAATTTTTTCATGTCATTGACATATAAAATTGGTAATTTTTTTACTCTAAACCCGAACTCAATTGTTAACATAGTTAATTTTTTTATTAAATTTTTTGGTGTGATATTTTGAAATAAAAAAATAGTTATTCATTTGGTAGTCATATAACAGAAAAAATGAGTTATGAACTTGAATTTAACCCAAAAAATCATGTTTACGATTATATTTACATTTTTAAATGGGTTAAATCATTATTTGAGGCCTAAACTTGGCAACAATTCTCACATTGGGTCACATGTTAAGGCTTGAATTAGGTAATTGTTCCCACATTGGGGCTTGAACTTTTTTTTCTAAGTTAGCCCCTAAACGTGATAATTGTTCGCATGTTATTGCTTGCTCTAGGCATTTGTTCCCATGTTGGGGCTTGAATATTAGGGTTTTCAAGAAAACATAGGGACTAAGGTGTTCTTTGATAAACTGAAAGATAAAGTGCATAAAAAATAAGGGTTGAAAATTTAAGTATTGAAAATTTAAGTACCGAATTTAAGTTATAAAACTTGTTTGATACATTACTTAAAATTAATTACGGAATATAATTATATTGTTTGATAAATATAGATCTTGAATTATAAAAAAATATATTTTACATTTTATTCTTAATTTTTAAACATTTTACCTTATTCTAAACCATAATTTAAATTTTAAACATAAGGTTTTTACAGGATAACGTAATATTAAAACAAATTAATTTAAATTAAGTTAATTAAAAATATTCTTTATTAAGTGATAAGTAGCTTTTATCAGGCCATACCGTGAGAATAATTGTCAAGTTTAAGGACTAATTTGAACAAAAAAAAAAGTTCATGCCCTAATGTGGGAGTACTTGCTAAGTTCAAACCCCGTGAAGTGATTTAACCCTTTTTAAATTTAAAAGTAATTGGATTAAATTTCTTAAAACAAAAATAGGAGGACTAAATTTTAAACATACAAAGAATACAAGGATTTGTAGCATATTTTAACCTAGTTGAAATCTTTGAAAATCTTTTATTGTACATAACTTTTGATGCCTGATACTAGAAATCCCATATCTCTGTTTAAAACAGGGTTATTTAATGTTAAAGCTTTATCGAGCCAATGGCGAAGAACAACAGGCAGCAGTGAAAGAGTGGTTGGAAATGTTGGAAGTCATGGAAGAACATGCACTGATCGGAGTGAAAAAGGTATTCGGCGGAGACAAGATAAACATGGTGGACATTGCATTTTCCTTTGTTGCTATCTGGCTTGGAGTTCTCGAAGACATACTAGGGCTTGAAATCTGTGAGCCACACAAGTTCCCTCGAGTGAGCTCGTGGATCCAAAATTTCAAATCAATCCCTGTAATCAAAGACAACTTTCCTGATACCGATAAGATGTATACTTTCTTGAAGCATGGTAGAGAGATGATGTTGACATCAAAATCGAATTAGGGTTTGGACACTTGTGTTCTTTATCGAAGGTTTTCAAAGTTCGAACTGATCAAGTCACTGCTTTGTTAGTCCAATAATTTCGATCAGTTTGTTTAAATAAATTATCAAAATCAAAATAAAAAAATTCAATAGGTCCATACTAGTTTGCCACCCCTCCCTCCTATATCGGCCTTTTCATTTATTAAGTCAATTATATGTGTTATCTTGTCTTTAAACTAACTAATATAGTTTTTTAGCACAATAAATATCTTTCATATGCCCAAAATATTATTTATTCTTTTAAGCTAGCCGCCGCCTTTGCCCAATGCCTCATCGCGCATGCCTTCTGCCACCACCGTCGGCCTCGTCTGACACCTGCAGAGAGGAGTAAATACAAAGCAACAGGAGAATCCGGCGAAATAAAGAGCAAAAAACAAAAGATGGAAATGAGCTGTTGTAATTCGGCTATAAAGGTTGTGATTCTATCATTGTAATTTTTTTACGAACACACACAAAGCAATCAAAAAGCAGAACAGAAATTTGGAAAGGTTGATTAAAAATCTTTTATTGTTTCCTATTTGTTTTTCTTTCTTTTATTTATTTATTGATTTTTATTTTCTTTTGCAAATCCATTCGAACAAAAACTAGAATAGAAAAGTAAAGAAAAACTTACCTGGGCGTCACGGTTCCATTGCCGGAGTCCCTTTCTCCGTCGCCGGAGCCGAGTTTCAGAGAGGGGACGAGGAAGGCTTTCTTTTTCTTTCCTATTTTTGTGGGCACGGGCTAAAAAACCCCTTTTTTTTCTTTTTCCGTGTGACTCCGGCCACCGTCCTCGGTGGCACTGCAGTGGAGATGCGGTGGACGACAGCGGGGTTCCAAAGCTAGGCTTGGAACCCTAGCAGAGAAAAAGGAAGTCCCTTTTGTTTTATTTTTCCGTTCTTTGTAAAAAAGGAAAATGATGAAACAGCAGAAAAAAAATAAAAACTGCAGTGGTTATAGCAATCGCAAAACGGTGTCGTTTGAAGAGGGAGATCTGCACATTCTAAGGGGTAATTTATGCAATTGGTCCCTCCTCTTCCATGCCTTAATGCAATCTGGTCTTTGTTTTTTTTTTAATTCGGTCGCATATTTCTTCATGCGTTTCATTTTAGCCCATGCTGGGATCCAATGCATGGGGGTTGGGGATATTTTCCCAATCAGTCCCTCAGATTTAAAGCTTGTCCCACCTGGACCCTTAATACCTCTTATTTATTTACGATTTTAACCCATTGATTTTCGTCCATTTCCAGTTTCGTCCTTGATTCTTTAATTTCTTTAATTTTTTTTTTATTTTTCCTTTAAATTGCTCTTTTTTATTTTTATTAGTTTTGTTTGTTTTGATTTCATTTTATTTATTTTTTTAAACTGTGTAATTATTTTTTTCTTTTATATATATTATCTCATTTAAATAGTTTTACTTCATTTTATTTTTACGTATTATTTATATTAAACCATTTTTGTTTATATGTATTATTTTAAATTTTCTTTCCTATATGACATTCTAAACTTTTTATATACTATTTCCTTTAAGATGTATCATATGTTAATTATTTTAAAATTGTTTGGTACCTTTTTGACTTTACTATTTGTTTTAATTTATTTGTTATCCATTTCAAGATTTTATATATTCCTTATTTTATGCTTTCATATGTACATATATGTTATTATTTATTTTAAAATTTTTCATATATAATATTTTTAAATTGTTTTGTATATAGTTGATTTTAAATTTCTTTTTACATTATTCATTTAAAATTAATTTACTATCATTTTAAAATTGTTCTACACTTTATTTATTTTAATTTGCTTTGTACTACTCATCTTGAAATTGTTATATATGTTATTTAATTTATTCATCCTTGATTATTAATCTTAGTTCTCAAATAATGTATGTTGAGTGTGTATTGTCGCTATGTATACCATAATTTGTTTACTCGTATTTTCATATTGTCGTCATTCATCAATGTACCCCTTTACTTACACATTGTTTTAACATTACGTCAACTTTTTACCCAAATTCATAAAAAGGGAAAATTTTGGAAATAAAGGCAATACTCGATACTTGGGATCTTCGAGAGAATTGGACCCTAACGTGCTGGGTTCTATTTTTTTTGTTGAATCTGAATAATCGAGAATGCTCTTTAATAAAAAAAACATGAATAAAAGCTCATTATCGGGATTTCAATATGTTGTGTCCTAACGCATTGGATATGACACGTAGTTTTCTCGATACGAGGATTTTTTTAAAATAAGGGCAATATTCTATGTTTAGAAAATTCGAGAAGTCGTGCCCTAACTTACTGGGCTTCGATTTTTCTCGTTGATTTTAAGTAACCGAATATCCTTTTAAAATTAAAATAAACGAGGTTTAAATAAAAAATAAAAGGCAAGCTTACTCTCAAAATACGAGATGTTGTGTCCTAACTTACTGGATGTGACATCTTGTTACTTCGAGATAAGGAGGCATTTTCCATTTTGATTTATTCGATTAATTTTAAAAAAATAACACAATAAAGAGGGATCGTATTTTTAAATTCTTTTCGAGTTTTTAATTTTCGACACCAAGACATTAAGTAATCGACTAGGTACCAATTTTGGGCATATCGAGGGTGCTAACCCTTCCTCGTGCGTAATCGACTCCCAAATCCGTTTTTCTGAATTTCGTGGACCAAAATCGTTGTTTTAATAAAATCAAATCGTTTATTGAAAACAACCTTTTTAAGGTGATCCGATCACACCTTATCAAAAAAGATTGGTGGCGACTCCCATTTTCGTTTTTATTTTGTAAAATCCAAGTCGACCCCGTTTCATCAAAAAAATGGTGTCAACAATTAACATCGTACAATTTTTGTAATACCCCAAAACTTTTTACAGTAAGATATTATCTTTGATATAGTAAGTAAATAAAGTGACAAAAAGGAGAATTTTGAGTTATGACAACATTGGGAAGTATATTATGACATATTAATTTAAGAAAGGATTAAATTGCAAAAGTGAAAAAAGTTTTGTTACCCAAGAAAGTAAATACTCCACAAAACAGAGACCAAAACACTAGACCATGGATGAAGTGAAGCTCTTTGGGTTTTGGGCAAGTCCTTTTAGTAGAAGGGTCATTTGGGCATTAAAGCTAAAAGGTGTGGAATATGAATACATTGAAGAAGATCTGCCTTATAATAAGAGTGATCTGTTGTTGCAGTACAACCCAGTTCATAAAAAGATCCCAGTGCTGGTTCATGGAGGAAAGCCAATTGCAGAGTCATTGGTTATTTTGGAATATATAGATGAAGTGTGGCCACATAATCCTTTGTTGCCAAAAGATGCTTACGAGAGATCCGTAGCTAGAATTGGGTTGATTTTTTGAGTTTGTGTTAGAATCAACGGATTAACATCGACCCCATTACTCCTTTTTTTCATTAATAATATCCAATACAATTATCATCACCATTTAAATATGTAGGACCATTTAAATGTGAATATTAATTAGAGAATGATCATTAGACATGCATTGGATATTAATAGATTAAAAAGTAATGGACTGAAGTCAAATCCAGGATTGACTGATCAAAACTTGCCCAATCCAAACTTAAAAACAAGCTACACCATCAAAAAATCTAACCCAAAATGACCAAAACAAGTAATTCAAAATGTAAAAAATTTTAAAATTCGAATTAATCCATTTCAAAACCAATTTCACCCCTCCAATCTGGGGATCTAGTCTGAAACCACTTGTAGACCAGTAATATTTGATCCTAACCTTAAGTTTGCAGACTCAACCAATGTGGGAATTTTTTCGTAAATTCGGCGAAGAACAGCAGAAGGCAATCGAGAACAACTATGAAATTCTGAGGACGATTGAGGAACATGGTCTTGGAGACAAAAAGTTCTTTGGTGGCGACCAAATTGGCATAGCTGATCTTGTTTTTGGAATGATTATTCATATGTTGGCGCCTATGGAAGAGGTGGTGGGATATAAGTTTATTAAAGCCGATAGCTTCCCACGCCTGCATGCTTGGGCCAAGCATTTCAGCGAACACCCTGTGATCAAAGACAATGTCCCTGATTACACTAAAGTTGTTGATTTCTTGAAGATAAGAAGAGAATTTTATAGGAATTCTCAACAGAATAGCTAGAAAAAAGAAAGAAAGAAGGTACTTTTGATCGTTTAAGAACTAAAAATTGGGAAATAATGCAAAAGGATTGATTGTTCTTTTTCTTGTAGCATTTTTACTTTTTTTTTTATGCATTGTATGTTTGTAACAATAAAAAAAAAATTTTTTGCCAATAATTAATGTTTTGTTTGGTGTATAAAATCGAACCCAAAATGGCCAAAACAAGTAATCCAAAATGATAAAAAAAATTTAAAACTCGAATTAATCCATTTTAAAGCCAATTTCACCCCCTCGAATCTAGGGATCTAGTCTCAAACCACTAGCAGACCAGTAATATTTGATCCTAACCTTATTAATATAAGGTTGCAGACTCAACCAATGTGGGAATTCTTTCGTAAATTCGGTGAAGAACAGCAGAAGGCAATCGAGAACAACTATGAAATTCTGAGGACGAGAGGAACATGGTCTTAGAGACAAAAAAGTTCTTCGGTGGCGACCAAATTGGCGTCGCTGACCTTGTTTTTGGAATGGTTATTCATATGTTGGCACCCATGGAAGAGGTGGTGGGGCGAGTAAAGTTCATTAAAGCCGATAGCTTCCCACGCCTGCATGCCTGGGTCAGGCATTTCAGCGAACGCCCTGTGATCAAAGACAATGTCCCCGATTACAATAGAGTTGTGGATTTCTTGAAAAAAAGAAGAGAACTTTATAGGAAATCTCAACATAATCACTAGAAAAAATTAAGTACTCTTGATATTGAGAAATAATGCAAAAGGATTGGGATTTTCTTTTCGTACATTTCTATGTTTTCTCCATGCATTGTAAGTTTGTAACAATTTCTTTTTGCCAATAATTAATGTTTGGTGTGGTGGATGAGCTCAGCCAATACAACCTCCTTCCCTTGGATTGGATCTAAATTAAATTATAAAATTTTGAAAGGTTAAAATGTAATTTATCATATTTAAAGGGATTAAATAGAATTGTTTTCATTTTAAAGGATTAAAATAGAATTTTTACTATATATTAATTTATAATATCATCATTTATATGAAAACTCATATTTGGGTGACAGTCCCCTATAGTGACGAAGCCAAAAACTTTGCGGGGGCTAAGATAAAATTTTAAAATTTTGAGACTGAAGTTAAAAGTTCTATTCTAAAAGAGCTTAAATTATATGATTAATTTTCACGAAGGGCTAAAATTACAATTTTTCCATTTATTCAATGATTAAAAACTTAAAATTGATTAATGTTTAACCTCAAGGTTCAATTTAGTACTTAATTTTTTTTTGCTCAATTAGGTATTTAAACTTTCCATTTTGGTTCAAATTAGCACCGAACTTGACTTCGTAGTTCAAATTGGTTCAAATACGTCATCTAACTCAAGTACTAATTTAGACTAAAAAGCTAATTTGAACCAAGACGTCAAGTTCAAGTACGTAATTGAACCAAAATAAACCTTCGGTACCAAAATTTTTGAAGATTTAAGAAACTCGACCGATTTTGGAGAGAGAGTATGAAATACGTGTCCAGCTGCACAGTTGCCAGGAAGCTGGACGAGCTTTCTTTGGAATTTTTAGAAAACCTTTTAACTGGCACGTTTTTCTGACGTGTCAGCAAAAGCACGTACAACTGGACGCATTTTCATACAATCTCATCAAGTACTTTCATACAATCTCATCAAAATTAACCTATTTCCTTAAATCTTGAAAAAAACGACCTATTTAACTAATTAAAAAAACCGGCATATATGCATAATTTAACTGGAGAATCTGGCAAAATATAATTTGCAGCAAGCCATAGTATTAGTAATTGCGATACATCATCCATGACGATTGTATTTAGGCTGACCAAGAACAGTCCAAATCCCCCCACCCAAAACAATTATATAATGGCCCCTAGTTTACTTCACAAAACAGAGACCAAAACACTAGACCATGGATGAAGTGAAGCTCTTTGGGTTTTGGGCAAGTCCTTTTAGTAGAAGGGTCATTTGGGCATTAAAGCTAAAAGGTGTGGAATATGAATACATTGAAGAAGATCTGCCTTATAATAAGAGTGATCTGTTGTTGCAGTACAACCCAGTTCATAAAAAGATCCCAGTGCTCGTTCATGGAGGAAAGCCAATTGTAGAGTCATTGGTTATTTTGGAATATATAGATGAAGTGTGGCCACATAATCCTTTGTTGCCAAAAGATGCTTACGAGAGATCCGTAGCTAGATTTTGGGCCAAATTCATTCAGGAAAACGTACGTGTTATCTTGATTTTGTTCAACATTTGTCATATGCTTCCTCATTTTTTTAATCTACTTTTTCTTCCCAAATTTGTTCTCTTGTGAATTTTGATTCGAGTCTGGAAGTTCAATTCAATTAATTTGTCTGATTTGATAATCATAAGTCAATATTTCAAACTCATGTATTTTTATTTATAATCTCTCCTTATCTTTAAACTCAAACCCACGCCTTTCTAGTTATTGCAATAGTAATTGTGTCGATTGAACTAAGACTCGCTCGATTAATAATTCCAATTTAGTTTTTAAAACTTTGGGTTGTTTTGGGCCCGAGTCATTTCAAGTTTAAATCAGTTTTGAGTTTGTGATGTTTGGGTTATTTTCGGTTCGAATATTTCCAATTTACTAGTTAGTTTTTTTTTTCCTGCTTAAGTCATCTTGAGTTCAAGTCAATTCAAGGTACTTGATCAGATCATTTTGGATTTAGATCATTCTAAATCGTTTTGGATATAAGTCATTTTTTGTTCGGATTCAATATAATTGGGTTAATTTTTTAAGTTTGGGTTAGAATTAACGGGTCAAGATCTACTCCATTACTTTTTCTTCCATTAATAATATCCAATATAATTATCATCACCATTCAAATGTGTAGGACCATCTATTAAATGTAAATATTAATTAGTGAATGATCATTAGACATGCATTGGATATTAATAGATTAAAAGTAATAGAGTGAAGCCAAATCCAGGATTGACTGATCAAAACTTGCCCAATCCAAACTTAAAAACGAGTTAGACCGTAAAAAATTCGAACCCAAAATGATAAAAAAAAAATTTAACTCAAATTAATCCATTTTAAAACCAATTTCACCCCTCCCTCCAAGCTGGGGATCTAGTCTCAAACCACTTGCAGACCAGTAATGTTTGATCCTAACCTTATTAATATAAGTTTGCAGACTCAACCAACGTGGGAATTCTTTGCTAAACATGGCGAAGAACAGCAGAAGGCAATCGAGGACAACTATGAAATTCTGAGGACGATTGAGGAACATGGTCTTGGAGACAAAAAGTTCTTTGGCGGCGACCAAATTGGCGTAGCTGACCTTGTTTTTGGAATGGTTATTCATATGTTGGCACCCATGGAAGAGGTGGTGGGGGGAGTAAACTTCATTAAAGCCGATAGCTTCCCACGCCTGCATGCTTGGGTCAGGCATTTCAGCGAACACCCTGTGATCAAAGACAATGTCCCCGATTACACCAGAGTTTTGGATTTCTTGAAAAAAAGAAGAGAACTTTATTGGAAATCTCAACATAATCACTAAAAATTTAAGTACTCTTGATATTGAGAAATAATGCAAAAGGATTGGGATTTTCTTTTCGTACATTTCTATGTTTTCTCCATGCATTGTAAGTTTGTAACTTCTTTTTGCCAATAATTAATGTTTGGTGTGGTGGATGAGCTCAACCAATAGAACCTCCTTCCCTTGGATCTAAATTAAATTATAAATTTTTGAAAGGTTAAAATGTAAATTTATCATATTTAAAGGGATTAAATAAAATTGTTTTCATTTTAAAGGACTAAAATAGAGTTTTACTATATATTAATTTATAATATCATCATTTATATGAAAACTCATATTTGGGTGACAGTCCCCTATAGTGACGAAGCCAAAAACTTTGCAGGGGCTAAGATAAAATTTTAAAATTTTGAGACCGAAGTTAAAAGTTTTATTCTAAAAGAGCTTAAATTATATGATTAATTTTCACGAAGGGTCAAAATTACAATTTTTCTATTTATTCGAATGATTAAAAATTTTAAAATGATTAATACTTAACCTCATGGTTTAATTTGGTACTTAAATTTTTTTTGTTCAATTAGGTATTTGAACTTGTCATTTTGGTTCAAATTAGTACCGAACTTGACTTCATAGTTCAAATTGGTTCAAATACGTTATCTAACTCAAACACTAATTTGGACTAAAAAGCCAATTTGAACCAAGGCGTCAAGTTCAGGTACCAATTTGAACCTTAGAGCCAAGTTCAAGTACCAAAATGTATATTTACCCTAAAAGAATTCTGATGACTAGCCTCAAATCATGTTTGATTTAAACAAGTTTGAAGTTCTTAGACAACAATAACATAATAAAAAGCAATTAAGAAAAACAAACGGACATGAGCCATTGTTGGCAAATCTGGTACATGCATGCAGATGGACAGAACAGAGACATGTGAAGTTGCGACTTCTCTGTCTGGTAAACTTGAGTGGAGTATCATTGAAACGGTTCACCAGAGTCCTAGAAGGTCAAATCCCAACAACAATCCCAGTGTACGGTAAAGTTGCATCCAGTTTCTTTACATTCTAGGGCCTGTCCGTTGCAAAGCTCACGACATTCCACACAGGGAGGGCAATTCCAGATGTTTTTCACAACAGTGAGTGGATGTCGATGACGTGTACCTTTAATTTTGTTCCCAAGCTTCATATATGGGAGATCCCCAAGAGCACAATTGAGGTGAAGAGAGTTATCACAATCAGCACAATAGTAAAACCAACTATTCGGCTGCCTTTCTTTCTCGCAGAGATCGCAGTAAAGTTGAGAAGGCTCAGATTCATCAGAATAAGTCAGAGTAAGAGGATGTTTGTCATACTTGTACCAAGCAGTGAGTGGTAGTGTTGCACAACCTACATCTAAAGTGTAATCACAACGCTTCATGCATCTGTATGCAACACTCCATGGTTCCATTGTTCCAGAACAAGCACTGCAATCTCTTTGCCGGTTATGCTCAAGGAAGAGTGAATGGTCATGACTTGGATGGTTCAAGGTGTTCAACATTAACATACATCGAATGTCAAAGTTGAGGCTGCAACCTCTTCTGTAGCACCGATAGCTAAATCCCTGGTACCAATGACTGCAGGCATTACAAATTGAATATTCAACGAGCGTGCGTGAGTTTGTGAGTGTAAGTGCGTGCTTGTGAAATGGATGTCCCATTTCTTTCGATAATTCAGCGCAATTTTTATGGAGAAAGAACTTGCATTGCTCACAACTATAGAAAGGATTTGATATAGGCCTCATGCACCCATCACACTGGCTATCATCTTTGATCTCACCACTAAAAGTGAGTCTTAAATTATGATGATGGTAGGAATGTTTGATCTTACTTGCTACCATTATCTCTTCAATACTTATTTGTTCAATAACATCAGTGATCAAATTCGAAGGTCCATGCTTCTCATCATATCCTTCCTCGATAATTGTTCCATCCCAAATTGATTTATTGGTTGCACAATGTGCATGAGCAATATAATCACAACCAGAAGCAGAACAACAATACCTACCATAACTTGTATCAACTTCCGTTTGACAAATTTTGCACATACAATCTTCAACTTGATTTTGTTGAAAAGAATATGAAAAACAAATCACGTGACAATGTTGTGTTATCCTGATGTTGCGTGGCAATGAAATGCAATTCTTGTGGACAACAAGATTGCATGTAGCACAAAGATAGGGAGAGTGATCTCCGACAATGCCACAAAAATCACAAATAAATGACATTTTTTTGGATATAAGCATCCACGGGTGTTCATGGCTTGCATTGGTGATTGTTGGTGGTGAAACTATATCATCAACTGAAAGCTCAAAGTTGCAAAGCGAGCAGGAATAAACAAACCCGTTCCATTGGATTTTGCACAAATAGCAATTACATTTCTCGGGATGTGCAGGTCGTTGGGGCAAAAGAGTAAGGGGATGCTTACGGTCACAGGAGTGATTAATTTCTAGGGGTTGTTCTTCAACGCATTTCTTATGAAGAGTAAAGAATGTAGGATAAGAACAATCAAAACAATGGTAAATCGGACCAGATAATGGTGTCTGACATCCGGAGCAATCGCGCTCAACTTCCTCGTTATGGTTTTGAATGAAGTGTAAAGGATGGTGGTGCAAAGAATTGGGAAAATTTGTAGCAATGGATGATTGAAGCAAAGCACAATTGATGTGCAGATCAAATAAACAAGAACCACAATGATAAACAAATCCCCAGAATATTCCGCCACACAAACCACACACGTATTCACCCAGATAAGGTGATTGTGGGAAAAATGTAAGAGGGTGTTGTGGGTGAAAGGGATGTTGAATCCGAGGGACTAACTCTAACTCAGCACATCCCTTATGAAGGTAAAACTTACATTGATTGCAGCCGTAGCTCCCGCCCTCTAAAGGATTCTCACACCCAAAGCAACGAGCTGCTTCTGGGTCTACTTCTTTGCTTGCAACAGTCTGATATTTGAAGAAGACCAAAGGATGTGGATGACTGAAATGCTGAAGTTCCATGGTCTCCTCCTCTGTCCTACTCTCACATTCACTCACATCCATTACAAAAAAACACTTGATTTTGCTTCACTTTACTCCAGCCTTTGTGGTATACTTCATTAGTTCTTGCTCTTGTTCTTCATAAAGAGAAGAATCGTTTTCGTCGTTGACTTTGTGGTATACATGTTTTTTTTTTTTTAATTTGGTACTTAAATTTAATATTTTTTTAAGATGATATTTAAACTTTTTAGGTCTAATTTGGTACTTAAATTTGACTCTTTTTCTAATTTGATACTTGATCTTTTTATTTTTGTTTGATTTGGTACTTATCAAACATTTTACAAATTACTCAATATACTAACAATATTTTTTATGAGGTAGCAAAATAATCAAAGTATGACCGACATGTGATAGATGATATGATTTTTGTGTGTTTTATATGTTCAATTACTTTTAATTTTATTTATTTAATTAATTATTTTATTAATTGAAAATAATAAATTTCTTTTAATTTGGGGTTTTAAAAATATTTTTATTTAATATTAATTTGTTAAGCATAACATGATACTTTCTTCTTTTTAACATGAATTTCCTCTAATACCGATAATATTTTTTAGCATAAAAAAAAAGTTAACACTATTAGTGTTTTTTCAGTAAATTGTATAACATTTAATAAATTTAGATACCAAATCTAACCTAAAAAGAGTTTATATACCAAATTAAGAAAAAAAATACCAAATTCAAGTACCGAATTGAACTCAAAAAAATTAAACACGAAATTAAAAAAATGTCAAACTCAAATACTAAATATTAAATTAAGCATTCATAAATTCACAGCCCTAACCACTGACCCAAACGTACATAAGAGTGTGAAATTCATAAATACAAAACCTACCTCCTCTAGCTCTGAGTAAATGCCAAACCAATGAAATGACTCTTTTGATGTCTTCACAAATTTCTTCATCGATAGTTCCCAGTAGTCGCTGCCAAACCAAGTCCTAAGCATTCATCATGCTGGATAACCTGCATAAAACCATTCATGTTGGCCTTATCTCATATTTACACCACCAATTTGTTTCCTTTTTGGAACCTCAAAACCCTAATTAGAAGCTACTCAAAACTAAGAGATAAAAATATATAGTCAGTGTTAATCAATATATATGTATATTTAGTTTTAAAGAAGAAGCATATCTACTTAATTGATTGGATGTTGCGAATTAATTAAATATTAATTAAAATATATATAGACTGAAATGTTAATATAAAGATTGTTTTTTAAAGAGAATAAATTGCATGAAACTGTGATTCTACGTCATCATTATCCCTCTCTAACAAGAGAATGACAAATCAGATTTTTTCTTTTAATTTTTAACTTTTTCCTCATGAAAAAAATATAAATCCAATTAAAAATGCTAAAAATCAAGAGAAAAAATCAGATTTATCATTCTCGGATAGCATGAAATCAGAGTTACATGCAATTTTCCCTTTTTTAAATAGCTACCTAACCACTTTTTTGAGTATCTAAATTATATTTTTCCTATATTTGTACCTTGTTAATCCTCCTTAGTTAATCGTCGGTCAATTTTGATTAATGATAATGTGGCTCAATCACAAATAAATGTGTGGCAAAATAAAAAGTTAAAAAGGTTTTTTTTTAATAATTTAATATTAATATTAATGTCATTTAAACATAGTATTTTAGAAAAAATTATTGCGTCCACCCCTCCCACTCCAACCCTCTCCTTCTCCAAACACAACTGGCATCTCAATTTCCTCTCATCTTCAAACGGAGACTTTACCGTCTTCCATCTACCTGGACAGCAATCCCAATGGACGATAAAGTTGCATTCAGATTCTTTACATTCTAGGGCCTGTCCATTGCAAATCTCACCACATGCCTTACATGGAGGGCAATTCCAGATGTTTTTTACAATAGTGAATGGATGTTTATGCCTATAATGCTTCAATTTGTTCCCAAGCTTCAAATATGGGAGATCCCCGATAACACAATTGAGATGAAGAGAGTTATCACAATCAGCACAGTAGTAAAACCAATTATTTGGCTCTCTTTCTTTTTCGCAGAGATCGCAATAAAGTTGAGAAGGCTCAGAATCATCAAAAAAACTCAAAGTAAGAGCATGCCTGTCATACTTATACCAAGCAGAGAGTGGTAGTGTTGCACAACCTACATCTAAACTGAAATCACACCGCTTCATGCATCTAAATGCAACATCCCTTGAGTGTAGTTTTCTGAAACAAGCACTGCAACTCGTTCCCTCGTTGTTGTGGACAAGAAAGAGTGAATGCTCATGACTTGGGTGCTTCAAGGTGTCCGACAATAACATACATTGAATGTCAATTTTGAACCAGCAATCTCTTTTGTAGCATTTGTAGCTAAATCCTTGATATAGACGACCGCAAGCATCGCACCATGAATAACCACCCCAATCGTGTGAGTTCACGAGAGTAAGCAAATGCTTGTGAAAGGGGTGTGGCATTTCTTTAGGCAATTCAGCGCAATCTTTGTGGAGAAAGAACTTGCATTGCTCACAACTATAAAAAGGAGTTGATAAAGGTCTCGTGCACCCATCGCACTGACTGTCATCATCTTTGGTCTTCCCACTAAAAGTGAGTCTTAAATTATGATCATGATAGGAATGCTTGATCTCACTTGCTACCATTAGATCTCCAATACGAATTTGTTCAACAACATCAGTAAGCAAATTCGAAGGACCATGCCTCTCATCATAGCCGTCCTCGGTAATTGTTCCATCCCAAATTGCTTATTGGTTGCACAATGTGCATGAGCAATATAATCACAACCAGAAGCAGAACAACAATACCTACCATAACTTGTATCAACTTCCGTGTAACAAATTCTGCACATACAATCTTCAACTTGATTTTGTTGAAAAGAATATGAAAAACAAATCACGTGACAATGTCGTGTTATCCTGATGTTGCGTGGCAATGAAATGCAATTCTTGTGGACAAGGAGGTGACATGTAGCACAGAAATAGGGGGAGTGATAGCCGTCAGTGCCACAACAATCACAAACAAACGACATTTTTCTAGATACAAGCATCCACGGATGTTCATGACTTGCAACTGTGATTGTTGGTGGTGAAAAAAGAAAATCATCAAGTGAAAGATCAAAGTTGCATAGAGAGCAGGAATAAACAAACCCCTTCCATTGGATTCTGCACAAATAGCAACTACATTTCTGGGGATGAGTTGGCGGTTGTGGCAAGAGAGTAAGAGGATGCTTACGGTCACAGGGGTGATTAATCTCAAGGGGTAGTTCAGCACATTCCTTATGAAGGTTAAAGAATGTAGGATAAGTGCAATCTGAACAGTGGTAAAATGGACCAGATATTGGTTTTTGACACCCGGGGCAATCAGGCTCAACTTCCTTGTTATAGTTTTGAATGAAATGTAAAGAATGGGGGTGCAAAGAATTAGGAAAATTTGCAGCAATGGATGATTGAAGCAAAGCACAATTGATGTGCAGATCGAAATTACAATCATTACAATAATAAACAAATCCCCCATAATTCTTACCACACAAATCGCAAAATCCTGACCTAGACTGAGGTGAATTTGGCAAAAGAGTGAGAGGGTGTTTGGGGTGGAAGGGATTCTGAATCTTGGGGGCTAACTCTAACTCAGCACATCCCTTATGAAGATAAAACTCACATTGATTGCAGCCATAGCTCCAGCCCTCTACAGGTTTCTCACACCCAAGGCAAAGAGCTGCTTCCGGGTCTACTTCTTCGCGTGCAACAGTCTGATATTTGAAGGAGACCAAAGGATGTGGATGACTGAAATGTTGAAGTTCCATGGTCTCCCCCTCTGTCCTACTC
Organism: Gossypium raimondii; assembly: GCF_025698545.1. Classification (NCBI taxonomy): domain Eukaryota; kingdom Viridiplantae; phylum Streptophyta; class Magnoliopsida; order Malvales; family Malvaceae; genus Gossypium; species Gossypium raimondii. The sequence continues at coordinate 3,512,932 of NC_068567.1, read as the reverse complement.
TCACACTCACTCACATCCATTACAAGAAAACCCTCGAGTTTGCTTCACTTTACTCCACTCTTTGTGGTATACTTTCTTAGGTCTTTGCTTTTGTCGTTAAAGAGAAGAATCAATTTCGTCGTTGGCTTGTGCGACTATTTGTCAATATTTCTTTTCCCATAATATCCCAGCATTTCCATTCCAAGGATAAGAATATGGAACATTCAATTTTCCCATAAATTTGTTAGAGTTTGAAAAAGAAATTAATATTTTTTCTTATAATTGAGTTTTGTTTAAATTAATTAAGATTTTGAAATATATTTACTTTAATCAATCTTTATTAAAATGCTTCAATTTGCTTTATAGTTTATATTTCTTATAATTAAGTTTAATTTTATATTTTTAGTGTATATTTAATATATTCATGCAAATCAACATTTAGAGCATCAACAATTACATGAAAATATTTATAAGGAATTTACCTTGAATTAATTTTTAAAATAATCAACATGTGAAATATTATTATCGTGACAAATAATGATTTAAAAGCTATGCCACGTGAGTTGTAACCTATATCTATGATTTGAAAAATGTGAAAAGAATTGAGAGCAAAGCATCAACAAAAAGAAATTAGGCAACAAAATCGAATTCCCTAATGGTTGAGCATGTATATGACAAGATTGTCCGTACAAATAGAAAGAATGTAACTGATTAGTAGAGAACTCCTGAACTAAAGAATGTGATGAAACACAAGTTGTCTCTAAAAACTATCATCGAAACGAAATCCAAGCGAAATCAGGATGTGAACTCGAAAGGCTGAGGGGGCTGGGGTTCATCATCGACGGCCATAACTGATGAGGAACACTGTTGAATGCTGCCGATCCAGCTTTCCTTTCTTGAGGGATTTTAACAAGCTTATTATGGAATCATGTCCAGTGTCCTCTTGATCCATGTTGGGTAAGGGTTGGTGGGTTAAGGATGATTTCGATTGTCTTCTCTTCAACTAGGAGGTTTTTTCAACTCGAGTAAGATATGATTTTGACTGGTGGTGTTTAGGGGTGATAAGAACATGTTTTAACCTAAGGATGAGTAAAGAGGGTGTGTAGGCAACTTTTCAAGAGTGTTTAATTATGAAGGTTTTGATGTTGCTTGTAACACCCCTTACTCTTATTCCTTACCGGAACAGAGTACGAGGTATTACTAAATTTTTTTTTAAAAAATTTCAACAGCATTTCTGCTTGTTTTTGCTTAAACCTCCTGCAATTTCCAACCACAATTCAAATTTCCAACCAAAACAGTTGTATAAAGATACACAATTTAACTATTTATAAACGCCACATTTTAGATCGAACCATAACATATATATATACAGTGACGCCACATTACATAAAGTCGTCTATACATGCCATAATTTCCGGAATACCAGTAGCAAAATACCCAAACGCGGATGATAGTGTGGATGATTGTCCGACTCCGTCCCAATTCCAAGTTGATGGATATCACTATAATCAAGGGAAAAATAAAAGCAAGTAAGCATATAGCTTAGTAAGTAAACATATGACAAGTAGATAAATTTCCCACATGATTACACCAAAATATAACTTTTATCACAAATAAATTTCATTATTTGGTCAAATTCCAGCAAGCAGTATTTCTGCGTCATGGTCACTAATTTATTTTTATCGGGAGCTACAGGGCTCCAAATCAGATTCCGTAAATTTTCCCTGAAACTAGTTTCATATATATTTCCACCATAAAATTTTCAGAATTTTTGGTTGGATCAATTAGTACAGTTTATTCATTAAAGTTTCCCCTGTTTCACTACCCGACAGTCCTGACCTCCCTTACAAAAATTCACATAACTCTCTATACAAGTTTCAAACAATGTTCTAGTTTGTTTCTATTAAAATAGACTCAAAAGGAATCCATACATATAAATTTCAAGCCATAATTATTTTTTAGAATCTTTGGTGATTTTCCAAAGTTGGAACAGGGATTTCAATTCAATCCAACCCTGTCTCAGTAAAATTTAAATATCCCCAAATATATAATTCCTTTGCTTTCCCCACTTCTTTCATATGAAAATAGACTCATTCAGCTTCAATTTCATGTTTTATTCAACCTCCAATTCATTTTTCACCATTTATGGTGATTTTTCAAAGTTGCCCAACTGCTGCCATTCAAAACAGTTTTGCATTCAAATTGTTTCTTTTGTATTTTTTATTTTTCCTCCCATCTTATACATGGGTTGATTAAGTATCAAACCCGATATTCCTCCCATAAACTCGTCCACCACATATATGAATATTCACCTTCTCAATTTACTCGTTGAACACTCGGAATGTTAACCGTTGTTGGTGGATTCCGCACTTAGCACCACCAATGAATCGGGGAATCAGCACACAGCAACCCCTTGGGGGAATCAGCACTTAGCAACCCCCTTCACATTTCAGATGCGGTGGAATCAGCACTTAGCAACCACCAAATAGGTAGGGGAATCAGCACTTAGCAACCCCTCAGGGGAATCAGCACTTAGCAACCCCCTTTCACATTTAAAATACGGTGGAATCAGCACTTAGCAACCACCAATAGGTAGGGGAATCAGCACTTAGCAACCCCTCGGGGGAATCAGCACTTAGCAACCCCCTTCCACATTTAAAATACGGTGGAATCAGCACTTAGCAACCACCAATGAATAGGGGAATCAGCACACAACAACCCCTTTATATGCAATATGCTCGGCCTATTCAGTGTTCAACCAAAACCGTGTTTTGCAACTCCTTACCACCTTTCCCAATTTAACGATATTTTGGAATCTTGCCAAACATTTATTTTATATTCAAATAAATCTCAATCAAATAATACCAAAATAATACATTAAGTCACGTGTTTACTTACCTCGGTGCAAAATATCGTAATTTTGCAATTTATTCCACTATCTTTTCTTTTCCTCGTTTGAGGTAGTCCTCTCGTCTTTCTTGATCTATAATAACAAATTTAACTTATTTAAGGTTCACATTTATTAAAATAATCCTCCACCCAAAGTTTTGAAAAATTACAATTTTGCCCCCAAACTTTTGAATAATTACATTTTTGTCCCCAAGCTCGGAAATTAAATTTCATCACTTATTCTTATGTCTTATGACATGCTGAATATTTTTCCCTTCTATGGCAACATCAAATTCTCACTCTAACACATACTTTTGAACATTAACTATTTTTACCGATTATGTCAATTTACCCGTTTTCGTTTAAAATCGCTTAGCAAAAGTTGTTTAACATAATTTCTAGCTTCATATTCCACCATAAAACAGCAAAATAAACACTTTTCACCTATGGGTATTTTTCCAAATATAAACCCTAACATGAATTAACAGTAAAATAAGCTAAACCGAGCTACGATGATTTCAAAAATGCAAAGAACATTAAAAACGGGGCTAGGATGCACTTACTATGAGCTTGAGAAAGCAAAGAAACCTTAGCTATGGTGTCCCTTAAAATTCGGCAGCAACTTATGGAGAAGATGATGATTTTTGTCATCTTTTTCCCATTTTATTCTTTTTATAACCAAATGACTAAAATGCCCCCACTTAAAAAAATCTATTTCTCTCATTTCTTAGGTCTATTTTGTCCATCAATTACTAATGGTCTAATTACCACATAAGGACCCGCAACTTATAATTTCATATCAATTAGACACTTCTACATATAGAACTCAACTTTTGCACTTTTTAAAATTTAGTCCTTTTGACTAAATTGAGTGCCCAAACGTCAAAATTTTCGAACGAAATTTTTACGAAAATTTTCCGTGAAATTGTAGACCATAAAAATATAATAATAACCATATTTTCCTCGTCGGATTTGTGGTCTCAAACCACTATTCCGACTAGGCCTAGAATCGGTCATTATAACTCTCCCCTTAGGGATTTTCGTCCCAAAAATCTTACCTAAAAGAGGTTTGGGTACTTGCTTCCTCATAATTTCCTCCGGTTCCCACGTAGCCTCTTCCATTCCATGTTTCTGCCACAACACTTTCACTAAGGCTACACTTTTATTCCTTAACTGTTTGACCTCCCGAGCCAGAATTTTTATCGGTTCCTCCTCATAAGTCATATATGGTCGAACCTCAATCTCTGTAGGAGAAACTATATGTGAAGGATCCGAACGATAACGTCGCAACATCGACACATGAAATACATTATGTATTTTTTTCAACTCCGACGGTAAAGCTAACCGATAAGCTACAGGGTCAACTCTTTCAATAACTTCATATGGTCCAATAAAACGTGGACTCAATTTGCCTTTACGACCAAATCTCAGAATCTTTTTCCATGGAGATACTTTCAAGAATACTTTATCACCCACTTGAAACTCAATTTCTTTCCTCTTTAAATCTGCATACGACTTTTGCCGATCTGAAGCAGCCTTTAAACAGTCACGAATTATTTTCACCTTTTCTTCAGTTTCTTTCACCAAGTCAACTCCATGAATCTGGTTCTCACCGAGCTCAGTCCAATATAAAGGAGTTCTACACTTACGCCCATATAATGCTTCATACGGTGTCATTCGTATACTTGACTGATAGCTATTGTTATAAGCAAATTCAACCAATGGTAGATATTTCTCCCAACTGCCTTCCAATTCTAAAATACAACATCGGAGCATGTCTTCAAGAACTTGAATCACTCTTTCTGATTGCCCGTCAGTTTGCGGATGAAACGCAGTACTGAAATTCAATTTTGTACCCAAGGCTTCCTACAACTTTATCCAAAACCTCGAAGTAAATCTCGGATCTCTATCCGATATAATAGATTTAGGCACCCCGTGTAATCTCACTATTTCAGCAACATATAATTCCTCCAACCTGTCAAGTGAGTAATCAATGCGTATCGGAATAAAATGGGCTGACTTTGTCAATCTATCAACAATTACCCAAATAGCATCTTTCTTCTTTGGAGTTAAAGGCAATCCTGTCACAAAATCCATCGTAATACTGTCCCACTTCCACTCTGGAATCGTTATCGGCTGAAGTAAACCCGATGGTACTTGATGCTCAGCTTTCACTTGTTGACAAATTAAACAATTCGATACAAATTCCGAGATATCCTTTTTCATGCCCGGCCACCAGTACAACTTCTTCAAATCATTATACATTTTCACACTACCTGGATGGACTGATAAATCACCATTGTGTGCCTCACATAAAATGGTCCGAATTAGCTCATCATTTCTCGGTACACATATTCTATCTCGGAACATCAGGCAGTCATCTGAACCAATTTGAAAATCTGAATTAAAGCCTGTTTCACACTGAGCTCTTCTGACTTGCAATTTATTGTCATTCTTTTGAGCTTCCCACATCTGCTGAAGAAATAACGGTCTAACTCTCAATTCAGCCAAAATTGAACCATCATCAGATAAAGTTAATCTCGTACTCATAGCTCTCAAAGCAAATAAAGATTTTCTGCTCAAGGCATCAGCAACCACATTAGCTTTCCCGGGGTGATAATCAATCACTAGCTCATAGTCTTTAATTAGCTCGAGCCATCTTCGTTGCCAAAATTCAAGTCTTTTGGCTCATCAAATACTTCAAACTCTTATGATCGGTGAAGATTCGCACTTTTCACCATACAAATAATGACGCCAAATTTTAAAGCAAAAACAATAGCGACCAATTCTAAATCATGCGTCGGATAATTCTTCTCATGCGGTTTCAACTGCCTCAAGCATAAGCTATTACTTTACCCTCTTGCATTAACACACACCCAAGACCATTCAACGATGCATCATCAGAATTACAAACTCCTTCCGGACTCAAAGTTGCACCAACATCGGCGCCTCGACCAATAATGCCTTCAACTTTTCAAAACTTTGTTGACATTTATCGGTCCATTCAAACTTGACATTCTTCTGCAGAACTTAGTCATAGGAGAAGCAATCATCGAAAATCCCTTGACAAAGTGTCGTAATACCCACTAAGCCCGAAAGCTTCTAACTTCATCACATTCTTTGGTGGCTCCCAATCAACAATTGCTGAAATTTTGCTTGGATCAACCCAATACCTTCACTTGAAACTATATGTCCCAAGAATCCAACCTCACGAAGCCAAAACTCACTTTTGCTGAATTTAGCATACAATTTCTTTTCTCTCAGAATCTGCAACACAGTTCTCAAATGTTCTGCATGCTCAGATTTATCCCGAGAATAGATTAAAATATCATCTATGAACACCACCACGAACTTATCCAAGTACGGCCGGAAAATTCAGTTCATCAAGTCCATAAAAATAGCCGGAGCATTTGTTAACCCAAAAGGCATTACCAGAAATTCATAGTGTCCATACCTTGTTCTAAAGGCGGTTTTCGGCACATCAGACTCTTTAACTCTTAACTGATAGTAACCAGACCTCAAATCGATCTTAGAGAACACTGTTGCCCCTTTTAATTGATCAAATAAATCATCAATTCTCGGCAAAGGATACTTGTTCTTTATAGTCACCTTGTTGAGCTGACGATAGTCAATACAAAGTCTCATAGAGCCGTCCTTCTTTTTCACAAATAACACAGGAGCACCCCAAGGAGAAAAACTCGGTCTCACAAATCCTTTATCTGTCAACTCTTGTAACTGAGCTTTCAATTCCTTCAACTCAGTCGGAGCCATTCGATACGGTGCAATAGAAATCGGTGCAGTACCAGGTAACAGATCAATAGAAAACTCAACTTCTCTAATCGGAGGTAACCCAGGCAATTCCTCTGGAAATACATCTGGAAATTCACAAACTACCGGCACTGATTCAAGCTTCGACCCAGTAATATCCGTGTTCAGCACATAAGCAAGATAAACTTCACATCCCTTTCTCAAGTATTTATGAGCAGACATGTGCGAAATCACCATAGGCAACTTATTCGGCTCCTTTGTTTCAACCCGAAGAATTTCACCGTTTTCACAATTTAATTCAAGAATTTTCTGTCTACAATTTACCTTGGCATCATGCAATATCAACCAATCTATCCCCAAAATAATATCAAACTCATCAAATGGTAACAACATCAAATTAGCCGGGAAACAGTGACCTTGAATCATCAGGGGACAATTCTTGCAAACCTTATCGACTAAGACACATTTGCCTAAAGGATTTGATACTTTAACTACAAATTCAGTGTTTTCAACAGGAAATTTCTTACTAGATACCAAATTCATGCATACATACGAATGAGTAGAGCCGGGTCAATCAAAGCAATAACATCAATATCATGAAGAGAAAATGTACCAGTAATCACATCGGGAGATGAGGCATCCTCTCGAGCGCGTATGGCATAAGTCCTAGCAGGCGCTCTAGTTTCTGATCCTCCAGCTGCATCTTTTATCACACTCTTACCACTGGCTTTGCTTCCCACATTTCTCGGTGGTCTGCCTCTACTGACAACATCACCCGATCCAGCTCTTTGTAATTTTTCTTCTTCTATTCTCTCAGGTCAGTCTTTTACATAATGCTCTTGGGAACCACATCTGAAACAAGCTCATTTAAATCCCCAACACTCACCAGTATGTCGCCTGCCACACTGTTGACATTCAGGTCTGGTGTTTCCTACATTACCCACACTTGCCACTGAGGTAGCTCGAGTTGTAGTTCCGGAATATGACCTCCCTCGGTCTCTACGTGAATACCCAACTGAACCAGTTGGTCGTGGATCCATCCCTTTAAACTTCTTCGGGTGAGATTGAAATGTTCTGCCCATTGACCTCTTCCTTACATCTCGAGCTTCCATCTCTGCCCTTCTCTTTTCTCTACTCAGCTCTTCAGCTTTGCAGGCACAATCAACTAATACCACAAATTCTTTTAACTCTAAAATTCCAACATGCAATCTGATGTCTTCATTTAGCCCCTCTTCAAATCTTTTACACATAATAGCCTCCGTAGGCACACATTCCTGGGCATATTTACTAAGCCGGACAAACTCCAATTCATATTCTGCTACTGACATTCGGCCCTGTTTCAATCCGAGAAACTCTTTGCGCTTCTGATCAATAAACCGTTGGCTTACATATTTCTTTCTGAATTCTTCCTGAAAGAAGTCCCAAGTAACTCTTTCTTTTGGAACCACCGTTATTAATGTTTTCCACCAACGGTATGCCGAATCCTTCAATAAAGACTAGAGGTGCTCATGGGCCGGGAGGCCCGGCCCGGCCCGATGGCCCGCCCGAAATATGGGAGGGTTTGGGTAAAAATATAGGCCCAAATATGGGCTTGGGCAAAAAACGAGGCCTGCTTAGAAAGCGGGCCAGCCTCGAGCACCACTTTTTTTGCCAGTAGCCGATATAATAAATATATTTATTTTTTAATTTTAAAATATTTTTACATACTTTTTAATTTTTTAAATTTTAAAATATTTTTAAAATACTTTTTTAATTTTTTAATTTTAAAATACTTTTTTAATTTTTTAATTTTAAAATATTTTTAAAATACTTTTTTAATTTTAAAATTTTTAAAATAAAATGGTGGGCAGTAGGGCAGCTTATGATTTTTTCTGGCGGCCTGGGCAAAATCTTAGGCCCATATTTTGGTGGGGTCGGCTACCTAGATCCGGCCGAAATTTTTTATGGGCCTAGCTCGAACCCGGCCTACTCGGCCCATGAGCACCTCTAATAAAGACACAAGACATTTCAAACATTCCTCGGAGTACAAGATAATTCATCAAATACCGGATAGTATTTTCAAGCCAAAACTCGGCTTTTCCGAATCATCATCAACATTAGCCAAATCTTCATTTATGCTTTGAATTCATCAACGGGTGGTTTACTTGATCTCACCAATTCAGCACTTCGTGGAGCTACGGGGACCGGTTGAGGAATAGGAGGGGGTGGAGGAGGTGGAACATTCGGATTTACACGGACATATTCTGTATACCAATCACTCATCATCCGGAGGAAGGCTTCCCGAGCCTCATCCTGTCCATGTGTCTCATGTCTACTCTCTTCATGCGCGGTCCCTTGTCCGGGAGCCGGCGCGTTACTTTCAACATCATCTGTCACACTTCGCTCAGGATCCATTTACTATATAAAACAAAATTTTAAATTGTCAGAAATCATCACACTATCACAATATATTTATGGCATGTATAGACTGACTTTCACACATATTTTATTGGCCCGAGAACCGACTAAACTGTAGCTCTGATACCACTAAAATGTAACACCCTTTACTCGTATTCCTTACCGGAACAGAGTACGAGGTATTACTAAATTTTTTTAAAAAAAATTTCGACAGCATTTCTGCTTGTTTTTGCTTAAACCTCCTGCAATTTCCAACCACAATTCAAATTTCCAACCAAAACAGTTGTATAAAGATACACAATTTAACTATTTATAAACGCCACATTTTAGCTCGAACCATAACATATATATATACAGTGACGCCACATTACATAAAGTCGTCTATACATGCCATAATTTCCTAATACCAAGAGCAAAATACCCAAACGCGGATGATAGTGTGGATGATTGTCCGACTCCGTCCCAATTCCAAGTTGATGGATATCACTATAATCAAGGGAAAAATAAAAGCAAGTAAGCATATAGCTTAGTAAGTAAACATATGACAAGTAGATAAATTTCCCACATGATTACACCAAAATATAACTTTTATCACAAATAAATTTCATTATTTGGTCAAATTCCAGCAAGCAGTATTTCTGCGTCATGGTCACTAATTTATTTTTATCGGGAGCTACAGGGCTCCAAATCAGATTCCGTAAATTTTCCCTGAAACTAGATTCATATATATTTCCACCATAAAATTTTCGGAATTTTTGGTTGGCCAATTAGTACAGTTTATTCATTAAAGTTTCCCCTGTTTCACTACCCGACAGTCCTGGCCTCCCCTTACAAAAATTCACATAACTCTCTATACAAGTTTCAAAAAATGTTCTCGTTTGTTTCTATTAAAAATAGACTCAAAAAGGAATCCAGACATATAAATTTCAAGCCATAATTATTTTTTTAGAATCTTTGGTGATTTTCCAAAGTTGGAACAGGGGATTTCGAATTCAATCCAACCCTGTCTCAGTAAAATTTAAATATCCCCAAATATATAATTCCTTTGCTTTCCCCACTTATTTCTTATGAAAATAGACTCATTCAGCTTCAATTTCATTTTTATTCAACCTCCAATTCATTTTTCACCATTTATGGTGATTTTTCAAAGTTGCCCAACTGCTGCCATTCAAAACAGTTTTGCATTCAAATTGTTTCTTTTGTATTTTTGATTTTTCCTCCCATCTTATACATGGGTTGATTAAGTATCAAACCCGATATTCCTCCCATAAACTCGTCCACCACATATATGAATATTCACCTTCTCAATTTACTCGTTGAACACTCGGAATGTTAACCGTTGTTGGTGGATTCCGCACTTAGCACCACCAATGAATTGGGGAATCAAGACACAAGAACCCTTGGGGAATCAAGACTTAGCAACCCCTTCACATTTCGGATGCGGTGGAATCAGCACTTAGCAACCACCAAATAGGTAGGGGAATCAGCACTTAGCAACCCCTCAGGGGAATCAGCACTTAGCAACCCCCTTTCACATTTAAAATACGGTGGAATCAGCACTTAGCAACCACCAATAGGTAGGGGAATCAGCACTTAGCAACCCCTCGGGGGAATCAGCACTTAGCAACCCCCTTCCACATTTAAAATACGGTGGAATCAGCACTTAGCAACCACCAATGAATAGGGGAATCAGCACACAGCAACCCCTTTATATGCAATATGCTCCGGCCTATTCCGAGTGTTCAACCAAAAACCGTGTTTTGCAACTCTTTACCACCTTTCCCAATTTAACAACATTTTTGGAATCTTGCCAAACATTTATTTTATATTCAAATAAATCTCAACACATATCAAATAATACCAAAATAATACATTAAGTCACGTGTTTACTTACCTCGGTGCAAAATATCGTAATTTTGCAATTTATTCCACTATCTTTTCTTTTCCTCGTTTGAGGTAGTCCTCTCGTCTTTCTTGATCTATAATAGCAAATTTAACTTATTTAAGGTTCACATTTATTAAAATAATCCTCCACCCAACTTTTTGAAAAATTACAATTTTGCCCCCAAACTTTTGCATAATTACATTTTTGTCCCCAAGCTCGGAAGTTAAATTTCATCACTTATTCTTATGTCTTATGACATGCTGAATATTTTTCCCTTCTATGGCAACATCAAATTCTCACTCTAACACATACTTTTGAACATTAACTAGTTTTACCGATTATGTCAATTTACCCGTTTTCGTTTAAAATCGCTTAGCAAAAGTTGTTTAACATAATTTCTAGCTTCATATTCCACCATAAAACAGCAGAATAAACACTTTTCACCTATGGGTATTTTTCCAAATATAAACCCTAACATGAATTAACAGTAAAATAAGCTAAACCGAGCTACGAGGATTTCAAAAATGCAAAGAACATTAAAAACGGGGCTATGATACACTTACTATGACCTTGAGAAAGCAAAGAAACCTTAGCTATGGTGTCCCTTAAAATTCGGCAGCAACTTATGGAGAAGATGATGATTTTTGTCATCTTTTTCCCATTTTATTCTTTTTATAACCAAATGACTAAAATGCCCCCACTTAAAAAAAATCTATTTCTCTCATTTCTTATGTCTATTTTGTCCATCAATTACTAATGGTCTAATTACCACATAAGGACGCCCAACTTATAATTTCATATCAATTAGACACTTCTATATATAGAACTCAACTTTTGCACTTTTTACAATTTAGTCCTTTTGACTAAATTGAGTGCCCAAACGTCGAAATTTTCGAACGAAATTTTTACGAAAATTTTCCGTGAAATTGTAGACCATAAAAATATAATAATAACCATATTTTCCCTCGTCGGATTTGTGGTCTCGAAACTACTATTCCGACTAGGCCCAGAATCGGGCTGTTACATTGCTCCTTGTTTTGGTATATGATATTTGGGGTTGTAATTAAAGACTCACGGAGGCAATAGGTTTGTTACTGCATTGCTGCCAATTTGTTGCATGCTTCTTTTATGGTGTTTATTTAGTTTCTAAGGGATGCTCACAAACTGATAACATGAGATGATGTCTTGAAGTTGATCTCTTTTTCGATTTGTGTCATGAGTCGTTTGTCGCAAGTGTCATTGTGGTTATCTTTTGAGGTGTTTTGGGATGTTGTGGTTTTGTATCGCTTTTAACTTTATTGCAAGGAATGTTTTTCTTCCGTATGCGGAAGGTTTGGTTCGGTGTTGTCTTGGTAGGTTGTAAGACTTCGAATAAGAAGGAGACAATTCGAGGAGTCTGCAATGTTGACCGACACAACAGTTTGATATTCATAAATTCATAGCCCAACCATCGACCCAAAGCTACAATACTGATTACAAAAAGAGGGGAAAAGGTGCAACAAACATCAATCACAAAAGCCGAGTAAAACAGAACCTACACTGCCTGGCTCGAGTAAAGGACAACCAAGTCCTAGAACGCCAAACCAATGAAATGACTCTTTTGATGTCTTCATAAACTTCTTCATCAAGAGTTCTGAAGCTCCAAACCAAGTCCTAAGCATTCAATGTTGGATAACCTACATAAAAGCGTTCAATGTTATATTTCATATTTACTCTGTGGTAATGATATTTTCTCCACCAATTTAAAAACATTGAGCATGACTAACTATCCACGAAGCAAGTAAGAAAACCAAATTCTAAATTCATGAAAGAAACCAACTCTTGCAAAACTTGAGAGCATCAGAATAACCATTCTCTTAGTCTTATCATATGGTGCAAGAATCCCTCATAAGCCTTCAATTCACACCAATAAAGTCGCCACTCCATGCTTAGTCTTTGCGAGGAATCATCCTGCAATCAAAGCAAATATCAATTACCATAAGGAAAGTCAAAATGAAGCCCAGTTATATACTTCACTTCATATATGCTGAAGCCAAACGCATTGCCTTTGCACTATAAGATTCATAGACCTTGTCAGCTATTAGTTTTCTCCCAATCCAACAATAATAACCTCAAGCACACTCATTCTACTCTCTTTCACTTCGTCCCTACATTTTACCAATAACCAACTATAACAAACACACAGATCTCTAACAAGAAAAATCAATAGCAAACTCTCATTATTAATTTTGATATCAAACATAACTAAACACACAGATTCCATTGGTTCTTTTGCAATATATATTCCAATATCCAAATCATAGAACTTCAAATAAATAGAAAAAAATCTCTCAAAAAGTTTATAATAAAGGCTTCCTAAATTACCAAGCATAAAAAACCCAGAAATTTCCATCCTTTTCATTCACAGACCAAATAAAGAACTATGAAAACACACTAAAAGGGAAAAAGACTCTCGAAAAGAAAAACACACCCACGAATGGTACGCCAAAGGATGTTAGAGGAGCAGGAAACTGGATGAGACCATGAGAAGGCTTAGTGTTTATACGCTTCCTAAGAAACCTCATGAGATTCATCTTCTGGCTAACCAATCCACCCCACATGCATATCTCTTCAGATCTCACCACCACTATTTTTTGGCCATTCAACAACTCCTTGGCTAATATGGAAGCCAACCTTCCCAGCATGTGATGCCTTGCATCCACCGCTACCCTTTTAGAGCACATGCCTCACCCTGAAACCATCTCTTCTTCTTCCTCTTTGCTTGGTAGCTTAGCTTAGGCCTCTTTTTAATGGAATTGGCATGGCTGACCTCGTTTAAGGAATAGTTATTCATATGTTGGCGCCTATGGAAGGGGCGGTGGGATTTAAGTTTATCAGAGCTGATAGCTTCCCACGCCTGCATGCTTCCCTGATTCACACTAGAGTTGTAGATTCCTTGCAAATAAAAAGAGATTTTTATAGGAAATCTCAACATAATCACCGTAAAAAAAAAGTATTCTTGATCGTTTATGAACTAAAAATTGAGAAATAATGCAAAAAGGATTGTGATTGTCGGTGACATAAAATTAAATTTTACTTTAAACATAATCACTAGAATTGTTATTTTCTGTCAATAATTAGTGTTTGCTCCGATCTGGTAGATAAAAATGAGAGCATTCAATGGTTATTGGAAAAGTAAGGGAAATATACATTTTGGTACTTAAACTTAGCTTCAGAGTTCAAATTGATACCTAAGGTTTTTCTTTTTTCCAATTAGGTACTTGAACATGACTTCAAAGTTCCATTTGGTATTTTGGTCCAATTAAGTACCTAAACTTAGCTTCTTGATTTAAATTAATACCGAATTTGATTTTTATTATCTAAATTAATACTTAGTTATTTGAAAGTACCAATTTGAACTAAAAACTATGCTGTAAAAGTTTGTCATTTGTGACTAAAATTTAAGTCATTAAATGTGTTTAACAATTAATTTGAATCAGATCATATTAAATTAAATTAATTATAAATAAATCTATTTATAGGTGAAGGCTTAATATTAAAATTGTCCTTTAAAATATCCTTATTTGCTTAAATTAGTACCTAAACACTTTTTTGATCAATATGAGTATCTAAACTATATATTTTTTCTTACATTTGTACCTCGTTAGTCCTTCGTTAGTCAGCCGTTAATTAACCTTGGTCAATGATGATGTGGCTCAATCACCAATAGACATGTGGCAAAATGAAAAAATTAGAAAATTTATAAATTAAAATGTAAATTTTTGAAAGGTTAAAATGTAATTTATCATATTTAAAGGGATTAAATAGAATTGTTTTATTTTAAAGGACTAAAATAAAATTTTACTATATATTAATTTATAATATCATCATTTATATGAACAGTCCCCTACCTGCCCCTTCAGGATTTGCTCATTTTCTTGTGATTTAGTCTCTTATAGTGACGAAGCCAAAATTTTAAAATTTTGAGACCGAAGATAAAAGTTTCACTCTAAAAGAGCTTAAATTATATGATTAATTTTCACAAAGGGCCAAAATTGCTATTTTTCCATTTATTCAAATGATTAAAAAACTTAAAATGATAAATACTTAACCTCAAGGTTCAATTTGGTACTTAAATTTTTGTTGTTCAATTAGGCATTTGAACTTGTCATATTGGTTCAAATTAGTACCAAACTTGACTTCATAGTTAAAATTGGTTCAAATACCTCATCTAACTCTAGTACTAATTTGGACTTAAAAGCCAATTTGAACCGAGACGTCAAGTTCAGGTACCAATGTGAACCTTAGAGCCAAATTCAGGCATCAAAATGTATATTTACCCTAAAAGAAGTCTCATGACTAGCCTGAAATCATGTTTGATTTAAACAAGGTTTAAGTTCTTAGACAACAATAACATAATAAAAAGCAATTAAGAAAAACAAACGGACATGAGCCCTTGTTGGCAAATCAGGTACATGCATGCAGATGGACAGAACAGACATGTGAAGTTGCGACTTCTCTGTCTGGTAAACTTGAGTGGAGTATCATTGAAATGGTTCACCAGAGTCCTAGAAGGTCAAATACCAACAACAATTCCAGTGTATGGTAAAGTTGCATCCAAATTCTTTACATTCTAGGGCACGTCCGTTGCAAAGCTCACGACATTTCTCACATGGAGGACAATTCCAGATGTTTTTCACAACAGTGAGTCGATGTTGATGACCTGTACCTTTTATTTTGTTCCCAAGCTTCATATATGGGAGATCCCCAAGAGCACAATTGAGATGAAGAGAGTTATCACAATCAACACAATAGTAAAACCAACTATTCGGCTGCCTTTCTTTCTCACAGAGATCGCAGTAAAGTTGAGAAGGTTCAGAATCATCAGAATAAGTCAGAGTAAGAGGATGTTTGTCATACTTGTACCAAGCAGTGGGTGGTAGTGTTGCACAACCTACATCTAAAGTGTAATCACAACGCTTCATGCATCTATATGCAACTCTCCATGGTTCCATTGTTCCGGAACAAGCACTGCAATTTCTTTGCTGGTTATGCTCAAGTAAGAGTGAATGGTCATGACTTGGATGGTTCAAGGTGTCCAACATTAACATACACCGAATGTCAAAGTTGAGGTTGCAACCTCTTCTGTAGCACCGATAGCTAAATCCCTGGTACAAATGACTGCAGGCATCACAACTTGAAAAGTCACCGAGCGTGCTTGAGTTTGTGAGTGTAAGTAAGTGCTTGTGAAATGGATGTCGCATTTCTTTAGATAATTCAGCGCAATTTTTATGGAGAAAGAACTTGCATTGCTCACAACTATAAAATGGATTTGATATAGGCCTCATGCACCCATCACACTGGCTATCATCTTTGATTTCACCACTAAGAGTGAGTCTTAAATTATGATGATGGTAGGAATGTTTGATCTTACTTGCTACCATAATCTCTTCAATACTTATTTGTTCAATAACATCGGTGATCAAATTCGAAGGTCCATGCCTCTCATCATAGCCTTCCTTGATAATTGTTCCATCCCAAATTGATTTATTGGTTGCACAATGTGCATGAGCAATATAATCACAACCGGAAGCAGAACAACAATACCTACCATAACTTGTATCAACTTCCGTGTAACAAATTCTGCACATACAATTTTCAACTTGATTTTGTTGAAAAGAGTATGAAAAACAAATCACGTGACAATGTCGTGTTATCCTGATGTTGCGTGGCAATGAAATGCAATTCTTGTGGACAACAAGGTTGCATGTAGCACAAAGATAGGGAGAGTGATCTCCGACAATGCCACAAAAATCACAAATAAATGACATTTTTTTGGATATAAGCATCCACGGGTGTTCATGGCTTGCATTGGTGATTGTTGGTGGTGAAAAAATATCATCAACTGAAAGCTCAAAGTTGCAAAGCGAGCAGGAATAAACAAACCCGCTCCATTGGATTTTGCACAAATAGCAACTACATTTCTCGGGATGTGCAGGTCGTTGGGGCAAAAGAGTAAGGGGATGCTTACGGTCACAGGCGTGATTAATTTCTAGGGGTAGTTCAACGCATTCCTTATGAAGAGTAAAGAATGTAGGATAAGAACAATCTAAACAATGGTAAATCGGACCAGATAATGGTTTCTGACATCCGGAGCAATCGCGCTCAACTTCCTCGTTATGGTTTTGAATGAAGTGTAAAGGATGGTGGTGCAAAGAATGAGGAAAATTTGTAGCAATGGATGATTGAAGCAAAGCACAACTGATGTGCAGATCAAATAAACAAGATCTACAATGATAAACAAATCCCCAGAACATTCCTCCACACAAACTACACACGTATTCACCCTGATAAGGTGATTGTGGGAAAAATGTGAGAGGGTGTTGTGGGTGAAAGGGATGTTGCATCCGGGGGACTAACTCTAACTCAGCACATCCCTTATGAAGGTAAAACTTACATTGATTGCAGCCGTAGCTCCGGCCCTCTAAAGGATTCTCACACGCAAAGCAACGAGCTGCTTCTGGGTCTACTTCTTTGCTTGCAACAGTCTGATATTTGAAGAAGACCAAAGGATGTGGATGACTGAAATGTTGAAGTTCCATGGTCTTCCCCTCTGTCCTACTCTCACACTCACTCACATCCATTACAAGAAAACCCTTAAGTTTGCTTCACTTTACTCCACCCTTTGTGGTATACTTTCTTAGGTCTTGCTTTTGTCCTTAAAGAGAAGAATCTTTTTCGTCGTTGACTTGTGAGACTATTTGTCAATATTTATTTTCCTATAATACCCCAGCATTTCCATTCTAAGGATAAGAATATGGAACATCCAATTTTCCCATAAATTTGTTAGAGTTTGAAAAAGATAATAATATTTTTTTTATAATTGAGTTTTGCTTATATTAATTAAGAATTTGAAATATATTTACTTTAATCAATCTTTGTTAAAATGCGTCTTTAATAATATATTTTAATTTTAAATATATATTTTAAGTTGAAAATTTTACTATATATTTGCTTCAATTTGCTTTATAGTTTATATTTCTTATAATTAATTTTAATATTATATTTTTAGTGTATATTTAATATAGTCATGCATATCAACATTTAGAGCATCAAAATTACATGACAATATTTATAAGGAATTTACTTTGAATTAATTTTTTTAAATATAATCAACATGTGAAATATTATTATCATAATAAATAGTGATTTAAAAGCTATGCCACATAGTTATAACCTATATATATGATTTGAAAAAAATGTGAAAAGAATTGAGAGCAAAGCATCAATGAAAAGAAATTAGGCAACTGATGCGAACCCGTGCTTGGAGTTGATTACGTGTTGCTAAGTTTTCCGATCGTAAATTGAGAAGTATCGTATTTGAAGGCTGAAACAAGAAGGCTTTTAAGTTGGTATATTTGTAAAGGTTAATATGTGATAGTTTCTGCTAAGTTTGGGTAAAACAAGTTTGAAGAATGGACCGATATTAAAGGTGAATATCGACCCAATTTTTATATCAACACTTGGAAATGAAATTGGATAAAAAGATAGTAAACCGAGACCCACTATCTAAAGAGATAGGAACCTACGGTATAGGATGAACGCCACACTTGCTGGAAGTGATAAGTTCAAACAAGAATCGGGTTGACGCCACTAGACGGAGCTAGATAAGTCAATCGAGTCTCAAACGAACAACTCTTACAAGAGTTGAATAACTCAAGGCTTAATATTCATAAAATTTCAAAGTTAAGTAACCTTCTAAACGGTTTACAATGAGCTATTTATAAGCTCACATAGGTCCAGCCGAATAGCCTCAATTTATAACAATTAATTAAACACAAATGTTAACTTAAATTCCAGTTGAAATTATCCAATGTTTAGCTTAATGATCAGCTGGCTCTTGCTATGCCCGAACAGTCATGGACTGACTTAATTGCTGAGCATTCATCTGGATAAATTCGGTTCTTGAGCTGGAGTAACAGCCATGGACTGACGAAATAGCTGAGTAATTCATCTGGATAAATTCGGTTCTTGAGCTGGAGTAATTGAGTCAGCAAATGAATGCATCCAATCATTGGACACGCCAACATCCTTAACCTTTGCTGTTCTCGAATGGTCAGCTAAATGTATTTAGAAAATTAGCTGAATCTAACAAGTTCCTTATCAGCTAAGTTGAATGAACATGCATTAACCTCCCTTGGGCAGCCAAACAAGCTTTAATTAAATTGTGACTGTTGGTGGCGCATGGACAGCCATCAAAGGTGAAAAGCCGGCAATGAATGGTCAACTAGGTGTGAATGGCTCGAATTGGCTGGACAATTATGTGTGAACCGAATTAATCAGCTGATGAAACAAATTGGGACACTCTTGGCTATTGCTTCCACGAGGAGATGCTTGGAGGAGAGCAAACAGCAGCTGCTAGGTGCATGTACGTCCAGGTGCATGCTGTCCCTTTAATGCCGTCCAATGTATTGGTTGATGGGCAGCCTATTCAGCCAACCTACAAAACATATTTAAAGATCGGTTTAATGCAACATAAAAGCTGAATGTTAGACACAATTAATTGGTCTGGAAGTGAGTCACAATTAAGTTGTCTAAATTAAGACCTATTTAATTTGTTCTAAACTAAGACCAAGTTAAATCTCATATTAAAGCAGTATGAATTTTGGACAGAATTAATGAACTTAAAACACATTTAAAATGTCCATATTTTTTGACAAATTTAAATTCTAATTATTGATGTTTAAACCATGACATATTTATGGAACTTAACTAATTAATTAACTAATTAACTAAAACCGAATTAACTTTTATTCCAGCAATTAAACTATAGCTAAGAAATCTAGAAGTAATAGTCATCCTCATTTTTTCCAGCAACCAAATTAACAAACTCGAATTAACACTTCATTTTGCACTTGGGACCCTCGTGTTTGGGCCAATGCCGATGCCGTCCAGTTGTGTCGTAACATGATGCAACCGAGTTCGTATCAGCAACAAAATTGAATTCCCTAATGGTTGAGCATGTATATGACAAGATTTTCCGTACAAATAGAAAGCACATAAGAAAGAATGTAACTGATTAGTAGAGAACTCCTGAACAAAAGAATGTGACGGAACACAAGTCATCTCTAAAAACTATCATCGAAATGAAATCCAAGCGAAATCAGGATGTGAACTCGAAAGGCTCAGGGGGCTGAGGTTCATCATTGACCGCCATAACTGATGAGGAACACTGTTGAATGCTGCTGATCCAGCTTTCCTTTCTTGAGGGATTTTAACAAGCTTATTATGGAATCATGTTCAGTGTCCTCTTGATCGATGTTGGATAAGGGTTTGTGGGTTAAGGATGATTTCGATTGTCTTCTCTTCAACTAGGAGGTTTTTCAACTCGAGTAAGATATGATTTGGACTGGTGGTGTTTAGGGGTGATAAGAACATGTTTTAACCTAAGGATGAGTAAAAAGGGTGTGTAGGCAACTTTTCAAGAGTGTTTAATTATGAAGGTTTTGATGTTGCTCCTTGCTTTGGTATATGATATTTGGGGTTGTAATTAAAGACTCACAGAGGCAATAGGTTTGCTGTTACTGCATTGCTGCCAATTTGTTGGATGCGTCTTTTATGGTGTTTATTTAGTTTCTAAGGGATGCTCACAAATTGATAACATGAGATGATGTCTTGAAGTTGAGCTCTTTTTCGATTTGTGTCATGAGCTGTGGTGTATGCAAGTGTCGTCGTGGTTATCTTTTTGAGGTGTTTTGGGATGTTGTGGTTTTTGTATCAGTTTTAATTTTATTGCAAGGAATGTTTTTCTTCTGTATGCGGAAGGTTTGGTTCGGTGTTGTCTTGGTAGGTTGTAAGACTCAGATGGTAAGGAGACAATTCGAGGAGTCTGCAATGTTGACCAGACACAACAGTTTGATATTCATAAATTCATAGCCCAACCACTGACCCAAAGCTACAATACAGTTACAAAAAGAGAGGGGAAAAGGTGCAACAAACATCAATCACAAACAGCCGAGTAAAAACAGAACCTACCTGCTCTGGCTCTGAGTAAAGGACAACCAAGTCCTAGAACTGCCAAACCAATGAAATGACTCTTTTGATGTCTTCATAAACTTCTTAATCAGTAGTTCCTAAAGCTCCAAACCAAGTCCTAAGCATTCAGCGTGTTGGATAACCTACATAAAAGCGTTCAATGTTATATTTCATATTTACTCCAGGGTAATGCTATTTTCTCCACCAATTTGTCTCCTTTCTGAAACCTCAAAACCCTAATTTAAAAAAACCGAAAGAACAATAAAAACATTGAGCATGACTAACTATCCACAGAAGCAAGTAAGAAAACCAAATTCTAAATTCCGCGAAAGAAACCAACTACTGCAAAACTTGAGAGCATCAGGAATAACCATTCTCTTAGTCTTATCATATGGTGCAGGAATCCCCTCATTAGCCTTCAATTTCAAACCAGCGAAAGCTGCCACTCCGTCCTTAGTCTTTGCGAGGAATCATCCTGCAATCAAAACAACTATCAATTACCATAAGAAAAGTCAAAATGAAGCCCAGTTATATACTTCACTACATATATGCTGAAGCCAAACGCATTGCCTTTGCACCATAAGATTCATAGACCTTGTCAGCTATTAGTTTTCTCTCAATCCAACAATAATAACCTCAAGCACACTCATTCTACTCTCTTTCACTTCGTCCTTACATTTTACCAATAACCAACTATAACAAACACACGGATCTCTAATAAGAAAAATCAATAGCAAACTCTCATTATTAATTTTGATATCAAACATAACTAAACACACAGATTCCTTTGGTTCTTTTGCAATATATATTCCAATATCCAAATCATAGAACTTCAAATAAATAGAAAAAATCTCTCAAAAAGTTTATAATAAAGGCTTCCTAAATTACCAAGCATCAAAAGCCCAGAAATTTCCATCCTTTTCCTTCACAGACCAAATAAAGAACTACGAAAACACACTAAAAGGGAAAAAAAACTCTCGAAAAGAAAAACGCACCCACGAATGGTACGCCAGAGGGTGTTAGAGGAGCAGGAAACTGGATGAGACCATGCCAATCTGGAAGCCAACCTTCCCAGCATGTGATGCCTTGCATCCACCGCTACCCTTTTGGAGCCCATGCCTCACCCTGAAACCATCTTTTCTTCTTCCTCTTTGCTTGGTAGCTTAGCTTAGGCCTCTTTTTAATGGAATTGGCATGGCTGACCTCGTTTTAGGAATAGTTATTCATATGTTGGCGCCTATGGAAGAGGCGGTGGGATTTAAGTTCATCAGAGCTGATAGCTTCCCACGCCGGCATGCTTGTGTCAAGCATTTCGGCGAACACCCTGCGATCAAAGACAATGTCCCTGATTCACACTAGAGTTGTAGATTCCTTGCAAATAAAAAGAGAATTTTATAGGAAATCACAACATAATCACTATAAAAAAAAAGGTATTCTTGATCGTTTATGAACTAAAAATTGAGAAATAATGCAAAAAGGATTGTGGTTGTCGGTGACCAAAAATTAAGGTTTACTTTCAACATAATCACTAGAATTATTATTGATTGGAAAAGTAAGGGAAATATATATTTTGATACTTGAACTTAGCTTCAGAGTTCAAATTGATACCTAAGGTTTTGTTTTTCCAATTAGGTACTTGAACATGAATTCAAAGTTCCATTTGGTATTTTGGTCAAATTAAGTACCTAAACTTAGCTTCTTGATTTAAATTAATACCGAATTTGATTTTTATTATCTAAATTAATACTTAGTTATTTGAAAGTACCAATTTGAACTAAAAACTATGTTGTAGAAGTTTATCATTTGTGACTAAAAATTAAGTCATTAAATGTGTTTTACAATTAATTTGAATTAGATCATATTAAATTAAATCAATTATAAATAAATCTATTTATAGGTTGAAGGCTTAATATTAAAATTGTCCTTTAAAATATACTCATTTGCTTAAATAATTACCTAAACACTTTTTTGATCAATTTGAGTATCTAAACCATATTTTTTCTTACGTTTGTACCTCGTTAGTCCTTCGTTAGTCAACCATTAATCAACTTAGTCAATGATGATGTGGCTCAATCACTAATAGGCATGTGGCAAAATAAAAAAAAATTAGAAAATTTATTTTTCTGTAAAAGACACAAACCAATTGGTACATTAAAGATGCTTAATTTGGTTATTTGCACTTTAGAGATTCAGAGTACAAACAAAATTCCGAATTGGAAGAAGGCCATAAATAAAATTAAGAGTCCACTAAACCAAACTAACAAATACAAAACCTTCACCCACAAACTTATAATCCTACTATAAGAAAGCAAATCCAATACATGAAAAGGAAAACACCAATTTCAGGCTTAAAATCTATTTTTTTGAGGGTCATTTTCCCAAACATGTGGTGGATGGATTTAAATGGAATTGTGAGACAAAGAATCAATGTTGAAGAAAAAAAGGAGGATTTTTTTTTTATGAAAATATAATTGAAGGGTTAGCAGAGGGAAAGGGTTGGGTGAGGATGGTAGGGGACTGTGGGAGAGTAACAGGGTGTGAAAATATTTCTTAATATTATTTTTAATTATGAGATGATTTACTTATGTGGCTTTTTTTATACAAAGAATGAGATGGTTTACTTATGTGGCTTTTTTTCCACGTGCTTATTACTTATTGGGCCACATCATCATTGAACATCGAACAATGTTGACTAATGGTTGACTAAGGGAGAACTAACAGGCAACAGCGTACCAATGCGGGAAAAAATTACTTTAAGTACTCAATTTGACAAAAAAATGGTTTAGATACCTATCTGAGAAAATGAATATAATTTAGGGGGCAATTTTTATATTAAGCCTAGATTGAACTGGGTAGTGCGAGGGCAAAGTTTAAGTTTAGGGTACAAATAGGGGGAGTGATCTCCGTCAGTGCCACAAAAATCACAAACAAACCACATTTTTCTAGATACAAGCATCCACGCGTGTTCATGACTTGCAACTGTGATTTTTGGTGGTGAAAAAAGAAAACTATCAAGTGAAAGATCAAAGTTGCATAGATTCTGCACAAATAGCAACTACATTTCTTGGGATGAGTAGGCGGTTGTGACAAGAGAGTAAGAGGATGCTTACGGTCACAGGGGTGATTAATCTCAAGGGGTAGTTCAGCACATTCCTTATGAAGGTTAAAACAATTTAGGACAAGTGCAATCTGAACAGTGGTAAAATGGACCAGATATTGGTTTCCGACACCCCGGGCAATCAGGCTCGACTTCCTTGTTATGATTTTGAATGAAGTGTAAAGGATGGGGGTGCAAAGAATTAGGAAAATTTGCAGCAATGGATGATTGAAGCAAAGCACAAGTGATGTGCAGATCGAACTCACAATCAAAACAATTATAAACAAATCCCTCAAAATTCTTACCAAACAAACTGTACGCGGTTATGCCCCCAGAATAAGGTGATTTTGGCAGAAGAGTGAGAGGGTGGAAGGGATGCTGAATCTTGGGGGCTAACTCTAACTCAGCACATCCCTTGTGAAGAAAAAACCGACATTGATTGCAGGCATAGCTCCAGCCCTCTACAGGTTTCTCTTTCTTTCCAAAATAAAAGAAAGGGGGTTTTTCTTGATATTTTGAGGGCAAAGGGGAAAAAAAAAGGATTTTTTTGCTTAAATTGACTTTATTCCTTTTTAAGTTGTGAAAAATGTTGATTTATCTTTAAAATGAAATTACAATAAAATCTGGTGGAAGATTCAAAAATTTAGGATAAAATCTAAAATAAAGAAAAATTATTTTCTAGAATTTAGGCATAATAATATTATTTTGAATATGGAGTACAAATGTTTACTGATTAAGTAATATAAAATTAATCTAAATTCTAAAACTAAAACAGACGTACATTTTTTTATGACTGGTTGATTTAAGATCACAAAATCTTGATCAATTTATTTCACAAATTTCATATATTTTCACTTTTAAAAATAATAAGATATACCAAATTCGATCTTCAAATTTTAAATTTAAGATTTATAAATAAATAAAATTAAGAAACCATTTATACATTTCATGGTCTTAACATTCACTCACAATTTTTAAGAATGGAGGAATAGAAAGATAATAAAAATATTTTCTTCTCATCAATAATTTTAGATAAAAGTTGAAAGGATAAGAATCAAATAAAAAAGTGAAAGATACAGATACATGTTTCATCTAACACAACCTTCTACTGCGCAAACAACTATCATAAACATAACATAATGCAAAATACAACAACTAAGGCCATCACCCATTTTTACCAAATCTGCTACACCCTTCCACACAACACAACACACCTCTCGTATTGTGCTTTCTCTGTTTCTTAAACTGAGTGGAATATCATTCAGATGATTCATAGAGAAACCAACAGCAAACCGAATGGACGGTAAAGTTGCATTCAAATTCTTTACATTCTAGGGCCTGTCCATTGCAAACCTCACCACATACCTTACATGGAGGGCAATTCCAGATGTTTTTCACAACAGTGAGTGGATGTCGATGACCTGTACCTTTGATTTTGTTCCCAAGCTTCATATATGGGAGATCCCCAAGAGCACAATTGAGATGAAGAGAGTTATCACAATCAGCACAGTAGTAAAACCAACAATTTGGCTTTCTTTCTCGCAGAGATCGCAGTAAAGTTGAGAAGGCTCAGAATCATCAGAAAAAGTCAATGTAAGAGCATGCCTGTCATACTTGTACCAAGCAGTGAGTGGTAGTGATGCACAACCTACATCTAAACTAAAATCACAGCGCTTCATGCATCTATATGCAACATCCATTGATAGTAAATTTTTGAAACAAGCACTGCAGCTCGTTCCCTCGTTGTGGACAAGAACGAGTGAATGCTCATGACTTGGGTGCTTCAAGGTGTCCGACAATAACATACATTGAATGTCAATTTCGAAGTAGCAATCTCCTTTGTAGCATCTGTACCTAAATCCTTGATACAGACGACGGCAAGTAGTGCACCATGAACAACCATTCTCATCGTGGGAGTTTGAGAGAGTAAGCAAATGCTTGTGAAATGGGTGTGGCATTTCTTTAGGCAATTCAACGCAATCTTTGTGGAGAAAGAACTTGCATTGCTCACAACTATAAAAAGGAGTTGATATAGGCCTCATGCACCCATCACACTGGCTATCATCTTTGATCTCACCACTAAAAGTGAGTCTTAAATTATGATGATGGTAGGAATGTTTGATCTTACTTGCTACCATAATCTCTTCAATACTTATTTGTTCAATAACATCAGTGATCAAATTCGAAGGTCCAAGCCTCTCATCATAGCCTTCCTTGATAATTGTTCCATCCCAAATTGATTTATTGGTTGCACAATGTGCATGAGCAATATAATCACAACCAGAAGCAGAACAACAATACCTACCATAACTTGTATCAACTTCCGTGAAACAAATTCTGCACATACAATCTTCAACTTGATTTTGTTGAAAAGAATATGAAAAACAAATCACGTGACAATGTCGTGTTATCCTGATGTTGCGTGGCAATGAAATGCAATTCTTGTGTACAGCAAGGTTGCATGTAGCACAAAGATAGGGAGAGTGATCTCCGACAATGCCACAAAAATCACAAATAAATGACATTTTTTTGGATATAAGCATCCACGGGTGTTCATGGCTTGCATTGGTGATTGTTGGTGGTGAAAAAATATAATCAACTGAAAGCTCAAAGTTGCAAAGCGAGCAGGAATAAACAAACCCGCTCCATTGGATTTTGCACAAATAGCAACTACATTTCTCGGGATGTGCAGGTCGTTGAGGCAAAAGAGTAAGGGGATGCTTACGGTCACAGGGGTGATTAATTTCTAGGGGTAGTTCAACGCATTCCTTATGAAGAGTAAAGAATGTAGGATAAGAACAATCTAAACAATGGTAAATTGGACCAGATAATGGTTTCTGACATCCGGAGCAATCGCGCTCAACTTCCTCGTTATGGTTTTGAATGAAGTGTAAAGGATGGTGGTGCAAAGAATGAGGAAAATTTGTAGCAATGGATGATTGAAGCAAAGCACAATTGATGTGCAGATCGAACTCACAATCAAAACAATTATAAACAAATCCCTCAAAATTCTTACCACAAAAACTGCACGCGGTTAAGCCCCCAGAATAAGGTGATTTTGGCAGAAGAGTGAGAGGGTGTTCGGGGTGGAAGGGATGCTGAATCTTGGGGGCTAAGTCTAACTCAGCACATCCCTTGTGAAGATAAAACTCACATTGATTGCAGCCATAGCTCCAGCCCTCTACAGGTTTCTCACACCCAAGGCAAAGAGCTGCTTCTGGGTCTACTTCTTCGCGTGCAACAGTCTGATATTTGAAGGAGACCAAAGGATGTGGATGACTGAAATGTTGAAGTTCCACGGTTTCCCCCTCTGTCCTACTCTCACACTCACTCACATCCATTACAAGAAAACCCTCGAGTTTGCTTCACTTTACTCCACGCTTTATGGTATACTTTCTTAGGTCTTGCTTTTGTCCTTAAAGAGAAGAATCATTTTCGTCCTTGACTTGTGAGACTATTTGTCAATATTTCTTTTCCCATAATACCCCAGCATTTCCATTCTAAGGATACGAATATGGAACATTCAATTTTCCCATAAATTTGTTAGGGTTTGAAAAAGAAAATAATAATTTTTTTATAATTGATTTTGTTTAAATTAATTAAAAATTTGAAATATATTTACTTTAATCAATCTTTATTAAAATGCGTCTTTAATAATATACTTTAAGTTTTAAATATATATTTTAAGTTGAAAATTTTACTATATATTTGCTTCAATTTGCTTTATAGTTTATATTTCTTATAATTAATTTTAATTTTACATTTTTAGTGCATATTTAATATATTCATGCATATCAACATTTAGAGCATCAACAATTACATGACAATATTTATAAGGAATTTATCTTGAATTAATTTTTAAATATAATCAACATGCTAAATATTATTATCGTGACAAATAATGATTTAAAAGCTATGCCACATTGTTGTAACCTATATATATATGATTTAAAAAAAATATGAAAAGAATTGAGAACATCAACAAAAAGAAATTAGGCAACAAAGTCAAATTCCCTAATGGTTGAGCATGTATATGACAAGATTTTCCTAGAAAGAACATTAGAAAGAATGTAACTGATTTAGTAGAGAACTCCAGAACTAAAGAATGTGACTGAACACAAATCGTCTCTAAAAACTATCATCGAAACGAAATCCAAGCGAAATCAGGATGTGAACTCGTAAGGCTGAGGGGGCTGAGGTTCATCATCGACGGCCATAACTGATGAGGAACACTGTTGAATGCTGCTGATCCGGCTTTCCTTTCTTGAGGGATTTTAACAAGCTTATTATGGAATCATGTTTAGTGTCCTCTTGATCGATGTTGGATAAGGGTTGGTGGGTTAAGGATGATTTCGATTGTCTTCTCTTCAACTAGGAGGTGTTTTCAACTCGAGTAAGATATGATTTTGACTGGTGGTGTTTAGGGGTGATAAGAACATGTTTTAACCTAAGGATGAGTAAAGAGGGTGTGTAGGCAACTTTCAAGAGTGTTTAATTATGAAGATTTTGATGTTGCTCCTTGTTTTGGCATATGATATTTGGGGTTGTAATTAAAGAGTCACGGAGGCAATAGGTTTGCAGTTACTGCATTGCTGCCAATTTGTTGGATGCTTCTTTTATGGTGTTTATTTAATTTCTAAAGGATGCTCACAAATTGATAACATGAGATGATGTCTTGAAGTTGATCTCTTTTTCGATTTGTGTTATGAGCTGTGGTGTACGCAAGTGTCATTGTGGTTATCTTTTTGAAGTGTTTTGATGCTTCCCTATGGATGTTGTAGTTTTTGTATCAATTTTAATTTTATTGCAAGGAATGTTTTTCTTCTGTATGCGGAAGGTTTGGTTCGGTGTTGTCTTGGTAGGTTGTAAGACTCAGACGGTAAGGAGACAATTCGAGGAGTCTGCAATGTTGACCAGACACAACAGTTTGATATTCATAAATTCATAGCCCAACCACTGACCCAAAGCTACAATACAGTTACAAAAGAGAGGGGAAAAGGTGCAACAAACATCAATCACAAACAGCCAAGTAAAAACAGAACCTACCTGCTCTGGCTCTGAGTAAAGGACAACCAAGTCCTAGAACTGCCAAACCAATGAAATGACTCTTTTGATGTCTTCATAAACTTCTTCATCAGTAGTTCCTGAAGCTCCAAACCAAGTCCTAAGCATTCAATGTTGGATAACCTACATAAAAGCGTTCAATGTTATATTTCATATTTACTCCAGGGTAATGCTATTTTCTCCACCAATTTAAAAAACATTGAGCATGACTAACTATCCACAGAAGCAAGTAAGAAAACGAAATTCTAAATTCCACGAAAGAAACCAACTACTGCAAAACTTGAGAGCATCAGGAATAACCATTCTCTTAGTCTTATCATATGGTGCAAGAATCCCCTCATAAGCCTTCAATTCACACCAGCGAAAGCTGCCACTCCGTGCTTAGTCTTTGCGAGGAATCATCCTGCAATCAAAGCAAATATCAATTACCATAAGGAAAGTCCAAATGAAGCCAGTTATATACTTCAC
Source organism: Gossypium raimondii (assembly GCF_025698545.1). Classification (NCBI taxonomy): domain Eukaryota; kingdom Viridiplantae; phylum Streptophyta; class Magnoliopsida; order Malvales; family Malvaceae; genus Gossypium; species Gossypium raimondii. Next base: position 3,483,371 of record NC_068567.1, on the reverse strand, counting down.
TTCATATATGCTGAAGCCAAAAGCATTGCCTTTGCACCATAAAATTCATAGACTTTCTCAGCTATTAGTTTTCTCTCAATCCAACAATAATAACCTCAAGCACACTCATTCTACTCTCTTTCACTTCGTCCCTACATTTTACCAATAACCAACTATAACAAAACACACAGATCTCTAACAAGAAAAATCAATAGCAAACTCTCATTATTAATTTTGATATCAAACACAACTAAACACGCAGATTCCATTGGTTCTTTTGCAATATATATTCCAATATCCAAATCATAGAACTTCAAATAAATAGAAAAAAATCTCTCAAAAAGTTTATAATAAAGGCTTCCTAAATTACCAAGCATCAAAAACCCAGAAATTTCCATCCTTTTCATTCACAGACCAAATAAAGAACTATGAAAACACACTAAAAGGGAAAAAAGACTCTCGAAAAGAAAAACACACCCGCGAATGGTACGCAAGATCAGTGTTCATACGCTCCCTAAGAAACCTCATGAGATTCATCTTCTGGCTAACCAATCCACCCCACATGCATATCTCTTCACATCTCACCACCACTACTTTTTGGCCATTCAACAACTCCTTGTCCAATATGGAAGCCAACCTTCCCAGCATGTGATGCCTTGCATCCACCGCTACCCTTTTGGAGCACATGCCTCACCCTGAAACCATCTCTTCTTCTTCCTCTTTGCTTGGTAGCTTAGCTTAGGCCTCTTTTTAATGGAATTGGCATGGCTGACCTCGTTTTAGGAATAGTTATTCATATGTTGGCGCCTATGGAAGATGCGGTGGGATTTAAGTTTATCAAAGCTGATAGCTTCCCGCGCCTGCATGCTTGTGTCAAGCATTTCAGCGAACACCCTGCGATCAAAGACAATGTCCCTGATTCACACTAGAGTTGTAGATTCCTTGCAAATAAAAAGAGAATTTTATAGGAAATCTCAACATAATCACTGTAAAAAAGAAAAAAGTATTCTTGATCGTTGATGAACTAAAAATTGAGAAATAATGCAAAAAGGACTGTGATTGTCGGTGACAGAAAATTAAGGTTTACTTTCAACATAATCACTAGAATTATTATTTTCTGTCAATAATTAATGTTTGCTCCGATCTGGTGGATGAAAATGAGAGCATTCAATGGTTATTGGAAAAGTAAGGGAAATATACATTTTGGTACTTGAACTTAGCTTCAGAGTTCAAATTGATACCTAAGGTTTTTTTTTCTAATTAGGTACTTGAACATGACTTCAAAGTTACATTTGGTATTTTGGTCCAATTAAATACCTAAACTTTGCTTCTTGATTTAAATTACTACCTGAATTTGATTTTTTATCTAAATTAATACTTAGTTACTTGAAAGTACCAATTTGAACTAAAAATCATGTTTTAGAAGTTTGTCATTTGTGACTAAAATTTAAGTCATTAAACGTGTTTAACAATTAATTTAAATCAGATCATATTAAATTAAATTAAATTAATTATAAATAAATCTATTTATAGGTTGAAGGCTTAATATTAAAATTGTCCTTTAAAATACACTCATTTGCTTAAATAATTACCTAAACACTTTTTTGATCAATTTGAGTATCTAAACTATATTTTTTTTTTACATATGTACCTCGTTAGTCCTTCATTAGTCAGCCGTTAATCAACCTTGGTCAATGATGATGTGGCTCAATCACCAATAGACATGTGGCAAAATAAAGAAATTAGAAAATTTATTTTTCTGTAAAAGACACAAACCAATTGGTACATTAAAGATACTTAATTTGGCTATTTACACTTTAGAGTTTCAGAGTACAAACAAAATTCTAGATTGGAAGAAGGCCATAAATAAAATTAAGAGTCCACTAAACCAAACTAACAAATACAAAACCTTCACCCACAAACTTATAATCCTATTATAAGAAAGCAATCCAATACATGAAGGAAAACACCAATTTGAGGCTCAAAATTTATTTTTTTTGAGGGTCATTTTCCCAAACATGTGGTGGATGGATTTGAAGGGAATTGTGAGACGAAGAATCAATGTTGAAGAAAGAAAGGAGGGACTTTTTTTTTTTATAAAAATATAATTGAAGGATTAGCAGAGGGAGAGGGTTGGGTGAGGATAGTGGGGGACGGTGGGAGAGGGACAGGGTGTGAAAATATTTCTTAATATTATTTTTAATTAATATTAATATAAAATAAAAACATAATTTTAATTTTTCTAAAATTTTTTATTTTTTGGAATTATTTTATACAAAGAATGAGATGATTTACTTATGTGGCTTTTTTGGCCACGTGTTCATTAGTGATTGGGCCACATCATCATTAAACATTGAACAATGTTGACTAATGGCTGACTAAGGGTGAACTAACAGGGTACCAATGCGGGAAAAAAAAACTATATACCTATCTGAAAAAATGAATATAATTTAGGGGGCAATTTTTATATTAAGCCTAGATTGAATTGGGTAGCGTGAGGGCAAAGTTTAAGTTCAGGGTAGATGCGTTGATGGGCTAAATTGTGCCGGGCTTGGGTTGGTCTTACTATTTTTCATTTAGTCCTTTAAAATAAATTTTGGTATAATTATTTTCAAATCCCTTGACTTTGATTAAAAATTTTCTAACTAATAGTCCCACAATTGGTTGCATTCAAAGTGAGATAAGATTTTAACTCCATTAGAAGGATATATGGCAATAATAAATAGAATTAAAGTTTAGGTATCAAAATTATTTTCTCTTATTTGAGTTAAAAGCTCGTTTTTCTTTTCTCTACTTGTTTAGAATCTTAAGATGATCCAAAGGTAGATTCAAGAGATCGAAGTTCCATTTAAAGTTTTTTAATTTAATATATTAATAATTTAAAATTGACAGCTTAATATTAAATTATTTAAGAAAATAATTTTGAATATTTTGAAAATTAGTAAGTAGCCGATTGAGTTTTAGTTCGATTAGCATGAGCATTGTTGTTAATGCAGAAGGATGTGGATTCAAGTGCGTGGAACACATTAAACTCCTATTCATGAGTTGAAGATTTTTTATTTTTAATATTTTGAGGGCAATGAAAAAAAAAAGGACATTTTGCCTAAATTGAATTTAATCTTTTCTAAGTTGTGAACAGTAAAATCTGATGTCAGAATCATGTTTCATCTAACACAACCTTCTACTCCTCAAACAACAACCATAAACATCACATAATGCAGATTACAACAACTCAGGCCATCACCCATTTTTACTAAATCTCCTACACCCTTACACACAACACCACACACCTGTGATGTTGCGGCTTCTCTGTTTCTTAAACTTGAGTGGAATATCATTCAAATGCTTCAAAAGAGTCTCCGACGGCAATTCCAGTGGACGGTAAAATTGCATTCAGATTCTTTACATTCTAAGGCCTGCCCATTGCAAGCCTCACCGCATACCTTACATGGAGGGCAATTCCAGATGTTTTTCACAACAGTGAATGGATGTTTATGCCAATAAGTTTTGAATTTGTTCCCAAGCTTCATATATGGGAGATCCCCGATAGCACAATTGAGATGAAGAGAGTTATCACAATAAGCACAGTAGTAAAACCAACGATTTGGCTCTCTTTCTTTTTCGCAGAGATCGCAGTAAAGTTGAGAAGGCCCAGAATCATCAGAATAAGTCAAAGTAAGAGCATGCCTGTCATACTTGTACCAAGCAGTGAGTGGTAGTGTTGCACAACCTACATCTAAACTGAAATCACAGCGCCTCATGCATCTATATGCAACATCCCACAAGTCTAGTCCTTTGAAACAAGCACTGCAACTCGTTCCCTCGTTGTTGTGGACAAGAAAGAGTGAATGCTCATGACTTGGGTGCTTCAAGGTGTCCGACAATAACACACATTGAATGTCAATTTCGAAGCAGCAATCTCCTTCGTAGCATCTGTAACTAAATCCTTTATACCGACGACCGCAAGCATCGCACAATGGATAATCATCCCCATCGTGTGAGTTTGAGAGAGTAAGCAAATGCTTGTGAAATGGGTGTGGCATTTCTTTGGGCAATTCAGCGCAATCTTTGTGGAGAAAGAACTTGCATTGCTCACAACTATAAAAAGGAGTTGATAAAGGTCTCGTGCACCCATCGCACTGACTATTATCATCTTTGGTCTTCCCACTAAAAGTGAGTCTTAAATTATGAGCATGATAGGAATGCTTGATCTCACTTGCTACCATTAGCTCTCCAATACCAATTTGTTCAACAACATCACTAATCAAATTCCAAGGTACATCTACCACTTCCTCAGACCTCTCATCATAGCCTTCCGGTATAATTGTTCCATCCCAAATTGCTTTATCAGTTGCACAACGTACATGAGCAATATAACGGCAACGAGAAGCAGGACAACGGTAATGGCCATAGCTTATATCAACTTCCTTGTAACAAATTTTGCACATCCAATCCTCAACTTGATTCTGTCGAAAAGAATACGAAAGAGAAATGGTGTGATGATGTCGTGTTATCATGATGTGGCGTGGCAAGGAAATGCAATTCTTGTGGACAAAAAGTACACAGGTATCACAGTGATAAGGGGAGTGATCCCCGTCAGTGCCACAAAAATCACAAACAAACCACATTTTTCTAGATACAAGCATCCACGGGTGTTCATGACTTGCAACTGTGATTGTTGGTGGTGAAAAAAGAAAATCATCAAGCGAAAAATCAAAGTTGCATAGAGAGCAGGAATAAACAAACCCCTTCCATTGGATTCTGCACAAATAGCAACTACATTTCTGGGGATGAGTAGGCGGTTGTTGCAAGAGAGTAAGAGCATGCTTACGGTCACAGGGGTGATTAATCTCAAGGGGTAGTTCAGCACATTCCTTATGAAGGTTAAAGAATGTAGGATAAGTGCAATCTGAACAGTGGTAAAATGGACCAGATATTGGTTTCTGACATCCGGAGCAATGAGACTTGACTTCGTTGTTATGATTTTGAATGAAGAACAAAGGATGGGGGTGCAAAGAATTAGGAAAATTTGCAGCAATGGATGATTGAAGCAAAGCACAATTGATGTGCAGATAGAAACTACAATCATTACAATTATAAAAAAATCCCCCTAATTTCTTAAGACAAAAATTGCAAATTCCAAACCCAGAATAAGATGATTTTGGCAGAAGAGTGAGAGGGTGTTTGGGGTGGAAGGGATGCTGAATCTTGGGGGCTAACTCTAACTCAGCACATCCCTTGTGAAGATAAAACTCACATTGATTGCAGCCATAGCTCCAGCCCACTACAGGTTTCTCACACACAAGGCAAAGAGCTGCTTTGCTTGCAACACTGTGAGCTTGGATGAAGACCAAAGGATGGTGATGGCTGAAATGTTGAATTTCCATCTCTCTTTCTTTCCAACTCTCAGATAATGTGAAATTATTTAGAAGAAGAAGAACAAAAATGAAATTGCTTCATCAAATTATTCCAGGCCTCATGGTTAGTAGATTCTTTTTGGGTGTTGGTTTTGGTCTTCATAAAGAAAGGAATATATTGATGCTTTGCCCAATTTTCAAAATTCTAAGCATAGATATAGATATAATTAAGCAAATAAAGAAAGAAAGAAGAAAGTAGGAGGAAGAAGGAAGAAGGAAGTAGGAGAGGACACTTTTCTTCGGAAAATTTCGTTGCTTGCTCTCCCCGTTTCATTCCAATGATACCAGTCCCGATGTTAACAAGTATACATACATTCAGGGAGCAAAATTAAGGGTGTGCAATAGTCTGGTCAAATTGACAAAAGTAATTCAACAGGTTGATTTTAGTTTTTTCAAGTATGTTGTAGATCCGGTAAATTTATTTTTATTTTAGAAATCCAAAATCAAATTAATTGACTTTCAATTTCAAATAGCGAATTTTGTCATATCCACGAGTAAAAAAAATTAATATTAAAACTATATTTACAAAAAAAATTATTTAGTATTTTTGCCAATATTATTTATTAATTCAATCACAGGTAGAGCAGTAAATTATTCATAATTAATTTGATTTTGTTGGTTTTATAGAGAATTTGGTTCTATTTTGATTTGTAAAAGAGTTTGTTAAATCTTTGGATTGGATTGAATTGATCGATTGCTCACTTGAAACAAAATCGAAATTTAAATATTTTAATTAAAATGATTAGCATAAAATATAAATTATTGAGTGCCAAACTTCAAAATTTTAGGTTAAAGAACTAAATTAAATTGAATTGTTAATTTTAAGAGTCTAAAATCGTGAGTTAATTTAAGTGTATTGAAGTGCATTATACTCTTATTTAAACCCTAAACTTTAAGTACCAATTTGAACATTGAAATCAAGTTCAAATATCAAAATGTATATTTATCCTAGATTAAAAATATTTTATTGACTATTTTGGATTAATATTATAACAATCGAATTGGCAATTAAACCAATCAAATCATCAATTTTTAGTGGAATCGATCTCAGTACAGCTGTGGCCAAATCCAATTAATTACAAACCTATTCATCGAGCAAAGGAGAGAGAGGGATTCAAACCTTCGATAATTCTATGTTTCGAACTATACCGATTTTCAAAACAGGAGCTATCAACCACTCAACCATCTCTTCGAAAGCAAATTTCTATTTTATTTTTATTCCACCAAATCAAACTAAGGGATAACTAATGGGGGTACCAATGTGAGAATAAAATTAGTTTAAATACTCAAATTGACAAAAAAAAAGTTTAAAAATCTATCTGAGAAAACATGTGTAATTTAGACAGCAATTTTTATATTAAGCGCAGATTGAATTGAGAGCAAAGTTTAAGTTTAGGGTAGAAGAGTTGATGGGCTAAATTGTGCCGGGCATGGGTTGGTCTTAATGGTTTTTTTTCTTCTTTTTGCCTTTAAAACAATTTTTGGTATAACTATTTTCAAATCCCTCGACTTTGATTAAAATTTTTCAAACTAATAGGGCCACATGGCAGCATACAATTGGTTGCATTCAAAGTGATGTAAGATTTTAACTCCATTAGAAGGATATATTAGATATATTGATAAAGTATAGGGGTTGAATATGTTATTATCATTCTTTTATCATTACGTTGATACCAAATTTCTTTAACAAGTTATAAAGAATTTCATATTTATATTCTTTATATTATGTTTCTCTCCGCAACCAAGATTTTTTATTTCATTTGTCGGATTATTTTTTTCTTTCTATCTTCTCGCTTAAATAAATCTATTTCCTTGCCTAAGTCAGCAAAGGAGATAGTTTAAAATAGAGGTGTTTATGGATCGGATCAGGTCACGCCTTAACAAATTTTTGGGCCCAATTGATGGTTTGGTCTTGCCCACCTGTATTTTATTTTTTATATAAAAAATTTTAAAAATATAATACACAAAATACACTTAAAACATTAAAATAAATATTTCTCAGTAAATTAAAATAAAAACCTTTATAGATAAATAAAACTAGGATATCTGCAACTTAACAAGCAAATGTCTCTAAAATAGTAGCAAATTTGACAATAAAATAAGAGTTATACAATATCCAAACAATAACAACATAATAGTGAAATGACAGCAAAACAGTGAAAAACAACAAAAAAAAGTTTTTTTTTGTTTGCAAATTCGAGCTAGGTCCAGTTCAAAAAAAAACCTTACTCAAGATTCGATTCGTTTTTTCGCCTAAACAAGCCTTAATTTTTGTCCAAACCTATTTTGGGCTTATATTTTTGTCTAAATTCTCTCACTTTTCAGGCAGGCATTCAGGCTGGGTCACCCAACTCATGAACACCTCTAGTTTTTAAAAAAGAAGCAAAGCTTTCCAGTAACTTTTTTGAACGATCACTAATTTTTACCGAAATAGTGCTTGGAAAGTCATCTGATAATTGGACTTCTAATTACCTAAGGATGTCATGTTTTTATAAGCATTATAATTTGTGGATCCCACTTTATTGGTTGTAATCACAGCACTCCACTTATACTTTCCAATTTCTAGGGGAGGGTGAGAATTAGAATAATTACGTATATAATTACACCAAAATCTAATTTTTAAAAATTATACTTTACAAGTTATAAAAATTACATCATAAGTATAAACACATATGATTATTTGAGATTGTTGTGGCAAAAAAATTATAATATAAATTCTAAAAAATGTAATATAAAAATAAACTGTGTATCTTATAAAATTATAACAAAATTATATTATTTAAATCCTAAAAAATTCTAAAGTTTAGGTATCAGAATTGATATTTTAAAAGTGAAGATACCATATTAGATATTTTGATAAAGTATAGGGATTGAATATGCCATTATCATTCTTTTTATCGTTACAATTTTGGAGGATATAAATTACACATTACTTGAATTTTGGTATCAAAATACAATAATTTGGAATTTGGTCACTCTCATTCTGGCTATGTCCCTTCAGCCAGTATTATGTTTGACTTTAACTGATAATAAAAATATAATAGAGAGGAATAATTTTGGAATAGTTAATTCAAAAATAAAATTAATCAAAATTTAAAATATTTTTGGGGATTAATAAGATTTTTAAAACTCTTGAAAAATTAATGAGAATTTTTAAAATTTTGAGAGAACTTAAATAAAATTTTCAAATTTTCTCATATTTAGTTTTGTTATTTTTAGCTTTGAGCTATTATAAGACTCATAAAAGGCTAGAACTATATGGATTTATTCATCAATTCAATAAAAATAATGTTCTCTCATTTGAGTTAAAAGCTCGTTTCTCTACTTGTAATCACAACATGCTATGTTTGGAATCTTCAGATGATCCGAATGTGGGTTCAAGAGATTGAAGTACCTTTTAGAGTTCATTTAGGTTTTTTTTTTTTTAAAGAATAAGGAAGAAAATGTTCTTTATTAATGGAAAAAGTGTTTAGTTTAATTTATTAATATTTTAAAATTAGCAGCTTAATATTAAATTATTTAAGAATTTGAAATTTTAAAATAATGATTAAAAAAAGTCAGACATTAAGTTTTAATATTTAATTTTTTAATTTTATAAAATAATTAATTTCTAATGACATGATACACGTGTATTTTCATGAATGTCACATAAACGTCAATCATTCCCATCATCAAAATTAACGACTCGTTAATTTTTTCACCTAATTCTGAATAATTTGATAAAAGAAAAATAAAAGAAATGGGGTTGTTCTTAATATTTTGAGGGCAAAGAAAAAAAAGGACTTTTGCCTAAATTGACTTTATTCTTTTCTAAGTTGTGAAAAGTGCTGATTTATCTTTGAAATGAAATTACAATAAAATCTGATGGAAAATTCAAAAATTTAGAATAAGATCTAAAATAAAGAAAAATTATTTTCTAGAATTTAGGCATAATAATATTATTTTGAATATGGATTATGGAGTACAAATGTTTACTGATTAAGTGAAATAAAATGAACCTAAATTGTAAAGCTAAAACATATGTACACTATTTTTTTTTTATGGCTGGTTGATTTAAGGTCACAAAATCTTGATTGATTTATGTCACAAAATCTTGTTGGTGGTGAAAAAATATCATCAACTGAAACCTCAAAGTTGCAAAGCGAGCAGGAATAAACAAACCCGCTCCATTGGATTTTGCACAAATAGCAACTACATTTCTCGGGATGTGCAGGTCGTTGGGGCAAAAGAGTAAGGGGATGCTTACGGTCACATGGGTGATTAATTTCTAGGGGTAGTTCAGCACATTCCTTATGAAGGTAAAGAATGTAGGATAAGAACAATCTATACAATGGCAAATCGGACCAGATAATGGTTTCTGACATCCGGATCAATCGCGCTCAACTTCCTCCTTGTAGTCTTGAATGAAGTGTAAAGGATGGTGGTGCAAAGAATTAGGAAAATTTGTAGCAATGGATGATTGAAGCAAAGCACAATTGATGTGCAGATCAAATAAACAAGAACCACAATGATAAACAAATCCCCAGAATATTCCGCCACACAAGCACGTATTCACCCTGATAAGGTGATTGTGGGAAAAATGTGAGAGGGTGTTGTAGGTGAAAGGGATGTTGAATCCGGGGGACTAACTCTAACTCAGCACATCCCTTATGAAGGTAAAACTTACATTGATTGCAGCCGTAGCTCCGGTCCTCTAAAGGATTCTCACACCCAAAGCAACGAGCTGCTTCTGGATCTACTTCTTTGCTTACAACAGTCTGATATTTGAAGAAGACCAAAGGATGTGGATGACTGAAAAGTTGAAGTTCCATGGTCTCCTCCTCTGTCCTACTCTCACATTCACTCACATCCATTACAAGAAAACACTTGATTTTGCTTCACTTTACTCCAGCCTTTGTGGTATACTTCATTAGTTCTTGCTCTTGTTCTTCATAAAGAGAAGAATCATTTTCGTCGTTGACTTGTGAGACTATATGTTAATATTTTTCCCATAATACCCCAAGCATTTCCATTCTAAGGATAAGAATCTGGAACATTCAATTTTAAGAGTGTTTAATTATGAAGGTCTTTTGATGTTGCTCCTTGTTTTGGTATAAGATTTTTGGGGTTGTAATTAAAGACTCATGCAGGCAATAGGTTTGCCGTTATTGCATTGCTGCCATGTTCGATGCTTCTTTTATGGTGTTTATTTAGTTTCTAAGGGTTGCTCACAATTCGATAACATGGGATGATATCTTCAAGTTGATATTTTCTTCGATTGGTGTCATGAGCTGTGGTGTATGCAAGTGTCATTGTGGCACTAAGCACACAGATTATTTAGGCATAATAATATTATTTTGAATATGGAGTACAAATGTTTACTGATTAGGTGAAATAAAATGAACCTACATTGTAAAGCTAAAACATATGTACACTTTTTTTATGGCTGGTTGATTTAAGGTCACAAAATCTTGATTGATTTATGTCACAAACCTCATACATTTCCACTTTTTAAAAATAATAAATAAGTAAATAAACATGTATAGATATACCAAATTCGATCTTTAAATGCTAAATTTAGGATTTTAGATAAATAAAATTGAGAAACCATTTATACATTTCATGGTCTTAACATTCACTCACAATTTTATGAATGGAGGAATGATTTTCTATTTAAATTTCCAAACTCAACATTATGTTCATTATTTTAGTATTTTAGATAAGAATCAAATAGAAAAGTGAAAGATAAAGATGTGTGGTTACGCAGAACACAACACATCTCTCATATTGTGCCTTCTCTGTTTCTTAAACTTGAGTGGAATATCATTCAAATGATTCTCTGGAGATCCCTACAGCAATACCAATGGACGGTAAAGTTGCATTCAGATTCTTTACATTCTAGGGCCTGTCCATTGCAAACCTCACCACATGCCTTACATGGAGGGCAATTCCAGATGTTTTTTACCATAGTGAATGGATGTTTATGCCTATAATGCTTCAATTTGTTCCCAAGCTTCAAATATGGGAGATCCCCGATAACACAATTGAGATGAAGAGAGTTATCACAATCAGCACAGTAGTAAAACCAATCCTTTGGCTCTCTTTCTTTTTCACAGAGATCGCAGTAAAGTTGAGAAGGCTCAGAATCATCAGAAAAAGTCAAAGTAAGAGCATGCCTGTCATACTTGTACCAAGCAGTGAGTGGTAGTGTTGCACAACCTACATGTAACCTGAAATCACAGCGCTTCATGCATATATATGCAACTTCCCCCAGGTATAGTCTTTTGAAACAAGCACTGCAACTTGTTCCGTCGTTGTTGTGGACAAGAAAGAGTGAATGCTCATGACTTGGGTGCTTCAAGGTGTCCGACAATAACATACATTGAATGTCAATTTTGAACCTGCAATCTCTTTTGTAGCATTCGTAGCTAAATCCTTGATATAGACGATCACAAGCATCGCACCGTGAATAACCACCCCCACCGTGTGAGTTCACGAGAGTAAGCAAATGCTTGTGAAAGGGGTGTGGCATTTCTTTAGGCAATTCAGCGCAATCTTTGTGGAGAAAGAACTTGCATTGCTCACAACTATAAAACGGAGTTGATATAGGTCTCGTGCACCCATCGCACTGACTATCATCATCTTTGGTCTTCCCACTAAAAGTGAGTCTTAAATTATGATCATGATAGGAATGCTTGATCTCACTTGCTACCATTAGCTCTCCAATACGAATTTGTTCAACAACATCAGTAAGCAAATTCGAAGGACCATGCCTCTCATCATAGCCGTCCTTGATAATTGTTCCATCCCAAATTGATTTATTGGTTGCACAATGTGCATGAGCAATATAATCACAACCGGAAGCAGAACAACAATACCTACCATAACTTGTATCAACTTCCGTGTAACAAATTCTGCACATACAATCTTCAACTTGATTTTGTTGAAAAGAATATGAAAAACAAATCACGTGACAATGTCGTGTTATCCTGATGTTGCATGGCAATGAAATGCAATTCTTGTGGACAAAAAGTACACAGGTACCACAGAAATAGGGGGAGTGATCCCCGTCAGTGCCACAAAAATCACAAACAAACCACATTTTTCTAGATACAAGCATCCACGGATGTTCATGACTTGCAACTGTGATTGTTGGTGGTGAAAAAAGAAAATCATCAAGTGAAAGATCAAAGTTGCATAGAGAGCAGGAATAAACAAACCCCTTCCATTGGATTCTGCACAAATAGCAACTACATTTCTGGGGATGAGTTGGCGGTTGTGGCAAGAGAGTAAGAGGATGCTTACGATCACAGGGGTGATTAATCTCAAAGGGTAGTTCAGCACATTCCTTATGAAGGTTAAAGAATGTAGGATAAGTGCAATCTGAACAGTGGTAAAATGGACCAGATATTGGTTTTTGACACCCGGGGCAATCAGGCTCAACTTCCTTGTTATAGTTTTGAATGAAATGTAAAGAATGGGGGTGCAAAGAATTAGGAAAATTTGCAGCAATGGATGATTGAAGCAAAGCACAATTGATGTGCAGATCGAAATTACAATCATTACAATAATAAACAAATCCCCCATAATTCTTACCACACAAATCGCAAAATCCTGACCTAGACTGAGGTGAATTTGGCAAAAGAGTGAGAGGGTGTTTGGGGTGGAAGGGATTCTGAATCTTGGGGGCTAACTCTAACTCAGCACATCCCTTATGAAGATAAAACTCACATTGATTGCAGCCATAGCTCCAGCCCTCTACAGGTTTCTCACACCCAAGGCAACGAACTGCTTCTGGGTCTACTTCTTCGCGTGCAACAGTCTGATATTTAAAGGAGACCAAAGGATGTGGATGACTGAAATGTTGAAGTTCCATGGTCTCCCCCTCTGTCCTACTCTCACACTCACTCACATCCATTACAAGAAAACCCTTGAGTTTGCTTCACTTTACTCCACCCTTTGTGGTATACTTTCTTAGGTCTTTGCTTTTGTCGTTAAAGAGAAGAATCAATTTCGTCGTTGACTTGTGCGACTATTTGTCAATATTTCTTTTCCCATAATACCCCAGCATTTCCATTCCAAGGATAAGAATTAGAGGTGCTCATGGGCCGGGCGGCCCGGCCCGGCCCGACGGCCCGCCCAAAATATGGGAGGGTTTGGGTAAAAATATAGGCTCGAAATATGGGCTTGGGCAAAAAAACGAGACCCGATTAAAAAATAGGCCGGGCCTCGGGCACCACTTTTTGGCAGACACTTTACCTACCAAATATAATAAATATTTTTTTTTAAAAATACTTTTAAAATATATTTTTTAATTTTTTTAATTTTAAAATTTTTTTTAATTTTTTTAAAATACTTTTTTAAATTTTTTAATTTTAAAATATTTTTAAAATAAAATTTTTTATTTTTGTTTTAATTTTTAAATTAAATTTTTGGTATTTATTTAAAAAACGGGCCGGGCCGGGCCCGGGCCTTATGAATTTTTCTTGGGCAGGGCTTGGGCAAAATTCTAGGCCCATATTTCGGGCCGGGCCGGGCCCGGGTCCTAGAAATTTTTTTGGGCCCGGCCCATGAGCACCTCTAATAAGAATATGGAACATTCAATTTTCCCATAAATTTGTTAGAGTTTGAAAAAGATAATAATATTTTTTTCTTATAATTGAGTTTTGTTTAAATTAATTAAGATTTTGAAATATATTTACTTTAATCAATCTTTATTAAAATGCTTCAATTTACTTTATAGTTTATATTTCTTATAATTAATTTTAATTTTATATTTTTAGTGTATATTTAATATATTCAGGCAAATCAATATTTAGAGCATCAACAATTACATGAAAATATTTATAAGGAATTTACCTTGAATTAATTTTTTCAAAATAATCAACATGTGAAATATTATTATCGTGACATAATGATTTAAAAGCTATGCCACGCAGTTGTAACCTATATATATGATTTGAAATAATGTGAAAAGAATTGAGAGCAAAGCATCAACAAAAAGAAATTGGGCAACAAAATCGAATTCCCTAACGGTTGAGCATGTATATGACAAGATTGTCCGTACAAATAGAAAGAACATTAGAAAGAATGTAACTGATTAGTAGAGAACTCTTGAACTAAAGAATGTGACGAAACACAAGTCGTCTTTAAAAACTATCATCGAAACGAAATCCAAGCGAACTCAAAAGGCTGAGGGGGCTGAGGTTCATCATCGACGGCCATAACTGATGAGGAACACTGTTGAATGCTGCTGATCCAGCTTTCCTTTCTTGAGGGATTTTAACAAGCTTATTATGGAATCATGTTCAGTGTCCTCTTGATCGATGTTGGATAAGGGTTGGTGGGTTAATGATGTTTTCAATTGTCTTCTCTTCAACTAGGAGGTTTTTTTTCAACTCGAGTAAGATATGATTTTGACTGGTGGTGTTTAGGGGTGATAAGAACATGTTTTAACCTAAGGATCAGTAAAGAGGGTGTGTAGGCAACTTTTCAAGAGTGTTTAATTATGAAGGTTTTGATGTTGCTCCTTGTTTTGGTATATGATATTTGGGGTTGTAATTAAAGACTCACGGAGGCAATAGGTTTGCTGTTACTGCATTGCTGCCAATTTGTTGGATGCTTCTTTTATGGTGTTTATTTAGTTTCTAAGAGATGCTCACAAATTGATAACATGAGATGATGTCTTGAAGTTGATCTCTTTTTCGATTTGTGTCATGAGCTGTGGTGTACGCAAGTGTCATTGTGGTTATCTTTTTTAGGTGTTTTGATGCTTCCCTATGGATGTTGTGGTTTTCGTATCAGTTTTAATTTTATTGCAAGGAATGTTTTTCTTCGGTATGCGGAAGGTTTGGTTCGGTGTTGTCTTGGTTGGTTGTAAAACTCAGACGGTAAGGAGACAATTCGAGGAGTCTGCAATGTTGACCAGACACAGCAGTTTGATATTCATAAATTCATAGCCCAACCACTGACCCAAAGCTACAATACAGTTACAAAAAGAGAGGGGAAAAGGTGTGATTAAATGCTAAAGTTACATATTTTATGTAATCAAATTGGTTAATTTATGAGAATGCACCACTAATTTTGCCATATCTATTGAATTTTGTGCAGGAATGCAATTTGGGGCTGAATAGAAGAAAAAGGAAACAAATTGGGCTAGATTGAAGAAAGAAGCAAAGAAGGAGGGCCAAAGCAGAATTTTTTCAAGAATAATTAGCTGAAATTGTTGACTTAGTGGGAGATTATTTTGGGATATTTTTTATATTATGGAATATTTTCCTTAATTTTCTATGACTAGTTGGCTCATAATTTAGTAAAGCCACTAGTATAAATAGAGGCTACATTGTTCATCGATCAATCAATTCATAAATCAAGCTTTCAATTAAGTCTTTCATTAAGTGTTTTTTCTTTCTTCAAGTATTTTTCATCTAGTTCTTTTATCAAGTTTTAAATTACCAAGTTTTTTATCAAGTTTTGCAGCAAGTTCTTTTTAAAGTTTTTCATCAAGTCTTTTCCTAAAATTTTCCATCAAGTTTTTAATCATTTCGTTTTTAAATTAAGCTTTTATCTCTTGCAATTCAATCTTTTCTTTCCTTTTTTTGTCAGCAATTAATATCCAACCTTGCGTCACCTTCACCACTCACTTTCATTTTTTTTTGTTTTTTTTTCATTTATTCAATCTTATTTAATTATTCCAATACCAACATGCCCCAAACCTTAGCCAACTAAACCCATTTTCAGCTTTAGGCCGAAATTAGCCTCTTCAAAACCCGTGAGTTACGAACCCGAGCCATTTAACTCCTAAAATTTCAGTACTTATTACTTCTCCGGATTAAGAGTATGATTTTGTCAGCTCACAAAGTCAGATCAACACTAAGTAAAAAAAGACATCGTTTGATTTAGTGTGATTGGACGTACAGTTAGAATTCCGAAACGAACGTTTCTAATCGGTTTTCTGTGAACACATTGGCGTGCCAAGTGGAGATTGCTATTTGGTTCCGTCAAGGGAAGTAGTAACCGGATTTAAATGTCCCACGCGGTTGAGGGCATTGGTTCGAGCTCGGCTCTTCTAGAACGCAAAGCTGCCGGAGTTCTAAATCACGAACGTTTCGTGGTTGTTCGATCGGTAAGGGTTAGTTATTGGACGTTCCATAACTAATTTACACAAGGAAGAGTTGGTGTCCGAGGCGTCCTTGGTAGCTATAACTAGCTTATTGGAAAAGAGGAGTTCATCTAATTTCGAGGATCGGTTCAAAGATGAAGAAAATTCGTGACTAAAGCTAAGCTTATTCTAATTAAATTTTCTTCATATTTATTTAACTGTTTTTATTATTCTGTTTTAAACTTTTACTTTTTACGTTATTTTTCTGTTTATTTCAGTTCTTCAAATTTTATCCCCCCGAATTTCTTGGGCACGACAGCTGTCCCGACATAAATCTGGTCAAGAGAGCAACAATTTACAGTAAACCAGTCTCTGAGGGATCGACCCTACTCCCTATACTGCATAATTTGCAAATTAAGGCGTAGGTTTATATTGTTAGATTCGACACCCATCAAGGTGCAACAAACATCAATCAAAAACAGCCGAGTAAAAATAGAACCTACCTGCTCTGGCTCTGAGTAAAGGACAACCAAGTCCTAGAACTGTCAAACCAATGAAATAACTCTTTTGATGTCTTCATAAACTTATTCATCAGTAGCTCCTAAAGCTCCAAACCAAGTCCTAAGCATTCAGCATGTTCGATAACCTACATAAAAGCATTCAATGTTAAATTTCATATTTACTCCAGGGTAATGCTATTTTCTCCACCAATTTGTGTCCTTTCTGAAACCTCAAAACCCTAATTTAAAAAAATCGAAAAAATAATAAAAACATTGAGCATGACTAACTATCCACAGAAGCAAGCAAGAAAACCAAATTCTAAATTCCGCGAAAGAAACCAACTACTGCAAAACTTGAGAGCATTAGGAATAACCATTCTCTTAGTCTTATCATATGGTGCAGGAATCCCCTCATAAGCCTTCAATTTCAAACCAACAAAAGCTGCCACTCCGTGCTTAGTCTTTGCGAGGAATCATCCTGCAATCAAAACAAATATCAATTACCATCAGGAAAGTCAAAATGAAGCCCAGTTATATACTTCACTTCATATATGCTAAAGCCAAACGCATTGCCTTTGCACCATAAGATTCATAGACCTTGTCAGCTATTAGTTTTCTCTCAATCCGACCTCAAGCACACTCATTCTACTCTCTTTCACTTCGTCCCTACATTTTACCAATAACCAATTATAACAAACATACGGATCTCTAACAAGAAAAATCAATAGCAACCTCTCATTATTAATTTTGATATCAAACATAACTAAACACACAGATTCCTTTGGTTCTTTTGCAATATATATTCCAATATCCAAACCATAAAACTTCAAATAAATAGAAAAAATCTCTCAAAAAGTTTATAATAAAGGCTTCCTAAATTATCAAGCATCAAAAACCTAGAAATTTCCATCCTTTTCTTTCACAGACCAAATAAAGAACTATGAAAACACACTAAAAGGGAAAAATAACTCTGGAAAAGAAAAGCACGCCCACGAATGGTACGCCAGAGGATGTTAGAGGAGCAGGAAACTGGATGAAACCATGAGAAGGCTCAGTGTTCATACGCTTCCTAAGAAACCTCATGAGATTCATCTTCTGGCTAACCAATCCACCCCACATGCATATCTCTTCACATCTCACCACCACTACTTTTTGGCCATTCAACAACTCCTTGGCCAATATGGAAGCCAACCTTCCTAGCATGCGATGCCTTGCATCCACCGCTACCCTTTTGGAGCACATGCCTCACCCTGAAACCATCTCTTCTTCTTCCTCTTTGCTTGGTAGCTTAGCTTAGGCCTCTTTTCAATGGAATTGGCATGGCTGACCTCGTTTTAGGAATAGTTATTCATATGTTGGCGCCTATAGAAGAGGCGGTGGGATTTAAGTTTACCAGAGCTGATAGCTTCCCACGCCTGCTTGCTTCCCTGATTCACACTAGAGTTGTTGATTCCTTGCAAATAAAAAGAGAATTTTATAAGATATCTCAACATAATCACTGTAAAAAAAAAGTATTCTTGATCGTTTATGAACTAAAAATTGAGAAATAATGCAAAAAGGATTCTGATTGTTGGTGACAGAAAATTAAGTTTCTTTCAACATAATCACTAGAATTGTTATTTTCTGTCAATAATTTGTGAATAAAAATGAGAGAGCATTCAATGGTTATTGGAAAAGTAAGGGAAATATACATTTTGGTACTTGAACTTAGCTTCAGAGTTCAAATTGATACCTAAGGTTTTTTTTTTCCAATTAGGTACTTGAACGTGACTTCAAAGTTCCATTTGGTATTTTGGTCCAATTAAGTACCTAAATTTTGCTTCTTGATTTAAATTAATACCCGAATTTAATTTTTTTTATCTAAATTAATACTTAGTTATTTGAAAGTACCAATTTGAACTAAAAAACCATGTTGTAGAAGTTTGTCATTTGTGATTAAAATTTAAGTCATTAAATGTGTTTAAAAATTAATTTGAATCATATCATATTAAATTAAATTAAATTAAATTAATTATAAATAAATCTATTTATAGGTTGAAGGCTTAATATTAAAAATTGTCCTTTAAAATATACTCATTTACTTAAATACGTATCTAAACACTTTTTTGATCAATTTGAGTATCTAAACTATGTTTTTTCTTACATTTGTACCTGGTTTGTTCTTCGTTAGTCAGCAGTTAATCAACCTTGGTCAATGATGATGTGGGTCAACCACCAATAGACATGTGGCAAAATAAAAAAAATTAGAAAATTTATTTATCTGTAAAAGACACAAACCAATTGGTACATTAAATATGCTTAATTTGGTTATTTGCACTTTAGAGTTTCAGAGTACAAACAAAATTCTGAATTGGAAGAAGGCCATAAATAAAATTAAGAGTCCACTAAACCAAACAAACAAATACAGAACCTTCACCTGCAAACTTATAATCCTACTATAAGAAAGCAAATCCAATACATGAAAAGGAAAACACCAATTTAAGGCTCAAAATCTATTTTTTTGAGGGTCATTTTCCCAAACATGTGGTGGATGGATTTAAATGGAATTGTGAGACAAAGAATCAATGTTGAAGAAAGAAAGCAGGAAATTTTTTTTTATTGAAAATATAATTGAAGGGTTAGCAGAGGGAAAGGGTTGGGTGAGGATGGTAGGGGACTGTGGGAGAGTAACAGGGTGTGAAAATATTTCTTAATATTATTTTTAATTATGAGATGATTTACTTATGTGGCTTTTTTTTATACAAAGAATGAGATGGTTTACTTATGTGACTTTTTTTTTCACGTGCTTATTAGTTATTGGGCCACATCATCATTGAGCATCGAACAATGTTGACTAATGGTTGACTAAGGGAGAACTAACAGCGTACCAATGCGGGAAAAAATTACTTTAAGTACTCAATTTGACAAAAAAATGGTTTAGATACCTATCTGAGAAAATGAATATAATTTAGGGGGCAATTTTTATATTAAGCCTAGATTGAACTGGGTAGTGTGAGGGCAAAGTTTAAGTTTAGGGTACAAATAGGGGGAGTGATCTCCGTCAGTGCCACAAAAATCACAAACAAACGACATTTTTCTACATACAAGCATCTACGCGTGTTCATGACTTGTAACTGTGATTGTTGGTGGTGAAAAAAGAAAATCATCAAGTGAAAGATCAAAGTTGCATAGAGAGCAGGAATAAACAAACCTCTTCCATTGGATTCTGCACAAAGAGCAACTACATTTCTTGGGATGAGTAGGCGGTTGTGACAAGAGAGTAAGAGGATGCTTACGGTCACAGGGGTGATTAATCTCAAGGGGTAGTTCAGCACACTCCTTATGAAGGTTAAACAATTTATGATAAGTGCAATCTGAACAGTGGTAAAATGGACCAGATATTGGTTTCCGACACCGCGGGCAATCAGGCTCGACTTCCTTGCTATGATTTTGAATGAAGTGTAAAGGATGGGGGTGCAAAGAATTAGGAAAATTTGCAGCAATGGATGATTGAAGCAAAGCACAAGTGATGTGCAGATCGAACTCACAATCAAAACAATTATAAACAAATCCCTCAAAATTCTTACCACACAAACTGCACGCGGTTATGCCCCCAGAATAAGGTGATTTTGGCAGAAGAGTGAGAGGGTGGAAGGGGTGGAAGGGATGCTGAATCTTGGGGGCTAACTCTAACTCAGCACATCCCTTGTGAAGAAAAAACCGACATTGATTGCAGGCATAGCTCCAGCCCTCTACAGGTTTCTCTTTCTTTCCAAAATAAAAGAAAGGGGGTTTTTCTTAATATTTTGAGGGCAAAGAAAAAAAAAAGGATTTTTTTTGCCTAAATTGACTCTATTCTTTTCTAAGTTGTGAAAAGTGTTGATTTATCTTTCAAATGAAATTACAATAAAATCTGGTGGAAAATTCAAAAAATTTAGGATAAGATCTAAAATAAAGAGAAAATTATTTTCTAGAATTTAGGCATAATAATATTATTTTGAATATGGAGTACAAATGTTTATTGATTAAGTAATATAAAGTTAACCTAAATTATAAAGCTAAAACATGCGTCCACTTTTTTTTATGGCTGGTTGATTTAATGTCACAAAATCTTGATTAATTTATGTCACAAGCCTCATCATTTTCACTTTTTAAAAATAATAAGATATGCCAAATTCGATCTTCAGACGCTAAATTTAAAATTTTAGATAAATAAAATTGAGAAACCATTTATACATTTCATGGTCTTAACATTCACTCACAATTTTTATGAATGGGGAATAGAAAGA
The DNA here is from genome assembly GCF_025698545.1 of Gossypium raimondii. Classification (NCBI taxonomy): domain Eukaryota; kingdom Viridiplantae; phylum Streptophyta; class Magnoliopsida; order Malvales; family Malvaceae; genus Gossypium; species Gossypium raimondii. The sequence continues at coordinate 3,462,127 of NC_068567.1, read as the reverse complement.
TAATAAAAATATTTTCTTCTCATCACTAATTTTAGAAAAAAGTTGAAAGGATAAGAATCAAAAAGAAAGGTGAAAGATACAGATGTGTGGTTACAAATCATTGTTTCATCTAACACAACCTTCTTCTGCTCAAACAACTATCATAAACATAACATAATGCAGAATACAACAACTAAGGCCATCACCCATTTTTACCAAATCTGCTATACCCTTCCACACAACACAACACACCTCTCATATTGTGCCTTCTCTGTTTCTTAAACTTGAGTGGAATATCATTCAGATGATTCCTGGAGATACCAATGGCAATCCCAATGGACGGTAAAGTTGCATTCAGATTCTTTACATTCTAGGGCCTGTCCATTGCAAACCTCACCACATACCATACATGGGGGGCAATTCCAGATGTTTTTCACAATAGTGAATGGATGTTCATGCCTATAAAATTTCAATTTGTTCCCAAGCTTCACATATGGGAGATCCCCAATAGCACAATTGAGATGAAGAGAGTTATCACAATCAGCACAATAATAAAACCAACGATTTGGCTCTCTTTCTTTCTCGCAGAGATCGCAGTAAAGTTGAGAAGGCTCAGAATCATCAGAATAAGTCAAAGTAAGAGCATGCCTGTCATACTTGTACCAAGCAGTGAGTGGTAGTGTTGCACAACCTACATCTAAACTGAAATCACAGCGCTTCATGCATCTGTATGCAACATCCCTTGAGTGTAGTTTCCTAAAACAAGCACTGCAACTCCTTCCCCGTTGTTGTGGACAAGAAAGAGTGAATGCTCATGACTCAAGGTGTTCGACAATAACATACATTGAATGTCAATTTCGAAGTAGCAATCTCCTTTGTAGCATCTGTACCTAAATCCCTGATACATACGACAGCAAGCACCGCACACTGAATAACCAAACCAATCATGTAAGTTTGAGAGAGTAAGCACATGCTTGTGAAATGGGTGTGGCATTTCTTTAGGCAATTCAGCGCAATCTTGGTGGAGAAAAAACTTGCATTGTTCACAACTATAAAAAGGATTTGATATAGGCCTCATGCACCCATCACACTGGCTATCATCTTTGATCTCACCACTAAAAGTGAGTCTTAAATTATGATGATGGTAGGAATGTTTGATCTTACTTGCTACCAAAATTTCTTCAATACTTATTTGTTCAATAACATCAGTGATCAAATTCGAAGGTCCATGCCTCTCATCATAGCCTTCCTTGATAATTGTTCCATCCCAAATTGATTTATTGGTTGCACAATGTGCATGAGCAATATAATCACAACCAGAAGCAGAACAACAATACCAACCATAACTTGTATCAACTTCCGTGTAACAAATTCTGCACATACAATCTTCAACTTGATTTTGTTGAAAAGAATATGAAAAACAAATCACGTGACAATGTCGTGTTATCCTGATGTTGCGTGGCAATGAAATGCAATTCTTGTGGACAGCAAGGTTACATGTAGCACAAAGATAGGGAGAGTGATCTCCGACAATGCCACAAAAATCACAAATAAATGACATTTTTTTGGATATAAGCATCCACGGGTGTTCATGGCTTGCATTGGTGATTGTTGGTGGTGAAACAATATAATCAACTGAAAGCTCAAAGTTGCAAAGCGAGCAGGAATAAACAAACCCGCTCCATTGGATTTTGCACAAATAGCAACTACATTTCTCGGGATGTGCAGGTCGTTGAGGCAAAAGAGTAAGGGGATGCTTACGGTCACAGGGGTGATTAATTTCTAGGGGTAGTTCAACGCATTCCTTATGAAGAGTAAAGAATGTAGGATAAGAACAATCTAAACAATGGTAAATCGGACCAGATAATGGTTTCTGACATCCGGAGCAATCGCGCTCAACTTCCTCGTTATGGTTTTGAATGAAGTGTAAAGGATGGTGGTGCAAAGAATTAGGAAAATTTGCAGCAATGGATGATTGAAGCAAAGCACAATTGATGTGCAGATCGAAAATACAATCATTACAATTATAAACAAATCCCTCAAAATTCTTACCACACAAATCGCACACGGTTATGCCCCCAGGATAAGGTGATTTTGGCAGAAGAGTGAGAGGATGTTTGGGGTGGAATGGATGCTGAATCTTGGGGGCTAACTCTAACTCAGCACATCCCTTATGAAGATAAAACTCGCATTGATTGCAGCCATAGCTCCAGCCCTCTACAGGTTTCTCACACCCAAGGCAAAGAGCTGCTTCTGTGTCTACTTCTTCGCGTGCAACAGTCTGATATTTGAAGGAGACCAAAGGATGTGGATGACTGAAATGTTGAAGTTCCATGGTCTCCCCTTCTGTCCTACTCTCACACTCACTCGCATCCATTACAAGAAAACCCTTGAGTTAGCTTCACTTTACGCCACCCTTTGTGGTATACTTTCTTAGGTCTTGCTTTTGTCCTTAAAAGAGAAGAATCATTTTCGTCGTTGACTTGTGAGAATATTTGTCAATATTTCTTTTCCCATAATACCCCAGCATTTCCATTCTAAGGATAATAATATGGAACATTCAATTTTCCCATAAATTTGTTAGAGTTTGAAAAAGATAATAATTTGTTTTTAATAATTGAGTTTTGTTTAAATTAATTAAGAATTTGAAATATATTTACTTTAATCAATCTTTATTAAAATGCGTCTTTAATAATATGTTTTAAGTTTTAAATATATATTTTAAGTTCAAATTTTTACTAAATATTTGCTTCAATTTGCTTTATAGTTTATATTTCTTATAATTAATTTTAATATTATATTTTAATTGTATATTTAATATATTCATGCATATCAACATTTAGAGCATCAACAATTACATGACAATTATATTTCTTGGGTGTTGGTTTTGGTCTTCATAAAGAAAGGAATATATTGATGCTTTGCCCAATTTTCAAAATTCTAAGCATAGATATAGATATAATTAAGCAAATAAAGAAAGCAAGAAGAAAGAAACATCAGAAGAAAGTATGAGGAAGAAGGATGTAGGAGAGGACACTTTTCTTCGGAAAATTTTGTTGCTTGCTCTCCACGTTTCATTCCAATGATGCCAGTCCCGATGTTAACAAGTATACATACGTTCGGGGAGCAAAACTAAGGGTGTGCAATAGTCGGGTCAAATTAACTAAAGCAATTCAACGGGTTAATTTTAGTTTTGTCGAGTATGTTGTAAGTCTGGTAAATTTATTTTCATTTTGGAAATCCAAAATTAAATTAACCAACTTTCAATTTCAAATAGCGAATTTTGTGATATCCACGAGTGAAAGAAAAAATTAATATTAAAATTATATTTATAAAAAAAATTAGTATTTTTTGCCAATATTATTTAGTAATTCAATCATAGGTAGAGCGGTAGATTATTCATAATTAATTTGATTTTTTTGGTTTTATAGAGAATTTGGTTCTATTTTGATTCGTAAAAGAGTTTGTTAAATCTTTAGATTGGATTGAATTAATCGATTCTAACTTGAAACAAAATCAAAATTAAAATATTTTAATAAAAATGATTAGCATAAAATATAAATTATTGAGAGCCAAACTTCAAAGTTTTAGGTTAAAGAACTAAATTAAATTGAATTGTTAATTTTTAAGAGTCTAAAATCGCCTGAGTTTGAGTGTGTTGAATTGTTAATTTTTAAGAGTCTAAAATTGTGTGGGTTTAAGTGTGTTGATGTGCATTATCCTCCTATTTAAACCCTAAACTTTAAGTACCAATTTGAACCTTGAAATCAAGTTCAAATATTAAAATGTATATTTATCCTAAAATAAAAATATTTTATTGACTATTTTGGATTGAAATTATAACAATTGAATTGGCGATTAAACCAATCAAATCATCAATTTTTAGTTGAATTGATCCCAGTACAGCTGTGACCAAATCTAATTAATTACAAACCTATTCATCGAGCAAAGGAGAGCGAGGGATTCAAACCTTAGATAATTCTTTGTTTCGAACTATACCGGTTTTCAAAATCACTCAGCCATCTCTTCGAAAACTAATTTCTATTTTATTTTTATTCCACCAAATCAAACTAAGGGATAACTAATGGGGGTACCAGTGTGAGAAAAATTTAATTTAAATAGTCAAAATGACAAAAAAAAAAGTTTAAAAATCTATTTGAGAAAACATGTATAATTTAGACAGCAATTTTTATATTAAGCGAAGATTGAATTGGGTAGTGTGAGAGCAAAGTTAAAGTTTAGGGTAGATGAGTTGTGCTGGGATTGGGTTGGTCTTAATGTTTTTTTTCTTCTTTTTGCCTTTAAAACAATTTTTGGTATAACTATTTTCAAATCCCACGACTTTGATTAAAATTTTTCAGTGTCACATGGCAGCATACAATTGGTTGCATTCAAAGTGATGTAAGATTTAAACTCCATTAGAAGAATATATTAGATATATTGATAAAGTATAGGGATTGAATCTGTTATTACCATTATTTTATCATTACGTTGATCCGAAATTTCTTTAACAAGTCAAAAAAAATTTCATGGTTATATTCTTTATATTATGTTTCAAGTCAGGCCTTAACAAATTTTTAGGCTCAATTGATAAGTTTGGTCTGGCCCACCTTTATTTTATTATTTATATAAAATTTTAAAAATATAATACACCAAATACACTTAAAACATTCAAATAAATGTTTCCCAACAAATTAAAAATAAATTAAAGTAAAAACCTTTATACATAAATAAAATTAAGATATGTGCAACTTAACAAGCAAATGTCTCTAAAATAGTAATAAAATTGACAATAAAATAAGAGTTATACAATATCCAAACAATAACAACATAATAGTGAAATGACAGTAAAACAGTGAAAAACAACAAGAAATTTTTTTTTTGCAAATTCGAGCTAGGTCCAGGTAAAAAAAAAACCTTACTCGATGTTCGACTCATGTTTTTGCCTAAACAAGCCTTAATTTTTATCCAAACCTATTTCAAACTTATATTTTTGCCTAAACTCTCCCACTTTTCAGGTAGGCTTTCGGGCTGGGTCATCCAACCCATAAACACCTCTAATTTTAAAAAAAGAAACAAAGCTTTCAAGTATTTTTTTTGAACAATCACTAATTTTTACTGAGATAGTGCTTGGAAAGCCATCTGATAATTGGATTTAGGTGTAATTACTTGTAATTACCTAAGAATGTCATGTTTTTATAAGCATTATAATTTGTGGATCCCACTGCATTGGTTGTAATCAGAGCACCCCACTTATACTTTCCAATTTCTAGGGGAGGGTGAGAATTAAAATAATTACGTATATAATTACACCAAAATCTAATTTTAAAAAATTATACTTTACAAGTTATAAAAATTACATCATAAATATAAACACATATGATTATTTGAGATCGTTGTGGCAAAAAAATTATATTATAAAATCTAAAAAATGTAATATAAAAATAATCATGTATCTTATAAAATTATAACAAAAATTATATTATTTAAATCCTAAAAAATCTAAAATTTAGGTATCAAAATTGATATTTTAAAAGCGAAGATACCATAATAGATATTTTAATAAAGTATAGGGTTGAATATGCAATTATCATTCTTTTATCATTAAAATTTTGGAGGAGATAAATTACACAATACTTGAATTTTGGTATTTTGTTTATTTGGAATCAACAGTGGATTTTGACATTAAAAATATTTTTGGGGATTAATAAGAATTTTTAAAACTTTTAAAAATTTTAAAAAATTAATGAGAATTTTAAAATTTCGAGAGAACTTAAGTAAAATTTTCAAATTTTCTCATATTTAGTTTTGTTATTTTCAGCTTTGAGCTATTATAAGACCTATAAAAGGCTAAAACTATATTGATTTATCCGTCAATTCAATAAAAATAATGTTCTCTCATTTGAGTTAAAAGCTCGTTTCTCTACTTGTAAGTGCAACATGCTACGTTTAGAATCTTTAAATGATCCGAATATGGATTCGAGAGATCGAGGTACCTTTTAGAGTTCATTTAGGATTTTTTTTAAAAAAAGAATACGAAAGAGAATGTTTTTATTAATGGAAAAAGTGTTTAGTTTAATTTATTAATATTTTAAAATTGGGAGCTTAATATTAAATTATTTAAGAATTTGAAATTTTAAAATAGTAATTAAAAAAGTCAGACATTAAGTTTTAATATTTAATTTTTTAATTTTATAAAATAATTTATTTTACTGACGTAACATATGTGTATTGTCTTGAATGTCACATAAACGATAATCATTCCCATCATCAAAATTAACGGCTAGTTAACTTTTCACCTAATTCTAGATAATTTGATAAAATAAAATTAAAAAGCAAAATAAAAGAAAGAGGGTTTTGCTTAATATTTTGAGGGCACAGACAAAAAAGGACTTTTTGCCTAAATTGACTTTATTCTTTTTAAGTTGTGAAAAGGGCTAATTTATCTTTGAAATGAAATTACAATAAAATCTGATAGAAAATTCAAAAAAATTAGAATAAGATCTAAAATAAAGAAAAATATTATTTTCTAGAATTTAGGCATAATAATATTATTTTGAATATGGAGTACAAATGTTTACTGATTAAGTGAAATAAAATGAACCTAAATTGTAAAGCTAAAACATATGTACACTTTTTTTATGGTTGGTTGATTTAAGGTCACAAAATCTTGATTGATTTATGTCATAAACCTCGTACATTTCCACTTTTTCAACAATAATAAGATATACCAAATTCAATCTTCAAATGCTAAATTTAAGATTTTAGATAATTAAAATTGAGAAACCATTTATACATTTCATGGTCTTAACAAATCACTCACAATTTTTATGAATGGAGGAATAATTTTCTTTAAATTTCCAAACTCAACATTATGTTCATTATTTTAGTATTTTCATGGTTCGGATAATAAAATATTTTCTTATGACAAACTAGAAACCAATTCTTCAATTTCATCACTAATTTTAGATAAAAGTTGAAAGGATAAGAATCAAATAGAAAAGTGAAAGATACAGATGTGTGGTTCCAAATCATGTTTCATCTAACACAATCTTCTACTGCTCAAACAACTATCATAAACATAACATAATGCAGAATACAAGAAGTAAGACCATCACCCATTTTTACCAAATCTGCTACACCCTTCCGCAGAACACAACACATCTCTCATATTGTGCCTTCTCTGTTTCTGTTAGGAATAAAGAAGTTGTTAGGTGTTAAGCAGCCGTTATTCTGTTAATAACTGCAGCTGTTATTTCTGTTAATAACTGCAATGTATTTACCTATTAATACCTGGTGTATATTTTCTAGTTGATAAATGGAATTGAGTATTATCTCATCATGGTATCAAGAGCCATAGTGTTTCTGGCATAATTTTTTTCTTTTCTCTCTTTTCAGTGAGCAGTGCGCATGGCTACAGATAATGTTCCAGCAGATAACACGCCTCGTCATTCCAGTAACTCAGGTGCTGCGGTTCATTCACCTGAATCTGAAGGTTCCAGCTTGTCAACCGTTCAATATTTTGCCAAGCATGACACAATTAAACTCAGTACTCAAAACTTCTTCCTCTGGAAACATCAACTGCTGTTGATTCTTGAAGGATATGGCTTGGAAGGTTTTGTGTTAGGCACCATTGTCTCTCCATCTGCATTGGTTTCGGGCTCTGATGGTCAACTTGTGGCGAATCCAGCGTTTCTTGTTCATCATAAGCAAGATAAGTTTTTGGCAGCATGGCTTTTGTCCACGGTTTCTGATGATATTTTGATTCATTTAACTAAAGCTAAAACTAGTTTCGATATTTGGACTACCATTGACAGACGATTTGGTGCTAAGTCCAACGTCAGGCTGTCTAGTATGAGGCATGCTCTTTATGCGATCAAGAAAGGGGGTCTTTCAGTTAAAGATTATCTTTCCAAGGTTAAAACTCTAAGTGACAATCTGACCACTGCTGGGAGTCCAGTATCTGAACAAGAACAAGTCAGTGTTGTCCTGGCTGGTCTTCCTGTTGAATTTGAATCCATTCGGGTTCTTGCTGCAGCTACGTCTTTGAATCTTGATCTCATCACCGAAATGCTCCTTGACTGCGAAGAACATCAGTTGAGTCAGTTGTCTGAGACACCCTTGCAAGCCAATATGGTGTCTAATACACAACAAGGCATTTCTGAGACTTTGAAGACCAACTCAGATTCTAGTCGTGAATCCACTCGTGGCCAAAGAGGTTCAGGCCGTGGGTGGTCTCGTGGTCGTGCTCGTGGCTTGGGCCGAGGGTGGTCTATATCTCGACCCCAATGTCAGTTGTGTGGTAAAATTAGACATTTGGTGCAAACCTGTTATCATCGTTTTGATGAAAATTTTTCTGGTACTAATTCGAGTTCATCGGTGGCTGTTAACTATCATCAATTCCATGATGGTCATCAACTCCATGATGCTCCTACAAACTATTGTCTCTCCCAGAGTAGTTTCATACATGTCCATCTTCTTCGACGAATTGTCACTCTGCAGCACCTACTCAAATGTGGTACCCCGACTCTGGTGCAACCAATCATATCACTCCGAGTGTAACTACTCTACAGGATACCTCGACTTACACAAGTACCAACAAGGTCTCCATGGGTAATGGTGAGTTAGTGTCCATTGATCATATTGGTTCTTCAACCTTTGTAGCTGGTTCTCGATTGTTGCATCTAAAGAATGTATTGCATGTTCCCTCCATCTGCAAAAATTTACTTTCTGTAGGACAGTTTGCAAGAGATAATGCAGTCTATTTTGAATTTCATCCTTTTCTGTGCTTTGTGAAGGACATACAGACAGGAATGATCTTACTGGAGGGCTACATGCATAATGGCTTATATAGATTTGATGTTTCTCCTTCCACTTCAAAGTGTTTCCCTTCCACCAAAAGCTTCGGGTCTCCCAGTGTTTACAATGTTCAGATGACCTCTTCTGCTGAAGTATGGCATGACAGGCTTGGATATCCGTGTCCTAATACTCTTGTACGTGTTCTGAAAACTTGTGATATTCCGTTCAAGCACAACAAGCTACAATCTGTCTGTACACCTTGTCAGATAGGCAAGGCTCATAAACTGCCTTTTAGCACTTCTCGAACAGTTTATTCAGCTCCTTTTGAGTTAGTAGTGTCGGATGTTTGGGGACCTTCTCATGTCCTTTCCAATGGCTGTTCTTACTATGTGTCCTTTATAGACATGTACAGTAGGTTTACTTGGTTGTACTTTCTCAAATCGAATAATGAAGTTTTTCACTGTTTTCTTAATTTTCACAAAATGGTTCAAGTACAGTTTGGTGTAACCATCAAGATGCTGCAGACAGATGGAGGGGGTGAGTATCGGTCATTGTCGAACACTCTGACTAGTCTGGGAATTCGGCATCGGGTAACATACCCACACACGTCAGAACAGAACGGAGTAGCTAAACGTAGGCACCGTCACATAGCTGATATGGGACTAGCGTTACTAACCCGTGCTTCAATACCTTTAAACTATTGGTTATCTGCCTTCTCGCATGCTGTCCATCTTATCAACAGGTTACCAACACCTGTCTTGGAGTACAAAACTCCCTATGAAAAATTGTTTAAAGCTAGGCCTGACTACTCTCAACTGAAGGTCTTTGGGAGTGTTTGTTTTCCATACCTCCGACCTTTCCAGCAACATAAACTCTAGTTTCGATCTCAACAGTGTGTGTTCCTTGGACTGAGTTCTAATCAGAAGGGATACAGGTGTCTGGCTCCAGATGGCCGAATTTATGTTTCAAGACATGTGGTGTTCAATGAAAAGCTGTTTCCGTTTCAGACTGGGTTTGTCTCATCAGAGACTGCCACGAGTGTCAGGTTCAGTCATCACCAGTCTGCTGTCCCAATAGTTCGCCCGAATGACCCGTTGGTCTCAAGTTCTTTGAGTGCACCTGAAGGTCTTCCTGGCTCCACGTCCCCATGGTCTTCACGGTGTCACCAGTCCTCCAATTGTAGATCTATATCCAGGGGTTCAGGTAATGTGGTTGATTCAATCATGTCTCCATCTACTGTACAGGTATCTCCTCAGGTGCTTCCTACTTTTCCCACTACCAACAGACACCCCATGTGCACTTGATCAAAGAACGGAATTTTCAAGCCCAAAGCTTTCTCCACCGTTGTTGAAGACAAGGAACCAGTCACGATTGATGAAGCTTTCAAAAGCGTTGCCTGGACTGCAGCTGCAAATACTGAGCATCAAGCCTTGCTGGAAAATAAAACATGGGACCTGGTCACTTTACCTGAAGGGCGTCGAGCAGTAGGATGCAAATGGATCTTCAAAGTTAAACGTCATGCTGATGGGACAGTTGCACGCTACAAGGGTCGGTTGGTAGTCAAAGGCTTTTTGCTGGAAGCAGGTGTTGATTTTTTTTAGACTTTTAGCCCAGTAATCAAGCCGACAACGATCAGAGTGATTCTGTCTCTCGCAGTGTCTCGAGGGTGGTCTCTCAGACAAATCGATGTGAACAATGCATTTCTGAATGGAGATCTGAATGAAGAAATCTATATAACTCAACCACCAGGGTTTGAGCAACACTCAGCTGATGGTAGACCTCTTGTTTGCAGACTGCGAAAAGCTCTCTATGGGTTAAAACAGGCCCCTCGTGCGTGGTTTCAGAAACTACGAGAGTTCCTGGTAACTTCTAAATTTGTTGCATCGCAGGCTGACAATTCACTTTTCATTCGACAAGAAGGATCTCAAGTGCTTTATGTTCTAATATATGTTAACGATATAATAATCACTGGCACTAATTCTTCTGATATTGATGAGTTTGTAAAAAGTCTGGATGTTCAATTTTCCTTGAAAGATTTGGTTCCTCTAAACTATTTTCTGGGGATCGAAGTAACATACACTGCAAGCAGTGTTTTTCTCAGCCAGAAGAAGTACATTCTGGAACTACTTCGACGAGCCTCCATGGACACGTCCAAGTCTTCTCCCACGCCAATGGTAACTACATGTCGATTAGCTGTTGATGAAGGGAATCCAATAGAGAATGAGAGTACGTTCAGGAGTATTGTGGGAGCCTTACAGTATGTAGTCATAACGAGGCCGGATATTGCATTTTTAGTCAACAAGGTATGTCAATACATGCACAAGCCTCTCGATACACACTTCAAAGCTGTGAAACGGATTCTGTGATACCTTCGAGGGATAATAGACTATGGCTTACAGTTCGTTCGCAACTCCAAACTTCTTCTTGAGGGCTATTCTGATGCAAGCTGGGGTTCTGACATTGATGACAGGCGGTCCACATCAAGCTTCTGTGTTTTCTTTGGTGGGAACCCAATCTCGTGGAGCTCCAGGAAGCAAAGAGTTGTATCAAGATCCACAGCAGAGGCTGAATATCGTAGCTTAGCTCATGTCACTGCAGAAATAGAATGGATTCGATCACTGCTAACAGAACTTGGTATTGAGGTTCGAAGCAAGACGTTGGTTTGGTGTGACAGTTCTGCTGCCATTGCTGTAGCAAACAATCCGGTCATGCACTCTAAATTCAAACATGTAGAGCTAGACTTATTTTTTGTAAGAGAAAATGTGGTAAATGGCTTGCTCCAAGTTGGTCACATCTCTGGCCAAGAGCAAGTGGCTGATGTTTTGACTAAACCGTTATCATCAAGGCTGTTTGAGAAATTTAGGAAGAAGCTTAGAGTAATTCCTATGGAAAGTGTGAGGACAACTCAGGAATGAAGGAAGTCGAGATGCATGGGCCATGTTAGGAATAAAGAAGTTGTTAGGTGTTAAGCAGCCGTTATTCTGTTAATAACTGCAGCTGTTATTTCTGTTAATAACTGCATTGTATTTACCTATTAATACCTGGTGTATATTTTCTAGTTGATAAATGGAATTGAGTATTATCTCATCAGTTTCTTAAACTTGAGTGGAATATCATTCAAAAAATTCTCCCGAGATCCCAACAGCAATCCCAATGGACGGTAATGTTGCAATCAGATTCTTTACATTCTAGGGCCTGTCCATTGCAAACCTCACCACATGCCTTACATGGAGGGCAATTCCAGATGTTTTTTTACAATAGTGAATGGATGTTTATGCCTATAAGTTTTGAATTTGTTCCCAAGCTTCATATATGGGAGATCCCCGATAGCACAATTGAGATGAAGAGAGTTATCACAATCAGCACAGTAATAAAACCAACGATTTGGCTCTCTTTCTTTCTCGTAGAGATCACAGTAAAGTTGAGAAGGCTCAGAATCATCAAAAAAACTCAAAGTAAGAGCCTGCCTGTCATACTTATACCAAGCAGAGAGTGGTAGTGATGCACAACCTACATCTAAAATGAAATCACAGCGCTTCATGCATCTATATGCAACATCCCTTGATTGTAAATTTCTGAAACAAGCACTGCAACTCGTTCCCTTGGTGTTGTGGACAAGAAAGAGTGAATGCTCATGACTTGGGTGCTTCAAGGTCTCCGACAATAACATACATTGAATGTCAATTTCGAAGCTGCAATCTCCTTCGTAGCATCTGTACCTAAATCCTTGATGCACACGACCGCAAGCATCGTACCATGAATAACCACACTCACCGTGTGAGTTTGAGAGAGTAAGCAAATGCTTGTGAAAGGGGTGTGGCATTTCTTTAGGCAATTCAGCGCAATCTTTGTGGAGAAAGAACTTGCATTGCTCACAACTATAAAAAGGAGTTGATATAGGTCTCGTGCACCCATCGCACTCACTATCATCATTTTTGGTCTTCCCACTAAAAGTCAGTCTTAAATTATGATCATGATAGGAATGCTTGATCTCACTTGCTACCATTAGCTCTCCAATACGAATTTGTTCAACAACATCAGTAATCAAATTCCAAGGTTCATCCACCACTTCCTTGGACCTCTCATCATAGCCTTCCAACATAATTTTTCCATCCCAAATTGCTTTATCAGTTGCACAACGTACATGAGCAATATACATATAGATATAATTAAGCAAACAAAGAAAGAAAGATGAAAGAAACATCAGAATAATGCATAAGGAGGAAGAAGTAAATAGGAGAGGATACTTTTCTTAAGAAATTTTCGTTGCTTGCTCTCCACGTTTCATTCAAAGCCTAGCCAGTGATACCAGTCCCAATGTTAACAAGTATACATACATTAAAGGGGCAAAAATCTAAGGGTGTGCAATAGTGAAGTTAAACTGACTAAAGTGATTGAATGGGTCTATTTTAGTTTTATTGAGTAAGTTGTAGTTCAGTTAAAACGTTTAAATCAAGTTAATTTTCATTTTGAAAATTCAAAATCAAATTAATTGACTTTCAATTTCAAAGATATCGAATAAAAAACCTAATATTAAAATTATATTTATAAAAAATATTTAGTATTTTTTTTGTTAATATTATTTAGTAATTCAATCATAGGTAGAGCGGTAAAGTATCCGTAACTTTCAATGCTTTTATTTAAGCATTTCATATACAAATAGCAAAAGACCAAAACACCATTGTATTAATATTTATTACTTTATTAAAAAATAGTTTTCTAGTAATTTTCCTTATTGAATTGATATCAAATTAACTTGTAAATATAATAGTATTATGGATAGTTCTAAACATTATAATATTCGTAATAAATATTGCAATTTTCAGCTTAAATTAAAATGAGAATAATGGATGATTATTTATATAACAATTTCTTCCCTAGAAATAAAAAGAAAAGTAAAAAACAATTGGAGCAGCATCAATTGAAATGCAAAGCCATGCACAAAAGGGTAATCAATATAACACATGTAAAGTAGGGAATATCTCTCATCCCATGCACAAAACACCGTTTGTCTCGAAAAACTATCACCGACCCGAAGCCCGGGCAACATCAGGATGTGAACTCAAAAGGTTGAGGGGGCTGAGGTTCATCATCGATGGCCATAGCTGATGGGGAATTCTGTTGACCTGCTGCTGATCCACTTGCTGGAGAAGCCACAGATGCAAGCGCTTTGGTTAGGGACAGTGCCTCCGGTTCATTAGGGTGCAGGTCTCTAAGAACAAAACCAGATGGTGCCAACTTCACGGGTGCATGTTGGCTGTCTTCTAGAAACTTGATGAACTTCTCCTGAGCAGGAACTACTCTTGCTGGGTTAGTCAAAATCTCGGATGAGGGCTCTGGCTCGGCTTTCTTCTCAGGAGGACCATCAACCTAACCAACTGAAGGATTCAATCAAAACATGAACTAGAAACACTAGACAACAATGCATTTGAAGACAAGTTTGGTGGTTTTACTTCAACCAAAACCATTCAATGTTTTATGTCATATTTACTCCAGGATAACGCTATTTTCTCAACCAATTTGTGTCCTTTCTGAAGCCTCAAAACCCTAATTTAAAAAATCGAAAGAATGAAGAAAACATTGGAAACATTACTAATTAGCCATTGAAGCAAGTAAGTAAACCAAATTCTACATTCCGCAAAAGAAACCGACTACTCAAAAGCTCACTTGAGAGCATCAGGAGCTGTCGCTGGAATCCTCTCATAAGCCTTCAAGCGAGCAAGAGCAGCTGCTCCACGCTTGATCTTGTGAGGAATCATCTTGCAATCAAAGCATATATCAATTACCATAAGGAAAGTAAAAGAGAAGGTGAGTTATAAACTTTACTTCATATATCCTGAAGCCAAAACATTGCCTTTGCACCATAAGATTCATAACCTTCTCAGCTAATGCATGGTTTTCACTAAATCCAGCAATAATAGCACCTCAAGCACACTCATACCACTCTCATTCATTTCTTCACTACATTTTCCCAATAACCAAGCATAACAAACTCACAGATCTCTAATAATAATAAAAAATCAATACCAAACTCTACCAATCATCAATTTTGACATCAAACATAACAAAACTCAGAGATTCCTTTGGTTCTTCACGATATATTCCAATACCCAAACCATAGAATATAACTTCAAATAAATAGTTAAAAATCCTTGGGGAAAAAAATTCATGATAAACACTTCCCAAATTACCAAGCGTAAAATACCCAGAAATTTCCATCATTTTCATTCACATCAGCAAATAAAGAACTTCAAGGAACTTCAAAAACACACTTGAATAAACCTCGAAAAGAAAAACACACCCACGAATGGTACGCTGGAGATCTTAGCAGAAGGCTTAGTGTTCATACTACTAATCCACCCGACATGCAAATCTCTTCAAATCTCACCACCACTAATTTTTGGCCATTCAATAACTCCTTGGCCAATATGGAAGCCAACCTTCCTAGAATGTGATGCCTTGCATTCACCGCTACCCTTTTGGCGCAGATGCCTGACACTGAAACCATCTCTTCTTCTTCTTCCTCTTTTGCTTGGTAGCTTAGCTTAGGCCAGCCGCTGCTGCTCTTTTTAATGGAATTGGCGAGGCTGACCTCGTTTTTGGAATGGTTATTCATATGTTGGCGCTTATGGAAGAGGTGGTGGGATATAAGTTTATCAAAGCCGATAGCTTCCCACGCCTGCATGCTTAGGTCAAGCATTTCAGCGAACACCCTGCGATCAAAGAAAAAATCCCTGATTTACGCTGAAGTTGTAGACTTCTTGAAAATAAGAAAAATTTATAGGAAATCTGAAGTCTCAACATAATCACTATACAAAAAAATGTATTATTGAAAAATTGGGAAATAATGCAAAAAAGGATTGAGGTTTTCTGTGACTGAAAATCAGAATTTGATTTCAACATAATCACTAGAATTATTTTTTGGTCAATCATTATTTGATTTGGTGGATAAAGATGATAGCTTTTAAAAAAAAATTAAATTAACAATTCTTATTTTATCAACTAAATTCAATATGAAAATTTTTAAATTGAGTAAAAAATTTTAAAATTGTGTCGAGTTAATTAATCTTATTATTTAACTATATAAATAAGATTAATGTGTAAATATTTATTAAAACAATGTAGTTTTGCCTTTTAATTTAATGGTTAATTTTATTTTTAGAAATGGTAAACATTTATCAAAATAATACAGCTTTTGTCTATTCTTATTCGGATTTTGGATAACTTGAATTGTGTAATTCATATTCGAGTTAAATAGAAAATTTTGATTGTTTTATTCGAGTTTATTCGAATAACTTGAACTATTTAATTTGAAATTTAAATTTTTATTAAATTTTTTAATCGAATCGGATTTTGCTCACCCTATTCATGGGTTCTTGAAAAAGCTAAGCGATAAAAATAATGTTAAAATATACAATATGTCCATCTAATTTTATAAACTTGAATATGTATTTTATTTTAGATATTCAATTATTTTATTATTTATATTTCAAATTTTAAGTTCAATGGATAGTATCATTATTATTTACTAAATAATTAGTATGATGTTTTAAAATAAAATAAATATTCATTTGGTAGCAATGCAATTAAAAAGTAACAACTTGAATTTATCAAAATAATTTTAATAATTAAAATTAAATTTTAAAATCTAAAAAATAGAAAAACTAAATTTTTAAAAGTACAGATACAAAAATTAAATTCTAAATTTACGAAAAATACTCAAATATTATAACAATTAGATTGGGGTTAAATCTATTACATAATGATTCTCAATTTAGTTTTTTAACAACCCATTCAATAATAATTAAAGAAAAATAAAATTTGAAAAAAATTACATAACCAATTGAACTACTATCTTTTAATCTCAATTTTTCATAATAATTTATTTTATTTCACGATTATATATTATGAATTAAATATATTCATTAATAAATTTTAGTTCAATTGAATGGTTTAAATTTATTTCGATCACAGTTGAATTGTCCCCAAACTCAATTAATTTAAGATGCATTATGAAAAATGATTAGAAACTATTGAAACTAGATGATAAAAATACGTCAATTTTGGTATTAGATTTTGTATTTTGCATAAATTATAGACTTAGTATTTATACTTTAAGTTGATCAATTTCAGCTTTTAATTAGTTTTCATTTTTATACTTTTTGAATTTTACAATTTTAGTCTCGCTCAAACAATAGTAATTAAACTGTCTGGATAAAACTAGATTTGCTCATGGGGCAGCCACTCGATTCTGCTCTAAGGCTCTCCCGAAAAGTGGGAGGGTTTGGATAAAAATATAGGCACGAAAAATGAGTTTGGGCAAAAAGTAATGCCCGTTTTCTCGTGTAAGGCTTTTTTGCCCGGCCCTAATATGTAAATTTTTTTTTACTGTTTTGTTGCTATTTTCTTTTCTTTTTTTTCACTATTTTAGTACCATTTTACTATCATGTTACCACTATTTTATTGTTATTGTATAACTCTTATATTATTATTAATTTTGTTACTATTTTAGAGTCATTTGCTTGTTAAGTTGCATCTATCTTAGTGTTATTTAAGTATACATATTTTTTAAAATTTATTTTCTATTTGTTGGAAAACATTTATTTTCATATTTTTAGTATTTTTAATGTAATATCTTTTTTAAAAAAATTATATAAAAATTAATACGGGCAGGCCAGGGCCGGGCCCGAGTTTTAGCATTTTTATCCAAGCCAGCTTGGACAAAATTTTAAGTTCATTTTCGGGTCAAGCCCAGGCCCGAGCCTAAAAACGGATCGAAAATTTTAGTTGAGCCTTGCTCGAACCCAACCCGAACCATGAACACCTTTGGTTAAAACTATTCAAACATGAGAAATTTAAATCTAGGACACCATAATCTTTAAACCCTTATTTGTTTTTTTCATATATTTTTATAAATACATCTTTTCCATAATTTTTTAGACACATCACAGGGTTGTCAATGCCATAATCTAGTATTTATTAAAGGTTAAATTTTGCTATTAGCCATTGTATTTTGAATAAATTAGTGATTTGATCCATGCACTCTAATTTGGTTATTTTTATTCTTATGCTTTTGAATTTTGAAATTTCAGTTCCAACTCAAGTAGTAACTATCAAATTCATTAAATTAAATTCTGCTACTTTTAAAATTTTATGCACCAAATATATTATCTTATACGTAACAACATGTTAGTTTTTCTATTTCTGTATAATATTCATTAAAATAAATCATGTTATTTCAATTAATGAATGTAAAACTTCAATTTGAATCAACGCTGAATTTGAAAAATATAAAGATTAAAAATCAAATTAAAAATATAGATTAAATCTACAATTTACGCATAATATAGAACTAATAATATAATTTAACTTAACATATTTAATTACTACTATTTGCATCATAATTAAAATTTCGAATTTTAAAAATATAAACACTAAAATTAACCACTTTAAAATTTAAAAATAAAATTCAAAATTTAAGGACTTAATTGCAAATATTCTATTGATTATGTCATGTTTATCCTAGTTATCAACATAGAAGGGTGAAGAATCAATTGCAGCAAAGCATAGCATAGTCATTTCAGTTGCATCATCCATGACGCAAATGATTGGGGTTGAAAATTCAATCCAAGACAAGTGTACTCCATTTGTTTGAAAAATAAAACCCCTAATGCAAAGATTGAAAATTGCATTTAAGCTAACCAAGAACAACCAAACCAGAGACCAAACATCACACACCATGGATGATGAAGTGAAGTTGTTTGGATTTTGGGCAAGTCCTTTCAGTCTAAGGGTCATTTGGGCTTTGAAACTTAAAGGTGTGGATTATGAATACATTGAAGAAGATATCCCTCACAATAAGAGCGAGTTGTTGTTGAAGTACAACCCGGTTTATAAGAAGATCCCAGTGCTTGTTCATGGTGGAAAGCCAATTGCAGAGTCATTGGTTATTTTAGAATACATAGATGAGGTGTGGCCACATAGTCCTTTGCTGCCGAAAGATGCTTATGAGAGATCCGTAGCCAGGTTTTGGGCCAAATTCATTGATGAAAAGGTATGTCTTATCAAGATGTTTTGTTTTGTTCTTCGAAGTTTGTCGTGTGTTTCCTTGTTATTGTCCTTGCTCTTCGATTCATTTACTTTTTTCTTTATTTTTTTAAGGTAGGGTTTATGTTTGTTTCTAAGTGATTCATCTCTAGAATCTAAAAATTTAATTTAATTAATTTAACTTGATTTGATCATAAAAAGTCAATAACTTAAAATACGTGTAGCTTTGAATTGCATCAATTTAGGTGAGACTAGTTCGGGTTTTAAATTTTTGGGTTATTTTGTGTTCGGATTAACATTGAGATCAAAACATTTCAAAATGTTTAAGATGGATGATTTTTCGGGCTTGGTTCCTTTTTTTCTAGTTAACTAGTCAATTTTTTGGGGTTAAGTTATATCGGGTTTAAATAAAATTTAGGTTATTTATTTACGGGATTTTGAGTTCATTTTGAGTTTGGGTCATTCTGCATAAAGATCATTTTAAGTCCAAGTAATTTTTTTTAGAATTGATAGGTATAATTCGCCTAACGCAAACTCGAAAATGCATCAAGCAAGTAATTTAAAATTAATCAAATAAAAATCACTCAATAAAAAAAAAATCAACTAGAAAGTCCAAGTGGCCTGAACCATAAAATGACATGAACTTCAAACAACTCAAATCCAAAATAATTGAAACTTGAAATGATAAAAAAAAAATTAAACTCAAATTGACATGATCTAAAATCAAATTGACGCATCCAATCGACAACTCTAGTTTTAAGACATTTGTAGAGAGATCGATGATTAGGAGTGTTCAAATAGTTAACTGAACCGAATTAGTATTAACCAGATTAACCAATTTTTTTAATCCTTTAATCATTAACCGAACCAAAAATTTTTACAAAAAAAATTAACTGAACCGAAATTTATATATTTTTATTTTTTGGTTAAAACAAGTATAAAACATATATAAAAATGAATTAATTACCCAATTTCGAACTGAATTAACCGATAACCGAACTTTCAAAAATCATTAATCGACCTCCGACCGAATTAAATTGGTTAACCAACCGATTAATCGAATTGGATCAATTCAATCGATTAATTCAGTTTTAACCGAAATTTAAACACCCCCATCGATGATATTTGACCCTAAAATTATTAATATTATGCTTGTAGATTCGACCAATGTGGGAATTCTTTCATAAATTCGGCGAAGAACAACAAAAGGCAATCGAGAACAACTTTAAAATTCTGAGAACCATTGAGGAACATGGTCTTGGAGACAAAAAGTTCTTTGGGGGCGACCAAATTGGCATAGCTGATCTTATTTTTGGAATGGTTATTCATTATTTTGCGCCTATGGAAGATGTCATGGGAGTGAAGTTCATTAAAGTGGATACCTTCCCACGCCTGCATGCATGGATGAGGCATTTCAGCAAACACCCTGTGATCAAAGACAATGTCCCTGATTATAGTAGAGTTGTTGATTATCTTAAAGGATATCTCGACATAATCAGTAGAATGCAAAAGGGTTGAGACCTTTTTATATCATTTATTTATTTTTAGGTTAAATTTTACTATTAGTTGATCTATTATACGAAATTTGCAAGTTTTAGTTCTTTTAATTTGGCTTAATATTTCTATTTTTTACATCTTATTTCTAATCTAAATAGTAATAATTAAATTTGTTAAGAGAATTTGTTAACGGAGTGTAATAGAGACTCACGGGGTTATGCCCTAAAATGGTAAAATTTTAATTTAGACCTTTAATAATTTATAAAATTTTAAATTAGTAATAGTAAAATTATACATTGATTCTCAAAATGATAAAAATTGATTTAACCCTTTAAAAATTATAATGATATAAACTATTAAAATGATGAAATTATTTTTTACTATCATAAAATATACAATTTTATTCCGTCCCCAAAAATTCAGCTCGCCACTGTTTGTTAGGTTAAAGTCTTTATTAGTCCTATATACTATGTGAAAATTGTGAATTTAATCTTTATTCTTTGATTTGATCATTTTCAATATTATGCTTTTTCAAAATTTGAAATTTTAGCCATGAACTCAAATATCAACTGTTAAATCATTAACTAAAAAGAAGTTGACATTGCAATAATTACGTGAAAGTAACAAGTTGGCACTGCATTGCATATGTAATAATATGTTTGTAGTATAAAATTTTACATATAGCAAATTAAATTTATTTATTATTTTTAAAATAAAACATAGTTAAGCACCATCCAAGTCCTTATAAGTTAGACCTAGATATAGATATTTTCAATTTAAATCGAAATGATTGAAATTATTATTTATTAATCAAAATATTTTAATTAAATTTATAATTATAAAAATCTAAATAAAACAAAGTTAAAATATGTCATAATCTAAAAGTTTTTATACTCTTCACAAATTTAGAATTTAGTCTTTATAATTTTATTTGGACTTGAATTTTAAAATCTAAAAATATAGGATTAAATTCTTAAAATTAAAAAAATAGTGACTAAATTTTGAATTTATAAAAAATACAAGGACTTAATTCATATTTTAGCCTAAAATTTTTTTCGAAGCGCGTAAAAGAATTGAATCTAGCAAAGCTGCAAAGGATTGAAAGTCCTAACTGAAGCTGTAACGGTCACCTCTTCTACAGAATTCTCGCATTTAAGGAAAAAAAGAAAGAAGATGGACGGTTATACGCCACGTGTCACTTCTTCTTTCTAAAACATTCTTCGCGCATTACGTGCCCGTGCACGATAAGTCAACTAAAAATCCCTTACAAAAATCCAATTTCCCCTTCTCTTTCCACAAAATTACACAAACTGCCACTGTTGTTAGCCCCAACAATGGCTACTCTCTCCCTCCAACCTCACTACTCGCCTCTCCGATTCCGTAGATTCCATCTCAGTGGTTTCAATCTCAAAGCTGTGCCGAGATTTTCCCGCCAAATTTACGGGAAAAGAGTTAGGGTTTCGACGAGTATTTCGAGAGGAAATGCGAAGATTAGAGGAAGATTTGGAGGGTTGTCGGTTTCTTGTTTCTCTAAAATGGATGCTGAGATTGAGAAGGTTTCATCGGAAGAGAAAGAAGAAGAAGAAGAGCGGCCTCCTTTTGATATCAATCTTGCTGTTATTCTTGCTGGTTTTGCTTTTGAAGCTTATACAACTCCGCCTGTAAGTCATTCATCTGGAGAATTCCAGTTTTTTATTTTCTTTTGGTTTTTCTGTTCGGTTTCTGAGGAATTGTTAGGAAGTTGAAGTTGGAATCGTTTGAATTATGAATTTTAAGCAAAAGCGGTTTGAATAAAAACTAAAATGATAAGTAGCATGAAGAAACGAAAAATCGAATTTTAAAAGAAAAGGAATGAGACTACAATTTTATCTTTAATTGTTATTTACATTTTTAATAATTTGTTCGTATTTGATCAACATATTGCTTTTTAGCTAGTTTGAAGAATTATGAATGGAAGAAAAAATAACCGCCAAACGGAACCTTAGCTCTAAGAAGGTTATTTAGGTGTCGTTTGGCAATAAGTTGATGCTTTCCCTCTGGTTGGATGTGTTTTCTTGTCAGGAAAATATAGGGAGGCGTGAAATTGATGCTGCAGATTGTAAGACTGTTTATCTCTCAGGGTATGTTTTGGTTTTCCCCTCAGTAATCAAACACTAATTAGATGTCTGTGTAATTTGTTTAAAAGAAAATTGAATGCTGATTTTAGCTTTTAACTTGATATTGAATCGTTGTGAATGCAATGCAGGTCATTTGTACGAGAGATTTATGATGGCCAATTGTTTATAAAGTTAAAAAAGGGTTTTGATTTCCCTGCTATGGACCCATGGGTAAGTTATTAGGTGAAAATTGGAAGCTTATCTGCTTGTTTGTTGTCCGTGACACACACTTAACCAAATCTTTTCGAATATGCCTTCAGGGAACTAGTGATCCATATGTTGTAATGCAATTGGATGGTCAAGTTGTCAAAAGCAAGACTAAATGGGGGTAAATCATTGGTGTTTTGATGTATTTTAGAGCTAATCTGTGTATTTTGGAGACTAATACTTTCAAATGAGGATCGTAAGCTGCTTATTTTAACATTAGTTAAATAGCAGGAACTTTTGGCAAAAATTAAAGTGACAATGCTATTTGTTTCTTTCCATTTTTTGGTCTTTGACAAATTGTTACAATCTAATGCTGTGCACTTTTATTCTCTACTGATATATTGTACTTAGCTTAACGAAGGCTAATGCTTACTAGAGTAGTTGTTAGGGTGATTCTTTTGCTGTTAGACACGCAAGTTATGGCCTGAATTTTTTTCTAATTTGTACACCTCAATGTTTAGGATTATACATATCAGCTGTTTTTACCGTTAATCTAGAATTTTGATCATTTACAGTCAACCCATTATTGTTTATCTATTCTTAATTGTGGCATTTTAAAGCTATTTATTTATTCTTAATTATGGCATTTTTAAGCGACTGTGTAGTTATAAAGTAGACATTTGACCTTCCAAATTCATATATTGTTGGCTGTATGATTGTAGGACAAAGGAGCCAACGTGGAATGAGGACCTCACCTTTAATATTAAACTTCCCCCTTCGAAATATATTCAGGTCCATACTCAATCTCTTAATATCTCTAGTTTCATTTTTCATTCTATTTACTTGTTTTTCTTTTGGTAGTAGCTTTTCGTTTAATTTCTCTAGGTTCTTAGTTCCATTTTCATTCCTTTTGTTTTAATGAAGCATGGCTGAGTCACTTCTATTACTACCTATTATAAAGTTACTATTCCTGTAAAAGACTTATCTTAAAGAGTGACTTAACTTTTATAAGTTTAAAAACGTGAAACTGTTAGCAACCTTTACTGGTGAGAAATAACAGATGATTCCTGTATTATAATGCACCGGAACAATTTCGTTATTTTCAAAGCCCATTATTCTTATGTAGCACATGCTGTAGGCACTTCTCATCTCCAGCTTGTCTTTCTACACCAACTAAATCAAAATGCATATGCGAGCCCTTCCCTAGAAAATGAGTTTGATTGGACATCCTTGATCATACTGCACTTCCTAAACGACATTTCCCATTGGAATAGATAGATGAGGAATAATTATAGATCAAAGTAATCTATAAATTTTGGGTTAAAAATATGAAAATCAAAAAGTTTCCAGCATATTGTGTGTGCTTTGGCAAAATTCACAGCTGTTCCATCCAATGCCTGTCCATGACCATCTAGCATGCTTTTGTTGCATACTAAATCTAATGCATATATGGCTTTTATTGCTACTTTCTTTACCATCAAGCATCTATCTTTGAAATTGTTTTGCTGAGTAGCAACTATATTATATACCTCTATTTATCAGCCATGTGTGCATCGATGACTTTATTGCAACTTCCTTCACCATTGACTATCAATTTTTGAAATGAGTTTGATGAATAATCAGCATGATGGTGATTATCATGTTCCATTTTCCACTCTTTTAAGAGGCATTTCCTAATGATTATATATCTGTATTTATCTTATATATGATCATCACGATTATAGTTGTTCTCTTTATGCTTGTATACATGTGTGTTGATACTTGCTTAGCAGAGTATTCCAAATTAAATGATGTAAAAATACCAGCTACAGTCATAAAATTCACACAGTTTATAAAGGGCATATTTCACAATGTTATCGGATCATAGTTTATAAGTTTGTTGCAAACTTCTGGTTTAGTACTTTAATGAGCACCATCAAACTTCAGGTTGCTGCTTGGGATGCAAACCTTGTGACTCCTCATAAGCGCATGGGAAATGCAGGCATTAGTCTAGAAAACATCTGTGATGGTAGGAATTTGAACTTCATGTATGACTTGGATTTATTATATTAACATGCCTTTAGTTTTCATATTGTTGTATCTAATTCAGCGGGATTATTGATCATCCAGCAAGCTTGTTATTTTTCTATTATAATTGAAACTTTATGGTGTTCGTGACTTGTTGTTAAAGTAATGCTTTTAGGAACTAGACTACAGTTTCAATGTCATTATCTACAGGCTTTACTAATGTTGAGCACACTAAATTTCAAGTTCAGAGCTGCATTTTCTTTTTCTTTTTCTTTCTCTTTTTTTAGATATCATCAATTAGAATGGGTGTTTTCTCCAGGAAACTTGCATGAAGTGCTGGTGGAGTTGGAAGGAATGGGAGGTGGAGGCAGGTTGCAGCTTGAGGTATACTTCTCTGGCGCTATTGTTGCAATGCATATATGTATATATTGGAGAATATTTCCCTGTTTCCAAGAGAATGCTTCAATGCCCTTTCGAATTGGGTTCATATCATGCTAGGATAACCTATATTGAAGTTCTGAAAAATGTGCGCGTATGTATATATTGGAGAATATTTCCTTTTTTATAAGAGAATGCTTCAATGCCCTTCTGAATTGGGTTCATGGCATTCTAGGATTTGAGAACTATAATGGAGAAGTTCTGAAATGCTTCCTTCATATGAATTTTAACATAAATTTTAATGCTTGTTTTAGTCTGAAGCATTGACCATATAGATATTACCATTTCAACTCTTCTTGGAATATCAAATCTGTATTTGAATTTTTAAATTTTGTGGGAAGATGGGCTCTTTGTATTTTGAGACTTTTCTTCTATAGGGAGGAAAGGTTTATGGTATGGTTTCCTTGTAGCATATCAAATAGTTCACACACACACGAAACAACCTGAGGAAATGTCGAATTTTGTGTCTTTCTTCTCTTTACGTCAGTTTATTTGTAATTTCAGTCATGAAAAAGGTTCTCCTAAATTTAGGTTTATGTACTGTTGTAATATTAGATTCCTTAGACGCCTCAGAAATCCTATAGTGGTTTGAGGTAGCTTCCTAAATCAAGACTTCTGGTAATCCCAGAATATATATATATATTTCTAGCAGATCTGGTTCAACAGAAGTTTATTTTTGATAAAGGTCTAAATCAAGGAATAGAAATCCTTGGTAAAAGTACCATGGAGGCCCTTGTACTAGGAGTTAAATTGCATTTTGCCCCCTTGACTCAAAAAATGGGAAAATTAGCCCATTTACGTTAGATCAAAGAGTAAACTGATCCTTCCGTTAAAAATTCCATCCATTTTTATTCTTAAAAGCTAGTCCCTAGACGTCAACCTAAGGTACACATAGCATGCCACATGTAACCATCTGATTATTTTGTCAACCATGCCAGTTTTTAACTGAAGAAATTGATAAATTTTTAACGGAAAGAGCCAGTTCGCTCTTTGATCTAATGAACAGGGACTAATTTGCCCATTTTTTGAGTAAAGGGGCTAAAATGCAATTTGATTCCTAGTACAGGGGCCTCTATGGTACTTTTACCAGAAATTCTCCAATATAACAGAGTTGATAAAAAATAATTAGCACTAGCTATAAGTTGCACATAAACATCTTTGTCATTCTGTATTGGTATGCTTCTTTGGATGTATATGCTTATATAGAGTAGAAGTTTTCTTCTTGAAAATTTTCTTTGACCTCGCTATATCACATTCTCTGTATCCATCTTCCCCTTCGTTTTTGTTGGAGGAAGCTTTTTCTTATGAAGGGCCAAAACTAAGGAAATGCTTTTAGCATTTCACATGGTTTTTAAGTGTTGATGAAGGGGTGCCTAATATATTTGCTTATTGCTGGTGAATGGCATGTCAGGGAGCCTTCTGTATTGAAGGTAAAGATGCCTGCTTCTTTCATTTGTTAACTTTTCTTTTTCACTTTTCACTTTGAGTTATTTCTTTCAATTGCTATTTCCTCTTTGATTTGGCTTCTTCTTTTTTTAAGTTATTTATACATGCTCTGGTCGTTTCACATTCTTTCTCTCTAACATCTGTTTTGATGATATGTTTGCAGAAAATATTGTCAGTCTTCAGAAGAAGGCAGCAGGATTCAAAGTGATTATGTCCCTAGAAAGAGTGCTATTTGTTTTCCAAACATTAGAATGTAAGAGTAACTTATAACCAATAGACCGATAAGGGGAAATCTTGTTGTTAAAGGCTTTTAGGAGATGGAGAGCAAAAAGGATAAAATTCTCAAATGTATTGGGTTGGTTATCATAAAGTGTTTTCAGTTCCTACCGATTTGCAATGGGCTGCATTGTTAGGTCTTTCTAATTCCTAGGTTTAAGAGACAAAAATTTGGGAGATATAAATTCAATTTGATTGGTCTTGATAGATTATATGTAGAATGAAGACATGGATGAGAAGTTGGCCATTCTTGTACCTAGACTTGTTTATCATTTATCTTGAGAATGGTTTTTCTTGTAGTGTTCCCATTACTTCTCTTATCAAGTTTTGGACCTATAGTTGTCATAGTCATCTTCATAGTGAGCTAGTGGGCATAACTATATATATCCAATAGATTAGCAACTAGTGGTTATATTTCAAATAATACCTGACCATATAACTAAAGACATCTCATTAGGATTACTTCTGCTAAGATATAGTTTATGGGGAACCTTGGTAATGATCATTCAAATAAATTTTATTTGATTTGGGTTGTTTCATCTAGGAATCAATACATAAGGTTCTGAAGTATAACTTATGGCTATATGAATTCTTTTGGAGTATAACAACAGCAAATTGTCCTATTATTTTAAGCAAAATATATCTGATATTTGGAATATTCTAAACGGTCATGGTTTTTCAATTTCAAAGAAAGGATTAGTTGAAGGATGTATTGGCACTCCAGAGGAGCACCTGCATACAAGCTCATAATTTTGCTTATGCCTATGTGGTCAACTACTAGAATCAAATTATGCATGGAGATGCTTGAACTTGGCGGGATAATAGACATGCATATAGAAAGTGGGAAAAAAAAGTTTTAAACTGAATATCTGTTTGGAGTACTTAAAATAAGTAAGATGGGTATCTATTTTACTTGCCTCTTTTAAGAACTTTTAATTATCAATGTTTCTGTGAGCAAGTTTAGCAATTAGAAAGTTTTTTGATAGAGAAGGTAATGAGTTGTGGCTCCTCCAAGAAAAATAAACTATGATGCTTAAGTTTTACAAAACTTCTTTACTGTAATATGGATTCCCTTGGTGTTCAGCTGCCACCATTCTTGTGTTTCTAATGGAAAACTTTATGTATTTTTGATCACATATTGTCAGGTAGATTGAATCATAGAACCACCTAATTTTGCACATGCAAGTAGAACTTATGTTATGTATTGCTTGTACTTGTGTCTGGTATGGATACAGGTTAAGTATAAGAGTTTTGAAGAGATTGAGGAAGAAAAAATTTGGTGGAAACTCCCCTTTGTTTCAGAATTTCTTCGGAGAAATGGATTTGACTCTGCTCTAAAAATGTTTGTTGGTAGTGAGTCTGTGTCTGCACGGCAGTTTGTGGAATATGCCTTCGGACAGTTAAAGTCTTTCAATGATGCAAATTTTTTGAAGGAGCGTTTGTTAAATGGTAATAAGATTGGGGTTGAAGGTGTCAGGAATTCCAATGATTCTTCTGTGTCAGAGATGTCTTTCTCACATGTGGAAAGTAGTCCAGAAGCCACTTTTAGTGACACTAGTAACAACAGTGAGAATAATTCAGAGGAGTTCCAATTGGATAATTCTGGCATGGCTAATGGGCAGAACGCTAAACCAGTAGCACAAATTGGTAATATGCAGTTTGATAATTACTTCTGGAAGAACGTTGCAGATGTTATCAATCAAAATGTTGTTCAGAAACTTGGAGTTCCTATTCCAGAGAAATTAAAGTGGGATGGATTTGACTTGTTAAACAAAATTGGCCTGCAGTCCCAAGAAATTGCAGAAGCAAAATATATTGAATCTGGGCTTGCAACTCCAGATTATCAAGATACTCAAGGTGATAATGTACCTGAATCTGGGTCTGCAACTCGTGAAGATCCGGAAAATAAGAACGATAAAGCGATTGGACCACTTACCATTAACACTATACAATCTTCTCTTCCAGACATAAAGAAGGCAACGCAGGATTTACTAAGACAGACAGATTCCATTTTAGGAGCATTAATGGTGTTGACTGCTGCAGTTTCTCAGTCCAAGAAGGAAGGACAGGAGAATGAAAATAAAGAAGACTTCTCTACTAATGTGGAAACCAGTGTCTCTAGGTACAGTGGTGGTGAGAAGCTCCCTAGAACACTGGATGGTTCAGTATTAAATGAGAAGAAGACTGAAGAAATGAAAGAACTCTTTTCAACTGCTGAAAGTGCTATGGAAGCCTGGGCAATGCTTGCCAGTTCCCTGGGCCATCCAAGTTTTATCAAATCAGAATTTGAGAAACTCTGTTTTCTGGATAATGAAACCACAGATACCCAGGTGAACCTTTTATCTCGTCGGAAATAAGCTCAGTTTTCACTGTAATTTCATATTTTTGAACCTGTATCTTTCGCAGCAATTCACTATTTGATTTCATAGAAATTTTGAACTTTAGCACTAAGTTGAAGATACCTGCAGGCTGCAATTTGGCGTGACTCAGCAAGGAGGCGATTAGTTGTTGCTTTTAGGGGGACTGAACAAGTGAGTCCCATCTATCTATTCTCAAACTGAGTTGAATTTTTTAGCTTTTGCTTCAATTAATTATTTATTGACCATCTAGGCAAGATGGAAGGACTTACGGACGGATTTAATGCTTGTTCCTGCTGGGTAATTTCAAATATCTATCCTCTATTCCTTTCTAGTTCTCTTCCTGAAAGTTATCTCTGTTGTAATAAACATGTTTTCTTACTAATTGAGTCAATCTACCTATTCATAATGTAATTTGACTTACCCTTCTCTTTTCTCTTGATCACATTTAGGGAGGAGGGAGGGGGAATAGCACAATGTTGAATGTACTTTGTCTTTTAAATATCTGACCTCATTAAATCTGCAATGTTACTCAGTAATGTTGAAATCCAGGCAATGTTTCGTTATAGTTCATTTCCAAGTACTATTCTTTTGATTCGTATTGAGGTCAATAACTTTTATTCTTACAAGTTTTGTAGATAAACAGTTCCAGTTTCTATTTTTCCTTGGGGAAACATCATTCACAATGAAATCTAATTTAGAGAGGCACATCATACAATGTTTTCTTCTGATACTAACTTTTATCCTCCCTGTGTAGGCTAAACCCTGAAAGGATTGGTGGAGACTTCAAGCAAGAAGTCCAAGTATGATAATATTTTCAGACTTTGTTTTTTCATTCAAAGACAACATACATGAGATGCATGTATTGTTGATAACTGTTGTTAACTTAATTGCCTGAATAAATAGTGGATGCTGACGAAATTTTTGCAGGTTCATAGTGGATTTTTAAGTGCATATGATTCTGTTAGGATAAGGATTATCTCCCTCATCAAGGCATCAATCGGATATATGTAAGCATTACTGTTGTCAACTTTTTTCTTAGTTTCTTTTCTAACGTTCCAATTGAGGCGTAAATCTAACATGTTGATATTTAGTACAAAAAGTTTTGCATGTATCCATAAATCTCTATAGGTGTTGTTTTGCTTTTCTTTATGTGGAAATCTTGATTAGTGCCTTTCAAAAGTTTCTTGACTTGCTTTGTAGCTATTATTATTACTATAAGTTAGCCATCGAGATGATATTGGATCTCTGACACATCTCTCTGTAAGCTCTTGATAAGCCTTAATATAGGATAATAGACATATTTCAGTATTTGATTCCATGGAAGTAGAAGGTTAATGTTATTGATGTTAAGCAGAAGGCTTTCACACTGCATATTTGAAATTATAAAATACAGATTGGTTATTTTATTCACGGTAGTTCTCTGTACATGTTTGTGCGACAGAGATGAACTTTTGGAGCCACAGCACAGATGGCAAGTTTATGTGACCGGTCATAGTTTGGGTGGTGCACTAGCTACTCTTCTTGCTCTTGAACTTTCATCAAGTAAATTAGCAAAGTAAGTTTCTCTCCCGTTTCACTTAAGAATGACATTCTTTATTTGTTCTCAATGTACTCATGCGATTCAAAATGTACAAAGAATAGCGGAGAAATTGTTTGTAGAGAGAAACTAAATTTTCATCTATTAAGAAGAA
Source organism: Gossypium raimondii (assembly GCF_025698545.1). Classification (NCBI taxonomy): domain Eukaryota; kingdom Viridiplantae; phylum Streptophyta; class Magnoliopsida; order Malvales; family Malvaceae; genus Gossypium; species Gossypium raimondii. Next base: position 3,431,284 of record NC_068567.1, on the reverse strand, counting down.
AAATGAAACTAAATGTATGTGTAAATGGGAGGTTAGTTTCCTTTTCAAGCCTCAACTACTTCAGTACTTGAAAAATTGGTAAACCAGAGGACTCGCATGCAGTAAATGCCAAAACTCGCTAATTAATCTCTGTTGCTATTATTCAGGCTTTTCAGTTTTCATGAATGTGTCAATCAAAGACTGTAGAAAGCTGAATTTTCATTTTCTTTTCATAATTGCAAGCTTTTGGAAATTATCTCCTCTTTGTAGTCTAAAGAACTAATGCTTTCTTTATATTGGGAAAGGAATAGTGTATTGAACTTCTGACCTCATTTGTGTTTATCAGATGTGGGGCAATTTCAGTGACTATGTATAACTTTGGTTCTCCTAGAGTTGGTAACAGAAGATTTGCAGAAGTATATAATGAGGTAATAGAATATTTTTCTCCAGTTTCCTTTTACTTATGACCATTTCTCCTCGACATTTATTGAAGTTGGAAAAGTTATTCTGTCAAGCCATATTATCTTATCCTTTTTTTTCATTTATTAAACATTTTTCCCAAAGAGTTGTTTTAATCATTTCTTTCCAAATGATAGCCTCTTGAAAATTTTGGCACTCTGTCCGTTTGGTGCTTGAATTGAAATTCTTGCTTCCTGATGCATGGGAAAATGCACATATTGAAATTTCTAATATCAGTCTGCTCAATTGATCATGTTGTTTACATATATATTTTATCTAGAAGTTCGACACATCATTGGTTAAGGTTTATGCAATTGAATACATACCTTTGCAGAAAGTTAAAGATAGCTGGAGAATTGTTAACCACAGAGACATTATACCTACAGTCCCTCGTTTGATGGGTTATTGTCATGTGGCTCAGCCTGTTTATCTTGCTGCTGGGGAACTAAAAGATGCTTTGGTGAGTTTTTATTTTTTTATAATTTGAACCCCCTTGTGGCGCAGTCATTATATGCAAGTGTTGGTTACTGTTTATAAATTATATGGACAGGATAAATGACATGAGAGCTGAAGTTGTGATTAGACTTTTAATTTTGACGAGAATTACTTACATTTGTTGATTAGACTTGGTATTCTAGCAGCTTTCATGAGAAATTTCACTTTTGGGCTTTGACTGCTTGATTTGCCTTGCCTTCTCTCTTGCTTTGCTGTTGTTGCTGATTTATTTTGAAAATAACAATCGACCAAGCAGAAAATCTGTTTTTCCAATAATATTTGAATATGGTTTGAAGTAGACATCCATATCTTGTCACCCGTTTAAAATTCTTAAATTCGCTGAATTGAACTACTTAATATGTTGGTTGAGAAAATGTAATCTTTGTTGGCTGTTATATTTCATCTTCATAGTTTGATTCCTTTTTGTTTTTATAAGTAGCTTGACCAAACCAAATTCCGTTTACTAGTTTTTCATTTTCTATTCGTTGACTTGCGCTATAATCATTTTCATTTATTATTCCTTGTATTATTTTTTTTTCATCTCCACAAATTCTTTATATGGAATGCTTTGTTTATTACCCTTTTAACGCGAATAATTGATCATTGCTCATGATAGTTTATGCATGCATCTGGTTATAATTTTAACATACGTTTTTTCAGGAAAATATGGAGCTTTGGAAAGATGGTTATCAGGGTGATGTTATCGGGGAGTACACACCAGATGTTCTTGTCACTGAATTTGTATGTTTCTTGTTGTCTAATCTTTTCTTTTCTTTTTTTCTTACTTTTTTCCAACTTAGTAAAATCCTAAATACTATCCTTAGCCCCTAGGATTAGCCTCAGACCGTAAAATGAATGAGTATACATGTGGTTATATACCAAGAAAAGAAATCTCGATATTTCCACGTATCATCACACACTAATTATGTCAGTTATCGTAGTGTAATTTCATTTGCATATGTTTCAAGGCCTAGTCTAGGGACTAGGGAGTATTCATTTTCTTGGTAATTTGATACTAGCCTGCTAGATGTAAGCATCAAAACCATGTGTTGTCCTAAAAAAATCAAAATCATGTAATCCAACCAGAAATCGATTTCATTATAGCAGTTAATTAGATTGTTTTTGGTTTAAAAACTTGATCGTGGACATAGATTGCTGAAATTGTAAAACACTAAAGAATGAAACTATTGAAGGACCTTTCGTTTTACCGATCTTACCCTAGTTGTGATGCTAAATAAAGCACAATTGCATAACATGATTCATAGTAACACTAAACCTAGCACAGAAGGCTTTATTTGTTTGTTTGTTTGTCAAAGTGATTACTTTGTATATATCAATCCTGGAACATCAAGACTTTTAATGCAACTCACTGTTTCAAGCTTGCATCATTATCTATATTGCAAATTAAGATGTCATGGGATCTTTTTGTTTAATATTTCCCATCTCTGAGTTATATTTTACATAAATTATCAATTGGGTGTGGACAGATGAAAGGAGAAATGGAACTGATTGAACAGATATTACAAACTGAAATCAACATATTTCGTGCAATACGCGACGGGAGTGCACTTATGCAACACATGGAGGATTTCTACTACATCTCACTGCTAGAGGTACTACAATTCTTCATTTTCATTTAATTTTCTTTTTGTCTTCCTCCCAGGACTTTTGACTAAGGCTGTTCGATCAAAAGCAAGAGGCTATTTGTGCTTCACCTGATTCAATTATTCAACCATTATGTCACTCTGCTAAATGTTGAAACTGGCTTCTATTGCTTTCTTCAGACTGTGAGATCAAATTACCAAACAGTTGCAAGCTCGAGGAAACTTGAAGAAGGAAGCAGCCAAAGCTGATAAGACATTTTTTACAACAATTATCAGAAAGTTATAGCAGACCGCAATGAATGGCATCCTTCAGGTTTTTCCCCTTTCTAATTATATTTATTGTACAGTGATCAATTTTCATAGAACTAGACTAAGTTGTTTCTCTTCTCTTTTATATATCGTCAGACTTTTTCTTTTTCCCTTTTATATAATGGTTGACTTAAAATATTTTCTTTCTTTTTTCCCCCCTCCCCTTTTAAATTTTTAATTGTTTCCAAATAATGAAATATTACCAGATTACATATTTCATTTATGTCGCCACTGTCCAGTAGAGCTGGTACACGACCAGGTTTAACAACATAATAAGCATGATAGTTCATGATTAACACGATTAGTACTTATATTAATGATTAGGATTTTGACATATTATCTTGGTGTTAATGTTTACATGGTGAAACGAAAAAAAAAACACTCAAAATTAAATGAATATTACGTAAGCAGGTTTGATGAATTAATTCGAAGACCCAGATTTTAAAAAAAAAAAGAGAGAGAGAGAGAGAGAGAGAAAGAAAGGAGGAGGCATATTTGGTTGTTTGATTAATGATACTGAACTAATGTTTATTTATTTAAAAAATGAACCAGGAGTTAATGGGTTCATGTAATCAAGCTAGACCATGCTTAAGCTCAAGTTCTAAAAACCCAAATAAATTATATGCAATAATCAGCAGATTAAAGTATCCAAATACATTATTTGCAATAATCTGATTTTACAAAATCCAAATTAGCAAAAAAGCAGATAAAATATCCAGAAGTTTGTACCGTCGATTTTCTATTGCTATCCCTAATTGAATTTGGTAAATAACAGAAGAAAATAAAAGCAATATTGGCAACAAGCAGAAATTTTGTACTTTTGCAAGAGTATATGGGTAAAGAAAACTAATATCGAAACACGAATATGAAACCTGTTTGATATCCTCCTTTAAAAAATAATTAAACTATATCCCAGTTTAAACAAAAAAAAAAAAAAAACATTACATTGTAAGCATCCTAAATATTTTTAATTTAAAATAGTAAGAATAATCAGCTAAATATTTTTTTAAAAAAGAACAGCAACATCAAATCAAATTTTGGCATGAAGTTTTAATTAAGTCTGAAAAGTATACAAGAGAGATTAGAAATTGCATCAACGGCCATCTTTTTAGAGACCACTAAGGATGTATCAACGGTTAATAGGCATAAGCACAGTCAAACAGACAGCAACAGAATCAACCGTTTTAAATTCTTAGTGCTCAAGAACCCAAAACTTGTTCATTACAAATCCAACGAATCCACACTCTATAAACTTAGGGGCCTCTTTTCCTATACCGTATGTCCTCTTAGTTCGTTTCGGCCCCGTGCAAAATTTGATCCTGAAACTGAAAACCATATAACCCTGCGACAAGGGACTTCTTTATACCCTTCATCTATCAAACAATTGACAATTAGAGTTCACCAATCAATGGTAACACGATTAAGATAAACTCATCTTCCTTTCTAGTAAAAAGAATGGGTTGTATAACTGACTCGAAATTATTAAATATCACAAACCCCCTCACAATCACCAAAACGAGAGAAGGTAAACCGGAAAAAGGTATATGAAAGTTTGGACCTGTCTTGCCAAGATTATACGGATTCAGTATGAAAGCCGCTTGTTGGTTCTCTGTCTTGATGGCCCCCCAGGAAAGAGCTTCATTATCCATCCTAAAACCCTTTCCACCACCTAGGAGGAAATTAGAATATTTTTAGGATTTAAATGTTAGAAACCCCTAGATATTTCTGTTCAATTTTTGGGAATGGTTGAGTAAAACATGCTACTACAATCAGTTATGTTATAATAAGATCATATATATAGGGAGAGATAGAGAGCGGAGGTACCTCATCACCCTCATCTGCATACGGAGTATTATCATCAATTTTTCGAGGCTCAGGTTGTCTAGCCGGGATATACTCACTTGCCAGACTTTGAGCTGTCAGAAGCTCCAATCTTTGAGTTTGAACTTCAAGTTTCCTAGACAACTCCTCATTCACCTCCTTCATTCGATAATAACAATGATGAGAATAATCATTCATAGATCTAACATTTATGATAAGGTCAAAGGAGAAACAATCAAAACATTTGATGAGCCCTTGAAAAAGTTTGGATGAGAAATTGCTCATAACTTTGTAAGTACAAAAGACCGAATAGAAGGAAAAAGAAATACAGTTCACCAAGAAAACTAGTGAAGTATAATAATATTTACAAAAAACCAAGCCTTTAATGGCCCTGAATTGCACCTCAAGTTTTTCAATCTTTTTAGAAATTTTCTTTAAATTCTAATGCAATCCCTGGCAACAAGAACAGAATGAAACTATTACAAATACATGAGAATTACAACTATACATGTGGTACAATACCTTCAGCTTTGAACTTTGAGATAACTCGGATGACAAAGCTTGTGTCAGTTCTTCTTTCTCCAATCTTAACTGCAACAAGAAAAAGGTTGTACGATGATCGTGACAGTATAGTAGGCACCAATATCAACAATTTAATTTCTTGTTGGTCAAACAAGTAAAACATATAAAAGCCACAAGAAAATCTGAATCACGTAAAGAACCTACCTCAGAAATTAAAGAATTAATGTTCTGAACCATTCTTATTTGATCAGGAGGAATGTGAACAGAAGAAACTTCAAATCCTCCATCCTCAGGCAGCAAACTCAAACTAGAGGCGTCATTAGTGTTATTCAGTTCCTTGTCATCAGAAGTAGTTTCCGTGGTTGCTGCAAAAATTCAATAAACAAAATCAACATTAAACCAAAGGGCCATAGAAAATCAAAGCAACCTTAAAAAGGCACTATAACTACTACAATCGCTATCAGACTTCTCAGATTTGCCTTGAAGTACAGGAAGCTTGATGCAGTGCAACAAGTATATATATTTAATTTTCCTTTTAAGTAACTCAAACTCAAATTCAAATATGGATATGTCGATATTGGTCTGATTCAAAAACTTCCATTTTTTATTAAGTTCTCATATTTGTATATAGTATTGATCTGCTTATATCAATGCATACTATGAAGCATCTGTGATACGGATACATTACATCAAAGAGTTGAAGTAACTTATCCTTTATCCTGATAACTACCTCCTCCAAATCTTTCACAAGACCAACGCTTGCAATACATAAATAATAATAATATACCTAATCTCATGCAAGACACCTTCAAGACAGACCAAAACCAAACCCTCAAATTAGAGATGATACATTATAGGCCTTCAAGAAGAAATTGTCTCTAAATCTCACTATGATTTCAATCCGTATACTCAACTAGTGAGGGTAGGCCAATATTAAGTGAAAATTGACCTTGCAAAAAATTCATGCGACCCTTTGTCACAGACCAATAGTATGTTTTGAAATTGGGAATATGCTTAGCAGTTTCTAGCCATATGCAACTGGATTTCGATTCAGTAAAATAAGATATGGCAGTTTATTCATGTAGAAACCTTTAAAGGACAAAAAAAAAAAAACAATTACCAAGATCTTCGGTTGAAGTCGACATATCCTTCTTACTAGCAGGATTCTTGATAGCATCAACAGACTTTCCGCTGAGGAAAGAGTCTCGTACTTTAGACTGGAGTACCTTCTTCTCTGCATTAAATGAATAAGAAAAATATATAGCAAGCATATGGCTATTATAGGAAAAAATATATAAAAACTTACTTTTAGTTAATACTATAATAACACACACTCATGAGATCAGCATACTTACCTTCTTGAAGAGCTTCAATAGTTGACAGCAAATCCTGACGGTCTTTCTCTAGGCTTGACATTTTCTTTCTGCAATATTCACAATGAATAAGATGCCCTCAAGTATCAGAGAACCCAACATGAAAGTATATTCAAACAAAAGTCTAATCCATGATAATATTATGGCAAATGAGAAAACCAATACCAAAGAAGTTCCTTGAGTAAAACTTCTAAAACTGAGAAATTACTAATTAATGAAAACAAAAGGAAAAGGTAAATTTTGTATGAAGGGTCCCTATACTATGCATTTTTTGTTGATTTAGTCCCTCTAATTTGATTATGTTTATCCCTCTACTTTTCAAAATGTGTATTTTCAATCTTGATTCTTGAGGCCAATTAATTTTCCGTGAATTCCATCAAATAATTTGACGCAGCTTATTTTTTGAAGTATGTGGTGATGTGACATATACACCTTTGACATTTTTTGTGCAACTGGACAAATATTATACATTTTCTCCCTTTCTTTTCTTAAAAGTGCAAAAATTGTCCAATTTAATAAAAAATGCCAAGGTATATATTTCCTGTCATTACATATAAAAAACAAATAAATAAATCATGTCAAATTATTTGATACAATTAACAACAAAAAAAAGTTTGCCTTGGGACTGACAATACACATTTAATAAAACAGAGAACTAGAAATGACCAATTTATAGTAGAGGAACTAAATCCACCAAAAAGGCATGGTATAGGGGTTTCTTATTGTAACTAACAAAAGCATGCTTTGTGGAAAAATGAGTGCAAATAAAAGTGACTTATTACACAAAATTGCAATCTGTTATCTTTAATGATTTTAATGCATCAGTTCAACACTTAATTACATGCAGAATTCTTGTCTTTTTGTTTCTTGTATTTCTTTTTGCATAAATATGTCATGACCACTTAATAGTAAACTTTAAATGGATAACTATATCGCAGACAATCTAAGCACCGGTTCAAAATGGCAACAATAACAATCTTCAATATGAGCATTACAATCTAGAAAATAACTTAGGAACAAAGAAGGAATCTATGATTGAGGAAACTACAGAGAAGCAATAAGAAATTGATCACAAGTCCTTTAGCAACAAATAAAAAGATATCTAATTATGAATTTTATCCCTCTATTTCATGAAACTAAAACGTTAGCCCCCTACTTTAAATTGTCAAAATATGGTCATTGTACTTTACAAAAATTGACAAGTTAGCCCAGTTGTTGGTAAACATGTGAACTTGAACTACTGATTTTTGCTAATTTGTTGCACATAAATATGCTACTGCTGGTTTTTACTAATTCCTAGCACATAAGTTGCTGAACAGCTCAGTTTAACAACAAGGTTTAACAGTGTTACTCAATTGGACTAATTTCTTAGTGTTCATAAAATATGAGGACCATTCTGACAAATTAGAGGGACTAACTTCTCAGATGCTGTAAAATAAAGGGACAAATTTCATAATTAGACCTAAAAAAAGCATACTTGAAAGAAGAAATTTCAGCCTGTGAGTTCTCCAATTGCCTCTCCAATTTTAGCTCATTTGACCTTAATCGAAGTGCCTACAGAAAGGATATTAAAAACATTTTAATCTAGCAGAAGACAAAAGTAATTTCACTCCAGTGTCAACAGCTTTATACAGAAATATATTCAATGGAATAAAGTAAGAAACTCCAAATGCTAATAACATCATATAAAACAAGCAAATAACAGGATCAAATCAACTATAAAAAAGGACTAGAGAGCCACTTAAGTTAAACTGGCACTTAAAAACTTTGCAGCTCTACTATACGTCCAAGAAACACCCTTCACATGTGGTATATATTACAACCATGCATATACGAACATGGCAGCTTACTGATCTTTCAGCATTATTATCAAGAGTGATATATGTTCTATAATGAATAGAATGAAATTGGAGAAGGAAGAAAACCTTTACCCATTAAAACTTTGTTACCTTCTCTTCCAAACCAATGACTTCAGAAGCCAATATATTAGCACGTTCATCAGCTGCATTACATTCCAGTCGTGCATTTGCATATTCCATTTTAAAAGACTCGAGCTCTGCCTGCAATACCAAACACCAGACATAGCAAGAATAAAAAAAAGGTATACGCTGAAATAGAATGTTGTTGACGTTTTAAAAAGTATTTGTAACGAACTCCCTAACAATTTGAACATCACCAGACAAAGAACAAAAGAGAATAAAATGCAGATCAGCATACATACAGCATAGCATTTTAAAATACAGCATAAAACTGAATTCATCCTGTGCACCATCCTTTGCAACAAAAGAAAACCATTCAAAACAAAGACTTATTGATTGAATCCAGGAAAAAATAGACAAGCTCCAGCCTTAAGGATCATTTTTATAGATAAAAAGTTATTAAGCATCTAACCTAAAACCAATAGGCAATAGGTTGAGAGGCCCAACCTGAATATAAAACCGAAACAAACCCAATATTTAATAACTTTGGGATAGCACTACTTAAGGCCCCTTCAAGTGTAGATCAAAGGGCATAGACATGGACAACCTCAAGAGGGTTCCTTGTACTGCATTTTTTGGTTAATGGGTACCACCAGAGATGCAATAGACAGCAGTAGGTATCTCAATTTTTAGATAGAACTTTATCTAAGCACAAACAAGTCTAAATCAATGTGCATATGTGCACACATGACACATGCCATACAAACACCATTGCATTAACCATATGACATAAAGTGGTATGTAGTTGTATGAGATTCAATTATTTCTAACAATTTGAAGTGACTACCAGTACCTAAATATAGTAAATACTAACCAGTTGGGCCTTGATTTCTTCTTGTAAGCTCTCCATGTCAGATTTTAGCCGGTTGACAGCGGTTCTCTGGGGAGAAAAGTAAATGTAAGATAATTAAGAGATTTTTAAGAAGGATTGAGAATACAAATTAGGATAATGAAATGACAGAAAGTGCTGCAATGGAGAAGCACGATGAACTGATAAAAAAACATATCATGACCATGACAGCCGTTAATGCTGCTAATCTAATATTTGGAAACAAACCTGTTGGTTATAACTATCAGTCAAAGATGAATTTTCAGCAGCCAAAGATTCTGCTAATGTACGTGAGGCCTCAAGAGCTCGTTGCAGTGAAAACTTTTCCTGAGTCAAGTCTTCAATATGCTGCAGAATAAGGATGAATAGATTAAAAAAGCCAAGACAATGAACAGAGAAAACATTAATAAACAAAACCGTTAGACAAATAACAAATGAAAAATTATAGTTTTCTACATCAAATTATCTGTGTGAGCGTATTAGGAGCTTCAAAACATACAACAATGTTTTCATTTCAACAGCTTCTTCGAGTTCCTTGACCAACCATTAGTATTAGCTTATCTTAAGAAACCAACATGGCATTAGGCTTGAAATACAAAACAGTGCATTATCACTAAAATGCTCAAGAGTCTCCTTATCCTTGCCTCGTATATCCAAACCGAACAAAGCCTGGATCCAGCTCATGCACACCAAAAGACAAGATGGTAAACACAAGACACAGATCTAAGGATACAAATATACTCGTCCATTATATCATGGTTCTTACGGATAGAACAACATAGACTAGTAATAAATTGCATATATTATGGAATGTCAAATTGCATCAGATGAGTTAAATATAACCATGGATACTTATAATGGCATATTTCTAAGACATCAAAAAGTACACTTCAAAAAATGTTTATTTGTGTTACTAAGGAACTCGATATTACAAGAAGTATAACTTGCCCAAGGGATGAACCATAAAACACAATAATTATTAGAAACCTGGACACAGTGGCACCTCAAGAATAGAAAATGTGACTACCTGCTCCAAAGCAGCAAAATCCTCATTCTGTTTGGTAGAGTAAAAATCATGCTTCTTCTCCAAGATATTCTCATTAGCAACAATCAGCTTTGAGAGGTCACCATTACTACTAGCAGGAGCTGAAAAATACCCAGAATACTCATTACCGCTAGGAAAATCAGAGAACCCAAGCTTGGAGTAAGTTCCCGCATTTCCAATCTCTGTTGATGGTCTCTCAAAAGGAGATGACCCCATCGTATTACTAGTGTTAAATTGTGAACTCTGGGATGCAAACACTTCCTTTGTAGGTTGATTATGTTGAAAAAGAGACCCAGAAGAAGCTCCAGATACATTGAGAGAATCAAGGAAAGATGGACGAGATCTCCTAGAACTAGTATCATTTGCAACTGAATGCAGTGGCGTGTGGCTTGAGGAACTTCTGGCATCAAAACTGAACTCTGATGATCCAGATGTTTGTATGGATGGAACATGCAAACTTGGAAAACCACCAGATGAACTACTGAATTTTCCTTCTCCAAAATCAGAAATCATAGGTTCCTTAAAGTCTCCAGTTCCTTGCAAGTTCTGCCCGACTTCAAGGATAGACCCTCTTCCACCTGAGGTAGATTGAGCAGAGTCTGCAATTAAGCCACAGAACATACTATGCTGTGTCAGTTCCTCAGTAAAACAAAATGCTGAAAATATAGATAAATGAAAAGAAATTCTGGTCATATAATTTATAAAACAAGCATATTCAATATGAATATTCAACATTACCTTCATATAAAGAAGATAGGGCATGGCTGCTACCTAGCAAGCTGCCTTCACTGGCCTTGCTTTGCAGTGAATTCTGTGGAGATATTTTACTAACAAAATTTTCAGAAGAAATAGGATTTAAAACTGTAGAAACCTTCGAATAGCCATCATCTTCTTTCGACCTGGGTTCTTGAAAGTCGTTACTCATATGTTCTGCCTGTAGGCTATCATTATACAATCGTCCAGCATTCCATGAAGCACCACATTTCTCATTTTCTTGACTTTTTGCATGTATGTGCACTTCTGTAGAGGACGAATTATAATTATTTGCCAAAGAAGATGGGAAAGCATGCTTGTTGTTTGATTTAACTTCAGTTGCTTTATTGTTGTTAATTATTTTTACAGAAGAGAGATTGGGTCCATCAGATGTAGCAGCACCACCTGAGTCAATAACCCGCACGTGTTCAGTTTCTAATTGCTGTTTTTCATTTAAGCTAACATCAGAAACATTGGTTTGGGAGGTAAGTGCTGCCTTCTTGGCTTTCTCAGCTGCTTTTTTCTTACGGAATTCCTCCAGCTGCAAGAAAGGAGGGATCAATTGTAACAGTACTTGGTAAACATACTCTAAATAATTATTCGTTCATTTTCAAAAACCCATTATGTGCTAAAATCTAACTGAAAACTTTTATCATAAGCATAAATCCAGAGTAAAAATTATACAAAATCCAATAAACGGACGGTTTATGAGGATATTAACTTTTCAAACTATGTAAAAGGCGCAGCATTCAAAGACAAAACATAGAAATCTAGAATGGGAGTTCTTTTTGTTTACCAGCCCTAGTTAGTAGAACATGAATGACTACTAAAAAGAATCAAAAGAAGAGTTCTAAACAACCAGAACAGATTCAACATATCACAAAATAGAAGTAGAAATAAGACACTTCACTCAGGCACAAACGCATATAGGCAACCTTAAACTGCAATGCTATCGTTATGCAACTTAAATACACTCTTCATCTAAAATCACTGTTATTAGAGTGTCAAATGCAGTGAAGCTTCTTCATCTTTTCCAGCTTGAATACAAACAATAGCACGTAATGACAAAATTGAACTCTCAAATCCAATTTAAGAAGAAAAACCAAAAAACATTGGTCATATTTTTAGCTCCAACAGCATCACCTTTGGCAGTTGCAAAGATTTAAGGCATAAAAGCATTGAAATTCCCAAAAGGTGTAATCTAACAAAATAATTGATTCCATATACCATCAATTCCAGACATGATCTACCAAAGCATTGCAAGAAAATGCAAATATACTACAGATCATATATGAAAATACCAAAATAGACCGTCAATTCTAGTCCTATTCCGAAATCGATATCCTAAATAGCTGACTATATATGCCTGAAATTTTTAACAAGTAACCAAATCATTTACCAGATCGAAAATCATATTTCAAAACAGAAAGAAACCATCAAATCAACCGATAAAGGGAAAAAAATTAAGAACAAAAAGATGTACCCGGCGCTTCCCAGCTTCTAGATGCTCTTGTTTCCGTGAAGAAGGCAAGGCCTGAGCCGACGCCATTCCTCAAAAACCCCGTTCACAATCTCCTCAATATAACGATTTTATCCCCCAATTTTAACCCCCATTAATTCACAAAAGTAATTACAAAAAACTCAAATCAATTAATTCTCAAGTTCAGCGACAAAACTTCCACAAAGAATCCCCCGCCTCTCTCCCCCCTCGAAGCAGATCAACAAAAACGAGATTCGAAAAATAAGCAAGAAAAAAGATTACGAAATTATTTGCAACAGTTAAATGAATTCCAAAATTTCGAAATAAAAACAAAAAAGAAGAAGCTAAAATTGAACGAAAAACAGAAAACAAAATTGAAACAAACAAGAAAGAGGAGGCGGGAGGTCCGATCAGATCAGAGAAAGGAGAGCTGGTTTATTATTATTATTTATTTTTGAATTCTTATTTCTTGTTATTATTGAAGCGTGGGAAATTTATTTTCCGTTTTTTTTCTTTTTTGGATTTTTTTTCAAATTAATTTGGGAAAACTACACTAATAGTCACGCAACTATTAGTAATTTTCCTTTTTGGCTACCTAACTATGAAAAATTATAAAATGGTCACTCAACTATTAGTAAATTTCTTTTTTGGTCACCTAATTATGAAAAGTTACTAGTCATCCAAGTATTCAATTTTGTCTTTTCTGTCACCAACTAGCTAATGGTAATAGCTTTTAAATTTGGTATAATAGCAACTTTAACCCATAATATTTACATATTGTGTAAATTTAGTTTTGATTCTAAAAATCTAACCTTCAACATTTATATATTGTGTATTTTTTTTTGTAACCTTCACCTAAAAAGCTAAAAAACACATATATAAACTAAATTTGATTGGAAATATATAAAAATGAAACACTCAAAATCTAATGTAGTAATTTTCATCTTTTCTCATTCTTTTAAAATTAACCCACAATGTCACAAAGAAAAGTAAAATTGCAAAAAGAAATATCAAATATCACAATGTGTAAAATGTTGAGGGTTAATTTTTTTTAAATTCAAAACTGAATTGACATATTTATAAATGTTGAGGACTAAAATTGTTATTATGCCAATTTTAAAAGCTACCCCTATTAGCCGGTAGAGGGGCTCATGGGCCGGGCGGCCCGGCCCGGTCCAACGGCCCGCCCAAAATATGGGAGGGTTCGGGTAAAAATATAGGCCCGAAATATGGGCTTGGGCAAAAAAACGAGGCCCGTTTAAAAAATGGACCGGGCTCGGGCTCAACTTTTTTGGCCCGGGCCCAGCCCGGCCCGAATATATTAAATATATATTTTTTATTTTATTTTTTAATTTTAAAATACTTTAAAAATATTTTTATTTTTTTATTTTTAAAATATTTTTTTGTGTTTATTAAAAATTGGGCCGGGCTTGGGCTTATTCTTTTTTCCCGGGCCGGGCCTGGGCAAAATTTTAGGCTCATATTTTGGGCCGGGCCCGGGCCTAAGAGTCGGGCCGAAAATTTTTTCCGGGCCCGGCCCATGGACAGGTCTAGACCCGACCCATGTGCACCTCTATTAGCCGGTGACTAAAAAAGACAAAATTGAATAGTTGCATGACCATAATGTAACTTTTCATAATTGGGTGACTAAAAAGAAAATTTACTAATAGTTGAGTGACAAGTGACCAAAAAATAAATTTATTAAGTCAGGTGGCTAAGAGAGAAATTTACTAATAGTTAAATAATTCTAATGGTAATTATTATTACTTTTGTCATATTTCCTTTTGTATTGTTTTGGCCTACAATCTTCAAATTTTAGTCAAATTAATTTCTTAAAATTTTTGAATGAATTGCTAAAATTTTAACAACACTAACTTGACATTTCACATGTAATTCATAAAAATTTTAGAAAATAAATAAAAATTAGTAAAAATGTTCATAAAATTTTTTAAAAATTATTCATGTCAACAATGAATTATATACAAATTTCCATGCCTACGTTAATGTTGTTAAAATTTTAATAATTCAACCAATTTTTTGTTTGAAAAATTTTAATTAAATTCTGGATTTTGAGTCACAATCCAAAAAAAAGAGGATAAAGTGAAAATGGGATGAAATTAAGGGCTAATTTTATGATTTATATCCTCTTGTTTTAGTGACTTGATTGATTAAGAATGGGTTAATACGTAATTTGCCCTCTAAATTTGTCTAAAAGTACTTAGTTGGTACTTGAATTTGTATTTATCAACCAGGTTGGTACCTTTACATTAATACAGCTAGTTCATGCTAACGTGACACTGATAACCAATTTGATGATGACATGTGGCAGCCTCTTGACATGTCACGTGGTGAACATAAATTAAAAAATAAAAATATATAAATTAAGAAAAAAATGTATAATTTTTGTTTCACATCAAGAATGAAACTAGACATAATGTTGTCCAGATATATATGAATCTAGACAATTATTTGTCTAAATTCTACTTGTTAGTAAATTTATATGTTTTAGTTTTTATAAAATATTGGGTTATTTATATTATTATTACTACTATTTTATTGTTTCGAAATATAAAATATATAAAGTGTTAAAATGTTAAAATAGATAAATTTATATATATATATATATATATATATAAAAGTTTTCACATCAAGAATTAACTTACACGGATAGTTATTCATATTCAAATGCATTTGGACAACCATGTATCCAAATTCATTATAAATGTGCTTTTAGTTGTTTTATATATTTATATACATTATAAATATTTAATTCTTTTATATATTTTACAATTTTAAATTTTAAAATTTTTATTGATTTATATATTATATATCATAAATTTCTATATTTTTTAAAAATATTATAGGCTTTTTATATATTTTTAAAATTTTTTAATTTATATGACATGATGTAGTGAGAGATTGCCACGTTTCACCACCGAATTGACTAATAGTATTACATCAACACAAACTAATGGTGTTAGTGCGGATGTACCAACTTGAGTGACAGAATATAAGTTCTGGCACTAAGTAGGTAAGAAAATATTTAAGTATCGACTAAGTACTTTTGAACAAATTTAGTGATAAACTACATATTAACCTATTATGAACATGTTTAAGGGTCTTATCGTCCAAAACTAAAGTTTGTTCTATATTTGAGAGATTTAGGCCCAAATATAGGTTTTGATGGAAAATTGCACTTATCTAAAATATACGAGTTTAACTCAAGTTTCATAATTTGACTTATTTTTAATTTTATATATTATGTAGTGTATATCGTATGAAAAATAAATATGTTGTTATAAATGTTTTATTGTTATAGAATTGGATGTCTATTAGAATAAAAAGTTTGACGTATTTTAGGACTATAATGTTTATTAGGAATAAACTTTTATTTCATTTACATTTTTATTTTCATAAATATAGACTTTAGGAAGCATAGTAAGTATCGTATTGATAGTAAAATTTATAGTTCTCTTGATTCATCTATTTCTTTGGTTCTTTGTAATAGCCCGATTTTTAGAAATATTGAAAACAGTGGTACGAGACCACCAAATTCAGAAAATAAGCTCATAAATTTTATTATTTAATAATTACGGGTCAAATATGATTTTTAAGAGATTTTTGAATTAGTAATTTGTGTTTTATAAAAATTTATTAAGTTAAGAAATTGAGGAAAAGAGGTATCGAGACCTCGATGTTATAAATCGAGCCGAAAATATTTTTATAAATATTTACAGAGTGTCAATATGGTAGTGTTAAAGTTTCGTCAGAAAATTTTAACGTTTCAGCAGTCAATTAATTAAAAAGGACTAAATTGAAAAGATGCAAAACTTGCTAAAGTGATTAAATAGCTTAGAAATTAAATAAGAAAGGACTAAGGAAGCAAATGGACCAACTTAAGTGGCAGAGGCGGCATACTGTTAAAAAAATCAAAGATTTTTATGTATTTAAGGACAAGGCCAAAGTTTATTTTAAGGATTTCAAGACCATTTCTTCTTGAAATTTCGGTGGGAAACAGCCATGGAAGAGGGTTTAGAGCTGGTCTTCCATATTTTAGCTTCAAGTAAGTGAAATTCTTACTTTTTCATTAAAATTTTTATATTTTTAGACTTTTACAATTAGGTCCAACCTAGTATTCTACTAGTTTCTCATTTTGTTGAAAGTTTAGAAAGATACCATTGATAATTTCATATTATTTTTGTTATTTGATGATGAAATTGATATGTTAATGAATGTTTAAAGGTGTTTTATTAAAGAATTTTGGATGAAAATATGTTTTAGGGATTAAGTTGAAAAGTATTAAAACTGTGGGAAAATTCTAAAATTTCATGGTATCCATGGGCTGTTATTAATATGTATGAGAATTATTAGGCTTGGATCAAGGATTTAATTTGCAAGAATTTCATTTTCTGAGCCTAAGGATGAAATTGTCATGTGTTAAAAGTTTAGGGTCAAAATGGTAATCAAAATGTTGCACTAAAACAGTTTTGGGCAGCAGCAGTGTGCCAAATTTGATAAAATCACCAAAAATCGTGGGAATTGAATTAGAAGATGAGTAATATATGAAATTAAAGCTTATCGAGTCTAGTTTCTCATAGAAGAAACGGTGTAAGCAATGGAGTTGTAAATCATGAGATATAATAAATTTTGTGAGACAGAGTCAGAATAATTTCGGAATCCACTGTTCTGATTTTGGAAAATCATTAAAAATTGTACAAAATTAATTATGGGTTAAACCTTATATTTTTAGAATCCTACTTGAGTCTATTTTCATGAGAAATAAACAGGAATACCATTTGAATTCTGTACAATGAGATAATCAATTTTTAGTGAAGAGAGGTCAGAACTGTCGAGCAGTGCAACAGGGGAAACTTTAAAGAATAAACTTTACTTATTGGATACACCAAAAATTTTGAAAATTTTATGGTAAGAAGATATGTGAGTCTAGTTTCAGGAAAAATTTATGGATATTAATTTGGAGCTCTGTAGCTCGAGATATAAATAAATTAGTGACTCTGACTCAGATAGACAGCTTGAATTTACATACAGGAAAATAGTGATAGTATGGAAAATGTTGCTTAAATGTATTATACACATTAAGGATGTGGAATGGAGAGGAGGAGGAGGAAAATTGGAGAATATATGAATGATTTGTCTATAATTGGTCATATGTTCGATTATAATTGATAAACGATGAAATAGAAATGATACTTATATTTGTGCATTATTGGTCATGGTTTAAGCTCATGGGGAAAATAAAGTTTTATAGTATGTGTGTATGGTATATATATATGTGTGTGGTAATTTAGATATATGGATGTATTTTGGTTGTGGATTGATCATGATGATAAAGGTTAGGTATATTTGGTCTATTAAGTGACATAATTGAGAAGTATGATAGGTGGGTCATTCTATGTGTGAGATGATGGTATAATTTGGCTTGGTTAGGTAAGTTAAAAGGATGATTACATTATTGAGGTTGCACTGATTAATCCGGTTTATGTGATGGAAATATCAAATACGTTTGTCTTTGATGCGTGATAATTATTTAATGCCATAAGAATTTGTTTATTGGTGAGGTTTAAAATGTATCTATATTTTGTTATATAATTTGTTTTGTAATTTATTTGACAAATGATAAAAATTAACTTAGTTACTATGTGAGGTGAATTATGATTTGGGTAGCACATTTATATTCGCAATAATAGATAAAATATATTTATGTCATGGGTGAATAGTTAAACACTTGGGCTAATTTAAGGTGTATATTTAGTAAGGGTAGTTGGTAATGAAGTAATATGTTTTTATTTAACATCGAATGAGAAAATTTGTTCTATCTTTGTAGCTAATATTGATAGTTGTATGGGAGATGAATGGATAAAGTATATGTGACACTTAGCTTATAAGATATTGAATAATTGATATATTACAATAGTTAAATAGGAAAATGTGACGACATGGGAATATGTAATGATACAGATCAATTCAGGTATTCGTGATGAATTCAATAAGTAAATGGAAATTTTTAAATTCATACGACGAGGAAATGAAAGATTGTGAGTATATTGGGCTACGTAAGCCCTAATTAGCGAATTAAGAATAACAATTTAAAAGTTTTAGCTTAGATGAAATTTTACAACTCGATTTAATATGGTTATAAGTGTGTGTGTTCTGGTAATACCTCGTACCCTATTCCGGCATCGAATACGGGTAAGGGGTGTTACATTCTTTATTTTCGTTATTATTTATTTATTTTATAACACATTATCAAAGCGATGATTCTCGATTTTTTCTTCAAAATCTTGAGGTGAAATTTATTGTTTCCTCTATTTGTTCTCAGAATCTCATTCTTTGGGAAGAAAAATAAGTTGATAGCCAAACGAAAGAAATAAAAATTAATAAATAAATAAAAACAATCGTAGAAGGGGTAGGGCTGTAAATAATTTGAGTTTAAACAAATAAGCATATGTCCATGCTCGTTTGTTTATTTTTAAGTTTGTTCGTGTTCAGTTTGTGTTCGCAAAAATTTCAATTTTTTTGTTCATTGTCGTTTATTTAAAATTATGTGTGTTCATGATCGTTTGTTTTATGTTCACGAACATATTCATTTAACTTAATCGAACATGTTCACGAACATTAAACGAACATATTCATAAACATATGATTGAACATATTTACGAATAATGTTAATGAGTAATAAACAAACAAACAATAAATACATACATGCCCAAATATTATTTTAATATTTTTATAAGAAAATATTATTAATAAATAAACGAGTCAATAAGCGAGCTTATAAACGAGCCAATAAACAAGCTTGTTCGTAAATATAAACAAACCGAACACACCTCTATTCGTGTTCGTTCTTTTATTAAACGAACATAAAAAATTGGTTTATGCTTATTTATAACTTAGTAAACAGATATAAACGAATGTTATACAAACAGTTTACAAATAATTCATCGAAAGTTGTGTTGATTTACACCCTTAAAAAGGCAATATTTGACCTAATGCATAAAAACACCCCAAAGATCAACCTTACTTGCTTTTCTAGCACGAAAACGTAAAGATTGTGGGCCAAGAAAATCTTCTCAAAGAATTTGGCTTAAATTCAAAAAATCGACCACTCGGTTGCCCTAAGGTTTTTAATGATAAGTGCAATAAATTTATAAATTTATAAATTGTGAGATTATTATTATTTTATTCGAAGATCATATTTATTCTTCGAGCTTTTAGACATAAGATGGAAGGGTTGTAAGAAAATACTTTATGTCTAGATTAGCTTTAATTTTAATTCATAATTAATTATAATTATCTGATTAACTTGTTTTATTTCGATCTTTTGAAAATGGTGAAAGATTTGATTTCAGCATTGATTTTAGTTCTAGATTTGGATTTATTGAACAAAATTTAGATTGGTAAGTTTTTTTATTCTTTTGGGATTTATCCTTTTTTATTGTTGGTTTTTCAATTATAAATAAATCTCAAAACTATACATGAACTATGGCTTAATGTGTCATTGTATACATGAAAATTTAATTGATCCAATTCTTGTAAATTATTGATACAATTATTAATGTAGCATCATTTTATATTTATATATTGCATACTTAAATAATTATATTTACCCAATATAAAAATAAATTAATGTGTTTATTTCTTTAAATGTGTATGGTTAAATTAAAATTAACGTTTCGAGTATATGTTTGAACCACAATTAGAGTTTTGCGTGTATAATTGCACCAAATTAAAGTTCATGTATCAACTGCACATTAATTAAATTAAAATTCATGTATAATTTTGAGATTTATCCCTTTTAATAATTATAAGTTTAGCTTCTTCTTTTTTTAATCAATAATTTATGCGAAACCATCTCTTTATTTAATCAATTATTAAGAAATAATTAAGAATGAGAAGGCAGCGAGTCTCCCTCCTAACAGCAACCAACCAAGTCCCTAAAAATAGAGAAGTTGAATAACAACCCTAGCCCAAACTAAGTAAATCCCTCTCTATAAATTTACCATTTTTAACCAGCTTTGATAAGTTAAGAAAGAACAAAAGGTTTATAGAAAGAAAGAGAAAGAAATGGCAAAAGCTTCTGTGATCTCCCTTCTTTCCTTATTTATTTGCATTTTCTCCTCACTCAGCTTTGCCTATGCTTCAGCTTCAGCTCCAGCTCCAGCTCCATCATCCAATCAACAAATGAGATTCGAGGTCTTAGGTCATGTTTATTGCGACACTTGTCGTGTTGAATTTGAGACATCTATCAGCGAACCTATTCCCGGTATACGATCTAATGTTTTAATTTTAAACGAAATAATTAGGTCGACAAAAATTTTTAAATATATTTACTATTTATATAATTGGCAGGTGCAACGGTGAGGTTAGAATGTAGGAATCGTACCGACGAAAAGATCACTTATCAAAGTCCAGAAATAACGGCCGGTGATAAAGGAAACTATAAAATCCAAGTGACGGGCGATTATGAAGAATCAGATTGTGATGTAATGCTAGTGAAGAGTCCCAGATCAGATTGCAATGATCCCACCGAAGAGTGGAGGAAAGCCAGGGTGGTTCTCACCACATTGGATGGGGTTTCGGGTGAAATTCG